>NC_141693.1:1729740375-1730359437 GCF_964263255.1 Lissotriton vulgaris
ACACCAATTCATTTTCCAAATCATAATCAGTACCCACCCTAAGTCAGTTTCATTATCCAAGCACATTACTCAACATCCTTCATATCTACTTTCATTTATCCAAAAACTGCATATAGATCTCGGGACAACAAGCTGCGCAATCAGGGTGCAACAAAGTTTATTCAAAACGTCTCATTTTGTGTCGGCGCCATTTTGGGAGGGGTCAGGCGAGTTCCAGCATAGTCAGAATGTCTCTAGTCTCGCATGGTTGGCCCAGAACCTTCCGTTGGCAGTTCAAAAAGTTTTGTGCTATGTGGTTAACAGTCTAATAATATGGACCATGAGTCAAAGAGTGGGAAGGGCGGCAACAATTTTCCTACCGGGTCATCCTGGTGTTCCTCCGGAACTGAACAAGTCTGTGCCGTGGCTGCATTTTAGCCATTTCCAATCCGAGGCTGGTGCCGGCAGGAGTTGCACCGATGTCGTGGTTCCCAGTGAGGGGGCGGGGGCGCCCATGAGGAGGGATCGGGGTGCCCCCCCGGCTCTCATAGAATCTTCAAGGTCAAGGAGAGAAGGCATGGAGCGTGTGCCCGTCCTGGGCAGAAGACCGCTTTTTGATGTTGACCCTCTTTAAGTAAGAGCATTGGGGTGTCGCTGGAAGCCTCCACCTGGAGGGAGGTGGGGGAGGCTCGTTCGCGTCACCTCCCCCTTCCAGCGACCCCGCGCCGTTCCTCGGCTCCGTCGCTTCGATATTGGCCGTGCTGGCTATTGAAGATGGGGGGGGTGGTCGGCGGCTGAGGCAAGACAGCCCCCCCTTTTCTCTTGACATGTGGCGGGACTACCTGGAACTGTCCAGGCGTCGACATGTGGCGGCACTACCTGTAACTATCCAGGAATTTGACATGTGGCGGGACTACTTGGAAGCGCCGCCATTCTCGCTTTTGGCTTCGGCCTTCTTCGTGGGTCGGACCAGGCGAGAGACAGAAGGGGGGGGGGTGGTCGGTGGCTGAGGCAAGACAGCCCCCCCCCGTGGCCTGCAGGGCAGCAGAAGAGGAGAGAAGGAGAGGTCTCTGTCATTCTTTGGACCGCCTGCCCAACATCATCTCCTCCTGACCGTGGCCAGGCGAGCCCCTCGTGCCTCGAGGCCTCGCCTTCCGGATGGGCGTAACTGCGAACCTGTTGCACTTCGGAAGCTTCCGGAATGGGGGTAGGTACCTATTGGATTGTTTCTATTTCATGTGACCGTTATTTGGGCGTGGCGGGCAATGAGGCAGGCATGTTGGGAGCAGGAACAGGCAGTGAAGCCTAGCTACCTTGTGGCTATTTTTGCTGCCAAACTTTTCGCCATTTTATATTTCTTATTATGAACTATTTCTAATGTTTCTTATTTTTAGTGAAGTCAAAAGCTCATCAGGGGGTTACTGACTTAGCCTGATTTCCTTTTCTATTTTTCTTTCTCTTCCTTAGCGTGTTTCGAGCTAAAGCTTTCTATTAGTAGGGAACGGTGATCACTTCATATTTTTTATGTGTCCTTTTCACTAGGGGGTACTTCTGGACGGACCAGACGAGTTCCCTCCAATAAATGGTCCGGGGTGGAACGAGATTATCGATCAAAAGGGGAACATATATTCCTTCATTAGGGTATCATCCTGGACAGACCGAGCGATGTACTTCCATTTACTAGGGTAGCCTCCTGGACGGACCAGATGGTCTACTTCCACTAAATGGCCCATGAGCGGGGAGCATATGTCCTCCATAAGGGTAGTCTCCTGGGCGGACCATGCGAGCTACCCCCCAAATAACCAAACAGTGGGGAGTGGGTAGGACTGACGAATTCACAAAGGGGCATAACCTACCCTTTACTACTTGCAAAGACTAGATAGAATATTTCTATTCCACGTTGTTTGCAGGCAGGAAATACCTCAAACGAAACAATTCCTGGAACAACAATGTCCAGGCAACCAACCAATCAGTGGGGAGAAAAACAGGCATGACGGATTACAACGGGGACAAATGTCTGCATTACCTGCCCTTCGCTATCCAAAAAGGAAGACAGAATATTTCTACTCGTCTCAGTTTGTAGACAGGGAAGATCTCAAAGAGCAACAATCGATTATTAATCGACTTCAAACAATCCAGTGGGGAGAAAAGTAGGCATGACGAATTACAACGGGGACAAAAAGTCTGCATTACCTACCCTTCTCTATCTGCAAAGAGGGACGACGTTCCTATTCGCCGCTGTTTGCAAACAGAGAATGTCTCGTTCTCAGAAGAGAACCAATATGTCAAGTAGCCTTCAAAGCTAAATGAACCAATACCAACAATATCAGTATACAAATACCGATTCCAATACAAACAATCAATCTATCAGGTGGATAGAGCCACCCTACCAATCAGGCGTAAAAACACCCTACTTAATCTTACCCGGACCGGACCATACGGATAGTTCTTCGACTTCCTCTTCCAGCGCCCGATCGTTCTCTTACTCCATGTAGCATTCCTGTGGGATTCCAGTCAGGACAATAGGTCACTCAAGAGAGGTCAGTTCAGAATTGGTGAAGTTCTGTCGATCGGCAGCCGGGCGAGGGCCCTCTCAAGGCAGGCATACCCCGATCATTTAGATGTTCACTTCTTCGTCTGGATCTCTCTTATCGGACCCTATGTCACTGATGGACCCCGCGTTGGGACGCCAATTGTGGAAAATGAGCCCATAATCCTATCGATGCCCAGGCCGCTGGCGCAAACCGCCTCTTAGTTCCCATGTTGAATAATTACCAAATAAAGAGACGGGCGCTGGAAGCAGGAATCAAGAACAGAGTTTAATTCTCATGAGGAGAGCCAGTCATTTCGGACACGAAACACAGTGCCTTTCGGGAGGTGCTCTAACAAGTGAGCTGAGACTCTTGCTTTTATATCTTACAAAACACTTGATAGTACAATCAGGACAGTATGACGCAAAAGAAAGACATCCCTATAATCCTCGTGGTGATCCTACCCCACATACATTCACAATGGGGACCCTTGACCTGCTGATAAGAGGGGAGGGCAATCACGCAGCTGAGTGTTTCGTAGGATGTGTACGCCTGATCATAGCCCAGGGGGTGGGGTGGCTAAGACCAATAGAGGATCCTTTGAAGAGGAGTGACTTCATACAATAAGGGCAGTAAATGGTATCTCCTGGCTCAGGCGATGGCCTCGGACATGTGTGGTCAGCCGGACTCGGGGGAAGGGGTCATCAAAGGAGTGGTATTCATGCCGCGTGGACAATCGAGCGCGGAGGGAAGGCTTGTCAACAGAGGGGCATTCATGGAAGGGAAGGAGGTGTTGGTCAGGCGCGGCCGTGACTCTCAAGGACAGGGCCTTGCAGAAGAAGAGGGTTTATGACTTGCCCATGTGAGGAGAAGGGAGGGGTAGCCAGGGTGGACACAGGGACAGAGTCACACAGAGAGAGAGAGAGAGAGAGAGAGAGAGATCTGATGACCAGTACATGAGAGAGCGGGGGCAGCCAGGTGCAGCTGGGGAGGGCTACGTCAGCCAAGGCGAAGGATGCTTCTTCAAGGGGGAATGGGGGGGGTTTTGTGCGGGTCAAGCAGGAGAGTCGCCTTTCGCAGCGGGGTCGCACAGGGGGAGAGGGTTTCATGGCCTACGCATAAGAGAGGGGGTTTAGGATAGCGCAGGAGGGAAGCCGGGGGGTTCCAATGGGTAAAATAGGCCATGGTGCCTAGAATGGCTGTACATATGCATAGGGGTATGGGCTCTTACTGGCAGAGTGATATGGTCAATGGTCTACGGTATTCATGGTGCGCACAGAGAGAGAGGAGTGGGAGAAGAAGGGGAATGAATGCTGTCTATGTACATTAATTTCTTCAACTTTCACATAGGCCGCCCTTCCCACGGAAGGAAACCCTGAAACCATATTCCTCAGATGTGTGGATCGCATCACCTGTCTTGAATATGTCCGCGGCACGTCTCACGTATGAGTGGCCGACGACCCAAACCACTCGTTTTCCATTCCTTGATCCTGAAGTGGTGGTTAGCTGATACTGGGCCGATCCCAATTTCCGCCCTGCGTCACAGGCTCGTGAAACTGTAATCCAAACAAAAGACAACAAACGTGAGTGCACTTCTTCAGTAACTTACAACATGTGCAGCTGCACGTATCGCTTGAAACAATTCGATGGCCAGCGGCCTAATTGTTTAACATTGTCTGCCCGCAGATCCCCAGCCGTTGCTTCTGTAGCGGCTCCTATCCTGAATGAATGAGTCCCAAAATCACTCGGGTTCAAGCCCGTGGCTGCAATTGTGATTGCCAGCACCCTCTGGAACTGAAACTTTGTTAACGGGGTGCCGTCAGCGTGCCGCAGCAAGGCCCCCCCCTATGACGTCACCCTTTGCTGTAGGTAGGCCTCAACATGCCTAACTGGACAACAGGGACTACCCAGAGCGCGCTGCAACACAATGCTATTCCCCTGGGCCTCCTGGTCTGTTTTTGACCTGGCTATCGTGATTAGCAGGGAATCCCCCTTCACTTGCACATGTTCCCTGCGCAGACCCCCATCGATATCTCTTTTGTTGGCAGCCACTAATTCCCTTACCCGCAGGGCCCCATAGAATGCCAACGCAAAAGCTGCCCGGAATAGGACGACCTCACTAGGTGAGGAGCATGTCTCCTCTAGTTTAGACAACAAGGAGGTCAATCTGTCAAAACCTATTGGGTGCCTGGTATCCTTTTTGTGACCCTCTAGGCGCCGCCAGCCGCGCAGCGCCTTTCTGACTATAAAGGAATCCGTCAGGTCCCTAATCCCCTGTAGCTGAGCCATAAACGATATGGCGGCCTTATACCGACTGGCGGTTGCCACCGACTGGCCCTCCTCATGAAGTGCCACTAAAAATTGGGTAAAGGACCCCTCCTGACCCCATCTATGTTCCCATGCAGGGCCCAAAAAGGCGCAGTACGAGCGGAACGCCCCTTCATAAGCTTTTCTTGTCCTGGGCACTAAACTGGCTGCCACGAGGTTTTGTAGTCCGAGGCACCGATTTGCCATAATGCTTCGGGAAATGGCGCTGCCACTAGCTCCGCTGAGGGTAAACAATCCCTGAAAGCCTGCATTTTGAAACGAGAGAGCGCATCAGCTGCATTATTTAGTACTCCCGGCACATGTTTTGCCCTGAATTGCACATTTAGCTTCAAGCATGTCAACACAATTTCTTTCAACAATCGCAATATCCACTTGCAGCGTGCTGCCTGCTGGTTAATGCACTCGACCACAGTCATGTTATCAGACCAGAATATCACCGAGTGGTTTCGGAACTCTTCTGGCCAGGCCGACAACGCTACCCAGATGGGGAATAGCTCTAGAAAACCAATGTTGCTCGTCAAGCCACTTGCTTCCCACCATGCTTGCCATTTCTGGGCCAACCAACGGTTACCAAGGATCGCGCCAAACCCCACAGAGTCAGTCCATAAACCTAGTTCTGCTGACGAGGTCGGGGCTTTGCTCCAGACTACTCGGCCATAGAAATCCACCATAAATGCCAGCCAAATGAGCATGTCCTGGCGAACCTCTGCCGACAGCCTCGTACGATGGTACCCCTCCTTTAGGCCAACCATGGCCTGGGCAATCGATCGGGAGAAGGGGCGAGCCATCGGTATAACCCTCAATGCAAAGTTAAGCTGATCCACTGTTTGCTGTAGTTGGTGCAGTGTCACTTTGTCGTTCCGGAGACATTGCAGCAAAGAGGCCCTGAATTTGGCGATCTTCTCCGCCAGCAAACGGAAGCAACCAAGGATCCTTTGATGGGGGGGGGGGGTGTTTCCTACTGTACAGGAGGAAGGGGGCAATGACAGTACCCGCAGGGCCAGGTGGCGGCTTGGGAACGAGTGAGACAAACGGGCACAAAGGAAAGAGGGGTGTTATCAAGGGATCCGGGACCATGAAAGGGATGGAGGGAAGTGTCGCGCTGGGAACAGGATGGGGTTCCGAGGCAGAGCTGCGTGGAAGAGGGGTTTATGACCCAAGGCATGTGAGAGTGGGGGCTGTCAGCGTGCGGGGGATGTGCTTGTGAGGGCGAAGAGCCGTGCTAGGGGTCAGCGGCGTGCAGAGTGTGGTTCTGACCAAGGCACCTAAAATGGCGGGTGTGCACGACAAAAAGTGTGGCATCGGGGGAAAAGGGCAAGATGACGCAGATAATGTTTACCAAACCGTATTAATTTTCCACAAGAGCCCGCTGGGCAGAGAAACAGGAAATCATCGAGATAATGCTTTACATGTTGGTGCCCTGAGGCCCTTGAGAATACCCACTCCAGAAATGAGCTAAATGGGCACACGAAATTGAACAACCCATCGGCATGCACATATCCATGTAGTACTTCCCCTGAAATGCAAAACCCAACAGGTGCTGATCCTGGGGATGCACCGGAAGCAACCTAAATGTGGATTCAATATCTGATTTCGCTAACAATGCACCGGGGCCTAGGCGATTCAACATTACCACTGCGTCATCGAATGATGCATACCTCACACTGCAAATGTCTGCATCGATCGCCTCATTAACGGAAGCTCCCTTTGGTGCAGATAAATTATGAATGAGCCTGAATTCTCCCGGCTCCTTCTTAGGAACTACACCTAATGGGGAACACACAAAATTGTCCGTTGGTAGTTCACCGAACGGTCCTGCAACCCGCCCCAAGCGAACCTCTTTTGCGATTTTTGTGGCGGCCACCGCCGGGTTGTGCTTAACAGCCAGTTGGTTTCTGTATGAGGGGGCCCCCCGAAAATCACCCGCCGGGATCCTGAAGCCATACGAGACGCCATCTCGCAAGATCCCAGCGGACACATGATCAGGGTATTTGTTCAGCCAGGGAGTCAAAGCCAGAATATCCACGGGCGATTGTTTGGACCTCCGGGGTACCGTGTCAATCCTGTTTGGTACCCCCTTTCCCTCCTGTACTATTGCCTCTGGATCGGCAGCTAGTCTCGGGTGGGAGGTATTACCACAACCTGCGCAGGCATGCCTGAACCTACATGTTCCCTGCGGCCTGCTACACGTTCCTTTGTTGAAACCCCAACATACCCCTCGCTTATTCCCATTCCCACCCGATCTAGACTGAGCATCTCCCCCGTAGGTTGGTCGAAAGGGCTGTGGATGCTTCTGCTGAAAGGCCCTGGAGCCGTTTGCACTTGACCCTGATCCACCCGCTGTGCCCGGCAAGAACTGCGCATGCCAAGATACAGTATCCAAACAATCCCAAGTCAATTTTTCATTAAACTCTTTCGCTTTTCTGAATGCCACATCATATCCTTTCCATTCTTCTCCTCCATACTTCTCATGGAAGCCCGTGATCCTGCTCTGGCAGCAAGCAAGGTCTCCCAACAGTTCTGGTGTTCGCTCACCCATAATTGCTACAAAAATAGAAAAAGCCCTGATCCAGTTCATCATAGACTCTTCTACCCTGAATTCTGCCATTTTTGCCCTCCATACACTGGGGTGCCATAAATCCTTCTGAGTCCTGGCATATTCTAACTCACGATTGTCTGTCAATAATGAAAACATATTGATATATTTGTTTGCCCACACCATTTCTTTAGTTGCCATAGGAACATGTTGCGCCAAGTATTCCCGCCTTGAGGGTACAGCGCCCTCCCTCATTATTGGGAGCAATCTCTTACCGGTCTCTGTTGTACCTCCGGTCGTGTCTGTCGACTTATTCCGGTTTTCAACCGCGGCCAAGTTCGCCACCTGTGGAGAAATAGAAGGCACGTTTGCTGCCCCAGCGCCCCTTGTCTGCCTGAGCTGCTCAACAATCTGCCTAGCTTCTTCGGCTGGGTCTTCCACAGCCGCGGATCCCCCCGCTCCCTTCTTCAACCAGGGTAACACAGCCGCCAACTGAAGCGCTAGTTCGGGAGACATTTGGTCATTATCCAGCGGTGTGATAACCACGGGGATTGGCAATCCCCCATCCGGTGTAGGTACCGGGCTGGACGCTGGTGCTACTGGGACCAGCGGGACCTCCATCGGGACTGGGGCCTCGCTAGGACCCACTTTCCCCTTCCTCTTTTTCCCTTATCCCCCCCTGGGGTAATGTTTGGCAAAGCAGGCCCCATGATCCTCTTAGGTCGCCCTGAGGGCCCGGCCTGGGCCTCCACTTGTTTCCGGAGGGCCGCTAGGCCGCGACCCAGCTGATCTACTTTACCGAATTTCCTGTCCATCGCCGACACTTGGTTCACTAGTGTGCGCAGCATTCGTTCCATCTCGGAGCTCTTTCCACTCTTCTTACCAGGCATATCTGCGTTTTGCTTTTCTCTGCCTGTTTTCCAGTAGCGACTCAAACTCCAGCTACGCCTTGACGACTGAAACAGAAAAAACAACGATCACACGTTCAAAAAACTGCAGCCTGTTCCCTTGAGGGCTCACGAGCGACGAGTGGTGCAGCCTTCAGAGCGCAGGAACATGAGGACGCCTGCCTGGATTCCCGCGCCTTTTATCTTGCTGCGGGACCATGTCATGAGTGAGGTAATATGTGACGTCATCAGCAGTGCATTGCGGGTGTCCGAGTTATAGATAGCTGAACTAACTATAACGGGGGAATTTCAATGGTTCAAACGCCCCTGAAACCTATGTTTTTTTCAATGAATTTCTAAGGTTTTTTTAAATGCTAATTTCTAAGTATAACGTGCCTGAAACCTATTGTTTTTTCAGTGAATTTCCAAGGTTTTTTTAAATGCTAGTTTCTAACTATACCCACAGAGGTAGGACATGTGAAGAAAGAAGAAAAAACACACAGAAAGAAGAAAAAGAAATGCAGAAAGAAGCAACAGAAGTCCTCAAAAGACGAAGAAAAGTGCAGGAAAAAGGAAGACGTGCAGAAAGAACAAAGAGAGGAGCAGAAAGAGGCCTTGTTGTAAAATCATCCAGTACCCTCAACTTTTTCAGATGGGTACTGGTGGTAACTGACTCTGACTAACCAGTCCTAGAGCTAGTGCGATGCTAAAAGACACTTAGAATACAGTTAAAACACATACGTACCCTAGGGAACACTATGCATTGGGGTACCCCTGTGATTACCATGGCCTCCTCTGTAAGACCCTAGTACATAATAGGGCAAGGGGATTAAAACTAACTCTTAAAATGCGACACAATGCGCGTTTGCACACTGGTAAAGGGAGGGTGGCCTGAGCTGGCGTGTGCAAACATGCCCTGTGGCCGCTTTAATTTGGGGAATAAAGTCCCCTTGAATCCTGAGTGTACCCTGGGTCCAACTAGCCCACCAGGTAACTCCAGTTAGCGCAGCAGAGCTGCGTTGCAGAGAGGTGTAAAAAGTTGCACGGCCTGGACCACCTCTCTGCAACGCTGCGCAGTGGTGCTTACTGGAAGCACCTGGTGGACTAGTTGGCTCCAGGGGCCCTCAGATTGAAGGGGAATTATTTCCCCAACTTAAGACAAGCTACAGGGCGTGTTTCCATACGTCACCTCAGGCCCCATCCCCTCCCTTCACCACTGTGTAAACGCGCCCTGTGGCCGTTTTAAATTGTGAGATTAAGTCCCCTTAAATCCTGAGGGTCCCTAGGGTCCAACTAGCCCACTAGGTACCTCCAGTAAGTGTAACAGAGCTGCGTTGCAAAGAGGTGGAAAAGGGGCACGGCCTGGACCACCTCTCTGCAACGCAGCGCAGTGGTGCTTACTGGAAGCACCTGGTGGGCTAGTTAGCCCCAGGGGCCCTCAAATTGAAGGGGAATTATTTCCCCAACTTAAAACATGCCAAAGGGCGTGTTTGCACAAGTCACTTCAGGCCCCGTTCCCTCCCTTTCCCACTGTGTAAACATGCCCTGTGGCCATTTTAAGTTGGGACATTAAGTCCCCTTGAATCCTGAGGGTCTCTAGGGTCAAACTAGCCCACTAGGTACCTCCAGTAAGTGCCGTTGCAGAGAGGTGTAAAAAGGGGCACGTCCTGGACCACCTCTCTGCAACGCAGCGCAGTGGCGCTTACTGAAAGCACCTGGTGGGCTAGTTGGCCCCTAGGGGCCCTCAGGATTGAAGGGGAATTATTTCCCCAACTTGAAACGCGCCACAGGGCGTGTTTGCACACTTGTGACATCAGGCCACGCCCCCTCCCTTCACCATGAACCAGTGCATTGTAAATTGGTGGATTAAGTCCCCTTGAGTCCTGAGGGTCCCTGGGGGTCACCAAGCCCACCACTTACCTCCAGTAAACGCCAGAGAGCTACGTTGCACAGTTGTGTGCAAAATGGGGCATGGCCTGGGCCACCTCTCTGCAACGCAGTGCAGTGGCGCTTACTGGAGGTAAGTGGTGGGCTAGTTGGCCCCCAGGGACCCTCAGTATTGAAGAGGAATTAATTCCCCAACTTAAAACGCACCACAGGGTGTGTTTGCACACATGTCGCCTCAGGCCCCGCCCCTCCCTTCACCACTGCACATTTTTAGTTGAGGATTAAGTCCATTTGAATCCTGATGGTGCCTAGGATCCAACTAGCTCATCAGGTACCTCCAGTAAGGGCCACAGACCTGTGTTGCAGAGAGGTGTAAAAAAGGGCGTGGCCTCTGAACTCCTTTCTGCAACACAGCTACCTGGTGCATACTGGAGGTACCTGGGAGATTAGTTGGCCCCCAGGGACTCTCAGTATTCAAGGTGAATTAATTCCCCAACTTACAACTTGCCAGGGGCGCATTTGCACAGTGGTGAAGGAAGGGGGCGGCCCTAAGGTGACAGGTCTGCAAACACGCCCTGTGGCTCGTTTTAATTTGGGGATTTAGTCCTCTTTAATCCTGAGGGTCCCTAGGGGCCAACTAGCCCACCAAGTATCCCCAGTATACACCAGGGAGCTGCTTTGCAGAGAGGTGTTCAGAGACCCCGCGGCGCGTTTTAAGTTGGGAGATTAAGTCCTCTTGAATCCTGAAGGTCCCTGGGGTCCAACTAGCCCACCAGGTACCTCCATTAAGCGCCAAAGAACTGCGTTGCATAGAGGTGTAAAAAGGGGCGTGCCTCTGAACACCTCTCTGCAACGCAGCTCCCTGGCGCATACTAGAGGTTTGGAGTGGACTAGTTGGGCCCCAGGGACCTACAGTATTCAAGGGGAATTACTTACCCATCTTACAACGTGCCGGGGGCGCATTTGCAGCGTGCTGCATGGAGTGGACAGGGCCTCTAGCTCGATGCCGGTCTTTTTTTTTTTTTTTAAAGAATTGGGGCTGTGTGACCCCACTTCCTTTTCTATGTTACGGGCCCAGGGGAACCCATCCCCCAGGGCCTCACCCTCATTTTTCCAAAATATTACAGAAGGGGGGCCGCGTGGGTCCCCCTCCCATGGCCAATTCTGGCCCCTGGGACCCCATCCTCAGGCCTATTATGGCCCTAAGGACCCCATATCCTGGAGCCCTTTTTTTTATTATAAAGGGAGGGGGGCTGCATTGCCCCCTCCCGGCCCCTTCTGGCCCCGGGGAACCCATCCCCCGGGACCGGCCCTATCTGTGGGGGAGGGTCCCAATCCCTCACGGACCCGCCGGCTCCCCGCGTCCAGCGGGAGCTGGCTCCCCTTATGAAAAAGCAATTCTGCTTTGCTTCATCGGAGCATGAGCAGGTTTCCCTGCTCTCGCTTCAGTGAAGCAAAGCAGTTTGGAATGACAGGGTGGGATCCGCGAGGTTCCCGACCTGTCATTGTAAACAGCAGTGTCCCGGGGGTGGGCACACTGCAGGAGCAGGCCCTGGGGGGGGTTGTGGTCCCCAGGGCCATCATTGGCTCCAGGAGGGGGGCCGCTGGTCCCCGCTCCCACTTAATGCAAAGCCCCGGGGGTGGTGGTCCCCCGGGCTCGACGGCCTGTATCGGACCCCCTATTTTGAATATTTAGTGCCCCGGGGAGGTGGCGGTCCCCGGGGCATGTTGGGGGATCGAGCCCCCCACACAGGTTAAATTTTTGTTTTTAAAACCCCAGGGGTGGCGGTCTCCGGGGCTGCATGGGGGGGGAATGTGGCCCCGCAATAATAATTTATTAGAGCCCTGGTGGTGGTGGTCCCCGGGGCTAGGGGGGCCTTAGAGGCCCCCCAACTTTAAACTAACAAGCCCCGGGGGGGTGGTGGTCCCCGGGGCTGCGGGGGTCGTGTGCCCGCCACAAATATTCATGCTTTGCCCTGGGGGGCTGCGGTCCCCGGGGCAGTGTTGGGGAGATTGAATCCCCCATATATTTGTTTTCACATGCCTCCGGGACCTGGCCCACCCAGGGGCTTTAATTAAATGAAGCGCTGGAGCCAGCGCTTTGTTTTCTTTTTTTCCCGCAATTTAAAAATAAAAAAATGTGGACGTCCTGGAGTTCCTTGTGGGACCACCTAAGCAGGCCTAGGGGGTCAGGGTGTTTCTACCCTGCCCCCTTTTCGTATTTTGCGCATTTGTTTTTCTCTTTTCTTGTTCCTCAGTTCTACCGAGGCACAAGATGGCTACCAACACTTCCTGGTTTGGAGTGTTGACAGCCAATTAGCAAAAGCTTGTGATCGGGAGGGTGCACGGATCCTGCGCGGCCATAGATATCACTATTTATTTTAATTTTATTTTCTCAGCAACTACTTAACAGATTTATACCATTTAACAAAAAGAGTTCTTTCTGAACCAAGAGCTGCCTTTTTGCCAAATTTGGTGTAATTCCGTTCAGCAGTTCTGGCTGTAGCCGCGGCTAAAGTTTCCTATGGAAAATTGCATGGGGAAAACACGTTTTGGGACCCCCCTTGTCTCTCGGCCCCCGCTTGACGAATCACCCCTCAAGATAGGAGCGGACAGAAGCGCCCCAAGAGTTTTTAAAATGTTGCTAAGATTCGTCGACCGGCGCCAAAGTTATTGGAAATAGAATGTTGCGATTTTCCTATGTTAACTAGGACACATTGGGGCAATGGGTCAGCCCAGTCCAGCCATTGGATAACTTCACTATGAGTGTCGGCGGCACACTACTCTTTCACAAGCAGCACATCCTCACACAAAGTAGTTGCCTTCGGTACAAGGGAATTCTATGGTAATATGTGTTTAGAGCTGCCAAAATATATATTGTTTTTAGCCCATATTTTTACTTCATATTGAAGAGGAACCAGAGGCTTCTCAAAATATATTTTGCTTTAAGTCCATACTTTTATTTTATATTGACGAGGGCACAGTGGCTTCCCAAATAATACAATTCAATACAAAATGGAAAACAGAATAATCATTGATAAAAACCAAAAAGGCTGGCAGCCAACACCGCCAAACCTTTAGCTTTTGCGAATGCTTGGATAATGTTTTAGGCAGGACCCACATTTTGCCTTCTGGAGGGCACTATGTACCGGATAATCAAGCACTGACGAAGCCAATAGGCCTGGGTTTAATATACCCATGGTTTAAATGGGGCAGGTCCCACTGGGTCCCAGACTGGCAGTAAATTAAAAACACATTTGAAATAGGTCTCTTTTGGGCCCTATATTCATACCCTTAATTTTAATGCAAAAAAAACACTGATCAACTACTCAACAATGGCTGTTAAAACCCAAAAGCTACAGGTATTCCAGAGATACAATCCCTGTTTACATTTCACATGTTTTACCTCATATTGCATTCCCTAAGAGTATTTGCTTTTTTCAAGAACATGTTTTTCACTAATTCTTATTAATGCAACATATGACTCTTGCATACTTTGAAGTGAAATTAAATGAAATGAGTATTTGTAAAGCGCGATTGTTGCCCAAGGGCGTCCAAGCGCTAATAGAAGGTATGTTGCTGAACAAAAGAGGGGTAGCTGGGAAGGAAGATTAATGGTGGACATGGAACAGAAGAGTTTTTAACTGTTTCCGGAACGATAGAAGATTGGGGTTGGATCTGAGCTTCAAGGGAAGGGAGTTCCAATGTTTGGCAGCATTGAGAGAGAACAGCCTGCCACCTGCTCTTGCTCTCTTGATTCTGGGAACCACAGCCAGAAAGGACTGGCTAGATCTAAGGTTTCTAGTGGGGTGGTATTGAGTTATAAGTTGGTGGCCAATTACTGGACTTGTGCCCCAAAAAGACTGGTGAGAAATGCACATTGCCTTAAAGATGATTCTCTGTCGTACAGGTAACCAGTGTAACTTGATCAGCCCCGGTTTAACTGATTGTCTGCGGGGTAGCTGGAGCAGAGTTCGAGCGCTGCAGTTCTGCACAATCTGCAGCTTTCGTAGCGTATAGTCTGGGGCGCCGAGATATAGGGCATTATTGCAGTCCAGCTGGGATTGAATAAGGCCCTGGACGGCTACCTGCTTGGCCTCCACAGGCAGGAGAGGAAGAACTTTCCTCAACATCCGAAGAAGGCCAAAACAGGTTGCGGACAATTTAGTGGCCTGAATGTTAAAAGAAAGAGCCTTATCCAACCAGACTACTAAGCTCTTTATGGTATCCTTAGGGGGTGGAGGGTTGCCTAGGCTGGAGGGCCAAAGAGAGTTGAAATGCTCCGGAAATGAGGGTCCCAGGAGCATCAGCTCCGTTTTATCCCCGTTGAGTTTAAGGGAGAATGATGTCATCCATCCCTTAACGGCTTCCAAGCAGTTCAGTAGTCCCGATGGAGCAGCTTGATCTCCCTTCTGCGACAGAGAAATCACTAGCTGGGTGTCGTCTGCATATGAGATGATTTTAATGCCAAACGGACGAACAACCTCAGCTAGTGGTCTCATATAGATGTTGAAAAGCGCAGGGCTTAAAGAGGAGCCCTGCGGGACTCCGCAGTTAAGGGGCCTGCTTGTTGAGACAGCATCTCCATCAAAGATCTGGAAGGAGCGAGAGCTCAAAACTGATTGGAGCCACTGTAGTGCCCCATGTGTTATTCCTACCTCGGCTAGACGGCTCAGCAGGGTGGCATGGCTGACCGTATCGAAAGCAGCACTGAGGTCAAGGAGGACCACTGCCACTGATCCCCCTTGATCCAGGATCTTTCGGGTTTCCCCAGTACTGCTATCAAAGCGGTTTCTGTTCCATGCTTAGGTCGAAAGCCCGTTTGGGTGGCATCTAATAGTTGGTTTTTCTCGAGAAAATCCATTAAGTGGATGTTGACATGTTTCTCGAGAATTTTGCTCACCCATGGGAGCAGAGAGATGGGACGGTAGCTCCCGTGATCCTCAGGATCGAGGTTGGGTTTTTTCAGCAGAGCCCGAACCTTGGCCTTCTTCCAAGCAGGCGGGACGGTGCAGGAGATGATGGAGGAGTTTAACAAGTTCATAATGATGGGAAACACAACTTGTCTAGCCAACAGTATTATTTCTGGCGGGCTGGGGCGCTTGGTGATCCTGATTTTACTTGGAGAGCTAATTGATCCAGATGTTCGGGATCTAGCGAAGGAAAATGGTCCAGTATCGCTAGAGGTCGAGAGGATGCCACCTCCCGATTCCCCTGTCCCATTGTACTGGGGTTAGCTGCTGCAACCGGGAAGGAGGAATAGATTAAATTTACCTTCTGGTGAAAAAATTCTGCCAGATCGTTGCAGTGAGCTGTAGTTTTGGCTGTAAGTTTAGGAGAGGTAGAGACTTTGGTAAGGCTTTTTACTATATGGAAGATTTCCCTGGGTTTAGATTTAGCTTCCATGATCTTTCCTGAAAAATAGGCGGACTGGGAGGCTTTTACATCACTTTTGTACAAGTTAATTGCCTCTCTATATTGAGTTTTAGCATCAGGTGCGTAATCCAGACGCCATCTTCTCTCTAATCTCCTACAGAGGCATTTTTTTTTATCTCTGAGGGCTTTTGAAAACCAGGGGGAGGTTTTTTGTATACGTTTTGATGTGACTTTACGGATAGGGAGGGTAGCTTCAAGAGATGTGGATATCCAATCCTCATATTCTTGATTAGCTATACTCTGGTCATCATTGCGCAATGGGCAAGTATGCATCAAGTTATGGATCCAGAGGTCGACTGGTAATCTGGCCCAGTTTCTAGAGTTCCTCGTCAGGGGAGCTGGGGGTAGTGATTTGCACGTTGTCCATGTAAAAGGGATGAGGAAGTGGTCTGTCCAGGGTAGACAGATGGATTGACCGACCACTAGTTTTAGTGCAATTACTGAAAATTGGGTCTAAAAGGTGCCCTTTGATGTGTGTGGGTACTTCAACCCGTTGGACTAGTTGAAGGGCTGCTAAATCGTCAATCAATTCCATAGCTGTATGATCACAGAGGGAGTCAAGATGTAAATTGAGGTCACCTAGCAATGTAAAATTAGAGCTAGTAGTGACCTGTTCAGCTAAAATAGTTGGGAGTGACTTGTGGAATTGTTTTGGCGGGCCCGGGGGACGGTAGGCGACAACACCGGAGAAACAATTGTTAGGGGAGAAATCAATGCTGAAAAGCAAGGCTCTCGCAGTCCGGGATAGATTCGGGGGTGGTACGACAGCGATACTGCTCTTTACATATGATAGCTAGACCCCCTCATCTCCCTTCCACCCGATCTAAGCGGGTAATTTGGAAGCCTGGGGGCAGGGCTGCTACGATATCTGGCTCAGAGTCTGGTGTCAGCCAGGTTTCTGTCAGGAACACTGCATCTGGCATGTGTTCTTCTAACATAAGAGCAATTTCCGTTTTGTGCTTAGGTAGAGACCTACAATTCAATAACAACGTATGATAGTCACCTGCAGGTGTTCGAGTGAGTTCAAGTTGTTTCTGGTGGAAAGGATCTCGTGTGGTGTTCCCCAGGTCTCCTGTCTTATATTTTGTTCAACATCTCATATGCTGATGATACCCAGATAATCACATGACAGGACTATCACTCGCCTTGCTCTTCCACTAACTTAACTCTCTCTGCTGGTCAGCACTCCATGTCTCGTAACTTCCTGCAACTTAATGCTAATTAAACATAACATTTAATTCTAGGCCAGAAGGTACACAGATATATCTGGCCCTCTTCCTTGGGCACTGCTCCTTAAGGTGAGGCGAGCTATGACTCAGTCAGGTGACTATGACTCAGGTTACAAAGGTACTAGATATTCACCTAACAGACGTATGAGGAGTGCTCAGACAGCAGAAGGCATGATAATTCAATAATAATCAGTATAAATGCTGCAACGGCACCATGTGAGTCATGCAATGGCAGTCAGATCAGGAAGTGCCTTCTGGACTATGGACAGGTCAGCAGTAAGTGCTCCTAACTGGGCATGAAATATCCCTTAATATCTGCTTCAGATATGTTTTTGAAAGGCACTCTTTCTTTGTGCGAAGACTAGCATATCAATATCTGAAAAGCTATTCATTTAACCCAAAAAGAAAACCTTGTCTGTTTTGGCAAATGTACCAATTTATCCCCGTACATGAACTTGTAATTGTCTGAAAATACACTAATTGTGCTACCAAATAACAGCATTTCGTTTTTGGTAATCAAACTTCTTGCCCTTCGCCAAACAAAACCTTTCTGTTTTTACTGGAAATGCACTCAATATAGTATAAAGGATCATAATTTCATCCAGTACTATCATTTAGTCCTGTCCTATATCAATAGATTTTGTTTCACATGCCCATGTCACCATCCTTTCTGAAGGAGGCCCTCCATGAGCCCAATGTGCCCACAATACCTCACAGATAGCAGTCAGATATACGGCATGCCCATGTTATGCCAGTGACGCTCAACTTATGTCATGGATGTCTACTAGAAACATGGTGGCTTCAAGATTATAGGTATGGTCACAAGATATCAGATTTTTCGACCTTATGCCGGGGATGGTCTTCAGAGTTTGGGTTAGTTACCTTATGTCCTGAGTGGTGACTGTGTGCCAGAGAAGCCCACAACATACCAGAGGCGAGTCAAAATACCAGGGGTGGCCACCATACAACCGGGGTACCCACCTTGTCAAAGAGATGCCCCACAGGTACCAGGATTAGGCACTAGATGACAGGGATGTGTAGGAGGCTGGCTCTGTATATACTATAGTAAGGTATGGCATGCACAGAGTCCAGTGTATCCCCAGAGTTTACAGAAGCCTAAGTAGATAACACTGAAAGCTCTATTTGTGGTAGTGTGGTGCTTTTCAGAGTGCTGTGTTAAGCATGTGTTGTACACACTGGCAAGCAATGATTACACACACTGAAAGACTGAATCCAAGACCAGTTGTTTTGTATAAAAAGCTATTACGTTGTTATTTTATTTTAGAACCAAGAGGAACTCAGTTGCAGGTAAGTAACAGTTTCAAAGATAGCAATACTTTTCAAATGCAGTAGGTATTGTGTTGTAAATGCCTAGAAGTACTTTTCGAGAGTATTAAAAATACTTTGTCAAAGTGAATCAAACAGTAGTAAACTTAGCAAATGTAGGGGATAGACATTTAGTGCAATAGGCAGAAATGCAATGCAATCCTATGGAAGCAAAACAGTTATATGCAGTTACAGGTAAGTACTCGGGTAATTGTGGATGAGAGACTCACATTTGGGGATCAGGTTAATGCAGTAACGTCATCAACAGCTTATGTGCTCAGAACGGTCAGGAAAGTAATGCCATTCCTACCTTTAGGTAGTCGCCAAACAGTAGTCACAGCTCTGGTGCTGTCGAGGCTGGACTACTACAACAGCCTGTACCTGAATATCCAACAAAAAAGTTTGAATAAACTTCAGCTGCTGCAAAATGCAGCAGCGAGACTTCTGACTTGTACATCCAATTTTTCCCCCATCTCCAAGGAAATAAGGAAGATGCACTGGCTCCCAGTAAGGAGTCGAGTGCGCTTCAAATCACTTTGCATGGTCTTCAAAGCTCTGCAGGGCAAAGGCCCAGACTACCTGAACAAGCTGTTCCAGTGGTACATTCCAAAAAGAGCCCTCCGCTCGTTAGGGGCTAAGCTGGTTTCTGTACCGTTTAGGAGGAAAGCTTTGGGGGGGGGGGCAAAAGCTTTGCGTAGTGCGCGTCGGAAGCCTGGTATAACCTTCTGTTTAATCTAAGAAACTCCACGGACCTGTTAGATTTTAGGAAGGCTTTGAAGACCTAGCTTTTTGCCAAATAAGCTTAGTTCCTCCTTGCCCCCTCAGGCTAGATATGTTAGCATCAGGACACCTTCTGGTAATCGCTGCGCTTTATAAAAGTTATTAACATAACATAACATAACTTATACATCCAGTCTTCTTCGGGGGTTCGGACTAACACTGGGCAAGGGTCAGATCAAGGTAGGTACTGCACCACCAGTGGCACTGGGGCGGCTGGGTGCAGAGGTCACTGGGTGCAATGTTAGTCAATGAAGACTGGGGGCACCCACAAAAGATGCTGGTTGCAGGTAAGTACCCACTGTTTCAGGGCACAGGCCCCAGGGGTTAAAGCAAGCATAGGGAGGGCCACAAAGCAGCACCACTCATACACCACTAGCGGCACAGGGGCAGCCGGGTATAGGATGCAAATCAGCAACGAGCGCCCAATGAAAGTAAATGGGGATCTTGGTTGCACAAAAAGGCTGCAGGTTCGGAGCAGGAGGCTGGATGAAGATGACCAACAGCTGGGCAGGTAAGTTGCAGAGTCGATGGACGTCTGGGCAATGTCAGCTGGGCTCCCCAAAGTCAGTGGGCTGGGGATGCAGGGGTATCCTTTGGTGTCTGATTTTTTTTACTGGTCGCGGTCAGGGGTCCCTTCGTGTAGAGGCTGCAGGCGTCTACGTTAAGTCCCGGAGAGATCAGCCACTGACGGAGTTGAGGTCAGGATCACTGAGGAGACTTCACTGGACAGGTGAAATACTCAAACTTGGGCCATGGGCGTCGGGTGCAGAGTAGGCAGGAATCATCGCAGATTCATCTGGATCCTGTGTCCTCATAGTTGGATTCTTCAGCACAGGGCTGCTCTCCTTGGGTCTTTGTTGGAGAGTGGGCAGTCTTCCTCTGGTTTCTGGAAGTCGCTGGCCACAGAAAAGGCATCATCTTCTTCACAGATTCTTTAAGCTGGAGACAGGCCAGTAGGGCTAGGGCCAAGTCAGTAGTCATCTTCAGGCTTTGCTGCACAGCGTCCTACTTGTCCTTCTTCATAGGTTGCAGAAATCTGAGGATCATGGTTAAGGGGTGCCCCTAAATACTGAATTTAGGGATGTTACAGCTACTGGTAAATGGTAGCCAATGGGCTACTTGCCTTTAAGGTGACCACACCTTTTGTATGTCTCTTCCCTTTGGGAAGGAGACATCCCCTAACCGAATTGGCTAAAATCCTTTACTTTTAAGATTGAGAATTTTCTAAGGAGGGGGTTAACTCGGTCCAGGGCACCTTAGGACCTGGCATAGTGGGGATACACCTCTCCTGACTACTAATTTTCCCTGCAACCTTGCAACACAAGTGGGGCTTGGTCAGGGGGGCGAGCTTCTCCACTATCTGGAGAGGCTCTGGCTAGCATATCAAAGGGCAGGAAGACTTTGAGGCTCACTGCCCTTAATTCTGTTCCTGCTTGGGGGTAGGTGTGAAGCACCTCCACCCCAAGCAGCTTTTGTCCCTGACCCACAAATGCTCCCACCTCAGGGGGTCAGAAACTTTTGTGTGTGTGTGTCAGGCTGATTGGTCGTTTATCAGGGGGCATCTCTAAGATGCCCTCTGAGTGCATTTTGTAGTAAATTCAGCACTGGCATCAGTGTGGGTTTATTATGCTGAGAAGTTTGATACCAAACTTCTTAGCATTCATTAAAGCCTCAATAGAGCTGTTGAGTTTGTAATGACGAACTCCCAGCCCATGTACTCAATATGACTTCACTGCACTTACATTATCTATGAATGGACTTAGACACTTTCGAGGCATATTGCTCATGTAGATATGCCCTCATCTGTGGTAAAGTGTGCCCTGCCTTAGGGCTGTGAGGCCTGTTAGAGGGGTGACGTACCTATTCCACAGGCAGTGTTTGTGGGCATGGCACACAGTGATGTATGCCATGTTGACTCTTAAGTTTTATCTGCACCAAAACACGCAGTCTGCAATGACAGTGTATGTGAGTTAGGTGAGGGGTCTCTGAGGGTGGCACAATACATGCTGCAGCCCTTAGAGACCCTCTCTGGTCACAAGGCCCTTGGTATTAGGAATACCTTTTACAAGGGATTTTTAGGTGGGCCAGAGATGCGCCAATTGTGGAAACAAATTATCGTTTTTGTGAGAGAACACAGGCATGGGGAATCTGATTAGCAGGGACCCAGGGGCACATTCAGTCAAAGTGAATAAGATATCAGGTAAAAAAGTGGGTGGTAACAATGGAAAAAGGGGCACTTTCCTATAGGATAAATATGAAATTCTAGGGTTGTCCATAAGGAGGCAGTAACAGTTACCATATGCCGGAGATGGTCACCAGATAATAGGGGTGTCCACCTAATGCCATGGAAATCCACCAGATGCAAAGGGGGTTCTCCAGATACACGTGGGTGTCCACAAAATCCAGGATGGAAACTAAAGCCATATGTCTGCGATCCCCTCAAGAATCCAGAAGTGGCCACCAGATGTCAGGGACACCCAAGTTATTCCATGAATGACAACTAAGTGGCAGGGGTGGTCAACAAAATGCTCGAATTTCTCCAGGGATGCTCACCCCAAACAGACTCTCACTTGCACCCACTTGCACGAATAAAGACAGGCACATCCTCAATCCCGCCTCCTAGAATCTTGTTCTGGAATCAGGACTGGTACTGCCTATAAACAGAGTAAGGGGTTACCTGCAAACGATCCATAAGGCCAGTACTTCTCAGGCTTCAAAGGTAAGAGAAATGTTAGATCCGGAAAAGGAGTATATTCTTTCCCTTAACAATGATGATGACCTGTTGATAATGGCTTTCCTCCAGGGGCGAAAGGGACAAGGTTTGTGAGTTAATTCGGGAATTTTCCAGTATGCTCCCGGAGCCCAGGCAGCGTGCAGGCCACTATTCAAACACATGAAATGATGTGCATGTTTGTCTTCTTGCACCACTTCATGCTGTGCCTGGGAAGGGTTGGGGGGCAGAGTCAGTGCTGGATTGCAGCAGGTGCAGTGCAGGGTCACTAGGCCAGACTGCCACTGAAAGGGAAGAGGGCCCATCATAACAGGTACATTTGAGGGATGGCTTTGATTCCCGGTATGGCATGCACGTAAACAACTGGAGGTTTTTGATTGGGGGTGGGAGGAGGAGGGGGAATGTGCCCCTCCTCACCACTGCTCCCAACCGATCCCGGTACCTTCCCCATCTCTGCTCTACTCTCAACCCTTTTCAACCTCCCCACCTATCACTATACCAGTTCCTGTCATACTGCCAGTCCCTGTCACATTCCCAGTTCATTCTACCCTCCATGTCCCTGATAACTTCCTCATCCCTTTCCAGTGCTTAATTTGTAAAACAAAATAATGACAGGGCCCTCATCAGGAGGTCACCGCAGTTTGCACCACACATTCCCACTGTGCTTACACAACTATTAACCATCACACTGCTTCAAGTGTGACAATTCAGACTGTTCCAGGCCGCTAAAGCTTAGGGTATGGCTTGGGTGGCTGGTATTCCTTGTTTTAATGTATAATGAATTAACAATCAACTGTTTTTCTGCTCATCTTTAAATTGTACAAACAGCGCCACCATGTGGCAACTATCATAAGTGCAGATTATGGCAATTAAGTTCTGATGCCGAGCACTAGAAACCACTGGCTCAAATTAAGAATTGCCTATCACAATTTTTGTTCCTGTCAATCTTCTATTGAGCGTCGATTCTGAAAAACAAAGAGACCAACCAGAAGCAAAATGAGTCCCAATGTAACTTAAGGGCTAGAGCGGCCGACTTTGCTGTTGAGGAACGAGGTTCGAGTCTAGAAGGAGGCTCAAACATCCTGTGATTCTGGGCAAATCACTTAATCTTCCCATGCCTAAAAATGAATGTGTCCTCATGTAACGCGACTGGGACTCATCTAAAGCTCTCTGATACGTACGGGTGGAATTCACACTATATAAAACTGCAACAACAAAAAAAAAATATTTTTGGAGTGCGAAAAGTAGGCCACCATGGGACTGTAACGAGATGGCAACAGGTATGGGCTGAAGACACAGAGCAGGAGGATGAAGATGGGAGAGAGAACAAGACAAGTTATAATGCACTGATTTACTCCAATTTCTGATGTCAGGCACTTCACTTGTATGTAGTGGCCAAGTAGCACCACCTGTTTCTGGATCTGAAATTTCTGGAGTGGGGAATGGTTGCACGGCTCCACTGTGGCACAGTCAAGGGTGGCAGCATGATTCTGCAATGCAAAGCAAGTCCAGGACTGACATTGCATTACAGATCCCAGTGGATCGCCCTAATATGCTGCATCGACAGCGCAGTCGTTGGACAATTCACTGCTAGTCATAGCATGACGTGGACGTGTGTTTGTTTGGACGTGGCACCTCTTTCTGATCACGTGCTTGCACACTGAGACTTCTGAAGCTGACAATGCACAGACTCCATCTGTATGATGTTAGCGGTGTGTTGCTTCTAGGTCCCGGCCAGTCCACATCACGGGCTCACTCTCAAACTACTGTACTGAGTCTGGCCACGCAGTCCAGAAGGAATCCCATAGATAAGCTTTCTTCTGTACTGCACTCAGTGGTCTGGGTGTGCTTCCACATGCTGAGTAAGGGGTCTCACGTCTAGACAAGGTCCAGTTCACGGTTTGGATTGGGATTGAAAATCGGCCCGGGCACGCCCCAAAAAAATCGGCCCACATTTGCATAATCACTCCACAAATCACTGCTTTGGCGAAATCTTATAAAAAAAATGTAGGAGCGGGGTAAAAAAAAAAATACACGCGTTAGTTTACAGTGGTGAAACAAGTTGGGCATCTTCTACTCAGGCCCTGCCACCACTCAGTGTGTGATACATTATTGGGCCGGTCACGGAGACAAAGGGAGTGACACCTCTTGCCAAACGGAGGTAATGAGCGCCCATCTGCCTCTAGAAAGACCACTCAGCCACCTACTGGGCCGCTGGCTGTATTTGAACAATAGAGACAGCGCCCAAATGGCCCCTAGACTGCTAAAAAAAGAGGCCCACAGCAGCACTCGGACACCGGCCCCTCGGGCATTGCCCGAATGCCCGCGTTACCAATCCGACGCTGAGTCCACCTCGTGCACATGTAACTTGTTTTCAATCCCCGTCCAGATGACATTTTATATCCTAGGCAGGGCGAAAGGTCAACAGCACACTGACTGTAGGGATTGGTGGAAAACACGGAGAGGGAGTGAGAGCAACGCATTGGACTGGATCTCCCTCTGGGACTGGATCTGGTTGTGTAAGGCACAGGGTACAATGTGTGGTGGAGGAATGGTAAGCCATTAAAGTCTGTAAGGTAAATAGAAGACTGCAGAAAACTAGACTTGTACAGAGCAATATGAATCAGGACATCATGTAACCAAGTCGGCTTACCAGTGTCAGCAGCAGGTGTTGCTATGCAGAGCTCTGGGATACAAGACGGGGACTCCAGGACATCACCGGAAACCACACCACACAGAAGCTGGAAGGTAAGAGTGAGAAAAAAAGGATACCTAAAGGTGCCAAGCACAACATCAAGGAAAATAAAAGAGGTAACACTAACACAAGGGACCCAAAAAGGAAGGCAACTACAAACATGAGAGACAAATAAATGGGTGCGAGCTAGTGCGTTGCCAGGTGTGGCCTCCATGTTAGAATGGCTTTAAATACAAGCTCTGCTCCTTCTGCCTTTGAAGTGCACTAATAGAAGGAAGTGAGTGTGCAAGAGCACCAGTTAGTTAGCGCTCTAGTTTTTAAGACTTTTCAGTTTCTATTGTCCCATTCTCCAGAACCTGCGCCCTCGTGTAGCCTCTTGCCTAATCCCAAGTCTGTGTCAATCCTGAATCCTGCCAATGACTCCATGACAGTACATTGCAAGGATCACCTGGGAAGGGTTTTAATGCCAGGGCACCAGCCATGACCTAACTAGCACTGGTGCGCTATGCGCTACTCACCTTGGTGCCATCTAACAAGACAGGTCTAGATATTCCCAGGTCAGTGGCGGCTCCCCCATTGGGGTGTGGAGGTGTCACCCCACTGCTTTCTCGCAATGCGATGCGAGAAGGCAGAAACATAAACGGTAAACACTACTGTTTATGTTTCTGCTTCTCACACTGAGAAAGCAGAAGTGCCTTGTTCGGGCGGGCGGGTGGGCGGTCCTGCTCGAGGGCAGGGGAGGAGTGGCTTACCCACTGTTGTGGGTACTGACTGTTTGGTCGGCCCCTGGAGCCGACCAAACAGTCAGTACCCCACAACAGTGGGTAAGCCACTCCCCCCCTGCCCTCGAGCACGACCGCCCACTCATCTTTTTCTCTATATAGGAAAAAATGGCGTGGCTGGGGCGTTGTCCCCCCGCACCTCACCAATCACAATGCTGCCACTGCAGCGTTGTGATTGGCTTAAGGGAGCAGGAGGAGGGAGGCTGCCTAAAAGGTCACCAGGACTCCAGAGCAAGCAGGAGCGGAGGCTGCGGTACGTGATGCGGTCTCGGAGGAAGCAGGTACGTTTTTTATTTTGTACTTAAGATTTCTGTCCCACTCTCCCCCTCACTCGCACATGTGCGCGAACCCACCCGCCCGTTTTGCCTGCCGTGACTCGATAACAGATGAGCTTCCACATCTACCATTGAATTAGCATGTGTTTGTTTAGATGAATGCACAGTTTCACAAAATGTCACACACACATCACTGGGCCTGATTCACAGAACTAACTTAAGACAAAGTCCTAAACTTACTACTTTTGACATTCACAGAATGCACTTACTACTTTTGGTATTCACAGAATGCACTTACTACTTTTGGTATTCACAGAATGGATTTACGACTACTAACTTTATGTCCGCACTCGGGCTGGTGATTCCGTCCCGGAGGCGGAGATTCCCGCCCGGAGGTGGGACTTCCGGCCCGGAGGTTGGACTTCCGGCCCGGAGGTGGGACTTCCGGCCCGGAGGTGGGACTTTGGGCCAGTGGTGGGACTTCCGGCCCAGAGGTGGGACTTCCGGCCATGGCTAAATATCCGCCACCGGCCGGAATCCCCACCTCCGGGCCGGAAGTCCTACCTCCAGGCTGGAATCTCCGCCTCCGGGCCGGAATCTCCGGCCCGAGTGAGGACGTAACGTTAGTCGTCGTAAATCCATTCTGTGAATACCAAAAGTAGTAAGTGCATTCTGTGAAAACCAATAGCAGTAAGTTTGGGATTTTGTCTTAAGTTAATTCTGTGAATCGGGCCCTCTGTGTTTTCTGAAAGAGGCTGCGTGCTAAGCTTAACCTTGTCCTCAAGGACATATGCAGCTTTGGAAGCAAAAAACAGCTCTGTCAAGATTAAAGGGTACTCACCTCACATAGTTTTACAGGCTACCCCTTCGCTCTGCTGGTGGAAGATCCTTCATCCGGAGCTCCTGCATAACAAACAGCCATTTGCGAGGTGGCGATGTATTTTTTGCATGCAGAGCGCTGCAGACCAGGCCTTATTGCTCCAGCAGGGGCGGTGTGTTCATTTGGGTGCTTGGGCGTTGCCGTACTACTTAATTTGAAGCACGACTCGAGTCAAGTGCCATCACTCTTACTCTCACTCACATTTTTGCAAATTACAATCCATCCCAGTCCGCCGGAGGCAGTCAGCTGAGAAGGGGGCGGGGCAGCACTGCAGGAGTTCAGTGCAAGTGCATCCACGAATCGATAATATGTATCAGGTCAAAGGTCGGCGGAGCACACAGCAAGAGTGTGCATGCTCTGTTTAGTGCTTAAACATTTTGTGACGAGCCCTGAACATGCGCACACTAGGCTTCTCTTTAGAAGAGCAAGGGTTGTTCCATGCCGCTCTGCTAATGAGCAGCCTAGTGCGCATGTTGGGGCTGGTCGTAAAATTTGTTAAGCCCTAAACAGAACATGCACATTACTGCTCAAGCCAATCCTGGCGCTACTGCTGAAGCAGCGCCTGAGACCTTGGCGGTACTTGCCAGCCAGACAGGAGCGAGCATGACTTCAGAGCCTCCTCGTCGAGTACACACCTCGTGTTCACTGCTAGCACGGGTGATGGGAACCGGCTGAAGAACCTGCAGCAGCTGCCGGGCGGGGACCAGCGGGGACCCACGGTCTGATTGGTAAAGTTTTATATTTTTTTATTTGTATCCGTCCATCCCACTTCCCTCCCCTTGCGCGTATCCACCCGCCCGTTTTGCCGGCCGCAACTGGAGATGTCATTTAATCACGATGGTCAGTGCTGCTTAAAACATACTGCAGTGGCTGCATTGAGCTGCAGTGAGGCGCCTTGCTTTCTTTGTTTTGGTGCGAATTCTGCAGTTTTACAAGGATCATGACCGGGTCCTCCGATGAGTAACGTCTGCTGCAAGGCTTCAAGGCATCCACACAGGCCGTTGACGCAATGTGGGGCGTCTAAGTGACGCTACAGCGGACAAACACGATCGCGGATGACACAGTTCGCATGTTGCAGTGGCGTCAAGTACAGCGGACAAACATGTTCGTGGCTGGAGCCGACACAGACGTTCCCATATTGCTTGGGTGCTGAGGCGGGTGCTGAGGCATGTCAGCGTAGCAGCAGGGCTAAAACACATTCAACAGACTGCTGTTCCACACACGCACAGCATTGCGTGCCCGCTGTCAGGCACTGCACTGTCAGCCCAAAGGACTTAACAGCAGGCGCACAACATCGCGGGTCCGCACAGCAGGCGCACAACATTGCGGGTCAGCAGTCAGGCACTGTCAGCCCAAGGGACTCAACAGCAGCCACAGGCGGTAAACATTAGCGCTGCAGAGGCACATATCACTCTGGCGCTTCCTGGCACTGGCTGCACAAGCGAAGGCACATGTTGGACTGCAATGGACACCTACCGTTACCGTCTATGCACAGCTGAACTGGACAAGTAAAATACGACGTATAATAGAATTGTTCAAACAAAAAATATTGTATACCGTCAAGTTTTGAAATAAATTTGCCTTGCCAATTCCGACCATTGCAGACGTTCTATTTCATCCCTGGACAACGTCGGGACGGGCCGCTAGTTGTTAATAAAGACGGGTCCTTACCTTGAGCGCTGTCCAGCATTGCTGGCTCTGAGGCTTCTTATTGACTTTAGTCGCCGCGTGTAGCCTCCGTGGTTGCTACAAAAGTAGGAGAGCCTTTAGTATCAACTTTTCGATGTTATCATGCAGAGTACATACTCGTGAGGAATCCCGAGTATCACACCTCGCGTCTGACGGAGATTCTTTTTACGGAATACATCGTTGCCAGTGGATGTACTTGCCGAGCATTCCACGTTCTCACGCTTAAGGCGGAGCCGGGTTTGCAAGTTAGTCTGGGACTAGTGGTCTCTTTTCAAAACCATCATGTTGTTTGCTGGTCTGGGCGAGGTCAATAACCTCTACATTTAATGTTAGTTTCGTTTGAGACGTTGTAAAAGGCAAGTCTCATACTGGTGTTGTCGAAAGTGTACTTTATGTGGCAATGTCTGATTCAAAATCTGTACAAGCCAGTGAATATCACACCTCTCTCGATTCAAACTATGTGTTCGCCAGTGTATATCAAACAATAGAGAGAATGAGGGAGGACCATAGATGTCGCCTTAGCCTCATAGAGTACCAGTTTCGGAGGAATTATAATTTATATAATTCCGAAAGTTCATTCAGCCCTGACACTGCTGTGTCAAATTTGACAATCAGTAGTGCTTCTCTTTTTGATAATTTGTGTTCCTGATCTCCGCCACGTGGATCTCTTTCCACTTTAGAAATTACTATCCAGCGTAGGTCACATTCAGTGTGAAATTTATTCTGCCAATGGTTCACTAGAGGAGCGGATTCTACGTTTTTCCTAATGTGCGATTTGTGTTGACAAATCCTCTGTCGTATTTCCTGGCTGGTTTTTCCAATATATACCAGTCCACATGGGCATGTTATTCCATAAACTACATATTTTGTTTTGCAATTAGAAAATGTCTCATGCTTCCAGTGTATGCCCTTGTTTGAAAACAATGATCCTTCCGTCGTTGAATCACAACACACACATGTGCCACACTTATGATGCCCCACAACCAGTGGCAGGCCCATTAGTTGTCTAAAGTAGGTTTTTGTTCTCTCTTAATTGAGGCTCTCACACTATATTTTGATACACTACTCTCTTTTTGAATGCAAAGAGAGGAGTCACTGCAAGTTCCTGATCTAGGTTTTTCAATAGGTTCCAGTTCTGGTTAATCACTTTTTTAAGGTTGTTGGAATTCGGACAGAACGTGTTCACACAAACTTGGCGCTGTATCGGAGATTTTATCCGTCTCTCCAGTAGGCTTTCTCTCGGGTCCACCAAGCATGTTTCATAGCTGTTTTTACCAATTTTTTTAGGGTAACTCCAGTCCCGTAGTTTCTCTACCAAGTTATTGGCATGTATTACATATTCATCGTTGTGGGAGCAGTTGTGGCGGATCCTCAAGAACTGCCCATACGGCAGGTTTTCTCTTAAGCTCCTTGGATGATGGAAAAAAGGAATACATTATTTCTGTCTGTTGATTTTTTAAACAGAGTAGTTGCCAAACCTCCTGCATCCGGGTACACTTCTACATCCAGGAATGCTATTCTATGGGGCGAGTGAGATATACTGAATTGTATGTCTGGTGTTCTGGAATTAAACCAATTGAAAAAGAATAAAAGTTGCTCTTGTCCCCCTGTTCATACCACAAAAATATCGTTGATAAAATGAAGCCAAGTTGTATTGTATTCTGAATATGGATTCTTATTATGTACGAAGGTATCTTCGTACATTGACATAAAGATCACCGCTAGCTCTGGGGAAAAAGGGCAGCCCATCGCCATGCGTTTTGTTTGGAAAAAGAAATTGTTTCCAAACGAGAAATAGTTTTTCTTTAAAGCAAAAGAGGCCAAGTCAACAATAAATTGTGTTGGTACTGTAGTAGGTTTCTCTCTTTTCTCCAAAAATATGGGTTAGCACTGCCACTGCCTCATTTTGGGGAATTTGTGTATGTAACGAAGTGACGTCAAGAGTCACTAATAGATCTTTGTCTCTTCCAAAGGAAATAGTCTCTAGTTTATTAATAAAATCTGTGGTATCTTGAAGATACGAGCTTACTTCAGGCAAAAAGTCTTTTAGAAAATAGTCAACGTATTTTGAGATCTGCTCGAGGAGAGAATCGCACCCGGAAACGATTGGCCTCCCTGGTGGATGTTTCTCATTCTTGTGGACCTTTGGTAGTATATAAAATACCGGTATCCGTGGGTGTTTGTTCTGTAGGAAATCATACTCCTTTTGACCCAAAAAAACTTGTTCAAAGCCATCTTTAAGAATGGCGAAGAGGTGTCCTTGGAGTTCCTTAGTGGGATCTTTCGCAATTTTTTATAACAGTTCGGATCGTTCAGCTGTTTTAAAACCTCCTTAGTATATTCAATTGTGTTCCAAACCACTATTGAGCCACCTTTATCTGCCTGTTTGATTGTCACCTTAGAATCATTTTTTAAGGCGACTAATGCTTCTTTGCCTTGATTAGGTCCATCATTCATGACCGAATTATGAATAGCCCAAGTGACAGGACTGTTTTTTGTGTCCTTTTCTACTTTTGTGTGTCCAGTAGATTCACAACTGAGTAGTGGACTTGTTCGACCTTTGGGCGGATTGAATTTAGGTAAGCTTTTGTAGATGCGAATGTTAGTGGCACATTCCTCAGGGGTGTTAAGTATGACAAGAGGCAGACTTTCACATAGTTTTTTCGTTTTTTTACAGTGAGGTTGGTCCTGACGAGAACCCCAACAATAGGAGGGGTTCGAAACGTGTAGACCGTGTATCTACCAAACATTTGCCCTTAGTAGTTGAAACCCAAAGTTGGCATCTACTGCATTGAAATAATGGGAAACTTATATCAAAAATATTTATAAATTGTGTATAGGATACGGTTAAAAAAAATGACGACTAATAGCAAGGTTGTTTGATTTATATTTTCCAAGTGATATTGTGTAAGAAATGTTTTGAAAGTGAGGTTGTTGTATGTGCAGAGTGAGTGGGTTTTGAGAGTTGTTGAATGAAAGGGCATTTTTTGCTTTTTCCTTTGTTTATTGTTTATGCTAATTTTCACATGAAATGTTCATCATATGTATTAAAGTGTTTTCTTCTGGAGATTAATATGATAAAATTCGCTATATTTAAATAAAAGCTACTAATGAGCTTAAAGATGTTTTGATGGTCGTGTCGCACATCTTTTGGATTAAAAATTAGCAGTATTGGCATTTTCCTTTGGTTGTTAGTTCTTAATGGGGGCATCTTGTTTCTGGCCATTGGTGACCAGCAACTCTGGAGAAGTGTTTTTGGTTGTTGTTTTGAGACAACCAATAGTTTTTACTCCCTTTGAGGTTCAGGGGTTTCAAAGCGCGTGTGTGACGATTGTATGGGGATGTAAGCTCGAGAATGAAGGAATTTCTTGCATCTAATTATGCTATTGAATGTTATGCCAATCACCAATAGACTAAATCAAGTTACAGGCATAAATTTTACATGGAACGGATAAATATTACATGCCATTGTGGAATTTTGAATACACTTCCGACATTAATGATTCATCTTTGGGTGTTCAAAGGCCTTGTTCAGTTGCAAATACTTGTAATTCCATTCCCATATCTCTCGGGTGCACGAGGGAGAATAGTGGAAAACAGTGTGCTTTGGGAAAACATGTATGGAAATACTGGTACTAGTAAAATTAACTCATGTCTACTCCTATGCAGCACACTTTACACAGTCCTAAGTCACTAGCTCAGTGCAGCAAGAACATTTTGATGGGGGCTAGCTAACGGGGCTAGCTAACTCGGTACCAGGAATAAAGCAAGAACATCGACAATCATTTGGCAATCAATTTTTTGCACATTGCTGTGGTTTTTGCTCCCTGTCTCAAGAATAAAATAAAATGCCTGCTATTTTTGGGACTGTAGGTGCATAGCATGGGCTTCTTTGTCTACCCTAGCCACCTGTGGAAAATATTTCATCCACTATGTAATAACTGTGATCTGGCAAAATATCTCTGCCTTGACTGGGCTCTAAAGGTGAAAAGGCGTGATTCGGAGGTATAGCCATTCTAAAGAGCATGCAAGTGTGATACTTGTGTATGAAGAGTTGTATAGCAAAATCTTGAAAACTGGCTTGCCTTAAGTTATGTCTGTTTTGGAGTAGGTGCACAAAGGTGTCACAAAAGATGCATTTTGAGATTTTATTTCCGTCTCAGTACACATGGTCAACTTGAGTACATTCCACAGTCGAGTCTCCTTGGACTGCAAAGAGTATCTTGCCTAAAATGTAATAAAATGGTTTGCACCTGGGCACAGCCTGTTTCAATCAAGTGCTGCGGAGGGCGCCTATCTTCTGTTTAATATCTGTAGAAGGAGCATAAAGTGCTTTGGTGCCAAGGCATGTGCAACAGATTGCATTAGAAATATGCTTTTGTAGCTTAGCATGTTCTGCTGATTAAGAACATTCACTTTGTTCAATCTATTAAAATGTGTGCCATCATTCTGACAAATTTTCTCCTCTATTACTTGCATCATGAATCAGTGACTCCTCCAGTGATTTGTTACTGCATTGTGATGTACTATTCTTTGAAAAAGTGTGTCTTTACATCTTTCATACATTGCAGCAACCTTCCTGCTTCCTCATATTTGCTTGAAAAAGATCCACATATCCACTCTTTTTTCAAAGTTTTCTCGGAGGGGAACCCCCCTAAACTCCCCATAGGTTACTCCAGCTCGCTCGCAAAGCACGCTCACCTCAGTGCAGTACCACAATAACTTTACGCCGCACCACTTTCAAATGTCACCAGCCACCACTGTCCCGTCTGTTCTTTTTAAGGCCTCATGTGCTCTTGATGCCATCTACAGATACTAGCAATACTTTTAAGGTGTCAGTTAGGCCAGCCGTTAGACTTGTGAAGTGAATGATTATTTTGTATAGGAACGCTTCATGTGGCTTTACACACAACTCTTGGTTTGGTATGGGGGTTCTCTTGGACCTCCATACCAATTCATGGTGGTGATCCTTTGGAAAATACCCTTCCCTTTAGAGTTTTCCCCTTGAAGAGTCATCTCAGAATTACTGTGGTTGTTCCTAAAGGTTTGTGCACACTTCAAGGCACTTTTTGTCCCCACTGATTTCTACGACTTGACTGTGCTGCCCCTTCTACCGACTCAGTCTGCTACAAATTGCAGATTCCTTAGAAACAGTCATCTGTGAAGCAGCCAAATACCAAAGCAGCTCTACTGGGCAAATGCCAAAATGTTGCTCAATCAACAGCAGATTAAACAATCCCTTCAAGGTTGTTGCCATTGTCCTCATCACTTGTATAGGAGTGTTGTGGCCCCACCACCAGAATGGGCAGCTTTTGCAAGTTGGTCTGTTCATGTCTTTGCAGTAATCAAAAGGTAAAATGCGACTTGCGCTGGATGGCGCTCTAAGTTAAGGAATAGTGTGATTTTCTATTCCAACACCTTCCCTACTGTTACGAGTGCTGGAGTTGGAACAGAAAATCATATTAATCCTCAATCCAGCGTCCTCCAACGCAAGTTGTTGTAACGACTTGCGTTGTAAAAACCGCGATGTAAAGTACTGCGATCAAAATGATCACGTTGTACTGTCGTACATCCCCCAAGATGTGTTTTGGAGGGTTGCCCATGGGGGGCATGGTACTCATGTTGGGTTATAAACAATATGGGGCCTCACCCACTAGACACTTATTCCCATTAAAAGTGACAAAGGCAGGGTTTTCAATATTCTTCTCAATTCCCTTGAGAGTGTGCAATCCAACTACTCTTGTTTATGACAGTGTTTAACTGAAAACAATAATGTCTACTACCATCCAAACTTCCCACCTTACATCTAATGATAAAATGTGGGAGGAGAGAGAGAGTACCTCACGGTAGAACCGCCAATGGGGTTGCTGGCTAACATTCACCAGTTTACCCACTTCTCATCATTGGTAACTCCCTCTCATACAGTGAAATTAGTAAAGCAAAGAAAGGAAAAAACAGTGCTTGTTCTCCTTTTCGAGAACCACAAACAATCGTGATAACACACGTGATAGTAAGACAAAATAGACAGTGCTTACTATTGTGTATATATACCCAAAGAACCCCAGTGAGAAATAATAAATGTGATTCTCACCATTAAAAATGGTAAGGCTTGCTGGCCAACCGACTTTTATTCCAAGTTGCAAGCCCTCCAAATTAAAAAGTGGTTCCTATCAAACCAAATCTAATTCTTTATTGCCAACATGTTTTGTTGCTGTATTCTTGCGCAACTTCATCAGGGCTAAAAGGGGTTCACCTTCTCAATCTTTCACTTCATAGTTATATAGACACCTGTGATGGTAGAAAACGACATATAAAATACTTGAGCCAGTTGTAAAAAACCACATGCCTCTTGCACAGGCAATGTGAATGTCAAAAACTATAGTGGCACATAGATCATTTAGAGCATAATTACCTGGAGGTTGTGAAGTTGCAGCATGCCCACAACCCTCCTCAACTGGAAATATGTGATTTTTCAGCCGTAGCATTTTCTACAAAACTGGATTTGCAACACTTGCCAACTATTCCACCATTTACTGTACAATTTGAAGTGTTTAACCAAATAAATGCCTCCCACGCTCTCTCTCCTCAGCTAGCTCCTGCTCCTCTCTCCAGTCCGGTCTCTTTCTCTTGTTCCCATCTCTCTGTTGGTCTCACTCCAGCTCCTTCCCTTTATTTCTTCAATCACTATGGGCCAGATGTAGGTAAATCCGATTTACCGACTTTTAAATACCGAGTCATACCGATTCGGTATTTAAAAGTCGGTAAATTGGAAGGAGGCAGATGTAGGTAAAAAATTACCGAATCTGTAAGAGTCGGTATTTACAGATTCTGTAAATACCGAATCTGTATTTCCCACTGATTCCTATGGGCCTTGAAGCCCATAGGAATCAATGTGAAATACAGATTCGGTATTTACAGAATCGGTAAATACCGAATCCTGCAAGGGTGCAGGGGGTGTCACTTTGACACCCTCTAGCACCCCAATTCTGGACTTGTGTGCAATGTGGCACACAGACATGCCCTAAGGGCATGTCTGTGTGTCACATTGCACAGGTGTGCATGCACAGATGTGCATGCACACCTGAATTCGGTATTTTACCACCCAATAGGATTGGGTGGTAAAATACCGATTTTTAAGGGCCTGTGGCACTCTTAGGAGTGCCACCTACATATGGTTTTTCCGAATCGGTAAATATACCGATTCGGTATTTTACCGATTCTGTAAATTTGCCGATTCGGTAACTTTACAGAATCGGTAAAATATAGGCCCCCTACATCTGGAAACCCTAATACCGGTCGGTAACAGCCGAATTCGGCCGTTACCAACCAGTATTAGGGCTCCTACATCTGGCCCTTTATGTCTACCTCTCTCTTCCATCTGCCTTCCCATTTCGCTCGATCTGTATTCCCTGTCTTCCACTCTCCTCTCCTTCTTTCTCTCTCTCATTTCACATCAGTAATCCTTTTGTTTCATGACTTGTTTACAATGATTGCAAGCTGGGCCATGTGACTGCAAGATCCTGAGACAGAGCTGGATATAATGGGCGTAGCACTGTGTTCTGATGTCTAAGTAGGCCAGAAGGTCTACTCGGGCGCCACCACCTCCAGGTACCAAACCTGCTGTTACACATAGTACCACTGTGTGTTGCATAATGGCTCTGCTCACACGGTCTCCCAGTGAGGATCGGGTAACACACAGTGGGAGATACCATGAGCTGGAAACCCTTGTGCAGTGTAACTTTCTAACTCATATTTGGAGTCTGGGGACTGCTGAAGTTCATGTTTTTTAGTTCTCGCCTAGGCAGCGTATGTGCTGTCTCTTCGCGACATGCAGTATCTACTTTATTGGCTTTCATCTCGCTTATCATTTTTCACTGGTTCCTTGGCATGCCTTTCTAGATTTCTGTTTTTTTTCATTGGTGAAATGTTACTCTGTGTCCTGCCTTTGGGTGTGTTTTCACTTTCATGACTACTGTCCCTGTTTCATGTCCCCTTACTCTTTTGTTTATTTATGGTTTGTTCGGCACACTCTTTTTTTTCTTCGAATTGGTCCTGTGCTGTGGTCAGTGGTGTGAAGTTAGGAACTCACTCCCACCTGGACAGCAGACAGTAGAAATGGGAGGCATGTGGGGAGCTTTGGCAGCCTACATGGGCCAGGCTCGGCGGCGCTGCTCTTCTACCCTTGAGCTCCCCCTGTCTGCTCTTCCGGTTTAACAAAGAAACTGAGGGTTCCCGTTGTAATCACTTTCAGGTTCGAAGTGTCTGGCTCGCATGCTGCATTTCAGCTAAACTGGTTTACCATTGCATTAATAGAAAAACAATGTGAAATCTCATTGCCAACATATTACAACTTTTGTCTCCAAAATGATACATTGCAAGCATCCATGTGTTTTTCTAGATATGTCGGTCAGTAGTTTCATCTGCTGCCTCTCACCCCACTCAGAGCACCACTCATTTCCTCCCCCTCCAATTGCACTGCACTTCCTCATCCCTCGAACTTCACTGGTCTTATCCGGTCCTCTATGCACAAAGGGCCTGAAATGCCCCTCTGGAACGGACTTGAGGGAGGTGGAGGCAAGACACTAGCTGCGGCTCTCCTCTCTCACCCGTAAGCATCGGCTTCCCCTTCTGTGTTCCGCTTCCTCCAGCCTCATTTGCTTCAGGGCAACAGCTGGTCAGCCGCTCGGCAGCCCACCCCCACTCAGTCTCTACTCCCCAACCTGGACCCGCTGTTTGTGCCGCCAACGAGAATGATCAGTAGCAGAAGTGTTTATAGTAGGCACTTTTAGCCATCCCATCTTCTAAGTACCAATATCACATACGCAGAGTGCCTTTTTTGCATGTGCAGTTCTAAAGGCAACTGAACTGTTTTCCCTGACTATATGCTGTCAGAATGTTAAACTATTCTGTATTGTTAGTCTGTTTTTATGAAATGTTTGCTTGTGTGTTCATAGATACAATTAGATGCAAAGCCTACATTTTTTCATTTCATATCTACTTTAAAAAAAGGAAAAAACTTGTACAATTATTCCAAGATGGTGAGAGTGTGTGGACATGCCAGTGGAGTATAATGTGCTGCGTGGCTAACCACTTATAAGGTCCCAAAGGCAAGACCTTTTGGCTATGCAACTGCTTGCTTTTTTAGCACTGATATGCAGCTGCAAATAAACCCTTCTCCTCAATGCTTCGAACTTGAGTACCCTTCCAAATACTAGGTAAACAAATCAGAGAGGGGCCATAGGAGTCTGGGTCCATTTTTCACCAGCACTAAAAATAGAGAACTGTAAAGCAGGCACATTAACCCACACACCTTTACTTCCAGGGCTGGAACCTGTTGGATTTATCAAACCAAGCCAGCTTGCTCACCATTCACAATGATTGTGTCTTTGATTCTGCACTGAGCACCGCCGCTTTTCAAGAGGTTGGCGCTAAATAAATAGCAAATACATACATATGCTTTCATCTAATTATGCAAATTTTCCCAAACCCTTACGTGAAATTACACGTAATTGTGTGAAATGCAGATCTGGCACTCAGCGCTATATTTTAATACAAAATGCGCCCTCACGTCCATTTTGGATTGAAGGACACATTTCATGCTAAAAAGTAGTCCCAAAAACACAAGAGCAGCGAACAGCTACTGCTTGCATTCTGGACATTTTATGTATTCCCAAGCTCCTGTGCTGTAAGGGCTAGAATGCTGCCAAAATTGTGGTGCAATATGGGGAATTTTGCAAGAGAAGCATAATGTGAAATTCCAAAACAATCATATTATGCATAATTTCAATTTTGCACAGGCCTAACATACAAACATGCATAAAACATTTGTATGCACATATGCAGCTATTTTAAGAAGGATTTAGAAATCAGAGGTTCCATCTTAAAAACAGCTATACCCAATGGGGATGACTTAGCTTGCTTTTCAAGAAACCTTGGGGCAGATTTACAAGCCCCTTGGGTAATTCATGCACCGCCATTGAGTCACTTTTTGTGATGCAGCGGTACCGTAAAAATGGCCCCCATTTACAACGTGATTGTTAGATCTGGAGGTATCTAGTTGGCAATGTTTATCACCTTTGTCCAAATAGGGACCCTTACTTCCAAGTCAGGATAAGGGGATTACACTCCTTAATAACCCCTGCTCACCCCCTTGGTAGCTTGGCACGAACAGACAGGCTTATCTCAGAGGCAGTTTGTTAAGTATTTGTGAATATACACAGTAATACAGTGAAAACACTACAGATGGACACAACACAGGTTTTATAAAAATAAGTATTCTTTATATAGACTTAAACACAAGACTACAAACGACAAAAATCCACAATACTGCACTTAAGATTACTTAAAAGATGATTAAAGTCTCTTAGTTCAAGTTGTTGGTAAATGCGACAAAGTTCTCAACAAAGTACCTGGATGCGTAACGCAAAGTGAACAAAAGGCTCGCAAAAGGGGAGATGCATCGGTTCCGTGACCCGGGGGAACGGTTCAGTCCTTCCTCATTTCTAGCGCAGAGTAGGGGACGCGTTGTGAGCCTTACCGGTGCAGAGGTGATGCGTAGATTCTCGGCCTGCGGGCCAGTTGCGGTGCGCAAAATGGTGCCTTGATGCGATGCGATGATCCGGTTGCGATGCGAGAAGATGGCGCCCTTGATGCGGTGATGCGATGACGATGACGCCCTGGCAGCCTTGCGACGACTCTGTACTTTGGAGCAGCGACAGGCCCTGCGACACGCTTCTCCGGTGATGCGATGGCGACTCTCTCGATGTTGTCACGCTTCTCCGGCGATGCAACAGCAGGCAACTGCGATGAACACACGCTTCCAGGGAGATGCGGCGAAAGCTCGCTTCTCCGGCGTTGCGATGATTTCAGCTGCGGCGGCGACACGCTTCTTCTCGATGCGTCGCGCTTACAGCTCCCAGCGGCACACAAGTGACTGGAGTCAGAATTCTCAGCAATGAAATTCAGGAGGGAACTTAAGTGTGAAGTCTTTTAGCCCTTAGACTTCAGCAGGAGGCAAGCACAGTTCAAGCCCTTGGAGAATATTCTGTAGATGAAAGTCTTTACAAAGTCCTTCTCCTTTCCCTTGGCAGTGAAGCAACCACTGCAGGCCAACCCAGCAAACAGCACACTGGCAGAGGGGCAGTAGAACTCCTGCAGCTTCCTTGGTTCTTCTCCTTGGCAGAAAGTTTTCTTGTTCCAGAAGTGATCTAATTTCTTGGGATCAGGGTCCCAATATTTATACCCCAAAATCCTTTGTTCTCTGAAGGCAGAGAGGCCTCTGCCTAGTCCAAACCAGTTCCTGAGCACGACTCTCTTCTTCCTTTCACTGTGCAGGGCAGATACATCAAACGCCCCACAGGAGGTGGAGCCAGCACAGAAGAGGAAAGATACAGCTCTGGAGCACTCTGTTGACAGGATTCCTCCTCTCCTTTCACAGTGCAGGGCATGTTGAAATTAGAGAAATTGATGTACATAGACAGCGTTCATTTCCCCTCTTTCCCGCTCCTCTCCCTGCAAGCACCATGAATACCGTAAAATATTGACCGTACCACCCTGCCAGTAAAAGCCCGCACCCATATGTACATGACAGCCATTTTAGGCACCCTGGCCTCTTTCCTGCTCATTAGAATCACAGGCTTCCCTTCTGCGCGTATCTGAACCCCCCTCCCTCTCTCACATGCATAGGCTATGAAACCCTCTCCCTCTGCGCGACCCTGCCCTGAAAGGCAACCCTCCTGCTTGACCCACGCAAACCCCCCCCCATTCCCTCTTGAAGAGGCATCCTTCGCCTTAGCTGACATAGCCCTCCCCAGCTGCACCTGACTGCCCCCGCTCTCTCATGTACGGGTCATAAGACCTCTTTCTCTCTATGCGACTCTGTCCCTGTGTCCACCCTGGCTCCCCCTCCCTTCTCCTCACACGGGCAAGTCATAAACCTTCTTCTTCTGCAAGACTCTGTCCTTGGGAGTCACGCTCGCGCCTGACCAAACACCTCCTTTCCTTTTATGAATACCCCTCTGTTGGTAAACTCTCCCTCTGTGCCCGATTGTCCACGCTGCATGAATACCTCTCCTTTGATGACCCCTTCCACCGAGTCCGATTGTCCACACAGGTCCGAGGCCATCGCCTAAGCCGGGAGATACAGTTTACTGCCCCCTATTGTGTGGAGTCGCTCCTCTTCAAAGGGCCCACTATTGATCCTGGCCACCCCACCCCTGGGCTATGATCAGGCGCATACATCCTAAATAGTTGACGGAACACTCAGCTATGTGATTGCCCTCCCCTCTTATCAGCAGGTCAAGGGTCCCTATTGTGAACACATGTGGGGTAGGATTGACACGAGGATTATGGGGTTGTCTTTTCTTTGTTTCACAATGCTGTGACTGTAATGCCAAGTGTTTTGTAAAGTATAAAAGACAGAGTCTCAGCTCACTTGTTAGAGCACCTCCCGATGGCACCTTGTTTCGTGTCTGAAATGACAGGCTCTCCTCATGAGAAATAAATCCTGTTCTTGTGATTCCTGCTCCCAGCGCTCGTCTCTTTATTTTGGTAACTATTCAGAATGGGAACTAATAGGCGACTTGCGCCAGCAGCCTGGGCATCGATAGTAATGCGGGCTCCTGTTCCACAATTGGCGTCCCAACGCGGGGTCCATCAGTGACATAGGGTCCAGTAAGAGAGGTCCAGACGATGAGGTGAACATCTAAAAGATTGGAGTATACCTGCCTTGAGAGGGCCCTCGTCCGGCTGCCGACTGAATGAACTTCACCTATTCTGAACGGACCTCTCTTGAGTGACCTACTGTCCTGACTGGAATCCCACAGGACTGCTGCGGTAAAATCATGGAGTAAGAGAACGATCGGGCGCTGGAAGGAGGAAGGCGAAGAACTGCCCACACGGTCCGGTCCGGGTAAGGTCGCGTAAACGCGACAAATTATGAAATAATTGTTTGATTTGGATAATACTAGTATTACGCTTTGTTGAAACCTCTGGAGATTCACTGTCTGCAAACGGAGAAAAACAAACAGGCTCTCTCTTTGCAAGCAGTGAAGGATAGGTAACGCAGACTTTTGTCCCCGTTGTAATCCGTCGTGCCTATCTTCCTCCCCCACTGTTTCCCGAACTGTCGTTCGTGGATTATTGTCTGGAGATTCTTTTTCTGCAAACAGTGAAGAACAAGGTCTCTCTTTGCAGGTAGAGAAAGAGTGGGTAACGATAACTTTTCGTGCCCACTTATTCTCCCCACTGAATTGTTTGATTGACCGATTATTCGGTATTGGTTCGTTTGAGGTATTCACCGCCGCCAAACAACGGAGAATAGAAATATTCTGCCTAGTCTTTGCCCGCCGTGATAAGATAGGTAATGCAGACTTTTGTCCCCGTTGTAATCCGTCATGCCTATCTTCTCCCCACTGGTTGGTAGCCTGTTTAGCCCGGACCGCTTATTAGAGATGAACCATCCAGCTCCACTGGAGGGCACACCTAATAAGGACATGTTCATTAAGTGTGGACTAGTCGCTATAGCTTATAATAGGTTATGGCATAAAAATACAAGAAAAAGAGTTGAGCGAAATCAGTAGGCCACTGATGAGCTATCAACTTCGCTAAAAATAAAATAAGAAACGTTAGAAATAACTCGCAATAAGAAACATAAAAAATGGCGAGGGAAGACAAGCTTGACACCAAAGCAAGCCACGAGGTAGCTAGGTTCCGTTGCCTATTTCTGCCCTAAACATGTCTGCCTCATTGCCCACCACGCCCAAATAACGGTCACATGAAATAGAAACAATTCAATAGGTACCTACCCCCATTCCGGAAGCTCCCGAAGTACAACAGGTCCGCGGTTACGCCCATCCGGAAGGCGAGGCCTCGAGGTATGCGGGGCTCGCCTGGCCGCAGTCGGAAGGGGAGGCTGTGGGGCGGACGGCCCAGAAAACCGTGATGGCCTCTCCTTCTCTCCTCTTCTGCTGCCCTGCAGGCCACGGGGGGAGGGCTGTCTTGCCTCAGCCACCGACCACCCCCCCCCCCTCTGTCTCTCGCCTGGTCGGGCCCGCAAAGAAGGCCGAAGCCAAAAGCGAGAACGGCGGCGCTTACAGGTAGTCCCGCCACATGTCAAATTCCTGGATAGTTACAGGTAGTGCCGCCACATGCCGACACCTGGACAAGCGCAAGTAGCCCCGCCACATGTCCACCCCTGGAGAGTTGGAGTTAGTCCCGCCACATGTCAAAAAAGGGGGGGGAGCTGTCTTGCCTCAGCCGCCGACCACCCCCCCCCCATCTTCGATAGCCGGCACGGCCAATATCGAAACGACGGAGCCGAGGATCGGCGAGGGGTCGCTGGAAGGGGGAGGCGGCGCGAACGAGCCTCCCCCACCTCCCTCCAGGTGGAGGCTTCCAGCGACACCCCAACGCTCTTGCTTAAAGAGGGTCCACATCGAAAAGCGGTCTTTTGCCCGGGACGGGCACACGCCCCATGCCTTCTCTCCTCAACTTTGAAGATTCTATGAGAGCCTGGGGGCTCCCCGACCCCTCCGCATGGGCGCCCCCGTCCCCCTCACTGGAACCGCGACATCGGTGCACTCCTGCCGGCGCCAGCCTCAGTTTGGAAATGGCCAAAACACAGCCAAGGTACAGACTTGTTCAGTTCCGGTGGAACACCAGAGTGACCCGGTAGGAAAATTATTGTTGCCCTCCCCACTCTTTGACTGATGGTCCATTTGTTAGACTGTTACCACATTGCGAAAAACTTTTTGAAAATTGCCAACGGAAGGTTCTGGTCCAACCATGAGTCATTGGAGACATTCTGACTATACCGGAACCTGCCTGACCTCGCCCAAAATGGCGCCGATACACGAAACGAAAAAACTTTCGAACTCCCTATTCACCCGGATTGCTCGAATATTGATGCTCTGAGATATGTATGCATTTTTTGGACAATGAAAGTCGATAAGATGGATAGTGATTATGTGCTTAGAGAAGAAAGCGATATAGATATTGATCATATGTTTGGACAATGAACTGACTTAGGGTGGGTACCAATTATGATATGGAAAACGAATTGGTGTAATTCAGATAATGAATGAGCATGTGGATAATGAATTAATGAATTGATTGAAAAACTGAATTCTTGACATGCATCATGCTTGCTCAGTAGGGAAGTTTGATACGATTTTATTGCACTGCTGCACTTTATGCAATGAACTGCCACCAACTTTGTTCTTCCTATGTACAGTTCCAATCTGCTCCGTGGCCGGTCCACTGGGTTGTAGGCCTGTATTTATACATCAACACTTTTTATTAAAAGTATTTTGAAAAAGAAAGCATAGTTGTAGCGGTTGCATTAATGAGTTTTGGATCTTTTTCTACTGTGAGCGAAGAATAAGTATGATGAAAGCTGAAGGTAAAAATAGCAAGCTACATTATGTGTCACAGGCAGCTGGAAAAATGTTTTAGACGCACTTAAAACGACATCACAGAAATACCTCCTGACCGCCACCCTTGCACCCAACAAAAGGGGTTGCGACCAAGTAACTCATGTAGATACGCAGATCGTAAATGATTATATATCTGACATTACTGGTCCCTCTGGGCTTAAACGCCGAGAGGGTAAAGAAATGCACTACGTGGGGATAGGTCGAGTATGTGGTAGGTAAAAACATTTTCGGATTTATGCGCGCTGATGTGTTTTGAATGCTGCACCCCCCTTTTCTTCTCCTCCCTTCTGCAGGTCCCGTCGGAACGTCGGCTGAAGTATGGAAAAGCGACGATCGAGCGACCGACAAAAGGAGAAAAAGGGGATCTGAGCATAGTACTTATGCTAACAAGCTTTGACAGACGTAGACGTAGATATGACTGTTCCCCCGTTAGAGCATAACGACTGGGAGGATGGACTGACATAGAAACTTGACGGGTACTGTATGACGGAAATTGACTCGACATTAGCACGCTAGATAACGCAAGTATGACGTTTAATTAGATAAGGAAAGGACTAGGAAAAGTCCTGAGGTAAGGGTACCCAGGCACCACCCGTCTGGGAAGTTAGAAATATTGTTGATGTTCGAAATGTACCACCTCCTTCTCACCCTCTTATAGATATAACCAAGCTGCCTGACTGTTCTCCTGACCAATACCCTCTGTTGCCTCAGCCTGGAGAACTTCCAACCAAAGTAAGACACTCGAAGATGGTCTAAGATCCACCTATGGACAATAGCCCGACCAGGTTAATTTCTGACCGGCTGACCAAAGTGTAAGTATTGGCAATTGGGAGCGCTCGCAAAAATAGCCAACGAGAAGAGAAGGAGGAAAGGTAAAGAGAACTCAGCCCATGGATAAATAGGAGATTAAAAATGCGCAGCATTCACAAGGAGATTTTTGTTTGGCCAACAACTGTTTTGTGTTTTGTCGTGAACGCTTTTGTATGTAACACATGTACTGTCTTCCCTTGTCTGAGTTTGTGTGTATGTAATGTACGGATTTATGTCTTCCCTCTGTCTGTGTTTGCGTGTTACCTGACTCCTGTCGTTCTGTGTTGTGAGCGCACTAAATGACCTATTACCGTACACGTCCTTCTCTCTCTCTCCCCTCGATCTCTCTCTCTCCCTCTATCTGTCTCTCTCTCTCTCTCTCTCTCTCTCTCTCTCTCTCTCTCTCTCTACATGTCATATGTGTACTGAATAGCTCGTTTAGATTGCGAACGACTCTCACTCTCTGAGAGTCTCTCTATTTTCTCTTCCTTTTTATGGTAAAACCGTGCCTCGCTGGCACCAGTCTGATTGGATACTTATTGAACGCGAAGGTGTTCAGCGAAATTGACCGAAACTAAAATGATTGTATCTCGCCATATTACTACCTCTCCTTTCTACAAAATGAATGAACTCGAATTGGCTGAGAAGGAAAGGACAGGTAAGACGACTAAGGTCCCCCAATTTGGCCTTTTATAGGGGAACTGTATGTCAATGGCACCTTATTTTGCTGTTCATCAGAGACGAACGCCAACGTCTAGATTGACCCCCCAATGCCCAGATTGCCCCACCCCTTCGCACCCAAGCGCGAGCGCCCGAAGCATCCCCGCCCCACTTGATTGTCCCCGGCTGCTGTCCCGGATATAAACTTGATGACTATGAGTAACTGTCGTCCCTCGAGAAAAACTTGTTTTACCCTGACTCTCGATGATAGCGCCCCCGCCCTGTTTGAAAAGGTTAGCCAGCCTTGAAGGGAAATGTTAGACTGTTAAAGGCTTGGGTTGGAAAGGCAAGTCTACACTGGAAGCTCCAAAATGTTGAAATTGATGAAAAGCGCAGTTGATGGGAATATTATTTCTATAGATTTATGTCATGAATAGACGATGAATACACTTGGCATGAACACAGTAGGAATGTTGACATATGCACTGCTTGGTAATAGACCTCTGACTGTGACCGATGAGCGTATCTTCCAAGTGCGTAGGATTGAGGGAGGAATTCACCTGCATAAATGACTTTGTCTACCAGTTCTCTAAAAAAAAAATTGTTTTGTACCTATTCAAGGATTCACGATCACCGGAGGAGAAGGGTCGGACCTGACGTACAGCCTAGTTGCAGATCTTGAGACACATGTGACCTCGACCAAAGGTGGAGCCGCAGCGCAACAAGATACGGGACGAGACAGCAATTTCAAACGTGGAAAATGAAGCTTGATGGGCTGCCCTGAAGCCCTCTGTCTGCTAAACCACGTGTGCCTGGAGTCTCTGTCCCCCTTCTTTGGGCCCGATTGATGGGCCTGCCTGCTTGTTATCCTTTGCTCCCTTGGTCCCTTTTGTGTGTCCCAGGAACTCTGACCCAACTCCGCTCTCTCTCCTATCGACTATTTGAACCATACACACCTCCTCTTTTCCATGTGACTTTTTGCCAAAAGGAAGAACAGCATTCAGGTGGGAATAGGGTGTTGCCACAGAAATATAGGTGCCGAGCATAAGGCGCCACTAAACGGATTGGTTAGGGAACAGGACTGTGGTCTAACAGCAGAGGACTGACCGCACCCTGCAACGCGTAAGGATAAATCCGAGCTGGACCTATAGCTCCACCGCCGGTGCTCAACAGCGCCAACGAAAAAACACGGACTAGAGCCTACCAGTGATGGCTCACTGATAAAAAGACATTGGGACAAAGAGATCTTGTGTAATGAACTGAATTCCTCCCTCGACTAATTGATCAAAATATTCATTGGTCACATTTTTGAGAAACTCAGAAGTATTTATGCTATGTAGTGCGTTTAAAAGTTAGGAACTCGACAAATGCAATTTCCTATGTGCTGCATTCTGCCCATCACACCAACTGTCCATGATTATATGCCAAATGTTAATATTGACAAATGCTAATTCTTCAACCACGCCTGTTTATTTGTACCCCCATCAATTACAAAAATGAACTCTGTCATGTAAAAAGGGGCGACTGTTGAAATTAGAGAAATTGATGTACATAGACAGCGTTCATTTCCCCTCTTTCCCGCTCCTCTCCCTGCAAGCACCATGAATACCGTAAAATATTGACCGTACCACCCTGCCAGTAAAAGCCCGCACCCATATGTACATGACAGCGATTTTAGGCACCCTGGCCTCTTTCCTGCTCATTAGAATCACCGGCTTCCCTTCTGCGCGTATCTGAACCCCCCTCCCTCTCTCACATGCATAGGCTATGAAACCCTCTCCCTCTGCGCGACCCTGCCCTGAAAGGCAACCCTCCTGCTTGACCCACGCAAACCCCCCCCCCCCATTCCCTCTTGAAGAGGCATCCTTCGCCTTAGCTGACATAGCCCTCCCCAGCTGCACCTGACTGCCCCCGCTCTCTCATGTACGGGTCATAAGACCTCTTTCTCTCTATGCGACTCTGTCCCTGTGTCCACCCTGGCTCCCCCTCCCTTCTCCTCACACGGGCAAGTCATAAACCTTCTTCTTCTGCAAGACTCTGTCCTTGGGAGTCACGCTCGCGCCTGACCAAACACCTCCTTTCCTTTTATGAATACCCCTCTGTTGGTAAACTCTCCCTCTGTGCCCGATTGTCCACGCTGCATGAATACCTCTCCTTTGATGACCCCTTCCACCGAGTCCGATTGTCCACACAGGTCCGAGGCCATCGCCTAAGCCGGGAGATACAGTTTACTGCCCCCTATTGTGTGGAGTCGCTCCTCTTCAAAGGGCCCACTATTGATCCTGGCCACCCCACCCCTGGGCTATGATCAGGCACATACATCCTAAACAGTTGACGGAACACTCAGCTGTTTGATTGCCCTCCCCTCTTATCAGCAGGTCAAGGGTCCCTATTGTGAACACATGTGGGGTAGGATTGACACGAGGATTATGGGGTTGTCTTTTCTTTGTTTCACAATGCTGTGACTGTAATGCCAAGTGTTTTGTAAAGTATAAAAGACAGAGTCTCAGCTCACTTGTTAGAGCACCTCCCGATGGCACCTTGTTTCGTGTCTGAAATGACAGGCTCTCCTCATGAGAAATAAATCCTGTTCTTGTGATTCCTGCTCCCAGCGCTCGTCTCTTTATTTTGGTAACTATTCAGAATGGGAACTAATAGGCGACTTGCGTCAGCAGCCTGGGCATCGATAGTAATGCGGGCTCCTGTTCCACAGGCAGAGACATCAGACAAGCCACAGGAGGTGGAGCAAGCATTGTAGAGGGAAGGCCCAGCCCTATTCAGGTCCCAGGTGCAACTCCTCCCTCCCATCTAGATGCAGATCTCTCTATTCAGCAGCCTGTCTCCTGGAATCCCCCAGCCCTATCACTCACAAACCCAGCCAAGGAATACACAACCCAGCAGAGGCTGGCTCAAATGGTTGGGTAAGCAAATACCTGCTTTCTAAAAGTGGTATTTGCAAACACAGTATATTAAATTAAACTTTACTAAAAGATGTATTTTATTATTCTGAGTTCAGGCATACTAAATTCGAATTTCTACTGTGTCCTCCGAGTCAGTTCGGATTATAAGCATGTAATAATCTAGCTGCTCATTCTGGCCTATGAGAACAGGTAGCCTTCAATAGTGAAAAACGAAAAAATGTCTATAATTCACTATTAGAACATGCTACACACATCAGAGCATGTCCTACCTTGTACTTTGGGACTACCATAGGGGTGTCTAATATGAAGCCAAGGGAAGGTTTAGGGACTGGCAAGCGGGTACACTTGGCCAAGTCGACATGGTAGTGCTAGACTGCACACAGGCCTTGCAATGGCAGGCCTGAGACACGTTTTACAAGCTGCTTCTGTGGGTGGCACAACCAGTGCTGCAAGCCCACTAGCAGCATTTGATTTACAAACCCGGGGCACACATGGTGCACTGTACTGGGGGCTGACAGATAAATCAAATAATCCAATCATGAAATAGCCAATCAGTACATTAATTTAACATAGGGAGCACTTGCACTGTGGCACTGATTAGCAGTGGCACAGTGCCCAAAGTATAAATCCAGCAAAAACATATCAAAACAGAGGAGGCAATCTGTCAAACTGAAAAGGAGACTCACACCAATGATGCCAGGTCTAACAATGATGCATCTAGAGAGGTGCGTCACATTGTAAAGTCCTGCGTCACATTATACGTGCGTCAGGTATAATGTATGCAGGGTGGGCGTTCCCACACAAAAAAGGCTCGTAGAAGTGATGCAGTGAAATCTACACGATTTCACTGCACCAGTTCTAGGACGCCACTGCGTCAAAACCTTATGCTGCTACCTGCTTGGAGCAGGCGTAAGAGGTGACGCACCACAATGATGATAGGCATCCCCATGCATTGCTGGAGTTGCGTCGTGCTTGCGACACGACTCCAGCAATGTTTGACTTTTACCCCAACAGATGCGTCAGAATTTCTGATGCATCTATCAATCCTTGCACCGTAGTGCGCTGTATTGTAAATATGGCGCCTCCATGGTGGCGCAAGGGTTTCTCAGGGTGGAGCAGGGAAAGTGGCGCATGTCTACAGATGTGTCAGTTTCTTGTAAATCTGCCCCCTGAAAACTGCAGCGTTTAAGTAGTGTTTGTTCCTTGTGGCCGGATGCCAAAGGAGATTAAGGCAAGGTAGAGACAGTGTAGGTCAAAGGCCTGCAAAGCGTGGCGCAAGGAGGAGTATCCCCGGACTTCTATGGTACAAACAAGGAAGAAAGTGACTGTCTCAAGGTCAGTGAGACACAAACTAGATTCTGTAAATAGCTTAGTGGTTTAATGCTAAAGATATCAAAGCTTCTGTCACTGTTAAACTTAATCCGGTGCTTAATTTATAAAAGAAAGAATGCTGGTATTTTTTAATCCACTACCAGACACTCCCTGTCCTTTTATCTGATTCTTGCAGGTTCCTGCTTTCTTGTTGTTATGGGTTTTCTGTCTTTCCCTTCCTTGTCTTTCCGAATTGTGTTTTTCTCTCTCTTGCCCTCTGTAAATTTTTGATGTGAAAAAATAAGTGTCATGCAATATTTAATATTTTATATTACAAAAACAAACCCCATGCCGTCAGGTCGGTCTCCTCCGGTTAACGAGGGAGGAGTGGCGGCTAGTCAGCCCATGCAAAGCAGCGACCAGACTGGTTCCCCCCTTTAGGACTGTTCTCCCGGGGGTACTCCCCACCCGTATAACAGCCACCCTCCCGTCACCGTTCGTTCCCCGGCTGCCGCAACAGGTCCGAGGGGGAGGGGCCGGGAGACGGGCATCTGCTCCCGGGTACGCACTGAGAGGGGGAGAGGTGGCAGGGCCGGCCTTAGGCATGTGCAAGCTGTGCACCTGCACAGGGCCACCAAATCCCAGGGGCCACCACATCAATATATATCCTTAATATAATAATCCTCTGAGGATGGATACATATTTGTGTGGGGGCCCCTGGCAGGGATTTGGTGGCCTCTGGCTCTATACAACTTCCAAACACCATGACCCCCCCTCTTCACTGGCCTCCGCGCTCTGCCCCACCCAGACCCTCTCTTCCGGGGCCCCCTACCTACGCTCCCTGCCCAGGGCCACCATGAACCTAGAGCCGCCCCTGGAGGTGGAGTGCCGCTCTGGCCCGTTCAGACTGATTCCGCCCTTTTGGGGCTTACTGGGCGGCCGCACGGCCAAGGGGCTTCAGTATTTATTCCGGAGACCTTCCCCCCCCCCCTTTTTTGCATCAGTGGCGCCAGGAGCTCTGGGGGGCCGTCCAAGGACTAGAATTTGGCCTGGTGAAACATGAGGTGGCACAGGATCCTTCTCTCCTTACCTGTTCTCCCTGAAGTAAGCGGTTTTTGACTCCCTAAGAGCCCATGGCTGCTTGAAATACAGCTTGGGAAATGTACCACATCATATGCTGGTAAAAAAAAAAACGGGCCTCGTAACACCTCTAAGCTGAATCCTGACGGGTACATGCCCCATCATATATTCTGTGAGAAACAGGATAAACAGGTACAATACCTTTTGCTTTATGGAGATGTGGACAATGCCCATCAGAGAAGAGACTCAGGGTGTCCAAACTGACTTCCAGGAAGGACTACGGCCACAGGCCATCTTGGCAAATGCATTTAGTTAAGTTCAACATTATTCTCCTCACCGGCACTTTCGTGTTAAACGTCGCCCTTGTAAACGTTTTACCCCAAGGAAATCTGTATTTACCTTATGTACTTATCTTTACATGAGAGGGACCCTCGCATGTAACTGCACGTTTGTTAAAATTTTGAACCTTGTAGAGTGATTACAGCTAATTCTGATAACATCCCCAGCACAAAGGTTATAGCAGCACACAGCAGTCACGGGGTGGGCTGCGGGATGGGGATGCTCTCTAACTCATATCCCGCTCTTAGTAGCTGGCTACGAGCAACTAAGTTACCCAGGAATGCTTTGCTAGCATTGCACTTTCCAAGAACTTTCAGGAAACATCAAGTTGACCTGTGGAAATTTGACTGGGGGGTTTCTGGTTCGCGGGCACCTTATTGTATGTGCATGGCCTACTAATGCTATCCCCAGCATCAAGTTTACCTGGTTAAAAGATGACCGGGGGTTCAGGTGCGTGGCACAGTGATGTAATCTCAACACCGGCGTCCTCACAGCCTGCCAGAACGGCGCTGTCTATTTTAAAGATGTCCGCACCAACAGGCATCAATCAATCATTAGGCATTACAATTCTATTGCCTGCTGCCCAATCCATTCTTATAGCGTCACAGGCCTGGTATAGTCTATTTATTTATTTTATTTATTTATTTTATTTATGCAATTTTATATAGCGCGAACTTTACCCGAAGGTGTCAGAGCGCTTTACATAGGATCCATTTGAAAACATGAGGACTGACGGTTACATGCGTAAAATGATTGCAAATTTTTGCATTACATAAGAACCAGTTGAAAACATACGGACTTAGGATTACATGCGTTACAAAAAGGTACAAACAGAAAAAAATTGCAAATGTACAAGAGATAGAATCACACGAGGAGGAGATACAAATGGATATACTCTAGGCCTATACTGGTAATATCTCTATCAACCTAGGGAGGGGATACACATGGATATACTCTAAAAGTCACCTAGGAGATTAGTCGTTAGAGTTATCTCTATATACATAGGGAAGGGATACACATGGATATACTCTAACCCATAGAGGACTAGTCGCTAGAGTTATCTCTATATACATAGGGAAAGGACATGACTGGATATACTCTAAGAGTCACATAGGAATGGTGGAGAGCACAACGGTCTACAGCATATACCAGTGATTAGAGCTATCTCTATATACATAGGGAAGGGAAGGACTGGATATACTCTAAAGGTCACAGAGAGGGCAGGTACGTGAGATAACGAACTTTACCCGAAGGTGTCAGAGCGCTTTACATAGGATCCAGTTGAAAACATAAGGACTGACGGTTACATTCGTAAAATGGTTGCAAAATGTTTGCATTACATAAGAACCAGTTGAGAGCATACGGATTTAGGATTACAAGCGTTACAAAAAGGTATACAAAAGGATATACTCTAGGCCTATACTAGTAATATCTCTATCAACATAGGGAGGGGATACACATGGATATACTCTAAAAGTCACCTAGGAGACTAGTCATTAGAGTTATCTCTATATACATAGGGAAGGGATATGACTGGATAAAGTCTAAGAGTCACATAGGAATGGTGGAGAGCACAGCGGTCTACAGCATATACTAGTGATTAGAGCTATCTCTATATACATAGGGGAGGGAAAGGACTGGATATACTCTAAGAGTCACAGAGAAAGCAGGTACGTGAGATAAACGAGAGAGGGAAGCAGATAGTGGTGAATAAGACAGTGAGGAGTGTGTCAGAGGCAATAAGAGAGACAGTAGGAAAGTCAAAAGGACAGTGAGAGATCACTAAAATGGCGGAAGAAAAGTTAGAAGAAGAGGCACGTCATACAGAGAAAATGGCGGGGAGCACGAAGGTCCGAGTCCGAAAGTTCAGGAAGAGGGCTGGCATAGCCAGCAGGTCCAAGGGGAGAAAGGCAGTCCGCAGCAAAGTCGCAGCCTCATCGTTCAAGAGGAGCTGGGGCAGAGGAGATCAATCCGGAGACCAGAGGAGGGTCAGGGGAGAAAGATCCCAGGCGCCCAGGCAGAGATGGAAGGCAGCAAAGTTTGAAGCAAAGGTTTGAAGGGAGGGAGTCTGAATTTCACACTTGCGCAGCTCAGGGTCAAGAGTTGTGATCCTACGATGATTAGCAGCACAGCAGGAGCAAGGTGTAGGGTAAACTGAGGTGGCCACCTGAGGTGAGTAGTGCGGTCAAATAGTTGCACAATGGGCAGCAGTGTGCAGCAAATGAGGCAGGCGGGCCTACAGGGGTCTTGGGAAGTTCCCGGGAGGGTCTCTGTCATTGAAGGCCAATTTGATGCACCAAGAAGGTGACAGGATAGAATACTTTCATTGTTTGGGGCTAAAATCCCAGCACACAATTTGTAATCTCTTTGGTTTAATGCCACACCGTGAGAGAGTATTTATTTATAAAGTTTTATATAGTGCAAACTTGATTCCGAGCGTTTTACAATTTGAGGCAAAGGTAACAAATAGAACATTAGTCTAACATTGGGAATCTAATGGGCATTGAATCAACTAGAACAAACATAACAGCTCAATATAACCTGAGTGACTTTTGATGCCTTGGAGACTCCTTTCCATACTCTGGGCTCTTACTGCCACCAAGTTAGACCAAGAGTAATTTTTGTCAAAGAGTACTCCCAGGTATGGAAAGCAATTGACCACCTCAATCTTTTTATACGCCAAATTAAAAGTGGGGTTTTGTGACTAGTTGCAATTAGGCAAATCTGCTGTATATGCGATTACTGAATCGCAAATAGGAAATCTCCATGCCTTTGGACTTTAATTAAGTGTTGCATTGGCTTCAATGCTATAGTACAGCAAGGGGCCCTCAGGCTTTGTAGTGCAGGCACGTGGCAGAGGTACGTCGTACAGTGGTGCAGGTAGGTGTACCAGGTCCACGTGAACGATCAAGGTCGCAGGGATACATAGGAGTATGTATGGCGCAATTTAAAGGGCCGCCTGGTGTCAGTCCTGGGAGATGGTTTTATACAAGTTAAGCACTGCTGATTATGTGAGGTCTTTTGGGCACAGCTGGGCGGATGTAGAGCAAGGAGATTGGGGCAGTCATGGTCCTTCCTGCCCGGGTCTCGAAGTACGGGGGTAGTCAAATGGACAGAGCTCCTTGTTGATGCAGAATCGTGTACCTATTGCGAGTTTTGGGAAGGCATGACATAGCATGAGACCTGCAATATTTGTACATCCTAGTTACCTTCAGTATACCTGCCGCCCATTTCTCAAAATGTCATTACCTACCCCAGTTGCCACACCCCCAGATGAGCAGTACCCTTCTTTAGGGTTGGAGTCCCCTTTGTAAGGTAGGGCTGAATTGGGTGCGGGATAGAGGGGAAATCTCTCCATTTTAATGGTTCAGGTAGTTCTAGGTTAGTTAAATGATGTGTGGGTGCACTATGCGGATGCAATGTTCCTAAAGGTCTATTGCTGTGTAATGGGCCGACGTGTTTCGTGCCCTTATCGCTCCTAACGAGTCGTATGGCACTTCATCAGAAGTGAATGAGTGGTGCACTACCAGAGGTCTGGTTCCTAAAGTGTTGGGTGGTAACCAGACAACTTAGAGGGATGCCCTAGTAGACCTGTACTGGGCAGTTGATGACCCCCCAGTCTAGTGGTCTATGGCCTGATGGGGGTTACAGAGCATGCGTTGCTCTGATGTGCTGGGTGGACGGCAACTAGCGGTAACCGTACCCTCACTTTGGGCCCGTTATTGGGCAGACACAAACATACAATTCTTTAGATTATTTACACCAAACAGGTGGAGTTGATAGAGGGTTGGTAAATATTTCGACGTGTTCTAGGCTCTGTGGTGACTTGTCAGGGGTTTATTAAGGTAGGAAGCTGCCCCTCCCCAAGCCTTCGACATAAACGCGGTGCTCCTATAGAATGAAGACTTGGGGGTTATGTTTATACTTAGGAATTCAGATATTTGGCCCAAGTACTTAGCTTTGCTTAAGAGGAGAATTTTTCATGCAACAGCGCTTTGTTAAAATTAGGAACCATGTAGAGCGAGCTACAGCTATGCTGACAACACTCATCCCCATAATGAGGCCCATGGTGATGTGCACGGGTATCATTTTGTTCCCTTAGACAGTATTCATTTAGTGGTTAAACAGGACTATGGTGGGGATTCCTTTGGCAGTATTTCCATGCCTGTATGTACGTAGAGATGAAGTAACAGTGTCCCAAATTGCACAACTTGATATACTTTGGTATAGGAAGTTTGTTAAAAGGTTAATTTGGTCTAACAGTGCCAGGTTAACGGGGACGACTTGTACAAGAAACAAACATGGGTGATTCTCAACACTGTTGGATAGAAGTTATGTTGCCAAGAGCAGAACTCAGACGAATTAGCATCAAACACATGATGGAGACTATTTAAGCGACATGCATAATAGCTGTAAATGTTTTGCTAAAGGAGAGCATGCCAAGGGAGATATCTTCCTTATTACACTGGATCCCCTCAATCCAACATGCCTAAGGTAAGCGGAGGAAGCCTGATGGATTGTTAGACCTGCTATTAGTTTTATTAAATACCAGATACTATGAATTAGTGACATTTGTACTCTCAAGTCATGGGTACTTCCAGGACACATGTTGTTAAGTACACACACCTCTGGACAGGACTGCCCCCCCGAGCAAAGGGAAGTAAAACACTATATGGGTTGGCATGCTTTTGCAGACGTTGGTGGTTAGCTCGCACACATGGGTGTTCTGTGGAGTTTAGGGGCAGGTTGCATGCTTCATTTTGTCACTTCTCTGTCAGAGACAGCAGACCTCTAGGGTGACAACGCGCTCAATACACGTCATGTTGGAGGTAGGTCCAGGATGGAAGGTTGTGCTGGGTGTGGCTGAAATCCAAAGTGGTTGTGGTATTTTTCCAAGGGGCACATCTGGTTGGGCAGTACGCAATTTTAAAGTACAACCAGGGATCCCCTCATTTATGTCAGATCCTGTTAATTTGTTGTTTCCGCAGAGTTCGGGACAGGTTAACTGGCCGCACCTTGTCGCAATGGTGTTGATGTTTGGTCGGGTCACTTGACCGAGTACAGCCATTATGGCTTGGTATATCTGGGCATGAAGGAATCCCAGCCAAGATTCTAGCAAAGGCAGGTACAGGTACTTATGGGGTATTTGATGTACTATCTCACTGGCAGGCCGCCATGAAGGGGGACATTGTACCTAGGTCACTCACATCAGGCACAGGTGCCCAGTGGAAGCATGGGGGGGACTGCACAAAACAGGACACTGCACAGGTTAGATGCCGGTGAATTGTGGCTGCACTACTGCACGTGACAAAGTAAACCTGGACTGATTCACATGCGGGGTATGGTGGTGGTGGTCCCTACCTCTTTTCTCAGGATCACTACCTGTTGGGCTTATCTAACGATCACCTTAATGGGCTTTAAATTTACAGCCTCTCCAGTCTCTGCCATACTGTGAGTAGGTTAGCCATGAATTAATAAGTGCTGCAATGACCCTCTAATACGATAGTACAGCATCTAGTTCACCGGTGCTATTTGCATCATCATTAGCACCAGCAACGGATCACAGGGGTAGCAGTAAAGCTTCCTTTTATTTTGCCTGGGATGGGAGCTGGTAATGTCATCGCACTTTGCAGCCAGAATCTGAATAGGCAAAGACATACCTGTGATGGTGCAACGCACATTCAGCAGTAGAACCAGCTAAGTTACAACATAAACCTGGAATACCGTCAGTGATAAACGTAAGGTCATGGGCTACACCCGAAAAGGCACTTTCTGTCAGCTGGGGCGTGAGTGTGCCATTCCCAAGAGTGTGCGGGTTGCCTTGTTAGTGCTGATATGGAAGGGAGTGAGCACTAATACGGACAACTACCAGAGCACATTTTGCAGTCATAGTTAAGGTTAAATTGATTACATTGTTGGCATGTTACCAGTTGCTTCAGTTAAGCGAGTTTTCCTTGGAAGTTGTCAGCGAACATTCGGATTGCAATGTTGGTAATTAGCCGGTTGGCAGGTCTTTTAGAAGTGTGTTTATAGATCAGGCAGGTCCAAGTATGGGTTATGGTGCCTGAAGTCTGCCCTGGTATACAAGTCCACAGGCAGGTGGAGCGGCAGAACTGAAAGGGGCCTGAGTTCGACCGCTGGTCACAGGTTCAGATCCTGGTCGGCCCACTTAGCAGGTCATCCTTCTGAGGTCGATGAAATGAGTACCATTGAGTTGAGTAACAATAACATGTGCAAATCCTCCCGCCCTATAGCCTTGGCTGGCAGACATACATGTTGTGGAAGTTGTCATCCAACGAGTGTGCTATGGGCCATAAGGTTGGGGAAACCCCTGGGTTAAGCACAAATGGGCTACAAAGTATTTACAACACATGCATTCCCAGTATTAAAAAACAAAAACAAAAGGGCAGGTATTATGTCTGGTTCACACTGTCCTGTCTGCTCCCTGGTTTACTAGCAGAAGTTTGGGAAGACAAGAAGTCACCTAAGGTGGTGACTGGCTGAATGCGATAGACATACTCCGACAAGTGTTATACACAGATACTGGGTGAGAGGAAGTTAGGCGGGCTTGATAACTCTTACTTCTACCCGCATTGGCACTTCTTGTCAGGAGTGGCTTGTCAAAGGGATTGCTCGTCAGCCAGGCAAGGTTAACATTAAACTAACACCTAACCAATCGTTTAGGTCATCCTGGGTGCATATACATGCAGGGCTGGCGAGGCGGGTACCACGGATACTAGGTCCCCCTCCGAGTGGCAGATTCAGCAGGACATAATAACAGGTGGTTCGATGGGAATCCCAAGGCATTTAAGGGGACAGCCGGCCGTAAGCCACCCTGGGAGGGGTGGTATAATTGTGCAGGCACTGGAACACCTTCTGTAGAAGCAGCGGCCCGGGTAGGTGGGGGGGGGAGGGTGTCTCCCCTCTCATCACTGGGGACAGAAATCTGGGAGGTAAGGATTTGACTTTCCAGGCTAGGAGGGTCCTGCTGCCAGAATTAAATCCCCCCCTGGTGTAAGTTATGCATCCATCCCTGAACAGAGGGGTTTTGGTTTTATCAGTCTGAAATCCACAGGGAGTTTAGAAAGGATGGGGCCACCTGTCCAGAAGGGGCATGCTGGACTCCGGTCTGGTATGGGCTCAGACTTGTTTTGGCTGGACCTGGGAGAGGCCCTATAATCAGCAGGATGTAGGTAAAGATGCTTACCTTGGTGGGCGGCCCTGGTTGTGACGGTGGCCACCCCCAGAGCTGTGGAGGATTTACAGGGCGACCCAGAGTCTACACGGTACAGAAGGGTACTACATGCAGCAGCACATTAACCCCTTCGCCGCGGGGCTAATTCCCCCGCGGGGCGGGGGAGGGGGGCCACGCACGGCACTGCGGTGCTGATGACGAGCCCAGGCTCGTCATGCAGCATGGTGCTCGTGTGCTGGTGACGTGCCTGGGCACGTCATGAGCCCGCCCGCGCAATGGAACGCTCAGCACAGCGGGGTAATTATCCCCGCGTGTGAGCGTTCCCCGGCTCATGACGAGCCCAGGCTCGTCACAAGCACACGAGCAACATGCTGCATGACGAGCCTGGGCTCGTCATCAGCACAGAAGGGGTTAAGGGTGTTATGTTATGTTTTGTTAAAGTCATTTATATAGCACACTTACACCACATGATTTAATGGCGCTGTGAACAAAGTGCAACAGTAGAATGGTAACAGAAACTTACTCATATGCCTGAGAGAACAAATGGGTTTTTAAGACAGTTCTGAACTGAATGTAAGAAGTTACTGATCTGAATTCCATGGGGAGAGAGTTCCAAAATGAAGGAGCCAGAAACGAGAAGCACAGACAGCCATGCTTCTTTCATTTGACAGAGAGGGAGATAAGCAGATTCAAGTGAGAGGAACGGAGTTCACGGACAGGAGTATAACGATGTATCAGGGAAGAAATAAATGCTGGTCCTTGGCCGGCCAGGGCTTCAAAGGTGTTACATCCCAATTTAAATACACAACGTTTGGCCACCAGGAGCCAGTGGAGGCTATTCATCAGTGGGCGAACATGTTGATGTCTGGGTTGATGGAAAATGAGCCTGGCTGCTTGGTTTTGTATCAATTGTAAGCAATGGAGCTGGTAGACAGGAATGCCAACATAAAGTGAGTTGGCATAATCAATGTGGGAGATAACCAGTGCAAGAAGGACCAGAGTTAAGGCTTCACTGGTTAAAAATCTACAGATTTTCCATACTCGCCGTAAATTAAAAAAGCAGGCTGATGCTACAGCACCGATCTGGGATTTCATAGACAGATCTTTGCTTATTATAACCCCAAGACTTTTTATAGATTCAGCTGGGTAAGGGGGGTTGCCTAAACGAGAAGGCCAGAAATTTGAGTTCCAAGGATTGGCTGTACTTCCAGTCAGAATCAGCTCAGTCTTATCAGGTTTGAGCTTAAGTTGGCTAGCATACATCAAATCGCTAATGAGGTTCATGGTGGATTGAAAATTAGGCACTGAAGTAGTAGAAGAATCAATATCAAACACCAACTGAAGATCATCAGCATTGTTAAAGGCGGCAATTCTACTGTTGTGAAGAGACCGGATGAAAGGTGACATATACAAATTAAAAAGAAGGGGTGAAAGAGAGGACCCCTGGGGGACTCCGCAAGTCAACCTAACCTTCTCAGCCGAGAAATTGCCAATACGGACTGCCTGAAAGCGGTTGTCCAAGAAGGAGGAGATCCACTTAAGGGCCAGTCCCTGGATGCCAGCATTATTGACACGGTCAATCAGGAGATCATGATCGACCATGTCAAAAGCAGCAGACAAATCCAGGAGCACCAGTGCCTGGGTGATATTTTGGTCAGCCCCCCTCCTAAGTTCATCCATAACTGCCAGGATGACCAGCTCTGTAGAGTGTGCTGGTCTAAATCCGACTTGCTGACAGTCCAGGAATTGTGAATGTTCAATAAAAGAGCTGAGGCAGTTAGCGACATGGGCTTCTAAGATCTTACTAGGGAAGTAACGAAATGGGGCGAAAATTGCACAATATCAGAGGATCAGCGTTGGGCTTCTTCAAGATGGAAACCATTTCAGCAAATTTAAAAATATCAGGGACAATACCTTATCTTAGGGAATTATTGAGGAGTGCAAAAGGGGGGTCTGGACAAATGGAGAAAGCTTCTCGTAGAATATGTGGAGGGCAGCAATCTGTTGGAGAACCTGAACTGACTTTTTTTAATAAAACTAGAAACTCCTCTCTGGAGATCAACGATATTTGATCCAATATCTGAGAGTTTTTAAACAGAGACGGAGAAGTCGTTAGCAAGACAGGAGATTGAATGCTTCTTTTTATGGTAGCAATTTTCTCCATAAAATACGAATTTAAAGAGTCACAAAATATTTGCGAAGGAACAGGTCTAGCTATCGCTCTGTCTGGTTGTGAAAGTTCCTCGATTATAGAAAAGATGTCCTTAGTCTTAAAAGCAGAGTTTGTGATTTTCAAAGAGAAGTAAGATGTCTTTGTCTGAAGAATGGAATTTTTATAGTTTTTTAACAAAGAAGTGTAGATCACTTTTTATCCGGAGCATAATCTCGTCTCCATCGGCGTTCAGCTTGCCCGAGTGCAAGCTTCTTAGTTTTCAACTCATCAGAAAACCAACCCTGAGCATCATGGAGGCGTTTATGATTTATTCTCTTGAACGGGGCAATAATATTGCTAGCTGATTCAAGCCAATGCTTGACGCTAGTTGCCTGACCACCTAAGGAATCCTGTTCACTGGGCAAGGAGGCTTTTAAAAGAGTACAGAAGTCGCTGATATTAGCCCGATTCCAATTTCTGGCAAGGTGGTTCGCCAAGAGTGGAGATTTTGTAGGGAGAACGCAGTCCAGAGAAAATGTAATAATATGGTGGTCTAACCACGGACATGAGTAAATTAAAAGTCGTGTAATGCCCAGATTTAAGGTCCAAACTTGGTCCAGAATATGTCCCTTAATATGAGTAGCGGCCTGCATATTTTCTGGATACAATTAAGTCCGGATAAAAGATCCGTAAATTCTAAAGAGCTAGAGCTCTCTTTTGCATCCATAGGCCAGTAATTAAAGTCTCCTATGATATTAACCCTAGCCTTGTTAATGATTATTTGGGAGAAAATTTCACCTAGCAATTGAGGGAACTGGGGCATATAGTGAGGGAGTCAATAGAAAAGACCACAGATAAAAAGGAATTGGGGCGATTCGAATTTTAAAATGAGGCTGTCGACAGAAGGTATGCCGGTTACATCAAGGGCAGTGAACCTAACTTTGTGGCAGATATTAGCTGCAACCCCGCCTCCAGGCTTCCCTAGCGGCCTATTGGCCTGAAGTACATAGTAGCCTGTGGGTACTGCTGCCAGAATATCGGGTACAGACTCAGTATTAAGCCATGTTTTCAATAAGGGTGCTAAGCCAAGGATACCCAGGGATGTCTTAGCGTGTCCCCTGGAAGTACGACGGCGCCCTGTTAGTCCTACGGGCGGTTGTGGCCTGAGCAACCGGGGGTGGCCTCGAACTCCGCCCCCTTTATGGGGGTCGTGAGTAAGTGCATGGACTGGCGGTCCACTGATTGGTTACCACCGATTGGCGACGGCCACGGTGTAATTTGGCTCATCAGGCGGGCAGGCGGCATAGGGGCTGGCCTGCCCTTGGATCGCCCGTAAGATAACCCACCATGTTGGCATATTTGTTATGCAAATAAACCTGCAGCAATATTCTCCACTAACGAGGTGTCTTGTGGTTTATTTATGCATGTTAGTGTATGAGAACTGAGGAGTGTTGCCGATATTGGCACTATGCCAACCCTGCCCGGGGGGCCACATAGGGGACCCTCCAGCAGGGCGGCTGCCTTTGTGCCACAGGAAGGCACACTAGTCAGCACACTAGTGCCCCCGGTCTAGGGACCAGGGGTCAATCGGCCGCGGCACTACCGGTCATGGTGGGGGAGGACAAGGGTACAAATACCCTCCCCCGCCCACAGTGCAGCCTCTTGCCTGCTGCCCGTCTCGCTGTGTCCCGACCTACCGCATACCCTGCAGACGGCCAGAGGGTGGTAAGGGGAGAGGAAGAATCTAACTTATTGTTTTGTGTTGCAGGATGAGTTACAGGGCGATCCGGAATCTACATGGTACAGAAGGGTACTACAGGCAGCAGCACATGGCAAGCTGCTAAGCCAAGGATACCCATGGATGTCTTAGGGTGTCCCCTGGAAGTACGACGGCGCCCCGTTAGTCCTACGGGCAGTTGCGGGCCTGAGCAACCGGGGGCGGCCTGAAGCGCTCCACGCCTTTTCTGGGGGGCTTGAGTAAGTGCGTGGACTAGCGGTACACTGATGGGAGGGGTTGTCCCTCCCAGAATTGGTAACCACCGATTGGCGATGGCCACGGTGTAATTTGGCTCATCAGGCGTGCAGGCGGCATAGGGGCTGGCCTGCCCTTGGATCGCCCGTAAGATAACCCACCATGTTGGCATATTTGTTTTGCAAATAAACCTGCAGCAATATTCTCCACTAACGAGGTGTCTTGTGGTTTATTTATGTATGTTGCTGTATGAGAACTGAGGAGTGTTGCCGATATTGGCACTAATTAAACATGCAGCCGCTCAGCAAACTTCAAGTGCCTTCAGCAGGCGGCTTCTGTGAAGAAACTGGGATGCCGGCGAGGCGGGTGGAGAGCTCAGTACGGCTGCTGAGGTAATGTCCGCCGCTACCCCGGTGGGCCCTTCATCCTGTTACAAATGTATACGAGCTTGACCCTCAAAATAATGACTCGCAGTCTATTTATTAATTAGGAAAAAAAAGTTCAATTGAACGCATTTGTTGGAATTCAAACTGTGATTAAGAGGAATTGCCTTCAATGAAAAGCACTGTGTAATAGAGCCGAGTGAGTGTGGTAAAGCAGAAGAGGGCGAACGAAGCTGCTGGCTGAAATTAAGAAAAACTAAGTGCCCCTTGAAATGTATTCCCACCTGTTTAATTCACTCTCACCCACAGGGCTTTTAGTGGGCCAGGTCCTGTCGCTGCTCAGCACTAATAAGCAGGCGCTGAGACGGGTCCCTTTCGTGCTCTCCATTTTTGCCTCCAACCTCGGGGTGAAAAAAAAATCTTAACTCTGCAGCAGTGCCACCCTTCACTGCCTTTGATGTAACTTCAATGAGACTTGTTATAGTACTTTCACAGTCTCATAATTTCACAACTGAGGCATTTTCATTATTATATCTGCAAAGAAGCTGTAGTTGTTGCTTATTTGTCGTATGCAACTAACAAATTGACAAAGTCAATAGTCCTGGCTTATTGTCGGTGTAATGTTACTTGTTCTGTTATATATCTGGATGCAATGACAGAAGCAGCAAAATGCCAGTCGGAAGGCACGCTACGATAAGCACAGATTTGTAGTTTATGTGTTTTAAGCCACGCCCACAATTAGATCGGCCACGCCCCTTTGAGAGACCTTCACTCCCACTTGTTTCATCCCACTTACAGCCCTGCTCACCCTCATGCAACGCCATGCAGGTACACGACTTACCACGTGATACCGCTTAACACCTGCCCGGTCCCCATCATGTGCTTTGCTTATGCAAGACGCCCCGCCTGCGTCATCAGTTGTTTTCGTGAGACCCTGTGTGCGGTGTCTGGTGGTGCAGTTTCTCTCCTAAGGCCTGGTCTCCGAGACGTTCACCCTCCTGGGAAAGGGATTACAGCCGGGAAGCAGCTCCTCTCCTCATCCTATTCCTCACAGCCTATAATTAGCCTCATTATTTCACCGCAGCGCTATTCCTGGCCTCCAAACAAGCATCGCTTATCGTGAGCCCTGTTACAACCCACCATTGTACAAACTCAGAGCGGCGTCTTGTTCCGGATCTGTATTTAGATCACAGGTCACGGTTCAGTGACATGAGAGCGAGGAGGCGACGCTGACATGCCCCCTGCGACTCTCCATCCACTGCCAATTGATGAAATATAGGGTCTTCTCCCACCCACCCTCAAGGCCTATTTCATGTCCGAGAATGCCACAGGTTGGAGTTTATATATTTCTGACGAAGTCTCAGTACTTGATAAATACTGCCTAGAAAACAACCTAGAACTATTAATTATGGGGAATATGTCTACGATAGTGACCAAGTAAGGTGTCCGAGTCTCTCCTCCGCCTGGCTCCAGCCTAAACAAACAAAATTCCCAAAACACCAGTCTCATAAAAGAAACTGAATAGCCAGTCAGGAATGCGGCCTCACAAGATGGCGAGAGATCCAAGAATACAGACCACAAACTAGCCAAGATGGCGGCCATGAACCAGCCAAGATGGTGTCCTTGAAACAACCAATATGCCAGTCTCAATGAAACTTGTAGATTCGGGAGCAGTCTTGCATTGGTCTAAACTGAGGCGGCACACAGCCTGGGTTGGAACAGATGTATTGGCAGGGCCGGGTTTAGCGCTGGTGGCGCCCTGTGCGACAATGTTTGTTGGCACTCCCCGAATGACCACCTCCGCCATGGATTCCCTCACTGCCATCCTTTCACAGTACCCCTGAAGTCTCCATAACCACTCTCTCAGATGCATTAAATTAATTATATAGCGCCTCTCATACTTTTGTAGGGTGGCAGAGCACTATACATCGCAAACACACTAACTACACTGAGACAATCAGTCATAGGTGTGTAAATCAGTGTACATGAAATGTTACGTATGACAGGACTACAAGGTGGAGTCACGTCATCCATACTGGTAGGCATGATAGTTTGAGAGTGCTTGGTCTGCAGATTTAGAAAAGGGGGTGGTGATGGACAGACAGTGGTCGAAGTGGGGACAAAAAAGTAGGGGAACTGTCTGCGGAGACTCAGGGGGCGGGAATAAGCAGAGGTTTGGATTAGTGGGCGGAGTCGGAGGTGTGGCTAAAAATAGCAAAACATACCAATTTTTAGTGCATTTGGCATTTCACTGACCAGTTACAGCTTATAACGTTATTTAATTCAAACAATCGATAAACATGTTCATTTGAGGTTTAATATACAAGTTGTTTATATTTAATTCATTTACAATGTGGGACATGTTTCCAATATCAGAAGATTCCAAATACACTTATAAGTGGAATCATAAGCCATTTGTCTCCGAGCCATGCAGTTTCTTTCATTGGCACTTCCTGCATTGCAAATCCCTGGTGAGTTTGCAATGCAAAATGGAGGCACCAATGGGTGAGGTGGACTGGTCTCAAGGGTCCCGTGTATCATCCCCAGATCGAGCCTCCCCTTCCCACCGTCATTCTGGCATCGATCAATACCCTGCTTTATACATACCCATGTTCTGTCCTCTCTTTGCCACCATTACTACCTGGCATCAATCATTACCGTACTTCTGGAATAGCAGGGTTGAGCCTCCTCTTACCAACCTACGTCTTGGCCTCACTCTTAACGCTGATTCCAGCCATCCCAGATCTAGCCTTCCCCAATTTTAATTCCTGCCATCGCACATTACTCTGCTTCTAACATACTCAGATCCAGCTTTGCTTTCGCCCACTCTCACTTCCTGGCATTGAAAAAAATCCTGCTTCTGGCATAGCCAGGTTCAGCCCTACCCTTGCACCCTTAGCCCCTGGCATAGTCGTTAGTATGCTTCTACCATACTTAGATCCAACCCTCATCTCGTCACCCTTAGGTTCTGGCTTCGCTTACTACCCAACTCCTTGCATACAGGGTATTTCCTTCCTGTCACCTTACTTCCTGGCATTGTCATTTACCCTACTTCTAGCACTCCAGGATCAAACCATTCTGTTGCCACCCCTATTTAAGGCAACGCTAATTACTTTACCTTTAGGATGTCAGGAGCCAGCTCTCCCCACAACTGAGAATAGCAAGGACCCCCTGGGTAGTGACAATCTATAGACTCCTAGGGCAGGGTAGCAACATATGCGAAAAAATCCTAGGACGTCTAGGCATATAGGCGTACAGATAAGACAGGCCAGTTGTCAAGAAGGAGCAGTAGGGGAGGATTAACGAAGTTGTATAAAAAGTATATTTTTATTTTGTATATTTAAAAATCATATTAGAAATGACGGGAGGTCAAACCAATATGATGGGTATTAAAATAGCTTTGTCAAAATTACATACAATAATCATAACGAATTAACATAAAATTCATAATACATAAAATAAAGGAATATATTAACAAAAGCATACAGATAATCACATCAATAATAAAACAAGCATAAGAACTCGACGCGCGTTTCGGCAGGGGACCGCCTTCTTCAGGAGACACAATTTTAATTCCTGAAACACAATTATAAAAGAATATCTATGTTATCTAGACATCCATAGAGGTTATAGTAACAACATATATACAAGTATTATTACAAATAAATTTAAAAACCTACATTCCTGACTTGAGGACTGACCATGACTATTGTTATGTACACTCAAGGCCTTTGATGAGCAATATATTTTGCCGATTGTACAGTATCTGACTCAATTAAGGCTAACGTACCTTGGTTTATAAGGGCACCCCCTTACAATAAAGAGAAATACACTTAGGTTTCTTTTTAATAGGCTAAAGTAGAATCACTTCTAGATTCCTATATATCGGCCTGAATCTTTATAATTGATAGCATACGGTAAATTCATATATATCTTCCTTTAGTTATAGATTGTTTCAAAATAGCTCTCCCCACACCATCCTCACTTTCTAGCACTGCTCATTACCATGCATCTAGCATACCCAAATACAGCCCTCCCATTACCACCCTTACTTCCTGGCACTCATTACCTTGCTTCTAGCATACCCAGCTTCAGCTCTTCCCTTACTGCCTTTACTTCATGTTATAGTTTATTGCCATGCATCTACCAAACTTGGATCTAGCCTTCATCTCGTCCTGCTTAGTTTCTAAAATCACTCACTACAAAACTTGGAGGATACCCAGGTACAGCCTTTCTCTGTCCACCCTTACTTCCTGGCATTGCTCTTTACCGTAGTTCTAGGAGTGATTCAGCCCTTCCAGTGTCATCGCTACTTCCTGGCATTGCTAGTTACCTTGCTTATAGCATTACTAGAGTTAAACCCTATTTGCTAACCTTTCTTCAAGGTATCCCAAATTACCTTACTTCTACCATACCCAGATCCAACCATCCCCTCACTACCCTTACTTTTTAGACATCATTACCCTGCTTTTAGCATAGACAGGTTCAGCCCTTCCCTCGTCCTCTACCTCCTTGCACCGCTTATTGTTGCCCTACTCTAGAATACCCAGGTCCCACCCTCCTCTCGCCACCCTTACTGCCCGGAATCGGTTATTACCCTAGGTCTAGCCATAGTTGGATCTCACCCTACCTTCGGAAGCCCCACTTCCTAGAATCATTCATTCCCCCAGCTTCTAGCTTACATGGTTCATTTCTCCTCTTTCCAACTTTACTTCCTAGCACCACTCATTTCCATGCTTCTTCATACCCAGATTCAGCCCTTTCTTCACCCCTCTGTATCCTGGCATCCCTCATTACCCAACGTCTAGCATACCCAGATCGTGCAATCCCCCTCATCCTTACCTCCCGGCATCGCTCATTACCCTATATTTAGAGTACCCAACTCCAGCCCACCCTCCCCACCCAAACTTCCTGGTATCACCCATTACCTTGCTTCTAGCATACCCAATTGTTCACCCTCACATCGCTCATTACCCTGCTTCTAGCGTCCCCACATCAAACCCTTCCTCACCACCCATGCTCTCTGGAATTACCCTGCTTCTAGCATACCTACACCCAGCACTCCCCTCGCTACCCCTCACTTCCTAGCATATCATTACCCTGCTTCTAGCACACCCAGACCCAGCCCTCCCTCGACACTCTCACTTCCTGGCAATGCTCATTACCCTGTTTCTAGCATACCCACATCCTGGCCTCCCCTCGCTCCCCCTCACTTTTATTTATTTATTTATGGAGCTTATAGAGCGCGCAGCTACCTCCGAAGGAGGTGTCCCGGCGCTAAGATTACATAACTGTCCCCATGAGGAGTAACCAAGATCATATCTCACAGAAAAAATGGGAAACGGTGAGGAGTTGACAGTTCCAAGTCCTACCGCCTAGTGAACAGCCAGGTCTTGAGTTTGCGGCGAAAGGCTGGCTCAGATTCGCAGAACCTGAGGTCAAGGGGGAGGCTATTCCAGAGCTTGGCGGCAGTGACGGTGAAAGATCTGCCGCCAGTCCGAGAAAGCCTGAATCTAGGAACCAACAGAAGACGAAGGTTATTGGATCTGAGATGTCTGGCTGAAACAGAGATCTTGAGACGCTTTTTCAGATAAAGTGGGCCAGTACCATGGATAGCTCGAAATGTCAGGATCAGAATTTTAAAGTCTATGCGTCGTGAAATGGGAAGCCAATGAAGTTCTTCACGGTAGGCTCTGACTGAAGTACGGGCAGGGATGTTACCGATGAGCCGGGCTGCCGCATTTTGGACTATTTGCAGGCGGTCAATAAGATAGTGCGGGGCGCCTGCATATAGACTATTAGCATAGTCTAGATGGGTGATGATAAGGGCCTGGACTACAGTTTTGCGTGAGGATAGAGGAAGGAAGGGGAAGATTTTTCTGATCATGCGAAGTTTAGAGAAACAGGCCCCTACCACTTTGTTAACTTGGGCATTTCCGGACAAAGAGTTGTCAAAAATGAAGCCCAGGTTACGAGCTGCCTTCACGGGAGAGGGTGGGGGATTCAGAATGGTAGGCCACCAGAGGGTTGCAGGGGGGGGGGATTTTTTACTGAAAAAGAGAACCTCGGTTTTGTCGGTGTTAAGGGCAAGGTGATTGGCTGACATCCAGGAGCATATGTTACCAAGGCAGTTTCTAAAGTTGGAGAAGAGGGAGTCAGAATGGTCTCGAAAGGAAAAGATAAGCTGAGTATCGTCAGCGTAGGAGACCACCCTGACGCCCCAGGATTCAACTACCTTGGCCAGAGGAGCCACATAAGCATTAAACAGTAGAGGGCTCAAGGCAGAGCCCTGGGGCACTCCACACAGGAGGGGTTTGTCTTCGGATTCAAAAGGGTGCATCGTAACCCTTTGGGAACGGCTAGACAGGAAAGAAATAATCCAGGCCAGCACTGTCCCACCGACCCCTAGCTGCTGTAGGCGGGAGGTAAGTATTTTGTGGGAGACAGTATCAAAAGCAGCGGATAGGTCGAGGAGGACCAACATGGCCTCCTCGCCCCTATCCACTGATTCCCTGATAATTTCAGAGACTTCAAGCAGCGCAGTCTCGGTGCTATAGCCGGATCTAAAACCGGACTGAGAGTCGTGTAGCAGCTGATTTGACTCTAAGTACAGTGCCACTTGTTTCTGTACCACCTTCTCCAGTATCTTGGCAGGTTTAGGCAGGAGAGAAATAGGTCGATAGTTGCTAAAAAGCAGAGGGTCTGCACCAGGTTTTTTCAGTATGGGGACCAGCCTGGCCTGTTTCCAAACTGAGGGGAATAGACCTTGCGACAAAGAGGCATTCCAGATGGAAAGAAACGGGTTCACCAGGATAGGGGCGAGATTACCCATGATTTTGGCAGGAACTGGGTCCAGGGGGGAACCAGACTTAACGTTGCGTAATAAAGCTAACGCGAGATCAGGAGTTAGCTCGCTAAAAGAATTGAAAGAACAAGAGGGGAGGCCAGGGCAATCATCAGAGAAATCCGGAGCCATTGCTGCAAAGGATGAGGAGAGTTTAACTATCTTCTCTTGAAAAAAATCAGACAATCCATTGCAGAGATCTTGAGTGGGAGTAAAGAGGGATTTCAAAGCAGGAGGATTTACGAAGTCATTCACTATGGAAAAAAGAGTTTTGGAGGAATTCTGCGCCTGTTGAATCAAATTAGAAAAGTAAGCTCTCATGGACGAGCGTGTAAGTTTGTGGAACTTACTCAGGGCAGATTTGTAGGCCAATTTGGCTACAGGATCATAGTTCAATCTCCATTTACGTTCCAACTGCTTACACTTGCTCTTTTCCTCACGCAACAGAGGGGAGAACCAAGGGGCAGAAGGACGGGATCTGGAGGAGGTGACGGGGACCAGAGGGGAAACCGAGTCAAGTGCATCCGAGAGGGCCGAATTGAATCTCAATGTTTCTAAATTGAGGTCATTTAGCTGGTTAAAATGAAAATGTAGATGAGCTTCCAGGGAGTTACATGTAACTTTGGTCCATTTACGACCTTTAACTCGATTAAGGGGGATAGGGGGAGGAGGAGAGGGGGCCGTGAAAGAAAAAGGGATAAGATAATGATCGGTCCATGTCAAAGGAGTGGGGGGGAGAGTGGAGAGGGAAGGAAGATTGGAAAAAATGAGGTCAAGGGTATGGCCTGCTATATGAGTAGGACCTGTCACTAGTTGAGGCAAGGTGAGTCCTTGTAAGGTTTCTAACAGAGAGGAGGCTAATGTGCAGGAGGGATTATCAATATGAATATTAAAATCTCCTAAAACAGTAAAATGGGGGTGTTTGAGAGAAAAATCGGCGATGGAGTGAATCAGAGTGATAAGGGAGGAAGAGGTGACGGCCGGGGGATTATAGACCAGTATGCCTGCACAGATGGAACAAGCAGGGTCCATAATTGAAAAGTGAGCGGCTTCAATGATGCCAAGGTTGGGAATTTTCGTGAGGTTTAATTTGAGATGGGATTTAGCAATGATCGCAAGACCTCCTCCGGTCTTAGAGTTGTCTCGATTAATGCCAATGAAATGATAACCAGGGGGAGTAGCAAGAGTGATGTCCGGTTTGGAGGAGTCTTTTAACCAAGTTTCAGTAAGAAACAATAGGTCCCAATTATGGGTTTCAAAAGATAGCCATATGTCATGAGCATGGGCTGGGAGAGATCTGCAATTGACTAATGCGGCCTTTAAGATGGTGGATGGCTGATCATTGATTTTAGAGGATAGACGCCGAGGTCTAGGTACTATGGGAAGAGAAAAGTTACAGTGAGGGCAGGAATAAACAGTAGTATCTAGGCTAGCAATGTTACAGCAAGTAAAGGGGGCACAGGTATCAGGACGGAGGTGAAGAAGTTGTTCAGAGGACCAACGAATTTTTGGAGCAAGTGGAGCAGGGGTTACGGCGTTGGGCGCGGGTCCGGCGCGGACGGGCGCAGACGGGCTGGACTTAGGCGCGACTTCGGCGCGCAAACGGCGCTCCCGCTGCGCTCGTCCGCTGCGCTTCCGATGGAAGCACATGTTTTATAGCTGCAGATAACGTCAGTAGGGGGGTGTGGCTTCGAAAAAGGGGCGTGGCCTCGCTCGACGACGGAATGGCGGCAGCGCTGACCTCTGCTGCAGCGCCTTCCAACGAAGAGTTCAAGTGCCAAGGGGAGAGCAAGGAAATAGGAAGTGCAGCAAGTAAATAATGTCACAGTCCAATGTTTAAGATCAAATTAAAACAAGTTAAAAAACACACTCCCGGCTTTCCGCCTCAGGAGGACAAGAGAGCAACCTTCCTGGCAACACTCATTAAACTTGTTCTAACATATCCACATCCCGGCCTTCCCTCGCTCCCCCTCACTTCCTGGCATCACTCACTACCCTACTTCTAGTATACCTGGATCCAGCCCTCCCTCACCACCCAAACTTTCTGGTATCACCCATTACCTTGCTTCTAGCATCCCCACTTGTTCACCCTTACTTCCTCGCATCGCTTATTACCCTGCTTCTAGCGTACCCACATCAAACCCTCCCGCGCCACCCATGCTCTCTGGAATTATCCTGCTTCTAGCATACCTACATCTAGTACTCCCCTCGCTCCCCCTCACTTCCTGGCATATCATTACCCTGCTTCTAGTATGCCCAGCCCTCCCTCGCCACCCTCATTTCCTGGCATCACTCATTACCCTGCTTCTAGCATACTCACATCCTGGCCTCCCCTCGCTCCCCATCACTTCCTGGCATCACTCATTACCCTGCTTCTAGCATACCCACATCCTGGCCTCCCCTCGCTCCCCCTCACTTCCTGACATCACTCATTACCCTGCTTCTAACATACCCACATACTGGCCTCCCCTCGCTCCCCCTCACTTCCTGACATCACTCATTACCCTGCTTCTAGCATACCCACATCCTGGCCTCCCCTAGCACCCCCTCACTTCCTGGCATCACTCATTACCCTGCTTCTAGCATACCCACATCCTGGCCTACCCTCGCTCCCCCTCACTTCCTGGCATCACTCATTACCCTGCTTCTAGCATACCCACATCCTGGCCTCCCCTCGCTCCCCCTCACTTCCTGGCATCACTCATTACCCTGCTTCTAGCATACCCACATCCTGGCCTCCCCTCGCTCCCCCTCACTTCCTGGCATCACTCATTACCCTGCTTCTAGCATACCCACATCCTGCCCTCCCCTAGCTCCCCCTCACTTCCTGGTATTTCTCATTACCATGCTTCTAGTATACCCAGATCCAGTCCTCACTCACCACCCTCACTTCCTGGCATTTCATCTATAGACTGCAAACTGCCCAGGGGACACATAGGGCGAGGGCATAAAAAAGACTTGAAGGGCATCAGCAGAGCCTATGTACTGTATTTGCAGGTTAAGCTGCACGTCTGGATTGAGATAGGCAGGGACAGCAGTGTTGGGCCCCTACCAGCAGCACAGCGAGCAGTGGCAGATCGGGATAGATGCCCTTTGGTGGAGCAAAATGCCAACCTTTTAGAAGAGTAAAGAGGGAGATTTGTTTAAAATAAACGGACAAATGAATTTTCCCCATTGACTTCTGCAAAAACAGAGGCCGCAGGCTGCAGAAATAAAGCTGGTTTTGGCTTTAAAGGTTGAGCGTCTCCCGCCCAAATCGGGCCTTTTGACATGTATGAATTTTAAATGCCCGCAGTGAGCCTGACATGGGTGGTGCCGCCAACTGCACTGGCTTCTGTGCAGGGCACTACACATTGGAAAAAAAGAACATAAAAAAACAGCAGATAAGAAAATTGACATTTTCTGTTAATTAAAGAAAATGCAAGAGGTATTTTATTCCCCCCACTTACTTGATGTTTGTGAAGTTCAGCTTCAGAGGCAGCCCAAGCTCCTCGTGCAGGCCCTGGTTCAGAGAAAAGGGCAGAGCTGTAAACGAGGGGTCGGGACCTCTGGGCAGGCATGGAGAGTAATTTCCAGGAGAGGCTGGTGGGGCTGGGTCAGCTTTTCAGTGGCTGGCTGGAGAGCAGATTTATAGCAAGTCACAAAGTCCCCCAGGTGGCATCCGTCAGTCTGCTTGACACCAAAGATTCCTGATGTGACCATTGTCACAGGCCACAGTGGGGGCGGGCAGGCATCTTCCTCACAAATGAGGTGTGAATCACGGGCTCATGGCAGCAGGGCCATCAGAGGTAGCCGCTTTAGCTATGCTACACTGATGGCCCTTTCAGTCTCACTTTGCAGGCCCCTACACACAGCGGGGAAGGGGAGGAGGTCGGGCGCCCTGCAGAAGCCTTCATCAATATTCACGTTGAGTGGAAAAAAAAGGTGTCATTTTAAAGTATGCCTATTCCTACAGTCCGGGTACGCTCTTTCAAAAACAAGAAGTAGGGGAACGGACTAGCATAATTTTTAGAAGTAGGGGCACGCCGTGCCCTTCCGTCCCCGCCCACTTCTAACACTGTGGACAGAGTATCTGAATTAAGCAGAACACTCCTACCCAGTCAACAGATCAGGGCTTGATCCATCACCGTTTTTTAGCTCACTGCACCATCCCAGCTCAGAACCTGGCTACATGCAAATTAGTCTGTCCCTGGCCCAGTGCATCTTGGGAACAGGGCAGACCAAACTACCAAGCCAATTCTTTTACTGGAAAGGAGACAAGCTTCCGGGGACCGGTTTCTGGCATTACAGCCGTCTTCGGCCCGGCTTGCTTGAATCCTGATGGTGCAGTGAGCAAGGGACTCACATCTGAGCATACCCTTCCACGCTTATGGTGGACAAAACGATTCAGAAAAGGGGGTGGTGATGGACAGAGTATCTGAATTAAGCAGAACACTCCTACCCAGTCAACAGATCAGGGCTTGATCCATCACCGTTTTTTAGCTCACTGCACCATCCCAGCTCAGAACCTGGCTACATGCAAATTAGTCTGTCCCTGGCCCAGTGCATCATGGGAACAGGGCAAACCAAACTACCAAGCCAATTCTTTTCATGGTGAGCCAATGTGTGAGTTGTGCCTGGAGTCATAAGTTGCAAAAAGATGTTGTATCCTTCTGAAGTCGAGGCAAAGATCAAAAATGGCTTTACCTAGTTCTGCTGTCCACATACCTTTTTGCTTTAGCAATGGAACACCTGGTTGCCTGGGTGCGGATGGACGCTCAGGTGACCGGCTTTGAGTGGGCAAACGGGCTCTCTGATCGCATCGCCCTTCATGCAGACAGTGTATTGTTTTTTCCTACCAACTTGGAACACACAGGCCCCCGATTGCTACGTATTATGCAGATCTTTGGGGATACGTTGGGTCTATATATGACCCCTCGGAACTCCACCTTGTGGGTATTGGGGGGTCAGGGTACGCTCTGTAATTGGGCATCGTTGGTCCAGGTGTTGTATGGGGGCATGAGATACTTGGGGATGTATCTGTCCGATTCTTCTAACACGGCCTGGGAGCGCAATCGTGCCCATGTATAGGAGAGTGTGCATGAGGATATTAAGACCTGGTCCCATATGCCCCTGTCCATCTACGGCCGATCAGCCATCTTTAAGATGGTGTCACTCCCACGACTACGGTATCAATTACAGAATCATCCATACCCAACCCCCGCGATGGTTTCGGCAGGTGAACTCTGCTTTGGGTCAGTTTCTTTGGGGTTGGGGAGCGGTGAGGGTAGTGATCCAGACATGCTTCTTACCTTCGTATTGTGAGGGGCTGGCAACCTTCGACATCTGGTCTTAGGACCCTACGATCAGCCCAGCTTTCCTACTCCGTGGTCCCTCGCACCAGAAAGACCAGATCGGGAGGCCGCTCCTTCTCCTTCCTCGCGGCCAAAGCATGGAACGCCCTTCCGCTCCACCTCAGACAGACAACATCGCTCCCCATCTTCACAAGAAACCTCAAAACCTGGCTCTTCGACAGACCCCCTCCTTGATGGAATGGAACCTGCACCCCCCCACCCCTAGCACCTTGAGACCCTCACGGGTGAGTAGTCGCGCTTTAACAAACTCCTGATTGATTGATTGATTATGTTGCATCGCATCTACTTGTCCTAAATGAGTGGTGGTATGGGGACAGAGCGGACCCAGCTTATGCAGTGGAGCGGCGCTGCATGGGTGACCAGTCCCTACACACTCTCCTTTATTCTGCCCCCTTGAGACGTTCCCTGCCGTCGGCCATGCAGACCGTGTTTCAGCTTTGGATGCAGGCTTTGCGGAAGACGGGTTGGTGGCATAGACTGACTCGGGAGACTCACTTTGGCACAATGGCTGCTTCCCGCAGGTCCTGAATCTCCCTTGGTTTCGTGACCGGGACAACATTGGGATTTCCACTCTGGGGGACGTCATGCGGGCATGATTTTAGAATCTTTTCAGGATATTCAGAAGGATTTCTAGATGCCAAAGACCCAATTCTTCAAATATTTATAATTTAAGCATGCTATCTCCCCCAGCTTGGAAGGCCTGGACTCCTTACCGGAGTTTAGCCCTATAGAAGCAGTTTATGGGAGATCATCTAGACCATAAGATCTGTAAAATGTATCAATCTCTGGTTACGCACTGCTCCCCCCCCCCCTGCAGCATCTGCGAGAGGCCTGGGAGGGAGATGGAGGTCAGATGGAGGAAGAGGACTGGACAGAAGCTTTGGCCTCCCCGCATGGGGCGGCTATTGCGGTGAGCCTGGGGCTTATTTAATTTAAATACCTTCATAGGATCTATTTTACCAGGGTTAGGCTCTTGAGGGTGGGCTTGTTGGCTTCCCCGGTGTATTTTCATTACGGGCACGAGGACAGGACCCTGCTATACACTATTTGGCACTGCACAGCACTTGCACGATTCTGGAGGGCAGTCCTGGCCTGCCTCTCTGAAGTACTGGGGTGGGAGCCCCTTGACTCACCGAAACTGGTCCTCCTTCATGTGATGGAAGGGATCAGGGGCAACATCTATAAGCTCCACCTTATGCTCCTAGGCTTCACCTTAGCAAAGATAGATTTAGCTAGAGCCTGGAAGGCGGTGGCTGCTCCATCTGGAAGAAAGGTCTGGACTTCTGTATGGGCCTCGATATTCCCATTTTTGAAGCTAGAGGGTGCCCCCATAAACACTATAAGATTTGGATATGCTGGGCGGATTATCGATGCTTGGAATTGGAGCCGCCGCTGGAGGGTCGGAGCCCTGACCCGGGGTAACCTGTTGCCCCTCCCCATTTTTTACATTCTCTTTTGCGCTGCCCCTACCTCTACGTCAGGATCCGATATCTTAGACACTGGGCTTTTGTGTAGAGCAATGGCAGTTTGGTTTAGAGATATGCTGTTCCGGAATAAGGAGACGGTGCACTGGGGGGTAGGTGGAGGGGGATGTTGGGTGTTTGCAAGGATCAATTTTATATGTATCGCCTTTCACAGGTCTGCATCATATGTGGCAAATAAAATGTTTTTTTTTTAAAAAGGGCTTTGCCTAGTATGGAGCCCTTGACTACACTGGGTTCAGGAGCCTTGCCTGCATTGGTGGCTGTTGATTTGTTGTCATGATGACCGGAGATCATATTTTTACATGTTGAACTAAGGATGTTATTGAGTTTTTAGAAGTAGTCTTTGCTAGGGTAGGTGTTCCGAATGAAATTTTTCTGGATAATGGGTTCAGTAGGTAAACGGATTACATCATTTTTAGAAAAACTTGGCGGACCTAACACAAGGATGTCTGTTTATTATCCCCAGAGTAATGTAGCGGAAAGATGGAACTAGGTATTGAAGGAATGTTTGCAATTGACACTTTGTGAAGGTGGCAGTTTGAGAAGAGCTGTGGAGAGTCTGGTGTAGGCTTACAGAACTACATCTAACAGTGTCACTGGAGAGACACCCTACAAATTAATGAGTGGAAGAGAGGTTTGTTCGGAATTAAGGACAGGATGGATTTTGAAATTAAAATCTGGTAAGAGTGATGGAAAAGTAAATGTGATGTGTAAAATGTCTGTTGAACATTACTTCCGGAAATGTGATTGAGTAAGAGTCAATGAGGGATGGTTTGCGAGAAAGGGGATTATGCAATTTATCAATCTCTTGCAGGTAAAGAGAGTTGGGAGATTTGTGGATCAACTGTTGGATAGTAATGTGTGGAATATGAATACAATTGTAAAGCTAACTGAACGTCTGTTGGTGCTAGGAGTTGATAAAAAGTGTAGTAAAAAGATAAATGAACCTAGAAGCGAAGACGCCCAAGGATTCTTCCTGGCAAGGTGACGAGCAACTAGTGATTGATAAGTTGTCAATGAGAATGAAAAGGATTCCGGAGTGGATGAAACACTACAAACTAAATTGAGAATGAATTATGAGTTCATGCATTACTGGTTTGTTTTTTACCCAGAGGAAGATTTGTAGATTCTTTATCCCTACTGTATGTCATTGTTATTTCAACATTTTGAGTGTTTCCTTTCTTTCATTTTTGCTTTATTAAAGGCAGAAGATATGTGGAATTCGCACACTCGCTGAAGAATACAATGTAGAATGTTAGGATAAGGGGGATGTGAAAGCACCGCGGGTTGGTTGGTGGCAGTTACTGAGCAGAGGAGGAGCCGGACCTGTGTATGTAACACATTTGAATAAAAGTAACTGATATAAACTCCAATGTCACAGATGGACATCTCACCTGGACATTAATAGAGAATCTCTTCCAAAAAAATGACCAGGCTCACCTTGAAAATGGAACATTGTGAAGTGAACAAAATTAGGAACATGTCCCCACTTGAAGACTCCACCTGCATGCATGAGGAGGAACTAGAAACGTTAAATAAAGAAATACTGGTGTTGAAAGTGCAACACAGACATGCAACCGCATGCTGAATCTCTCAAAGATAAATACAAGTTCGCGGGGTCCCATTGAACGCAGAGGGATCTGATATTGATATATTGTGATTAGAGACTCCTTAAACATATCTTCCCTGAAGGCGAGATGTCAAAATTAAATTAGACACAGAGCTGGGCTGACCAGCAAGAGAGGACACAAGACCTTGGGTATGATATGTGTCCAAGATTTCAAAGTGAAGGAAGACATCATGAGTGCTGCCTGATACCAGGCCAAAGTGGGCTTTGAAGGACATAAGATGTCATTATATCATGTTCTTTCCATGAACACCCTATAAAAATGAAAGGATTTCTAACTGATGGGGCAAGATATACACTATGGATGGGGACTCCCGTTATCAACAACCCCACCTGTGTTCTGTGACGAGACACATCCTGGGACACCCTAATTCTCAAACGCAGCACAGTGCCTCTCAGAAACGTCTTCCAGGAACTATTGATGGAGGGAATTAACAAGTGTCAGGAAAAAAGCTGGAAAACACCCAATCACCATTGTGCCAGAGACACCGGCTGTACGAAATAAGCTGCTGGAGTGCAAAGAAAATCAGAATGGAAAATAGTCTCAAAGTAGTTGAGAACAAGAACGGTCAGTTGCAACAAAATGGTGATGGAGCGTTAACGTTTGCCCAGCCTGCGGTTTGTTCATCCTCATTTAATGGGTTGGGTCGGGTGGGGGCTCATGGATCCCTGTAGGGTTCAGTGAAGTGTAGATGCTCTGTCCCGACCAGGACCCAGCTGGACGGTTTCTGTGAACACATTACAATTTGGACTGGGACTGAGCGAAGGTTTGCTGTGGGAGGAGGCGGACAGCTTTGTGGTTTGCTTACGGTTATATTATCCAATATCAAGACCAGGAATATTGACCTACAAAAATTTCATGGACAGAGTATTGAGGGACAAACTGTTGAAATCTGAGTGTGTTTAGGAAGCATAGATTAACGAATCTGGACTCCACATCTTAATACATTATCCATACTAATATTATAAAGAGAGAGCCCAAACCTTTGAGGCGGGTAAGCTCAGGAACCACAGCGCCAATCAGAACACCCAATACAGCATTGGAAAGGACAGTTTCAGCAGATGGGCTGTTGTATATTTATACTTACTTCAATGTGGCTACTTGGTGTCTGTAGTCCTTTCTTAGTGTTCTTATCTTACCAGTCTCCCATACTACCTAAGAGTGTTCTATCTGTGATGTGAAGATTCCAGCCTGGCAGTTGATGGTCTGGTCAGCTGTGAGGTTTACTGCTCTGCTGTCTAACTTAATAAATATATCTTAATTACCTGAAGACTTGTCTTGCTACCTGTCTAATTTATTTAGAACATGGACATAGGCTATACAGCAGCCCACCATATACATTATAAGGGGAAGAGAACGTTAGGGGCAAAGTAGTCCATTGTGGGCGTGTGTGTTGTGCTGGGGGCGTGTCATAGAGCGATAGGCGCGGCATTCATCAAAACCCTGCTGAATTATACCGCTTGCGAGAAGCGTTGTGGGCGTGTGAGTTGTGCTGGGGGGGGTGTGCATTCAGCAATGGGCGTGGCATTCGTCAAAACCAGAAGCGTTCTGAGTACTCCGTTGTGGGCGTGTGCGTTGTGCTGGGGGCGTATGCATACAGCGATGGGCGCGGCATTCGTCAAAACCAAGCTGGATTACACCGCTAGCGAGAAGCGTTCTGGGTGGGACTAGCGTTTCAATACAAGTGGGCGTTGCATTTGGCATTTTTGGGTGCGTTTGCCGTTGACGCAATGTGGGGCTTCTAAGTGGCGCTACAGCGGACAAACACGTTCGTGGATGACACAGTTCGCATGTTGCAGTGGCGTCAGGTACAGCGGACAAACACGTTTGCGGCTGGAGCCGACACAGACGTTCCCATATTGCTCGGGTGCTGAGGCGTTTCAGAGTAGCAGCGGGGCTAAAACACATTCAACAGACTGCTGTTCCACACACGCACAGCATTGCGTGCCCGCTGTCAGGCACTGCACTGACAGCCCAAAGGACTTAACAGCAGCCGCACAACATCGCGGGTCCGCACAGCAGGCGCACATCGCGGGTCCGCAGTCGGGCACTGTCAGCCCAAGGGACTCAACAGCAGCAGCAGGCGGTAAAGGTTAGTTCTGCAGAGGCACATATCACTCTGGTGCTTCCTGCCACTGGCTACACAAGAGGAGCACATGTTGGACTGCAATGGACACCTACCTTTACAGTCTATGCACAGCTGAACTGGACAGGTAAAATACGACGTACAATATAATTGTTCAAACAAAAAATATCGTATACCGTCAAGTTTTAAAATAAATTTGCCTTGCCTATTCCGACCATTGCGAGACATTCTATTTCATCCCCGGACGACGTCGGGACGGGCCGCTAGTATATATATGCATTCATGCACATTATTATTTTCTGGTCAATCCTAAGAATAATTGTTTTTTTCGCATTCATGCGGTTATTCTTGAATTCGTAGGCAAAAGGATACGGTTTACACAAATAACCTGCATGAAACTAATATGTAACTCATGCGACCAATAACAAGCATTTATGCATATTATTGTTCTCAGTTAACCTCCATAAGAAATATTCACGCATTCATGCAGTTATTTCAAACATTCAGTCAAAATGCCACTGTATATTTAATGACATGTACAGAATCACAGAGTGACCTATGTAAATATGTTAATAGGCCCACACGAATGTTTTTATTCTGAATCGCAACATTGTTATATTAACAAGGCGTTACAGTGCACTGTGCCTTTAATCAAGGCTCTGTTGTTTTAAATGTTGAACCATGTGACTCACGTTTGGAGGTGGGACCCGGATGGGTGTGTCTTCACTGCAAAAGATATAAAAAAAGTTTCCACTTTGTGCAATGTGGTGTGTGAACAAGACTACGTCAGTAGTCGAAACGTTGCATTTTGGAAGGCACAAGAACTAAATAAAACATCTTGCCTGGAAAGCGTGGGGTCTGTCTCTTCTCTCGCCGCTGTGCAGTGGAGGTTTGAAGATTTGTGCTGATATATATATATATATATATATATATATATATATATATATATATTCACAGAAAAAAACATAGGTTATAGACCATATATAGTTAGGAATTTGCATTTACAAAACCTTGAAAATTCACTGGAAAAACCATAGGTTATAGACCATATATAGTTAGGGATTAGCATTTAAAAAACCTTATTTTATTTGCACAAAACCATTGAAATTCCATATATAGTTAGTTGCACTAACTATATATCGCGGACCCGCAATCCACTGCTAATGATGTCACATATTACATCATTCATGACATGGTCAGTGACATCACTGATGACATCACTGATGACATCTCAAATGACAGCAGGAGCAGTTATACATATATATATATATATATATATATATATATATATATATATATATATATATATATATATATATATATATATATATATATATATATATAGAGATATATATATATATATCTATATATATATCTATATCTATATATATATATATATATATATATATATATATATATATATATATATATATATATATATATATATATATATATATATATATCCCAACAAACAAGAATTGCTTCATGTAGAAGGAGTCACATAAGGTAGGTAATTATCATCTTTTTATTCAATCGCTTTCGGGTGCAAGCAGGAATCAGCATGAAAGTCACCAGCTATAGCAGCAATCACCAGACGCGTTATGAGTTACTTAAGAGGCAGGGATCTGTCTCTTAGTTTTGGCTGAATTGGCACTTTGCACTTTAAATTTTGCACGTGTGTTTGCACTTAAGGGTCTGATCTAGTTAGCACTAGCACTTTAACAACTTTGAAGGGACACGTTAATTAATTGTACATATCAGTCTTATATAGATTTGCAATGTTATCCTGTAGACCCTGGATTTAATACCGACATAAAATTGTATATTATGCTGTACATAAAAGGTATTATGAACTTAGTAAAACCTTCAGCTTGTAAATATGGTATTTTTTACACATTAATGTTATTTATCATGATTTTGCATTTGTTATTTACGTTGTATAATTTTTTACATTTGTAAATACGGGTCTGTTTTCTAATCTGGATGAAATGCAACTTACATGTTTTTTCAGTTTCTATGTATGTACACGCCCCTTCTTTGTGTTAATTGTGTGCCCTATATATGCACTGTTATTGGTTCTGTCTGGCATGTGATCAAGGTCACCGTGTCGTGACCGAAACGCGTCATGCTGGCGATTGCGAGAAAATAAACCACCTTTGAAGTTATAATCCTGCGCTGTGGAGTGGTCTGTACCTGTGGGTTCCGTTGGTTGTTCACGGAAATCTTTTCCTTTGGCAGGAAACGGAGCAGGACTGTGAAGCGTATTTCATTTAGAAGGTATTGGACCGTTACCTTCTTTACGGACCCTCCTTTCAATTTGGGCTGTTTGGTTATGCGGTCCACAAGCGGAAGCACCCTCTCAATTGACCCGGAAGGAGTATTGTGAGCCAACAGCCCCCCGTCTGGCGTTCTGCAGCCCAGCTTGCCGGAGTACCTGGAGCCGCCGTTCGTGAGTCTCCTGAGGGGTCGGAGGACACCGAGGAGACACCGCTGGAGGAGCTCTGCGGTAAGCCAGCGGACTGGGTTTTTTGCTGATTTTGAAAGCAAAGTAGCCGATTATACGGGAGAAAGGAAACGCGCAAGCATAACGATTTCCCGGCTAGGAAAATATTGTCAAGCCGGAAACCAAGGCAATTAGTTTATATACTCGCACAATGTCTACGCCGGCTGAAGCCTTACGGAACCGGGAGGCTCTAGCAGATGCCATGTTTGTAAACCTACCTACACCCATTAACAAAAATGACTCAGTTAAACCTGGGAATGAAAGCACAGATTTAAAGACCAAAATGAAAAAACTGGAAAAACTGCTCAGAACGGAAACCACTAAATGGTGGGAAAAACGATCTCTAGAAAAATATCAGGAAGTGGGCCGTGTTCCCAGAGGGCTGAGGATCCTAATTGCTCCATCATTTGAGAATCCCAACCCTCTGATGTTAAAGGAATGGGCAACTGGGAACCTAGACGCTTCGATGAACATGGTCAGTTTACTGATCAAGTATGCTGAAATTGACCGCAATGAGATTTTGCAAGACATTGAAAAATTGAACAAAGAACTGGAAATTGAGAAAGATCAAGAATTCATTAAAAAAACAAGAGATGAAATTGATGTCAGACTTGTAAAGCACCAGGAAACCATCAGCACGAGGAAACAATACAAGTTTGCTCGTGACAAACATGATTATGAGACTGGCAGAATTTTTACGTTTGCGCGTAAGTTTGACAATGTAAAACGGCAGGCTATGGCGCCCAAAGTTACCACACAAACCGCTAGTAATAATCAAAGTGTGGACCTATCTGAACCCGAAATGAGCTCTGTCACTAGTGGAAGCGACTCAGAGGACACTGTAGCAGGGAGCTCTAATCAATGTTCGGTGCCTACCAAATATACTCCTTCAGAGGAATTGGGTTTTATGGTCGAGGACAGATTCAAAACATTGCGGCCTCAAACCCGGCAGCAGCGGAAATTAAGCGAACAGCAGCAAACAAAAAACGCAGCGCAAGGAGGAAATGCAGGCGGCAAAGGAACAGCAAAGAGAGGGAGAGGAAAAGGAAAGAAATGGTAATATTACCTACCTGCGGTCAACTCATTTTGCCCACATCTGATGATAACGGGGGTGCATGTTCTAATACCAGCATTGTGGAACAAATGACGGATAATGCAGAGTGTAATACTGTTATTAATTTATCCGATGTGGTGCTCGATAAAGCCGAATTGCAACTTTTATCCTTGGGCTTGTCATATTGCTGCAAAAACTCGTTCAATTATGTGCAAACCCGGGTTGATGTGTTCAAATTTATAAGAAAGTTGAAATTAAAAAAGCACTTCAAGTTGTCAAACGCGCAATCAAAGGCCTCTGACATTGTGAACAAAACTCAGCCATCCAGAGTGTTCTCCATTTCTGATACGAATGCTTTGAAAGTTGCACATGAGCTAGCACAGGAAGAGGATTTTGTTCCTGGGGCAACTCTACAGAATCTAAGGAATGCAGGTATTTTGACTAATCTTCCTTGTACTACAAAATTTAAACCTCCATCCACATTTTACCCAATAATGCCTAAAGACAATATAGATGCTTTTGGGGATATAGTTGTGGAAGAGTTGAAGAAACTGCAACACACCGTGTCCAGAAGGAGCAAACGTATAAGATATCTTGAAAAACAATACAGTAAACTCATGAAAAAACTGAGGAGCAACTCCGATCTCATAATAAATAAAGCGGACAAAGGAGGCAACACTGTTATCTGGCCTCGGATTCAATATATGGCTGAAGCAGAAAGACATTTGAGTAATGTAACCTGTTACAGGAAAGGCAGCTTTATTGACATTTTGCGTCTCAAGGAGAAAGTGCATAAAGATCTCAGCCAATGGAGGCGTGAAGGTCTGCTAAGCAAGCAAGAACATGCGTTCCTGAAAAATGATTTTCCGGTAACCCCTTTTTTCTATCTGATACCAAAGATTCACAAGCAAACCATCCCAGTCCCTGGCCGGCCCATCATCTCGGCCCAGGGCAGCTTGTTAGAGTCTATTTCACGTTATGTGGATCATTTCCTACATGAGTTTGTGGAGTCATTGCCCTCTTTCATCAAAGACACGGGACACTTTTTGTCCAAAATTAATGATATTGTGTGGGACAATGATTTAATTTTGATAGCGCTAGATATAGATTCTCTATATACTAGTATAGCACATCATGATGGACTAAACGCTGTCAAGCATTTCTTGAATAAACGTGATATTGCTTTCAGTCAACATAGTAACATGCTTCTGAGGATGTTGGATTTATGTTTAAATAACAACTATTTCCTGTATGATAAAGAAGTTTATCAGCAACTAAGAGGGGTGGCCATGGGGGCATGTTTTTCCCCCACCTACGCATGTCTTCATGTGGGGTGGTGGGAGGAACATGTCCTCATGGGGTCACTTGCTACCAGGTTTCCCAACAGGATAGCCCATTTTTGGCGTTTTATAGATGATATCTGTATGATATGGAGGGGATCAGAAGAGTCAGCAACTGAATTTGTGAGAGCCATTAATGATAACCAACTTAATCTCAAATTCACGTCCCAGATCAGTAGAAACATGATTCAATTCGTGGACGTTGAGATCTATGTCCAAGATGAGAAACTATATACTAGACTCCATAGAAAGCCTACGGCGGGCAATTCTATCTTGCACGCCGGTAGTGCACATCCGGGACACCTTGTGAAAAGTATTCCCTATGGGGAATTTCTACGTATCCGTAGGATATGTAGTTCCGAGGATGACTTGAATAAATGTCAAAAAGAGGTGTTTCTCAGATTTGTTGCTAGAGGCTATCACACCACTGCCCTTAGAGATGCTTTAAATAGAGCGAATGATTTGAACCGGGATGAATATTTGAATTCCACCAAAGCCATCAGTATCAGACAAGAACCTAAGTCTGAAGGCACTGACAGAATCAGCATGATCACAACCTTCAACAGTGAGGAAAGGAAAGTGAGAGGCATTCTAAAAAAAACACTGGCCCCTGTTAAAAACAGACATAAGTGTGGCGCCCTTATTACCCGAGGAACCAACAGTAACCTTCAGAAGGGCACCCTCAATGCGGGATGCCCTAGTTAGATCAAGCCCTGAGGTTATCATTAAGAACAATTGGTTATCTGGGAAGTCAGGATTTTATAAATGCATCTCTTGCAGAGCTTGCAAATTTGGTGTTTCAATCAAGGAGTATAGTTCTGCATTTGATCCATCTCCCATCTCGATAAAGGGGCACTACACTTGCCGAACTGATTTCGTAGTTTATGTGCTCCAATGCACTTGCGGGCTCAAGTACGTTGGAAGCACTAAACTACAGGCCTTCAACCGCATCCTCCAACATCTCAGGGCCATTGTAAACTCTGATGAGAATTACCCGGTCGCACGTCATTTTGGTCTGGTCCATCAGAAGAATGTGAATGATTTGAGCTACTTTATTGTTGACGGAGTTCCCAAAAATATCAGGGGTGGGAATAGAGAAAAATCTCTCAGACAGCTGGAGAGCAAGTATATCTTGCTACTGGACACTAGAATCCCTAATGGGTTAAATACGGGAGAGGACCTACATTGCTTTTTATAAATCTTGTTATCATATCTGGTTGTACACTGAAAATTGTGAAATTTCTATCCGTGGTAAAGGGATAATTCCCTTCATACTCGACAACTGAGCATCACCACTCACAGATTTATGGAGTAGTCCCTTGAATAGGATATAAGAACATTCTCCTTGTACCCATTATGTCATGTGTTGATTGCTTTGTACAGCTGCTGTTTACACTAACTTCCCCCGTTCTGGGATCATTCTAGTCCTAACACAAACTGTTCATAGATGGATTAAGGAGATGTTGTGACTATGCCGTTCTGAGTTGGATTATACAGTTTACAGCATTTTGTTTCGTAATGTGGGGATAATAAGGGCACTATGTCCTAATTCAGGGTTTCCCACAAGGCATTTGTAATGTAATAATGGGATACCTTTCCTTGAGTCTACACATTTTCACTTTGTGTAATGGGGTGCAGGTAGTTTGGAATGATGGTTTCATACATGTAAACCTCTTAATAGGCGTAACATGGTTTTTTTGAGCGCTCCTGCCCTCCCCCCCGGCCCCCCCTTTTTCGTTTAGAATATCAGCCATTTACATATGAGTTACTTAAGAGGCAGGGATCTGTCTCTTAGTTTTGGCTGAATTGGCACTTTGCACTTTAAATTTTGCACGTGTGTTTGCACTTAAGGGTCTGATCTAGTTAGCCCTAGCACTTTAACAACTTTGAAGGGACACGTTAATTAATTGTACATATCAGTCTTATATAGATTTGCAATGTTATCCTGTAGACCCTGGATTTAATACCGACATAAAATTGTATATTATGCTGTACATAAAAGGTATTATGAACTTAGTAAAACCTTCAGCTTGTAAATATGGTATTTTTTACACATTAATGTTATTTATCATGCTTTTGCATTTGTTATTTACGTTGTATAATTTTTTACATTTGTAAATACGGGTCTGTTTTCTAATCTGGATGAAATGCAACTTACATGTTTTTTCAGTTTCTATGTATGTACACGCCGCTTCTTTGTGTTAATTGTGTGCCCTATATATGCACTGTTATTGGTTCTGTCTGGCATGTGATCAAGGTCACCGTGTCGTGACCGAAACGCGTCATGCTGGCGATTGCGAGAAAATAAACCACCTTTGAAGTTATAATCCTGCGCTGTGGAGTGGTCTGTACCTGTGGGTTCCGTTGGTTGTTCACGGAAATCTTTTCCTTTGGCAGGAAACGGAGCAGGACTGTGAAGCGTATATATATATATATATATATATATATATATATATATATATATATATATATATATATATATATATATATATATATATATATATATATATATATATTACTGCTCCGGAAACCACCAGCCTGCTGCACACTCCAGCGGGTGCTCTTCAAGGCGGGGGTGTACCCGCCGGAAAATGACTGCTCCCAAATTTCCTCCACGTTCCATAAGATCAAGAAAACAGCACTCTCAGGGGGGGGTTATCAGTGCCAAAAGTTCTTTATTAGCAACCCAGCACAGACAAATTTGTCTGTGCTGGGTTGCTAATAAAGAACTGTTGGCACTGATAACCCCCCCCCCCCCGAGAGTGCTGTTTTCTTGTTCTTATGGAACGTGGAGGAAATTTAGGAGCAGTTATATATATCCCAACAAACAAGAATTGCTTCATGTAGAAGGAGTCACGTAAGGTAGGTAATTATCATCTTTTTATTCAATCGCTTTCGGGTGCAAGCAGGAATCCGCATGAAAGTCACCAGTTATAGCAGCAATCACCAGACGCGTTTCGGGTCATCATATCCCTTTGTCAATGGCAGCTGGGCAAGAAATGCAGACTGCGTGGAGCACGCATTTTCATCAAATATCCCCCCAGTGGGCGTGGCCTCTCCCAAGGCCCCCTGGTACTAGTGGTTGCTCTTTAGTGAATCTCAAGTGAGGTCGTCTGCACACCCTGCAGTATTTTCAAATGTTAAACACCTCAGTGAGTCGGTGTGCAGTCCGGCTGAAAATACTGCCGCCGATAGGTCCCTTGGCGTAGACTACCTTCCTGCAATGGTGAACACCACCTGGTCTCACCGCGGGTACGCCGCTCTAGCAGCGGGGCTCCTTCTGCGGCCGAAGCAGACCGCTAATGTCCCAACAAACAAGAATTGCTTTATGTAGAAGGAGCCACGTAAGGTAGGTAATTATCATCTTTTTATTCAATCGCTTTCGGGAAGACTCAGCATGAAAGTCACCAGCTATAGCAGCAATCACCAGACGCGTTTCGGGTCATCATATCCCTTTGTCAATGGCAGCTGGGCAAGAAATGCAGACTGCGTGGAGCACGCATTTTCATCAAATACCTCCCCAGTCAAATTTGAGGCATAATCCTATGGCAAAAACATTCACTGCATAGGTACACTTACTGATGACTTACAGACTTTTCTTCTGGACTTAAGGTAAGTAGGGGCCAGGGCCCAAGAACGCACTAGCAGTTTAAGTTTACCTTCTCTGGGGTGTCCAGGTGCATAGCTGCTGAACTCTGTGGTCTTCTCGAACGCTACACATTAAAGTCAATGGGGAAAGTACCTGTAAGAAAAAGGCTGCAATTGGGGACTGGGAAGCCAGTCCGACAGAACCCAAGGGGGAACTCAGCTCTTGAGGGTCTCAGGACAACAGAGACACTGCCGGTTTACTCAAGCCCGGGTTGGGGAGCATGGGTGCAGATGTGTTTTGTCCAGGGGTGCGGTGAGTTAGAGGCTCTTGTGATTCCTGGTGTACCTGCAGAAGAGGGAAAAGAAACACAACAGGGCCACTCTCGGTGTGGAGTTGGCCTTTGTCAAAGTCTCTTGACATGTAGGTAAGTTTTGGCGGTGGTGATGTCCTGACTGAACACAAACAAACCTTAGTGCTTGCATCTGGCTCCGGTACCCAATGTTTTTGGCGCAGTGAGCCTCTTGTAGGGTCTAGTGGCTCAGTGCTTGCTAAGGAGCTGGGGCTGACCTCTGGGATCCTTCGAAGTCCTTCTTCTGGGGTGCTGCTCTCTTGGTGGTCCAGGAAGTCGACAGAACTCTGTACATGGCAGATGGCATGGCAGATGTGGTCAATGCTTACTAGTGCAGGGAAGTGGCTCCTCCACTGCAAGGGACATGTTGCTGGGTGGATGATGTGCTGGGCAGCCCTCCAAGGATTTGGGGAGGTTCTTCCACTTCTGGAGTCCATGTCAGTGACTGTCGGGAGAGCAGCAGCCAGGCAGGGTTTTGTGACAGGTTAGGTGCTGGTCTATAGTTCTCACGTCTTCAGCTTCTTCCTTCAGGCAGAAACATCTGAGTTCCTGGTGTCAGGGGTCCCCATAAATATTACATTTAGGGGCATTAAGGGGAGTGAAGGGTAGTAGCCAATGGGCTATGTACCCCTGGGGTCAGTACACCCCCTATATGACCACTTCCTATGGGTAGTGCACATAACCCTGTCCCAGAGTTCCTAATTCCACCAACAACAAGATGGTAGGACCCTTATCCAAGGACTGAGGCAAGGCAGGGTTGCATATCAAAGGAGGCAGGGGCTTTGAAGCTCTTGGCCTTGATATGCTAACTCACGAGCCATCCTGCTGGAGGAGGTGTGAACACCTTCCTCCAGAGCAGGCATTGTTTGTGACCTGAGAGAGCGTGGGCTCCCACCTGCATGGGGTCATTGGATACATGACATAATAAATCTAGTACTGGTAAAGTACAGATTTATTAAGACATGGTGTTTGATACCAAACACCATGGGTTTCAGTAAAGCCATCATGTAGCTGGGGGACCTGTAATGACCAGTATTCAGTACATATACCTAAGATGGCTTCCCTGCTCATTTGTGCCGTCTAGTAGTTGAACTAGACAGCACATGGGCATCGCTGCTTATGCAGGCATATCCCTATATGTAATATAATGCACCCTGCCTTAGGGTTACAATGTCTGCTGTCTGGGTGACTTATTTGCAGTGACTTTGGCATGGCACGAAGTGAATGTGCCATACTGTGTTTTCACACATGGTTTGCACCATGTCACATGGCCTGAGATTTTTATGGGGGTCGCTTAGGGTTGCTTAATACATGACGCAACCCTTAGGGACTCTCTTCAATACCCATGCCCTCAGTACCAGGGGTACCATTTACTAGGGACTTACAAGGGCCTTAAAGTTTGAGCGAATTGTAATACAATATGACAATGTTACCTTATTTTTAGCAAAAGAGCATTGGTACTGGGGCCTGGTTAGCAGCGACCAAGTGCACATCAATCGAAAAACATCAGTACCAGTGGCAAAAAGTGGGCATTACCATAACAAAAATTGGGCATTTTCCTACAACAAACACTAGATTGCGATTCAGTAACTTGTTACTGCATCGCGGTTTAGGGTTGTGATACAAAACAGAATCACTATTTGGAAGAGGAGTGTGGAGGGTGTCCCTTCCAAACAGGGAATCTGAATTATATGTACTAATGTTTTGCACCTGCTACGCAGTACCAAAACATTCACTCTTTACCTCAAATTCAATGTTGGTGGCAGCCAATTTGCAAATGGGAAGGGGGCCCTGTGGCAGCCCTTTCCCTTTGAGAATGTTGAAAACATTTTTTTTAACAGCAGGCAGTGGTCCCACGGACCACTGCCTCCTCTTCAAAAATGAAAATGGAACATTTCACTTTTATTTTAAACGCATCCCGTTTTTCTTTAAAAGAAAAAAAGCAATCACAGATATGGTGGTCTGCTGACCCTAGCAGGCTACCATCTCTGTGATGGCAGCGAATGCTAGTGGGTCACAAGTTGTGACTTACCTTATTTATAGTCATGCGGTAGGTCTATTTCCGACTCACTATTAATTGGTATTTAGGGAATAGGGACTATATAATACCTTTGAACATTAGTAATAGAGATGACCAAATAGCAACTTGCTAAAAATTGTTATTTGGTAATCTCTATTAACTTGCAGTTTCAGGGCTCCACTGGTTCTGTTAAGACTCAGCCAATATTATCCAAACACAATACAAAATAACAGCAATACCATTGCTTGGCCAAAAATGATATAGTGCACTCTGGGGCATATTCTCAAGAACGTGTGATAACCATCATAAAAGTAACTTAACGAAACTTCCAATATCGCAGTCTATCGCGGGAAAACTATGCCATGTTAACGAAGCATCTCAACATTGCGGTACCATGCGATAGACTCCAGATAAGGCGTCAAATATCCGCGTAACAATCAACGCCAAGCCACAAAAATGCGACACGCGCACGCAAAATATTTTGCAATGAGGCCAATCAGGGTACAAAAAGCACCGAAAACCAGCGCCCACAAATCACACGTGTCTGGCAGGAAAATGCACCATCAAAGCAGAGTAAGTAAACGGTGTGATGACAACGTGTGAGCACAACCCCACACCTGTGATGCAGAACAAATGACTATTGTCCAATCAGATAGGCAATTCCCCACAAACAGTCACAATTTATATCGACATGCATTCAGTATGTAACCTGCGCCAATGCGCAAACAAACATGGTACACACTGTGAAACTGCATCTCCCCCTCACATAGCAGAGGAACAAACAACACCCCCTGCACACCGACGTGCCATGTTTATGATCAAACAAGAATGAAATCACAAACTAATGTAGGGGCAGTGACTCCCCTTACATACATGTTGACCATGTCGTGGGACCTGAGACACAGGGTGCATCCCTGCATCATGGCGGCACATATCAGAGCACACAAGAATCCCTGTTGTCACTTGTAGGCCACAAATGACAGCCAAAATGGAATGAATTGGGACACATGTGAAACGCCGAAGAGTGAGATACCATAACAACTGTGACACACAGAACTGGAAGTTCGAATACGTGACACCATAAACAGCCTCACTGCACAGAGGTGACATACCCACCATCCATTAACAAATCCCTCAACTGACAGCAAAACATGTCGCACCCACACTTGTCTGAGTGAAGTGGTTGTACAGATGTGTGACATGCGCGCAGGAAATGTGTATAGGAATGCTTTTATTAGCACATGCAGTGCTTATGGTCCATCAACGTACTGTGACATTACTGCTCAGGACCCACACAATGTAACATCAACCAGAGAAGAAATTGTAGTCCCTACGGGCTATTCCTGCTGTGGCTGCAGTGGGGTGTGGTCCACCTGCCTCATCTTCATCATCATCATCCGGTGCATCCGGCACTCATATCCATGGGGCCTTGCTGCGTACACATATGTTGTGCAACACACAACATGCAATGATCCTCTGACACACGAGGTCTGGGCTGTACAGGAGCTTACCACCTGTGACGTCCAGGCACCTGAAACTTGACTTCAACATGCCAAATGTGCGCTCCACGATGACCCTGGTGCATTTGTGGGCCACATTGTACTGCCTCTCGGGCCTGTGTGTTCGGGGCTCAGTGGGGTGTCATCATCCAAGAACAGAGTGCATATCCTTGGTCACCTGGAACAGTGCAGAGAGACATGAGACAGGACTATGTACTGCATGATTTGTTGGCAGGCTCACTGGTTCATTGGTGTGTGATATGTGTGACTTAGTGATTCCTGTATGACATGTACTGCGTGTTGCACATGAGCTGCATCACTGTGTACTACGTAGCCTCACTGCACCTCCCCCGAGCATATTCACTAGTGTGCGCATCGCGATTACATCACATGCACCCCTACGGCACACCATTGACATGCCTGTCTTTGCATGTCTACAAGCCTGAGTATGACACAGTGATGATGCTGCGCAGAATGAGGCCGGCTAAGTGTGTGTAGGCTCATTTCAAGGACAGGTCTGACACAGATGCAGTTTATGGTACATCTTTGTCTCATGCTATGCTAATAGCGACACACACAACAGTTGGCATGTGTGATCCCCGAGCGGGCATGCCCTCCCCCATGTACCCCTTTGACCTACCACGCACGCCGGGGCATGCCTTATAGCAACATTTTCGATTGTAGGACGAGTGGCGCAGACACTACAACAGAGACACATGCATCAGCCACATCCATGGCCAGGCCCACACTGAACCACATCCAGATCCGTCAAACTGAGCGCAAGTGGAGAGCAGACTACTGCCCATTCAGAAAGCTCACATTTCTTGCAGCACTTAAAGCATATAAGCTGGCCATTCTAGAGGCCAAAAGTAAATATTTTTCTGAAAAAATGCTGAACGCCACTAACAAGCCGAGGGAGATATTCTCTATTGTTGACGAATTGGCTAAACCTGACCGGATCACCATGACCCCCTCCTTTTCACAGCCCCTCTGTGATTCTCTGAATAATTATTTTGTAGAGAAGATTGCCCTAATCAAGGTCAGCATTCCCTCACCTGATGCAGGTCCATATACAGCTAGTGCTTCAGAAAACAATGCCTCATTTTCTACCTTTCCCCCAATCACACTGGAAATGTTCATATCCCTTCTTAGAAAGGTCCGTTCTGGCTCCCCCGCCGATTGTTGCCCTGCTCATATTGCCCATGAAATCTTTCTTAGTCACCCAGAGACTCCCCTCTCATTGCTTAATAATTCCCTAGCATTAGGCATAGTTCCTAATGCATTCAAATCCGCTGCTGTCTCACCAATTCTTAAAAAACCCGGGGCTGACCCTCAGGTCTTGAGTAATTTCCGCCCAATATCTTTACTCCCTTTTCTGGGTAAACATCTGGAAGTCTATGTAACGAACTGCCTTGGTTCTTTTGTAGAAAATTCTCAGTTCTTGAATAAACATGAGGCTGGTTTTAGACCGCGCCACTCGACTGAAGCCGTTATGGTGGCAGTTCATGACGAACTGAGAAAGGGAGCGGACAATAACATCTCTCAAGCTCTGGTGCTCCTTGATTTGTCGGCAGCTTTCGACACCGTTGACCATACCATTCTTCTTCAGCGGGTCGAGAGCGCCGGCATCTGGGGCACCTCACTGAGTTGGCTCACTTCCTTTTTACAGGATCGTGAGCAAGGTGTTCTCCTCGGTCTGTTCACATCTGAACCCAAAAACCTGACCTGTGGTGTCCCACAGGGCTCTTCTCTTTCCCCCTTATTATTTAATCTCTATATTTCTCCCCTTATTTCTAAGTTGCAAGAGCTTCCTGGGGTCGTCTTCAATTACGCAGACGACCTTCAGCTCATTTTTGATATTGATTCCTCCCCTATCTCTATCGAAAGATTCCAGTCCACCATGTCTTTTATTGGTAATTGGATGAATGCAAACCAACTTAAGCTGAACCCTGGAAAGACTGAGATAGTATTGACCAGGCCTCCGGCCAACCCCTGGAGTTCCAACTTCTGGCCGCCCTCGTTGGGCAGTGCCCCATTCCCGGTGAGTTCAGTGAAGAGTCTTGGAGTCACCATCAGTGGGGACCTGACTATGAAACCACAAATTAAATCGGTTGTCTCAGCTTGTTTTTTCCATCTTCGCCGCATTAGGAAGATCAGCAGGTTCCTCACCCATGAGGCCCTGGTTCAGACCATGCTGGGGCTGGTCATGTCCAGTATTGATTACGGAAATGCGCTTTATGCGGGGATTCCCCTCTATCAATCCTGCCTTCTCCAGCTGATCCAGAACCAAGCGGCCAGGCTGGTTTTTCGCCAGCCCAGAACAAGCTCAGCTCAGCACCTCCTGAAGCGATTGCACTGGCTCCGTATGATCCAGCACTGCCTCTTCAAGTTGGGATGCATCACTCATCAAGCCCTGGCTCAGCAAGGCCCGGCATTCATCTCCTGCCACCTTTATCGATACATTCCATCTCGAGCCCTTCGCTCTTCGAGCTCCAACTTGCTATCGTCATGTCCGTTTAAACAGAAAAGATTGGGTGGACTGAGATTTTCTTCCCAAGCTCCCCTTTTTTGGAACTCCTTACCCCCAGGCCTCCGTCTCATCCCCTCTTATCTCAATTTTAGAAAGGCGCTGAAAACTTAGTTATTTTCTCAAGCCTTTGTTTAGCTGTTTTTTTCTTTTGCTCAGGATATCAACTGGCAGGTTCTCCTCTGCTATCCAAAGCGCCAAGAAGCCGTTGGTGTACGTGCGCTTATTCAATTTCTTTTTTCATTTCATTTCATCCACGTGTGGAGGAATTACACCCCTACACAGTACTGTCGTACGCCTGTCCACCCCGCTTACGCTCACATGAAGATACAATATGGTTACATGTCCCAGGTCTACACCATTGCCTGCGGTGACATTGTTGTGCACGCTGTACACAGCACAAATGTAATATGGAATGGCCCCGGTCCCACATGCATACATAATGACCACACAGACACACTAAGTGAGTTTGTGGGACTGGCTATGAGCACATGCGCCTGGCCCCTTTTACTGCCAGGGTCACCTCTCCAGTGATGCCCATGCTGGTTGGGTGTTGGGTAGTGTAAGCCACCACTCAGGTTTTGGGTGGTGCTGGCAAAAGCCACAACAGTGAGCAGACAATCAGCAGTAGAAGGTAGGGACATCATGGGTCCCTGACTTGAGCAGCACAGAGTCTGTGGCCCCGGATGCACAGCGGCCGGCACAGGCACACCACCACAGGACGGTGACTTGCGGTGCACTGAGGTAGGGCCACACGAGCTGAGCATGTACTCGTCAATGTCCAAGGGGAATGTCGCAGAGGGTTGCGGAGGAGAGTGGAAGGTGTCCCTCCAGGGCATGATGCAGAGGGCAGAAGCAAGCAGGAACAGGCAAATGGAGGAGTTGAATGCTACAGACTCCACTTTTTCACCTTGTAAGTATCAGCTACATATACATATAGAGGAAGACAACCTCCAGCCCATGGGCCCTGCCACCACCGACATACAAACAGAGATTGACCATGAATTTCAGGGCACACACTCAGGGGCACCAGAGCTGGAAGGGGATGCAGTCTGTCAAACTAATATGTTAAATGTTGACCTCTAGATGAATTCTTTGTCAACAGTTAACCAAATCACACGTTTGTTCAAATTGATCGGTTATCTTGTTTTTAAAAACAAGTAAAAAGAAAAGAAAAAGAAAACAAATTTCAAAATGAAATAAAAGCATTTTTGTTACATAATTTTCAGACTGAACTAGTGGTCTTTGGTTTGAGTAAATTTCTGCTCAATACCTAGTGAATAGTACAAATTATTGCGCAGTACTGGCAATTTCTTTGTTCATTGATTAACAGAGTCAGTGCCACCAGTGCAGTTGTTGGTAGTGTCCCATCAACTCCGTAAAGGTGAGCCTTTTCTCCTCCGGGCTGAAGCGAGTCTTCCCCTTACTCATCTCCTTGCGTACTGTGACATGTACACTGTCATGCAGATATCAAGACTCAGTTCCAAAAATGCCCCCTAGTTGGCCGCAGTGTAGGACAGAGACTGCGGTCAGCATGGGTTAACCGCTGTCCAGCCATCTCCTCCTGGATCTTTAACACACGATTTTGGAATGGCATTTGTATTAGATTTGTAGGTGACATTGGTAGTGGCATCAGAGCTGAGCGGGTGTTTAGCCAGCGACGATGCCATGTCCTGCCAGTGACTGACTGCATTGGATTGGTGTGAGGCCAGCAGGAGCGCAGAGTAGGCCGAAGGCCGCAGTCAGCAAGTGACCACAGACACGTTTGGTGTGAGTCCTATGCATAGCCTTGGTGGCACCACATTGAAGGGAGTATGGTTACGTAACCTCAGCCTTAAATAATATACTCTACCATGGTGTAATCAAGACTCAGTACCAAATATGTGTCCTACTTGTCCGCTGTGTATGCCGGTGGAGTACGTCAACGAGAATGGAGTTCCACAGACCTTTGTCACGGAGGCCGTGATGGTCAGAGGAGGCTGCCACGGTCCTGGGCCTCGGGCCTGGAGCTTGCACTGTCATGTGATGGGCCCTCTTTGACACATGCCGGTGTTGGCATTTGGACATTGAGGCTTGGATGCGCTGGGGTGGGCAAGACAGGTTCAGGGACCAGCGTCCCGGGGTGCAGCAGGCGCACAAGATCGCAGACAACCCCGCTCACGGCGACGGCATCTGCCTCGTGGTGGGGTGAGAGGTATCGCCCTGGAAGAGACGTTGGGCATTCCAGAAGAGGACCATGCCCAGAGTTACGTATCTTTTATCCACACCCCTACACAGACCTGGCGTACGCGAGGCCAGCCCACTCCGCTCACGCTTACAGGGGGGACGTGACAAGCTACATTTCCTTGATCTTCCCCACTGGCTGGGGTGACACAGTTGTGTCCACTGTCCAAACACCACCAGCGGTATGTGTCAACATGAATATGTGTGTGGTCTGCATACTGCTGTCTGGCTAGCACATCCACACCACAATTGGCATTGTGTACATGCTTATTCATGGGTCACTTGCCTCCTTCGCACATGCCTGGGTCCCACCTCTCCCCACAATCTGCTATTGTGGGGTTGAGGTGCCATGCCATTAGTGGCTTGTGGACATGGCTAGCCCAGGTTCCCACAGTAGGTTGTGCTGTAATGTCTGGTAGGTGGGCATGTTGTTTGGCATGTTGTATGTGAGTTTGTAACATGTGCCTTCCCAGAGTTGTGAGTTGCATGATTGTGAAGTTGAGGTGTGTGGTGTGTTCCGTAGGTGCCATCCTGGAAGCGCCGGTTGATGATGGCCTGTCTGAAGATGAAGGATTCATGCACACTGCCTAGGTAGTGGGCGATGACATGGGTGAAGAGTCGCCGGTGGTCCACTATTGCCTGTACATTGATGGAATGCATGTGCTTTCTGTTGCGGTAATTGTGTGCAGTGTCAGCAGGGGTCACACGTAGGACATATGTACAGTCTATTGCCCCCAGCACGTGCGGAAATCCAGCTATGGCGTGAAAGCCTTGCTTAATCTCCAGCTGTTCCTGCGCACTGTGCGGGAAGTATAGGTACTGGGGTACCAAGCTGATGATGGCATCCAGGACAGTTTTGAGGAACTTTGACAGGGCTGGCTGTGAGACTCCTCCGACTCTGGCGGTTGTTGTTTGGAAGGTACCAGAGGCAAACAGGTGCAGCACAACCAGCAGCTTTGTCTGAGGTGGGATGTTGGTTGTCCATTGTGTTGGTACCGTCAGCCTGTGGGCAATGATGTTCAGGATGCGGACGATGGTTGTTCCTTTGAGCCTGTAGTGGGAAATGACATTCTCTGGTGTTAAGTCTGTGAGGCTGGTGCATTTTCTGAAGTTCCGCAGTCTGTGTCTGTGCTGCCTCTGTGGTGGTCCGACGGGGTGATATGGGGGTTCCAGGGTGGTGGACGCGGGCCTGGGGGTGGTGGCGGTGGGTGTTGTGGCCTTCCTGGGGCTCTGAGCTGCATGATCAATAGCTCCATGGCATCTGTTGTTCTTTAGGTGAGGCTCGGGGCTTGACTCCCTTTTCTGGTGCCGGTTGCCGTCCGACTTTACACCAGGTCAGAGCAGGTGTTGGTTTCCTGCTGCTAATGCGCCTTATTGCATGTTTTGTGGTCATATTGCCGATCTGGCTGGTCGTTGAGAATGCTGCGGAGTGGTGTTTTCACTGCTTTTTGCAATGGAACGCCTACTCTGCATCTCATTAGATCTAGTGGCAGGGGTCATCTGTGGTGTTGTTTTTTGCAGCTGCAATCGCAGGTAAACTGGTGCTGTGGGCTGTTAGCACCAGCTTGTGAATGGGGTGATACACTTATTGCGATAAAGTGCCATTAAAGCGATAACTCCTTGCGATTATGCCCCTCTGTCTCTAAATCCAATCCGGGATACTCTACAATTAGTTATCAAATACAAACATTGCTATTTCAGCCACCGTAAACAGATACAAAAGAAAAATCAGAAGAACTTGAGAAGTCTGTGAAGGAATTTGAAGTAATCCATAAAAGGATAGGGGCTTCCAGAGTTTGCATAAAATACCTGCAGACCATGTCCAGCTGAAGAAGTTGAATAGGGTAAGGCAGATTACGCCTTCCTACACAAAAAAGAAAAATACTAAAGTGGAGGGAACAAGTGTAGGAAAATATTAGCTAGTAGTGTCAGAGCCAAAAGTACCGAAGACAGAGTAAAAAGCAATGCAAACGCTCAGGTACAGTTAGTCAAAGAGGACAAAAACATAGAGAAGGAATTCAGGGATTTCCACAAAAAAGAATACACTGCAAAAGACAACCATAACAAAGATATTTAGACCTACCCAGAACAGGCTCATACTGCCAAAATGACATCCCAACTGCGATCTTAGAGAAGTCCATATCAGCCAGGGAGGTTGTGTCCTCAAAAGTCAAACTGAGACCTGACAAATTTCCAGACCATGATGGCGTCAAGTCGTTGGAAACACAAAAATAGGGGTAGCCCAAATTACCCTACTATACCTGGACAGAGAGAACTGAACTTAAAGCAAAATGGTATAAAGTGGGTACTAATAATAATACCACAAGTCTATTCCACTGAAGATACAAATTATTCACTGGTCAGAATTATATCTATTTCAAAATGTTTTTTTTTAATTTTTATTAGCCAAGACAAGCTAAATGAAGGGTACTCTCGGTATTCATACCTAAAAATACTTACACATATTGACACATACACATCTATTCAACATAGCACATAGAGGACAATACATTTTTTATAAAAATGCAAACAATTATAACCGTTGTGTGTTTATACACTGGGAATATCATATTTAACCATAATACTTCAGTCTTCCAATTATTTGGAAATGATGTGGCTGTATTGAAATAAAATCAATCTACAGTCCACAGTTAGGTAGTAGTCTTTCTTGGGTCAACATTCATCGAGGACCAGTAGGTCCCTGTACTTATAATGTTAATGCGATCTTCGTTCACAGATACCTTTCACTTTTCAGAAAATCTCCAAGACGGACCAGAGTGGCAAGTGAATGCCAACCGAGTGGTGCCGTTATTTTGTCCTGATGTGGATTCCTTGATCATACTTGCAAACGCATCATAGCCGAACATCATTTGGGTATAGTGTTAGTCCTCTAGCCAAGACTGTTCAGTAAGGGCACTAGCATGTACGTTGTCCTTATCACCCCAACAGTGGTCTCGGACTGGATACCGATTGTGTCCTAGTTTCCATCAGTCATGTCTGAGTTACACTGTGTTTCCTTCACAGTACATACATGGTTTTCTCCATTGTCCTGACAAGGCCCAAAGATGATAGATATAAAATGGGTCAACACTTCTATTGGAGGAGTTTTCTGAAAATTGAAAAGCATCTGTGAACGAAGATCTTGTCACCATTGAAAGTTACTACAGGTCTGATGGAAAGTGTATTATTAGTACTGACAGATATGCATTAACCAACAATACCACTAAGACAATACAGGGCACATAATAGGCTGTGAGCAGGCAGGCTTAACTTCAGAGACAGGTATGTAAAGCATTTAAAAACACCAACTCAGAAATAATTAAGACACATCACACCATAAAAATCTAACACCAATTTATAAAAATAGGAAATATTTTTCTCTTTAAAATGACACCAAAATGAAAAGAATCTACAATAGGCAACTATTGATATGAGTGTTTAAGCATTAGACACATTCTAGTGCTTAGAAAGAAACAGTTCCACTTTTGGTTGCCTCTGACAGGGACCAATTCACACGTGGCAACTTTTTCTGGAGGATTTCCCACCAGATGTAGTGCAGCCTCCTCCTGGATTCAATGAGGAACTCCTTCCTGAAGTTCCTCTTGCGGGTCCAAAGTGTCTAAAACACAAATCAAGGGTCTGGAATCTCAAAGATGGCCCTTGAAAGTTTGGGACTTCAGTTCCACAATCCACTTGGACACAACCCTAATAAATCCACTGGTAGTACTCCAGGCTGAGGATTCTTTGTGGTGATGGTCCAGATGAGCTCTGGTAGCCTGTAGCTTGCAGGGAGTCCACTCGTTCGTCCTTTTTAAGCAAGTTAGTCCACAGGGCTATAGTTCTGGATGGGGCAGGAGGTGCAATCTTCAGTGTGCAGGGCCTGGTTAATGACACATCAAACTCCTCAGTGTGGACCCTTCTTGCTCTCTTAGGTTTCAAGCAGCAGATCCGAAATGCATTACCCCTCTCAGATACTTATTTAGTGTTCTCTCGGTCAATCAGGAGGGCACTCCTGTCCTACAAGGTGCATGGCAACACCCCAGAGCATGACCACTTCCTCCAAAGTGTGGCACAATGATATCCCAGAAAGCACTATTTCTTCAAAATTCAGTATGTCAGACTTTTCAGCAGGGAGAGAAGAGCTGGCTAAACACACCTCCAGGGTTACTAATCTCCATAGTCTCTCCCCCTTGCATCTGCTCATTCCTTATTTAAGCCTAGCATCTGGTTGGGTAAAAGAGGAGAGTTGTAAATGAAACTTGTGTCTTCGGCCTGTCCCCCCCTTCCATTGAAGGATATTGTTTACAACCTTTCCCCTGCTCTGGCATTCCTGTGTAGCAGAACCCTGCCCTCACAGAAGAACTGGCTAACCCCGGGGGCTCTTTATCACAGCATCAAAGGAGCCTGGCTAGTCCACTTAACTCTGACTAATTAGGACAGACCACTGGAAGGCTGAATCTTTACTTACAGACAAGAAAGTCTTATAACTTCTTGTCTCTATATTTTAGAAATTCAACAATACCATATTGTTGGATTTATCCATACCATTTTGGGAAGTCCTGGAATACTATTTTATTATTCTCCTAGCAGGAATTATTCGTCAATAACTTCTTTCCATAATTACCTATGTGGCAGGAGATTTGCAATGGGAAAAATGACTTGGGGTATTTTTCCAACTCCTGGGCTTATAAAAACATGTTTTATAAGATCCTTGCCTATATCTACAGGAACCCCCAGCCCTGGAACACGTAGGGAAGACTTTAGGGGTTTTGAATATGTAAAAATATTGCAGATCCTCCCTCCACAGTGCTCCTAGCATAAATGTTTTGTGAAGTACTTTACCACAATGTGGGGAGTGAAATGTGCAATTTCACTTAACCCAGGGCACCTAAAACTCATTTTATAAGGGTCCTCCTTATAAATACCTGACCCACAACCCCTGGGACACCTAGGGGAGACCCTGAGGGTACCAAATATGCCTGAACATTGTAGTTTAATAATTGTTTGGTGCCCCAAACACGAAAGTCAAATTTTGGCAACATTTAGACCTGCATCACATGGCTACTTCTAAACTGTTCCAGCAGTGCACACATACAAGTGCAGACAGGGCTTTTGGCCTCTAAACTGTCCTGCCCTATTCTACACTAGGAACTTAAAGGTAGTTTCAATCCCTCTGCCCTATTATGTACTAGGGCCATTATAGGGGAGGTCATGCCAATCACAGGGTAGCCTAACCCATAGTGTATGTAGAAGCCTTCACTGTATTCTAAGTTTCTCTTTCAGCATAGAACTGCCCCTGGACCTGGTTATGTAGAGCCCAGGGTCAGTTAGAGTCAGTTACCACTAGTACCAGTCAGCAAACAGTTGGTGGGTACCCAGGGCACAGGATGACTTTCAATACAGTCCTTAAGGAATGTTGACCCAAGAAAGACTACCTCCTAACTGTGGACTGTAGTTTTATGTTTAGTAAACACAGCCACATCATTTTCAAAAATATGGAAGGCTGAAGTCCAATGGTTGAATATGATATCGCATATGTGTACATATACAATGAAGATAATGGTTTGTGTTTTTCCAAAAATATATTGTCATCTATGTGTTATGTTGTATAGATGTATATGTGTCAATATGTGTAAGTATTTTTAGGTATGACTACCGAGATTACCAGTCATTTAGCTTGTGTTATCTAATAATAATAAAAAAATCATTTTGTGATTGATATAATTCTGACCAGTGATTAATTTTTTGTCTTCACTGGGATAGACTTGTGGCGTTATTTTTCATCCCCCACTTTATACCATTTTGCTTTAAGTTCAGCTTCAAGCCGTTGAGCTACTGAACATTCTGTCAGGATTAAAACTAGTCCTGACCCAGTTATTTACCTCTTTTGTGGGCACCACAATACCACCACATCAATTGGGTTTATTCTTAAACTAGACAGAGTTTCTGCCCTGTTTGAACACACTCTTGGTAAGGGTTCTGGTGGCCTGACATTCTCCTGTTGCTCTTAGGGTAGAAAGACTTAGTAGCGCAGCAAGGATTCGCATGGTTAGAATGCATGAAGGTGGATTCAAGGGAGAGTCACAGGCTGTGGGCTGCAGCCCAGTGACAGGTAATAATTGTACCATGAAGGGTGGGGCGGGGGCCCCCGTTACAGCTCCTATAGACAGAGATAGGGGGTAACTATGTTCCTGCTGTAGGGACCTTGGTTTAGGTAGTGCTAGCATTCGGATCTTGTTTCCGGGGGTTCGGGTGCATTCGGCATTCATGAGCATGGAAAGTTACTTGTGCAGTTAAAGCTAGTGTTGGTTAAGGGCAATGTTCCCACTCATTTTTTTCAGCGTAAGGTCTCTGTGCGCTGCAGCCAAGGTTATGTGCGCCAGGAACCAGACCATGCGTGCGGGTGCAGCGTCTAAAGAAAGGGGTGCAGCCAACATTAAAGTGAAAGTGCCTATAGTGGGCTTTTTCACAAAGTGTAATAAAAATAAAGAAAGAAATAAAGACAGCTTTTGTAGCGCAGCCGCTAAAGTGAAAGCGGTCCTGCTGTGAATTAAATAAATTAATAAGCGCAGCTGCACAAGTGAAAGTGTACTGCACAGTAAATTAAATAAATAAGCACGGCCGCTGTAGTTCACGCGGACTGTGCTGGAAATGAAAAAATATATGAGTAAGTGACATGATATAAAAGGTGGCGGCCTGCTGCGACGTCATGGGTGGAATAGGGAAGATCATTAAAGAAAACAGTGCTCACCCACTAGATAAAGCAGACCGTGTAACAACACAAGTAAAAAGTCCAGACGTTATGGAAGGATACAAATGCAGACAAGGCGGTACCAAGGAGGGACTACTAAGCCTATTCACAAATGAAAAGCAACAATTTTGAAAGGACAGAAACCAATTAAAAAGCTGGATAGGAAATGGGCAAAGGTGGCTTCCGCCGGCCCGGAGGATGCGGGAACTCCGCAATCATAATTAGCCCCTTAGCTTGCTGAAGTCCAAAATGGAGGCAGAAACCTTTTTCACCAACATTAAAACAATGGTAGTGATATATGATAGCCCCCTTTCTGGGGTAAGGCTTGGAATAAAAACTAATAAAAGGAAGAGCCTCGCTGACTCTTGCAGAAGCCTGGTGTGGTGTTGGAGTAAAAAAATAGAGTAAGCATCCACAAGTCATCACTGAGTATCTGTATAAGTTTGTTAAGGTAGATGGTTGTTGGAGAACTGTTTGGGAGTTCAGGATCTCTCCAGGGGGAGAGATCCTGAACCATCATGCGCTGCAATTAACAGAAATATTTTCACAATGGCCCAAAATCAGCCCCCAGCCGTGCTCCATTATGAAAACAAATGCAGCAAGAACAGGAGCTTCTTATGCTGAATGACACAACTTTCCCACGATGAGCTACTCCTGGCACACCCTGCCATCCTCCGCATATCCGACCTTCCCTCTCTCTCTTTCCCGATGATTTGCCTGATGACCACTACATTTATATCCCTGCTCTAGCAGATGAGTGATGCCCCTTCTGCAGGTCAAACTGCAATGTATTCCCTTTTTAATGGTATTATACTTGGATGCTAGGATCCCCAGTCCATCACTTACAAATATCATGTACTACAGAGCTCTCACACTGTTACATTGTTGTTCCCACGCTCCCTATATCCTCTATCCCTCTCCTACACCGTTTCCCTATCCTTAACTCTTCCTGGCTGTCAATGAACCAGATGCACAAATGGTTGCTCCACACACAGCATATATCTGATAAATCAAGTTATGTATGCCATGATACTCCATCGTGTGTGCACCACCATAATGTGTATTTTATTGCTCCTAGTCATTCATGTTGTCCTACATTGCTAATAAAAACATATTAAAAAAGTAAATACATAATTGGAGGATTTCCCGGGAGGAGCATTGGGTGGGGAGCAGTGGGATAAAAATATAAACAAAATGTCTTCATGTCAAACATGTTCAACAAAGGCAAGCCAAGATTCAATATATCTCTGAGCAGTTCATAGTAGAAGACTCTTTATGGGTCTGAATGATAAGACTAGAGAATTTTGTGTCATATCATGGAATGTAAATGATCTCCAGGTTTGAAGGAAGCAGACATGTATATCGCAATATTTGGAACACTGTGAATTACAAATTTTAATAGTGCAAGAAACTTATTTGAAATGGTCAAAGGGCTAAACACTAATAAATAAAGCGAGTTGGTTACATCATTATGAAGGTGAAGATTACATGGGCATTTCAAAAGGAGCTGCCTTAATCATAAAACATAATTTGGTGATAATGCTTATTAGTCAGATAACAGATTCAAAAGGAAGGTGGATAATTTGTAATCTGAAAAGAATTTCACATGTGCTTGTGTAAAGGCCCATATGTCGGTGTTATGGCACATTAAACACTCTTCCTTAACTTCTTTAGGAGTTCCCTATGCCCATATTGCCATATTGATTCGGGGGTAGGGGTGTCCTCAATAGACTCCTTAATAAAGTGTTTGATAGGTCAAAAAAACAGAGTTTGATAAATATTCTGAAAGTCAGCAACACATTGTAGAATATTTTGCAGGAGTTTGGTTTATGTGATGTTTGATATAGGAAGATGGAATCCCAGAATTGCTACATTTTAACGTGAGAAATATGGTCATTACTCTAGATTAGATTACCATTAATTGGTCAATATTGTGTTGTATAAAGTGAAAGATATTAGACATATACCAGTGCGTTTCTCAGATCACTCATCAGTAATATTGTCCTTTGCGCTTCATTAGCAGGCAGTGTAGCTGGACCTTAAATCACACTTTGTTACTAGACCCAGAACTCATTCAAGTGTTAGGGAAAGCCATGCGTAGTTTCAATTCAATGCAGGGACATATTTGTTTTGGATGGTTTTGGATGCCTGTAAGGCATTTATTCGAATAGTGATGTGCAGCGAATCAGCAACTACATTTTAAAATTGAGCAAAATGAGTACAGCGCCCAAGAACAGGAAATACGTCAACTCCGGATATAACTATAAAAAAAAAAACCAAAAGTACTGCAAATACTCATAATCAACAGTTAGGTAGGAGACATTAATTCAGGGCCATGATAGAGAAAAAAGTCAAGCACTTTAGGAGGCCAACAAAATCAAGCTTTTTGAATATATGGAAAGAAGTGGAGCCCTTTTAGCAGAGGCAATGAAGACCGTTATATCAAGAAATCTGAATTTGCGGTTGATGATTTAAGCACTTTATCAAGTAAAACAGAGGATCTGAAAGCATACCTACCTAAGATGTTCAGTTCTCTACATACAGAAACGAATATACCTGACATATCTAATATAAAAACATGGCTTAAGAGCAGACATATTTGTTTCTCTCAGAAGAGCAAAAATAAGCCCTATCAGAAGAGATCATTAAGGAGAATATCTCTGATAACATTAAAAAAAGCTTAGAATGGGAAAGCAGCTGGAATAGATGGCAGGCACCCCGATAAAACTTTATAAGAAGTTCGATAAAATTGCGAGCTCCCATGTGGAAGTAAGTGAACTTACTTTTTCCCAGCAATTGGTTCAAGCCATGGTAGGGCCAAAGGAGGCTTGTGCACCTATGTTTCTAACATGCTAGGATGCACAAAAATAGAAGTAGTTGCTAACAATATGTATTATCACATTATTCTAATTGCAGTTGATAAAGCGAAGGTTTTAGTCTTGATACATTTTTATAACAACATCGAAGGAATAGACGTTAATATTGTTTTTAGAACACTAGGAAATGATGTTAAAACTGTGATGGAAGGGAGATTCAAGGAACCCTGTGTTATATGGGCTGGAGATTTTAATTGCCCCTTATGTGCTAAAGGAGAGAAAGGGAGCTGTGGAGTTAACCTTGACAAAGATATTATGTTCAGTCACTTTGACCATACTAAGTGCGGGGACCACTTAAACGAAATAATATTTGTGAATGACTTGTGTTTTGTGAATGGTCTGATTAGCCCTGAGGCCCCCTTTCTCCCTACCTTTAATGGAAGGGGGGCAAATACAGTAATCGATCATATTATCATGACTGACAGACATGGTAATATGATACAGGACTTTGCCATCCTCGATTTTTTCACTTAGTGATCATTTTCCCTTAAGTTTAACCCTGAGAGTGAAAATTAATGAAAACCGTGGTAAGGTCAAGCAGAAAACAATAGTTGACAACATCTCTATGGGAAGAAAAAATGGCTATTCCTTAAAGTGGACTAAAATTGTGCCAGAAGATTTTCTCCAAAAACTGCTAGAGGGTATGTTGCCGCAATTTTATGTATGTACAGATGAAAACACCACTGACTCTGATGTAATCAAGAACTTCCTGGTGATTGCCGAACAAATCAGAAAGTTGCTATGGGTTGATACTAAAGATAGATGTAGGGTTGAAAAGGGGTGGTTTGATTCCGCTTGTACAAAGGCGTATTCAAACTTAAAGCAAGCACTACATGCCTCTGTAAAGGATAGAGGTCTAATTAGAGAATGTAGGAACATCTATAAGCAATCTCTTAAAAGCAGGAAAATGCCCTCAAAAAAGAAGCCTGGGAGGCCTTGTGCGCGGCCTCACTGAGCAAAGATCCCGCATTATTTTGGAAAATTGTAAATGCACCTCTCTTAAATTATAATAAAACAGACTCGCTAGAGGTGGAAATATCAGAAAGAGAGTGGGTTGAATACTTTATAGGACTGTACTCTGATGACAATAAGGATGGTGCGACTGAGAACATCCAGATGGAAGCTTCCATTTACCCCTGTAGTGTTTTATCCCCAGAAATTACTGTAGCAGAGGTCCATGAATGTATTAATGCATCTTTGGGTGGGAAGGCACCGGGTCCCGATGGGGTCCCGGTCGACCTGTACAAAAACAATAGGGAACTATGGGCCCCGATTCTTGCACGCCTTTTTAATGCAACTCTACATGAAGGTTTACTTCCTTCGTGGTGCCAATCTCTGATAGTACCAATTTTTAAAAAGGGCGATTGAGACAGCTGTAAGTGCTATCGCCCAATATCACTATTGGACTCCACTGTCAAGATCCTAGGTAGAGTAATTTTAAACAGACTCCAAATTTGGGCTGACAAGAACAAAATTATAAGCGATTTACAGTATGGCTTCAGGAAAGGGCTAGGGACAATTGAGCAATGCCTGAACCTGCATATTTTAACTTAAAAGTACACCAAAGCCAAGGAGGGTCGAATATTTCTAACATTTGTAGATCTTATTTCTGCATTCGACTGTGTCTCCCACAGTAAACTTTGGTTGGTTATGGGCAACATGGGTGTAGATTGCTCTATCATAAACTTCCTTCGGGAACTTCATGCTGGAGTATTTTCAAAAGTTAGATTTGGGAAAAATGGGGAATGCACCGAATCTTTTTGAATTCAGAGAGGGGTAGGCCAAGGCTGCGTCCTTGCTCCATTTCTCTTCACACTCTATATTAACGATGTGGAGCGCACACTACTGACTGAGTGTAGGGACCTCCCAATGGCAGGTGTTAGGCCAATACCAACCCTGCTATATGCCGATGACGCCGTCCTCATGGCCAGAACACCGCAGGCTATGCAGAGGATGGTTACCTCATTCTGTGATTTCATGACAAGGTTAGATTTGCGTATTAATTGTTCCAAGACCTTCACTATGTCTTGTGGATTGGGATCTAAAAGTAGGAGAAGGGCACTTTATATTGACTCTACCCCTGTTGATGTTACCCCAACATTTTGTTACCTAGGAGTTTTAATTGATTGCAAGGGCCTATGGAATACCACTATCAGCATTAGGAGACTGCTGTTCTGTAAATCAATTATGGCCTTAAAGAATTTTAGCCGTAAAATTGGAAAGAGACCAATCAAGGAAATGTTAACCATATATAAAGCTACCTGTGTAGCGATTGTAACATATGGCGCAGGGTTATGGGGACATGCCAATGTGAGCTCACTACAGGTCATTGAAAATCTCTTTTTGAAATACCTTTAGCAGTCCCAAATAGTGATTCAACATATGTTTGTCATGTAGAATTAGGGGAGCCCTACTTGGAAGATACTATAAAAACGGCTCCAATTCTACTATGGCACAGAATATGGACAGCTGACGAATGTAAATTAAATCGCACAATAATGACCAATGCGGTTGGCCTAGAGAAAAGCGACAAACTTAGATGGCTGTGTTATGTGAGGAAATTCCTCACTGCATTGGGTATGGGGCATTATTTCACAGAACCATCTTCCTTATGTAACATTTCTAGAAAATCTTTAAAAGAAAAGTGTACGACGTATCTGCACGAGAATAGAACTATGATTGAAATGAAGAAAATAACTGTAGTAGCCCACGAACAAATTGTGCTTTCTAGGAATGTACAACCTTATTTAAGCTTACCAATGAGTGACCATGAAAGGTTTTTATTAATTCGTTTTAGATTGAATTTGCTGTTTCGGCTACTTAGTTTCTCAGTAATGAATGATTGGTCCAAAACTATGATAAAATGTCCATGTGATGAATTGTCAGTACAAACGGATATACATATACTATTCTTTTGTAAATTTTATTCTGTACCTAGACGAGCGTGGGTTATCCCACTTCTAAAGACCATGGGAATTAATCGTTGTCGCCCTGCTTTTTTAGCCATACAGAAGCTCGATAGTATTTAAGTGTCGTATTTATTTCCTCATTCTTTAAAAAAAAATTTAAATCACGAAAATCAATTGTAATCTGAATTGTATTGAAACAACTTTTGTGTACTGTAATCAATTTTATTGTAAGAATTTCTTCTTTTCTTTTATTGTACTTTTATGGTTATTTTGTTTAAATAACCGAATAAAGTTTTGAATTGAATTGATTAATTAAATCTACTGAACCAACTCAGAAATGTCTCCCACCTGGAAAGAAGATACAATAGTCCTGATACTAAAACCTAACAAATACCCAAAGTGATATGATTCATACAAACTCATATCATTATTAAACTTGAACCGAAATTTATATATGCCAATAAAGAGTTGATTTCGAACAGACAGATTTGTGACAACTACTTATTGGCTAAATGTATCCGGCAACCACATACGTGAACATTCTGGCAATAGTTATAATAGATGTTACTAAGTCATTTAACAGAATAAATTGGATATAGCTTTGGGAGATTATGCCAGCTTTTGGGATAAGACCCACTTTAATAAACATTACTAAGAAAAAACATTATGAGCCGCCCTCAATTTAGACAAGAATCTAAAAAAGAGAATCAATATTACTAAGGTGACGATGTAGGGATGTTCACTTTTTCAGTTACTTATGTAAATTTATAGTGAGCCTCTGGCTCAGACTTTCAGAACTCACAATTAGGTTATCCCTTTGTGTCCCAAGGTTTTTTGAGAACATTTTTTTCACCTCTGCGCGGATGATATTATGTTATAAACTGACATTCGTAACACTACAATTATGCACATTGAAGAGATGGAGATTTTGGGGTGCTATCAAGATACCAGATCAACAATACTAAAGCTGAGATAATGTGCTGTACCTTAACATATATTGAAAAGGAAATCCGATCTAAGACTAGATATCTAGGAGTCATTATCAGGCAAAAATCTGAGAATATAACAAAGATAAATATGAGTAAAGTAACAAGAGATTGATAGCATATTTAACAAATAGCGTAATCTACCCCTATCAAAATACAGCCGGACCAACAGATAAATATCCTGTCAAAACTAACTTACCTATTCAACACAAAACAACTTACATTTACAAAAGATCATATCTCCAAAATCCATGGGTGAATAGATAGCTTCATTTGATCTTCCAAAGGACCTAGGCTTTTCATGGAAGAAACTCAGGATGAAGCTGGAGAAAGACGGGCAAGCACTGGCAGAAATTCCATTCTATTCTTACTCATTCCAGTATGAAAACTAAACTGTAGAATGTTAACCATAACAACTCTATTCACGTGAACTTATATAGCTCCATGTTGAGAGGAACAGGAACAGAGCTTCCTTCATACATTTGAAGTCTAATATGTTTCACAAAGTCTGTCTACAGGCCCTTTAAACCAGTATAGGATTATACTTTATATGTACATATATATTAAGCCACTTGCAAAAGAAATTCTTTTTACAGAGTTCAGCCATGTCAGCACCTGTTTTACACTGAGAAAAGCAGGAGTGGGAGCGCATCATCATGCGCTGCAATTGACAGAAATATTTTTGCATAGGCCCACAATCAGCCCCCAGCCGTGTTCCATTAACAAAAGAACACTCATCAAGTTCAAAAGCATGACGCGTAAAGCACACATCATGCTTTTGTACTTGCTGCATTTCATTCCTTAATAGAGTGCGGCTGCGGGCTGATAGAGGGCATTTGTGAAAGCATTCCTGTTAATCGCAGCACCATCATGCGCTGCAATTAACAGACATATTTTCACAATGGCCCAGAATCAGGCCCCAGCCGCGCTCCAATATGAAAACAAATTCAGCAAGTATAGGAGCTTCTAGTGCTGAATGTGTGCACAGCGCACAGGATGCCATAAAAAGGAAACTTCCCTGCCCTGCCACTCCGGGCAACACGTACGTCCTCGAGGGATCTGCTCTGTGCGCGTTTCACGTAGGACACTGCGCGCTCGGTGTGAAAGAGGTGCGCGGGCACACATGCGCGCACTTTAGAGGAAACGCTGGTTAAGTTAATCAAGAAGCTAATAACCCTGGCGGAACAGTTAGGAGGGGTCGGGGACAGAAAAAGGGTGGGGGCACTTAGCCCCCCCCCCTTTTCTGGTCAGAGGTTGGCAGAGAAGTTGCTATGGTTTACTGAAGTTTATTGTTGTTGTCAGCTGCAGTTCAGGCAGAAAGGGAAAGGGTGGGCAAGTTCATGCCTGGACGAGCCAGAAAGTTTAAGGTTCTGTAGGAGGTTTAATGGGTTAATAAATTAATAGTTATAGGAAAGAGGAAGGGATTGTAGAGGTCCCAGTTTCAGTTGATCAGACCTGAAGATATACAATATTGATGTATTAAGTTGTTATGAAGGGGGAAGGGATATTTGTAAGGGTGGAAGGTAGATAAGCATAGAAGGGTAACTTTTTATAGTGAAGTTGTTGTTTTTGTATGGCCAAAGCCAAGGTTATTTTGTGTGCACCTGTTTCAATAAAGCAGCCTTTTTTGCACAAACCTGGTGTCAGTGGTCTGTGCTGCTCCCATCTTCCCAGTGCCATGTGACCAGAGTGAGCTTTCTTTCAATGATAACTGCAGTCCTTATTTGCTCTGTTTACCTTAAACGTAAGTACATAGAGAGTCACCCGAGAAGACACGTTCTGTAAACTCCCTAGAGGAAACAGCCAATCACGTGCTTGCTAAAGGCTTACTTAATTTTAGTAGTCTCATAAATTGAGTAATCATTTATTTTCATTTTATGATACTTTATTCGTCTCAAGAAGATGATCATAAAAGATCCATAAATAAAAACCTACATATAATACATTCAAGAAAGATTATTTGCAATAGCAAGCCAATAGTTCTGCATTAGAAATGCATGCACTGCTCTAATTCTGCTTCGTGCCAGTCAACATTGAAAAGGTAAACCTGCAGGGAAATAATCTGTGTGTATATTTCATTTTGAATGAATAGGTCTTCTGAGAAAAGGTCAGGGTGCATTTTCCACCACTTAAAAATGATCTTGCAATGGGGTGAAAATATATGTCCCTATTTTGGAAAACATGACAAGGGCCCAGATAAAGATTAACAGAGACAGGGAAACATAGGCTTTGGGTAAAAGGGAGAAAGAAAGAGAAACATAGTGAGAGAAGGAGAAACAAAAAGTGGAGAGAGGGAGAACAGAGAGAGAAACAGAACAGAGAGGAAGCCAAAGGCAGGGAAATAGAGATTCAGGGAGGAAAAGAGAAGCCACAGTTTAGTAGAAAGAGAACCAGCGAGAGAAGAAAACAGTGAGAGTGGGAGAGGCATCGAAAGGGAGGCAAAGAGTAACAGAAAGTAGGGCAACAAACCCCAAACACAACTAATGAGCAGATACACAAGAGATCAAAAAACTGTGGAGCCGAAATAGAGTTTAAAGAATAGGGTACTCTACCATGAAGTTGGTGGCCGAGCCATCATGAACCCTCCGCTTTAGCAGCTACAGTGGGGTGGGGTTCTTTTTGAGCCTCTTTTATATGCAACTTGGCAAATAAAGGCTCCTGGAGTAAGTCAATGATAGTTATATGGGTGAGTGGATGTATCCGCAGATGATGGCTGTGTGAACAGACGGGTGGATGAAATGATGAAATATTGAATGATGGATGAAGGAATGAATGGATGATAAAGTGTAAAGGTGAAATGGTGGATATCAGCAGGAGGATTGAAGGGTGAAAGGAAGAATAGATAGGTTCTTGCATAGAAGAGTCAAGGGAGCTCTTCCACTGAGGTTTGGGCTTTCTTGCTTTGCTTGCTTGGTGCCATTAGAGCTTTAGTTCAAAGTGAGGGTCCTTTTCATTTTCTGGCTACACCTCTGCTTGGTGGAATACCCTACCCGTCAAATCCACGGTTTTCCTGTTCTATTATGTGTTGGATGGGCCATTAACTTTGCAACATGCATAATAAACACTAGACAACAGTGACTACTTTGTTTATTTTAATTTGTTGTGTTTAATCACATTCACATGTTTTACTCTAACCAGTGCTAGTTACATTATTGGCTGTGTATGACTGCTTTAAATGTATTCTGTATTATATTTAGGAATTTTGTTTCTTAGTGAGGTCATATTTCGCACTTATACAGAAGACCACTACCATACATCAACTGTTGATTTTTGCATTTGTCACCCCGAGTGGGATGGATATGCTCAGACATGAGTCCCATGCTCTCCACACCACTGGAGTCAAGCTATCCTGGCTGAAGACGGCTGATAGCCAGAAACCGGTCCTAGAATGCTTGATTCCGGTCCAGGAAAGACATGGCTTGGCAGTTCGGGCTAGACTGTTCCCATGAGGCACAGGGTCAAGGCTGATTTGCATATGGCCATGTCTGAACTGGGGTGGTGTGGAGTGCAAAAAAACGATGGATTTAGGCCCAGATCTCTGTACTGGGGTGAATGTATGACATTGTTCTGCATTCTGTCCATCAACTGTTGTTGTTTGCATTTGTCACCCAGAGTGGGATGGGTATGCTCAGACGTGAGTCCCATGCTCGCCACACCACTGGAGTCAAGCTATCCTGGCTGAAGAAATCTGATAGCCAGAAACCGGTCCTAGGATGCTTGATTCCAGTCCAGGAAAGACATGGCTTGGCAGTTCGGGCTGGACTGTTCCCATGAGGCACAGGGTCAAGGCTGATCTGCATATGGCCATGTCTGAACTGGGATGGTGTGGAGTGCAAAAAACGATGGATTTAGGCCCAGATCTCTGTACTGGGGTGAATGTATGACATTGTTCTGCATTCTGTCCATCAACTGTTGTTTTTTGTATTTGTCACCCCGAGTAGGATATGTATGCTCAGACGTGAGTCCCATGCTCTCCACACCACTGGAGTCAAGCTATCCTGGCTGAAGACGGCTGATAGCCAGAAACCGGTACTAGGATGCCTGATTCCGGTCCAGGAAAGACATGGCTTGGCAGTTCGAGCTGGACTGTTCCCATGAGGCACAGGGTCAAAGCTGATTTGCATATGGCCATGTCTGAACTGGGGTGGTGTGGAGTGCAAAAAAACGCTGGATTTAGGCCCAGATCTCTGTACTGGGGTGAATGTATGACATTGTTCTGCATTCTGTCCATCAACTGTTGTTACTTGCATTTGTCACCCCGAGTGGGATGGGTATACTCAGACGTGAGTGTCATGCTCTCCACACCACTGGAGTCAAGCTATCCTGGCTGAAGATGGCTGATAGCCAGAAACTGGTCCTAGGATGCTTGATTCTGGTCTACGAAAGACATGGCTTGGCAGTTCGGGCTGGACTGTTCCCATGAGGCACAGGGTCAAGGCTGATTTGCATATGGCCATGTCTGAACAGGGGTGGTGTGGAGTGCAAAAAAACGAAGGATTTAGGCCCAGATCTCTGTACTGGGGTGAATGTATGACATTGTTCTGCATTCTGTCCATCAACTGTTGTTGTTTGCATTTGTCACCCCGAGTGGGATGGGTATGCTCAGACGTGAGTCCCATGCTCGCCACACCACTGGAGTCAAGCTATCCTGGCTGAAGAAATGTGATAGCCAGAAACCGGTCCTAGGATGCTTGATTCCAGTCCAGGAAAGACATGGCTTGGCAGTTCGGGCTGGACTGTTCCCATGAGGCACAGGGTCAAGGCTGATTTGCATATGGCCATGTCTGAACTGGGATTGTGTGGAGTGCAAAAAACGATGGATTTAGGCCCAGATCTCTGTACTGGGGTGAATGTATGACATTGTTCTGCATTCTGTCCATCAACTGTTGTTTTTTGTATTTGTCACCCCGAGTAGGATGTGTATGCTCAGACGTGAGTCCCATGCTCTCCACACCACTGGAGTCAAGCTATCCTGGCTGAAGACGGCTGATAGCCAGAAACCGGTCCTAGGATGCTTGATTCCGGTCCAGGAAAGACATGGCTTGGCAGTTCGGGCTGGACTGTTCCCATGAGGCACAGGGTCAAGGCTGATTTGCATATGGCCATGTCTGATCTTGGGTGGTGTGGAGTGCAGAAAAACGCTGGATTTAGGCCCAGATCTCTGTACTGGGGTGAATGTATGACATTGTTCTGCATTCTGTCCATCAACTGTTGTTTTTTGCATTTGTCACCCCGAGTGGGATGGGTATGCTCAGACGTGAGTGCCATGCTTTCCACACCACTGGAGTCAAGCTATCCTGGCTGAAGACGGTTGATAGCCAGAAACTGGTCCTATGATGCTTGATTCTGGTCCACGAAAGACATGGCTTGGCAGTTCCGGCTGGACTGTTCCCATGAGGCACAGGGTCAAGTCTGATTTGCATATGGCCATGTCTGAACTGGGGTGGTGTGGAGTGCAAAAATACAATGGATTTAGGCCCAGATCTCTGTACTGGGGTGAATGTATGACATTATTCTGCATTCTGTCCATCAACTGTTGTTTTTTGCTACCATATATTAATACACAGATATGGATACCACATTGAAACTAGCACCATCCAAATTTTTGAAAAAATCCAAGGATTCCTGCCATGGTGTGGGAAAATGGGTGTGAATCCTTCAAAACCTATCTATAAGCAATAGGAGGTGAAACCTTTCTGGCATTTCGTGAAATTGCATTTTTGAAACACAATTCGGGGGTTGAGGGTAGAAAAGTGTTAAAAACAATAACAAACCATAGACGTGCTACGTCAACTAACCAGGAGGGTGAAGGTGAGGAGGAAGGGTCGGAGTTTGAGGAGATAGTCATTAATGAATATGTTGATGCTTTAAAGGCATTGGAGGATCAGTTCATCAAAAGAATGAATAACAATAAAATACAAGAGGTTTTTGAAGTTAAAGGACCCGTCTTTGGAAAAGACCATTGACATTGCAAGAGGAGTAGAGAATGCATCTAAATATGTCAAGGAACTCAGTGGAGAACAGGGAAAAGACAAATTTGACCCCAACAACATACACGTGAATCAAAAAGTCAGGAAGGGTGTAGATGATTTAACAAAAAATCAAACTAAGGTTCATGCTGGGAAGGCACCAGCAGGGAAGAATAAACACACAAGCTTTAGTTGCGGATGTTTTAGGAATACTTCAGAAGAGGAAAGATGCCCTGCTTCTAACGTCAAATGTTACAAGTACAATAAACTAGGCCATTTTTCAAGAATGTGTAAGTTTGGAAATAGTGAAACTTGGAAAAGGGACCCTGTTTCTATGGACTGATGAATGTCAACTGGCTTTTGAAATCATAAAAGCAGACATAGTGGGGAGGAGCTACGCTAGCAAACAAGATGGCTGCTTAGGTCCCCGGCTGCGCCTACCTCCGTCTCCTACCGGACTATCCTGTCAGTTATCCTGCGTTTACGCCCTGCCTCTGTGTGTATGCACCTGACTACAGCTTGATGGTGCGATCCCGGGATTTCTACGGATATGGTAGACGGAGATACATTGTGTTTCAGTTTGCGGCCTAGGCCATTTTGCAAGCCGGGGCCTCGAGTACTGGCCCAGCTGGGTTTCAGTTGAATAACATAGGCCATGGGTGTGTAGCAGGGTCCAGTCCATTGCCGTGGAAGTTTTCTTGGCTGATTTTGATGGAGGTCTGCTGAGACATTATACATCAATGGAGGGTCGACGAAGTACGACTGGGGCTGTGGGCGTAGGTCCCTGACTCGGTGGCCCGGTCTGTCTCCTGCCGGCGTCCGCTGGGTTGGGGTCTTCGCTTGCGGTGACAGAGTACAGAGTAATACAAGTCTCCCTTTGCAGTTATCTGTTCCACTTTCGTCTGTTCCCCTGGGGAGGGCGGGCTCCCTCAGGGACGTGAATATGGTGGTTGCCGAGCGAGGAGCGGAGGAGCAGACTGAGAGTAAACCGTTGTTACGGACAGTACTGGCGGCCATTGGGGCTCTTCACTCCCACGTGGAGGCCCTCTTTTGCAAACCTATAACGGATTCGCCTGAAACTGGGCGTATTGGACCGGACCCACTGCCTGACATGAAGCAGATCGAGGTACCCACGAAGGCCATTGAAATGGAGGAAATGGGCCCGTGCAACGAGAGGCGCCAGAGCCTCGGGCTAGAGTGATGGGCGACAAGGGCAAGCTCACTGCTTCGATTGGCTTGTCAAGCCTACTATCGTCGCAGACTATGGGAGGATTAATCGGTGTCCCCTTTCCGGAGACTTTTGCTGGGAACTATTTCGACTTGAAACCGTGCCTCTCCCCCCCCAGCTCGATCAAGATGGCGGAAGAAACAACATTGGGAGTTCTGGGCGGTGAGGAGAGTCTTCGAAAATGATGGAGTTCTCAGTGACTTACTATCCGTGCCTCGTTCCAGTATGAACTTTGTTGCAAATTCTGCATACTTTGACTATCCTATGGAGGTGGCAGACTGTCCGGAAGGGGTTCGCAAGCCTGATCGGAAAGAGCAAGTTTGAGACTGATTGACTGGGCTTGACATTGTGGTTTTGCTGGATGCAGGATTTGCCACTAAGACGCTTATGGGAGGTCGGGCGGTGTTTACAGTTTCCCCTGTTGAGTAATACCTTCGCCTTAATAGATTTGTGGATCCATACTGGGGGATTCTTGGTTTTGGTGGGGGGAGGGGAGACCGGGGGCATATACGAAGATGCCCTCCTCCAGTTTTTTCTTTTTCTACTTTTAGTAACTAGTTGGATGGGGCGACAGGCACACTGCTAGTTGGGGTTAGGCGATAGCCATATGCAGGGGTGAAGGGTGCGGGGTGGGGAGTTGCGCGTTTTGCACTGTCTTCTTTTTCATATTCTCTTTTCGCTTTTCTTTCACGAGCTATATTGATGGAATATCCTGATTTTTAATATGTTCCAATACCTGGTGCCGTGCTGCTTTTAATATCCTAATTTTGTGGGTGGACGGGTTCTGAGGGCCTGCGCTTAGTTGTATCATTGATTGTTCTGTTGCAACTCCTGCTTCGTAATGCATAACGTAGGTGTCTCAATTATCCTGTTGTTGTTCCACATCTATCCTGTAATTGTACCTGTTCACCTTACTATTATGTTCGAATGTATGACACGCGAGATATCTTATTTTTCTCTTGTTTTTTAAAATAATAAAAAGATTTACAAAAAAAAAAAGCAGACATAGTGAAGGCAGTGGCTCTCAAACCATTTGATCCATGCGACAAGTCCATAGTTGTGGTGGATGCGTGTACTTATGGATTAGGTGCTGTGCTAATGCAGAGGAAAGATGGAGTTGAGGGTATTGTGGCTTTTGCTTCACGCTCACTCAAAGGTGTGAAGGCTACTTATTCTGTTATCGAGAAGGAAGTGTTGGCTTGTTGGCGGGGTGTCAATTATGTTAAAATGTATGTGTGGGGGACACATTTTGAACAGAGAAGCGATCATAGACCCCACATTGATATTTTTACCCCAAAAGGTGCTGGTAAAGCAATGCCTAGGATTACAGAATGGTTATACCATCTGCAAGAGTATGGTTTTCAACTTAAATATGTTTCTGGACAAAAAAATATTAATGCTGATTGTTTATCTCGCTTACCATTGCAGTGTCAAGATGGAAGCGTTGAAAATGAGGAAAGGGAAGAATGGCTGGTGGCAAGTGTGGATGAATTGTGTAAAGGGGCTGTAAGTGAGGATGAGTGGAGGCGGGTTATTTTGGAAGATGATGTAATGTAACAAATTATGACATGCTTAACTAATAACATGGGGCAGGAAAAAGAGAACTCACTGAATACAGAATGGTGTGGGCAGAATTGTCGGTAGTGGATGGTATCATTAGGAGAGTGGACAAATTCGTGGGAACTTCTGGATTGCGCACTAGATTATTGAAGTTGCTACACAAAGGGCATAGTGGTATGTTCGGAATAAAAAAGAGAGCTAGATATGATTTTAGGTGGCCAGGTATAGACAAGGTTTGTGCTTAATTGTGTGGCGTGTATTGAAGTGACAAGTCGCACAAGTCACAGGAATCTTCCATATCACCCACCACTATGCCCGACAAACTTTGGAAAAAGGTGGCAATCGACTTTTGTGGGCCTATTAATGCCAGGGGTATTGACAAAAATACTGGAACATTTCACCAAGGGACCTGAGATAGCATTTGTGAGAGATACAAAAGCATCCAATGTTATAGATTTCTGCGAGGATGTATTCTGCAGAGAGGGATATCGTTAATATCTAATAACAGATGATGGGCCACAGTTAATTGCTGGGGAGTTTGAAAAGTACATGGGAAAAACGGTCACATCTTACCACCGCGGTCTATAATCACAGAGGAAACTGTCTTGTTGTGAGGTTTAACTGTGTGCTTAAGGAATGGGTGCAAATGGCCGATGCTTGTAATGAGGAGTGCAAAAATGTTGTTGAGGAAATGTTTTGGAGTTATCAGAACACACCCCTCATGGCCACACAGGAGACCCCATTTAGTCTTCTTAAGGGTCGGCAAGCTGCCAGCAAAGTGACACCTGCCTGGATGGGCCGAACTAGTTTCATGTGTGTAGAAAAAGATGAGTTGGTGCGCAGAGTGCAAAATTATCAAGAGAAATATATACACAGCCACAATGATAAGGTGTAAAGCCATGCACGCAAGTTCATAGTTATGACTGGGTAAGGACGTTTCCCTTTGGGAGCCAGAGGACAAGTTTATCCAAATGGTCAAAACCCAAACAAGTCCTGAAGGTAGTTGGCAACAACTTGTGGGTAGATGATTGAAAGCAATGGAACATTCGGTGAGTAACCTTGTGTAATAATTTGAATTGTGATGTTTTGTTGAAGAGGAAAACTTCAACAGTCCCAATTGTTGATCTTGTGAATAAGTAAGAATGCAAGAAGATGGCTCGTATCAAAACTAAACCTGTTTTACAAAAAGATTATGTGTGTGCTTGAGGCATGAGGTTCTTTTATTGTCAAGCTTTTTGTTTTTCACCATTAGTATAATTTCTCTTTTACATTGTAGTTGAAGTGTAGAGTATATTTTGCCTTTATGGCAATCTCTTTATGCAGTTTATCTTGTAATGCATATTATTTCTTTATTTTGTTATTATTAAGGAGGAAGATATGTTGTATCTTAGCAACCTAAAGCATCTGGTTGCTATCTCCATTGGATTCTGGAGTGTGGAATCCAGGGGCAGAGAGAAGGCAGTTGCTGAAGGAGAGGGACTTCAGGGGTTGTTGTACGGGACCAATAAACCTTTTATACCCTTTATCACGCATCTTTGGATTATTCAACAACTCCCAAGCCATTTTCAAAAAAGACACCCATTCCTCCATATAGGGAACACATTTAATCCCCTTGTTGGGGTCCATCTTGTTCAGTTTATGGGGTGTGGCATACATACAGTGTAAGAAATGGAAATGAAGCAATTTGAGTCTATTGTTGCATTATACTGTCGGGCCAAATCCTCAGCCTCCTGCCAGTCCGAATTAGAGATGAGTTTTAAGGGCCCTTTCCCAGGCCGCCCAAGCTAAATACTGTTTGTGTGTCATGTCACACCTGGTCGCTTTGTAGAATAGTAAGATCAGGTGTCGCCAATCCTCCCAATCAATGAGATGGTCCAGCACCCGAAGGGCAAAGGCGCCACGGGGAACTCCGTCCAGATCTCCCTTGCGGCACTTTCTAACTTGCAATGATGCTTAAAATGTGCAGGACCTATCTCAAAAGTGTTCTGAACTTCCTGAAAAGTAATAAATGTTTCTCCTGGGTAAATGTCCCTGCAGCCCGGCATCCTCCCACTCTCCATTACTCCATGGACATATTCCCATCTATGCTCTGAAAGGGAACTAAGTCCCACAATCGTAGCTCCCTACTAAAGGGAGTCCGCCGTAGAACCTTCTGCACCACCCTATCCCAGATCCCTGCTGTGGCTGAAATTAGATCTAAAACCAGATGCTCTGACCTGCCCCCTCAGAACAATATCTGTGGCAGAGACACACCTTCTCCCCCGGCCCCCACCAGTCACTTTTTCCAGTTATCAGCGTCAGTGAGCCATCTGGCAGCATGTTGTAGGTGCGCAGCATAATAATAGCACCACATATCCGGGATAACCAGTCTACCCTCTTCCAGGTCCCTCGAGAATCCCCAGAGACACCCGGCTGTGTGTGAGTGCTCTGATGCAATTCTTACTTTGCCATAGCTTAAGATAGCCTGCTGACATTGTTTTAACTACGCTGTGACTGTTTTAATAATTTGTGTCATCTGTGTAATGTCATAGAAACTTTTAAAATCCTACCTTCGCTTTTAATTGAGAGAGCCTAATTCTTCCCTTTATATATAGCGTGGTCTTCTATTAGCGTATTTGCACTTTTGCGTATTTGCACATTATATATCAAATTAAATCGCCATTTCTCGCTCTCTCCTGCCTGTGCCGGTGTCAGCGCTCGACCCCAGCGGTACCCGGAGGTTAGGCGGGACCGTACTGCACTCGGGGTTGGCGCTCTAGTCTCCTGCTTGGCCAACCTCATATAACGCTATGATTAGGCGTCCGCGCAGCGGGCGCACCGTCTGCGCGCCGTCTGTGCGCCATCTGCGCGCCGAAGGAGCGCCAAAGGAAGGCCCATCTGTGCCCGTCCGTGCTCCGGACGTGCGCAGTGCCAGACTCCCTGCCTGTCTGCATAGGAAGCAACAGCCTACTAGATTAAGGTATTCACATGAGGATCTCATTGCGTTGAATGTCCTTAGATGTGGAGAAGGAAATCCCTGGGAGGTGGCTGATAGCTTATCTCGGGTCTGCCCGGCGTGTAATTTGCACCTTCAACCCACGCTGAGTTGCCCTGAACGAGTAAGCACTGACCCTATGTTGATTAGAGTGGGGTTAATTAATGCTAGGTCGCTGGTGAAGCATGCCGCCGATGTTTTTGAAATCTTGGCGGAGAACCAACTTTTTCTTTTTTTATCACCGAGACCTGGTTAAACGACACTTGTGCCCCGGTGGTGGAGCTAGCCATTCCACGGGGTTTTAGGATCACGAGGGTGGACCGCACGCTCGGCAGAGGTGGTGGTGTCGCTGTGATCTATAGGGACAAATGGGTTTTCTCCTGTGAACCCGAAGATGAGCTGGGGGATGCGGAGCTGCTCCATTTCTCTCTTGTGCTTAACCCACATTTTACTTTGGGAGGTACTCTGGTATATCGTCCTCCGGGCAATGTTGGGAATTTTATTGGGGCATTGGAGGAGGTTATAGTGCCGCATGCCTTAAGATTTTCAAGGTTTCTCCTTTTGGGGGATTTCAACATTCATGTTGATGTTTTGGACTCTACTGAGTCCAACCGCCTAGGTGAAGCCCTATCCATGGCCCACCTTAAACAATGGGTCGATGCTACAACTCATGTGGGTGGCCATCTTCTAGATCTGGTTTGTTCCAATTTTTGATATTGTCATGACCTGCCCTGAGAGCGTGATATGGTCAGACCATGGGCTGATTAGGTTCTCCTGGCCCTTGGATAGAGCCACAGGGGTTGGGGATATTCCCCCACTTGCGCATTCCCAGAGGATTAATTTAGTCACCTTGACTGAATCCTTATCCCGAAATCGTCCGATATTGACCTCGGAGATTGATGCAGCGGTTAGTGCTTTTAACACATGGGTGAAACAGGGGTCAGCTGCCTCCATCAATAAGGGATGTATTCGTAGGATGCGGTCTACCCCTTCCAAACCGTGGTTCTCCCACACCTTACGGAAATTGAAACTTGAATGTAAGAAACTCGAACGGGTGTGGAGACAAGCCTACCTGCCTGAGGCAAAGAGCGATTTGCGTACCGCTCAAAAGGACTACTATGCTGCGATTAGAACAGCCAAAAGTAGTTACTATGCAGGGAGAATTGAAAAAGCAAACAATAATAGCAAGGAAATCTTTTCAATTGTTCAGAGTTTTTTATCGCCATGTGCTGAGCAACCTATGCTGCCTTCATCTGATCACTGGTGTGAAGAGCTCTCCTCTTTCTTCACAGATGAAATTGCTGGGATTCAAGAGGACTTGCGAGTTGTCTGTGAAGGTTTCAAAGTCCTCCCCAGCACTACCCTCTCTCTCTGTGCCTTAGCCAGTTGAGCAGTTTGTTGTCTTCTCTCCCTCCACTGAGTCCGACATCCTAGCAGTACTTGAGGCCCTGAAGTCGGGGTCCCCTTCTGACCCATGTCCACCGAGGGTTCTTGGGGGGGAGGCTGATATAGTGTATAAAGAGGCTACCCAGATTGTTAATCTTTCCTTCTCCTCTGCAACTGTCCTGTCATGCTGGAAGCAAGCCAAACTTTTGCCGCTTTTAAAAAAGGCCGGGTCGGACCCGGCTGCTCCTTCCAGCGCCGGCCTATTTCATTGCTGCCAGCCTTGGCTAAAGTCTGCGAGAAGAACGCTTTTAGACAGTTATATAGTTTTATTGAGTCATCTCAGGCTCTGCACCTGGCTCAATCAGGGTTCCGGGCTGCCTACAGCACTGAAACGGCGCTGGATGAGATGTCTGAGGCGATTCGGGAGTGCCTAGAGGGAGGTGGCAGAGCGTTTCTGATTTTACTAGACCTCTATGCCGCCTTCGATACGGTGCCCTACGCCTTACTTCTTACCAGACTGGCAGCCGTTGGCATCTGTAGATTAGCACTTGACTGGTTGACATCATTCTTGGATAATAGGACGCAACAGGTCTGGATGCCACCACACGCCTCCTTGCCCAAGAAACCTACTACAGGAGTACCACAGGGGTCTACTTTGAGCCCCCTGCTTTTTAATATTTATCTGACCCCTTTGATTCATTTGGCAGAACAGTTGGGGGCTAAAATAATGGCCTACGCCGATGATACCCAACTTTTGTTCACCTGGCCAAAGGACAAGTTGGATACGTCGGTGGTTCAGCTCTGCCTATCATCTGTCTTTCGCTGGTTAGCACTTGCCCAGCTCAAGTGTAATGAAGACAAGTCTAAGGTCCTTTTCTATGGTTCCTTTCCCGATAATTTTAGAGACCTCCTATGGCCACCAGATCTGCCTTGTTCCAATTCCATGGGTGGCCCTGCTAAGAACCTGGGGGTCTGGTTTGGGAATGATCTTAAGTTTGAGGACCATATCAAAAAACTTACGGGAGTGTGCTTTGCTACTCTCAAAGCCTTACGCAGGTTTTTTCCACTTCTCCCGAGAGAGGCCAAAGAGACTGTGTCACGTGCTCTAATCCTTTCTAGGCTTGATTACGCGAATGCTTTGTTCAGCGGCGTACCTGCTTATTTGATCCAACGGCTTCAGGTTATTCAAAATGTGGCTGCGCGACTTCTGTTCAAGCTGCCCAGGAGGTCTAGCGTTCGCCCCCACCTACGCAGCGTCCATTGGCTTCCGGTAGCCCACCGGATTATGTTTAAAACACTGGTTCTCTCTTTCCGAGCGATCCATCAGCTCGGGCTTCTGTACCTGAGGAAAAGGTTTGGCCTGTATGTTCCGAATCGCTGCCTCCGCTCGGCTAATCAGTGGCTAATGATTATGCCCAGATTTAAGTATTCCAGACTAGAAGGCCAGTCTATTTCAGTCAGGGCACCCAGGGCCTGGAATGCTCTTCCTTTGCATCTTAGGGCTGCCCCGACCATCACCACCTTTAAGAAAGGGCTGAAAACTCATCTGTTTAATTTGATTCTACAACTGTCAGCTCCTCCCCGCTATCTGTGTTACCTCACTCTCCGCGCCAGTATACTTGCTAGTAACAGAGCGTGTTATAAAAGTTTTTATAACATAACATAACATAACATATAACATAACCCTGCTTCGCCTACTGGCCCAGAGAGCTTAATAGGCTATCCAGCCTACAGAAAACCCCTCTCTCAGTGGGAACAATGGATTTTGGACTAGGTATAAACAGTGTGGAAGAAAGATTATTTTTTTCTATGGCAACTCTCACCATCACTGAAAGAGGAATCTTATTCCAGAATTGGATGGAATTGGTGAGACCCATTAGAACCTTGTCAACATTATGGTGCTGATGTTGGCTTACAGTATGAGTCACCTAGATCCCAAGGTATATGAATCCCTCCAATTCCCACTTAAATCCAAAGTTCGGGAACTGATCTGAACTTTTAGCAATGACTGCCCCTAAAGGGAACAGTAGCATTTTCCGGCCATTGACCCTCAGGCCCAGGACATCTCCAAGGAAGCACAACAGCCTCAACAACAGCTGAACGGACTCACCAGGGGAGTGAACATACATCAATGCATCATCAGCATTTAATGAGATTACATGGGTAGCCCTACCCACCCTGATCCCCAAGGTTCCATCTCGTTGCGTAAAAGTAGTGTGAGAGGCTTAATTGCCAGTGCAAAGAGAAGGGCGACAGATGGCATCCCTGATGTATACCCCTGACAACCGTTCCTGATTCAGGGAGCTCATTCCCCAACCTGATAGAAAGAGAGGGCTCAGTATTTAGAAGTCGAATCCATGAGCAGAAATTAGGCCAAAACCCCATTCCCTGCAGCACTGACATCAGATGCATCAAATGCTTTTTCGAGATTGAAGGAGAGCAGAGCCATCTCCCTCTCTCCGTTCAAGGAAGCATGTAATATGTGTGTCAGCCTATGTAAATTGGCCGATGTGTCGCGTGCTGGCATAAACCCGCAATGGTCCTCATGGACCAACTCCCACATCACCCCTTACATAATACCTTAAGATCAGTATTGAGCATAGTGAGCGGTCTTGAAGAGGAAGGGTCTGCTGAGTCACCCCAAGGTTTGAGCGTCAGGCACACTATCCCTTCATACATGGTCTGTGTGAAGAAGTCCCTTCACCCTTGCCTCCTGGAAGACCTCTAATAATTTCTCCTTCAGGATAGCGGGGTATGTCTGGTAAAATTCCACTAGGAACCTATCTCCACCTGGGCCTCGGACCAGTTGAGTGTCTTCATAGGAGCACCCACCTCCTCCACTGAAAGATCCTCTTCCAGGTCTTCCTGGAGATCATCACACAGCTAGAGAAGCCCCACTCTAGCCAAGAACCTATCTGTTTTACCATCAGAATCCACCAGGCCAGCCCTGTACACTAACTGAAAATGCTCTAGCAGAGTCGAGAAAATGTCCTGCTGACGAATCTGGAATCGTCCATGTGAGTCACAAATATGCAAAACGGGAGGGATGTCTCCTCAGAATCCAAGCTAAAAGCTTGCTAGACTCGTCACACTCCCTATGTAGTAACTGGTGGAAAGCCTCAGAGTAGTTCTATCCAATGAATCCCAGAGTTTTTTGCAGTTCTCGGTGTACCCCGAGAGTTGCTGTTCGTATCGCTTTGGAAAGCATTCCGTGCTTCTGCAAGTCTGTAAAGCACCCTTCTAGCGCTGTGAGTACCATCAGAAGTCGCCTCCGAGCTCTACTGACAGTCCCGATGCAGGTACCCCTGACTACGGCCTTGAGTCCATCCCATTTGATCGCTATAGTTATCCATAGACAAGCAGTCATCCAGAGTCTTCTTCACGTCCTCCCTGCACGCCTCATCCATGAGGATGTCTGGTAGCATACACCAGGACCTACACTCCCTCGGTTTCCGCCCCCAGGCCAAGGACAGCAGTGCGGCACCTGATCTGATAAGAGCCTCTCCATATGCGTCCCTGCAGCAATCCGGGAATAGTCCAATCCCCCTATGGGGAAGCAATCTAATCGCCTATGTGTATTGTGGGACTAAGAATGACAAGTTTATTCCCTGTCCCCGGGGTTCTGCGAATGCCCTCCATCCAGCAGCCCCAAATTATGAATCCCCCTTCACAGCGAAGCTGCCTTTAGTGGTTTAGTGTCTTCCTTGGGTGGACTAGCGATCAATATACAGTTAAAGTCCCCTGCCCAGATTGTAGGGGTGTCCAAGAGCTACTCTCTAACAGGTCCTGTAACCCTCCGAAAAAGTGGCAATTCATTCACATTAGGTGCATATGAATTCAGTAGTGTCAGTTCCTTCCCATCTAAAGTGCCCAGCAAAAGGACATTGCATCCTTCCATGTCCGCTTTACTATATGTGTGCTTAAAAGAGACCCCCGGGGCCACCCAGATGGCCACACCCCTAGCATAGGAGGAATAGGAGGCAACATACAGTTGTCCTGTCCATTTCTTGTGTAGCTTCCGTGTTTCCTCCGCTATGCGATGTGTCTCCAGAAGACAGGCTATTTGTAATTTGGGTTGTTTAAGGAATAAAAGGACCTTAAATCTCCTGGCACAGTCCCTTAGGCCCCTAACATTCCACGTGACTATACTGACGCAGTCTGCCATAGGGTAATAAAGTTTTGCCGGCACCCCTCGCCCCAGACTCACCACACCCTGCTGCCACACTGTAAATACACCAAATAAAGATCTGTGCATACTCGATCATCCAGCATTGTAATAGAACAAAATAAACAGACCCCAACCAGAGGATTGAAAAACAAAACTGAGAACAAACCCAAATCCCCCACCCCGGAGATGCAGCATAACAACAACACACCACACTACAAATCTAATATTTCTTCCGCTGTAAGGACCCACAGCCTAACCCAGCCCTCCCCAACCATTGCCTACCACTAATGTGGAGAGAATTCCCGACCTGTGCTGTCCCCAGATTCAGAAAAAACAAAAGCAGATCCACAAAACTTCCAGCACAATATAAAAGGTACTCCCTGTACTCGCAATTCGGACCAGTCACCCCTCTATCACAATCTCTCCCCATGAGCACTCAATATCAGGATGATGACGTCTGCCTAGGGCCCCCCACATGCAGAATGCACAGTAAACGTCCCCTTCACACATCCACCATCCCTGCAGGGGGGAAATAATAGTTAGACAACAGCACGTCTTTAGCTCAACTTCCCTGCAGAAGGAACAGAATATGATTCTAACCAACGCAATAATGTGCACACCCATGGACTCCACGTCATATTACTGAGCCCCTCGTCTCCGAAGGGTCCTCCTGCAAGGCCAGGGCACCCCCAGCCTCTGTGACTAGGACATGCAGGGCAAACGCCATGGTTCAATCACCCTGGATCTCCACCCTGACTTGGGCACTCCTCTCTGGGGACCGTTGGACCCCTACTCTGGACCTCACCCAGCAAACCCTCCGGGGCCATCCACAGCAGACAATCTCTGTGTCCCGGTCTACCAGGATCCAGTGGGGTCCTTGGGCACCCTGTCCCAGAGCTCCAGCCAGCACCACACATCATCAGTCCTGTCAAAAAAGTGTGACTATCCACCAGACAACACTCTCCGCCTGGCCGGGTACAACAACATTTAGGATAGGCTCATGGCGCGCAGCTTCACCTTTAATGCTTTAATGGCCAGATGCTCTGCCTTTGGTACTGCACACCATAAGAGCGAATCCATCTAAAGCAACTCTGGAAAATGGTCATGGTGAGAAAAATAAAAGATGTGTCTCTTAGTTCGGGATGGACTGGACCACAGACGGTCAAAGGACACTCTCACTGGATTCATGGAACAAGTTGCAGAGCTGCACCCCCTCTCTCCTCCCCCCCCAACGCCAGAGACAAAGGAACCAGAAGGTGATGAGCCTCTATCTCCAGAGGATCTGTGTAACACACCAGACAAGGAGAGGACAGACCAGACCATTCCTAAGAGCCATGCAGAGGGCCCATCATAAAGTGCCACAGGGACGGTGACACCAACTGATGACATTGAGTGAAGCACACATTGCAGTCTCGAAGAAATGTGATGGTGTTTACTTGCAGAAAAATAGACCGAAGAAAACAACACAGGACAGGTCTGTGAAATCACCTCTGAACAAGACGACGGGGGAACAGGAGGAGAAGCAGATCACAGCACACTGTGTTGCTTTACGTTTCTGACACTTACAGAAAGTGCCTGGAACTGAGTGAACAAGGGACACTGGTAATATGCATTGCATAGAGCAAATAATATTTGTTAGACACTTAATTATGAGTATGCTTCCTGTATTACGACCACTGGCTGATATCCTAATGCAACAGAAAGTAGTATGCATTGAATACTTATATATCATTTTGTCTATGTTTCAATAATGATTATCTCATCAGTGTGTAGCTATGTGACAATATATGCATTTCATTAAAAGCACCGTGGAATGCCATCCAAAGATAAGTGACTATGTCTCTTTCATATATATTTATTTTGACACTAATGTAGGATATAAATATCCTAAAGAGAGGATTGTGAGAGAAAAAATATATATCCATATGTATGCACTACAACGATATCATACTTGGATATAGTTCTCACCCTAGATATATCACTTCCAGAGCTGCACAGGCTTCCAAATCTGACCTTGCCTGGACAAGCTTCAGCAGTTGTTCAGAACCAATTCAAGGTCACTTTGCTTGTCCTGACATCCATGATAGTCTGCTCATCAGGTTATCCATCTCTTCCTACACTGGATGTCTGTACTATAATAATCACACAGCCTATCATGTATTTCTCTGTTGTGTTGACCATGTCTGTTAACAGTGACTTATTTCAGTTCTGCTGAAGTTGCATTACTAATTGTATATTTGGCCCAGAAACCAGTCACTCAGAGAAGAAGCAGACTGAGAGCACAATTGTGTGCACTGACTTCCTCTTTGCTGGCCAGCTAGCATGTATGGATACCAACAAATACATTTGATTTTGTTCTTGAGCAAACTGCTGTATTGTATGTTTCTTGCAATTCTACTGGGGTGGATTGGGTCAATATGAGTCCGAAAAGATGAGGGCCTTAGGCAAAAAAAGTAAATTCACACAGGAAAACCCATGCAGGACAAGTCCAAACCATGAAGGTTTATTTAAATTTTAAAACGTAAAGAAAGCAAAAAGATTAGTTAGGAAATTTAAATCAGCATCAATATCTCACAAGTCAAGGGAAAAGTCTATGTATAGTGTGAATGAGAGAACAACATGAAGTTTGCCTCTGATGAGAGGAAGGAAAAGTTCAAGTATGAAATCAAATAACAGTCGGACATAGAGATTGCTGAGTAAGAATAAGGAAAATGTTTGTGGCAAACATCCTAAAAACAGCACATTTTATAGTTACACAGCAGTAGAAAAACATGCTGTTTGCATGATGTGAAGTGCCACAATGGGCTGTACCAGTAAAGTTACATTACCAGAAACCAATCAACATTTTAGAAATGATGCTATGTAAAACAGGCTACTCTAGAAACCCTCCCAAAATTAATAGTCTATTATTCCCTTTGTCTTACATACAAGAGGAAACAACATTACACGATTCAACAATGAATTTATTAAAATTAATATACAAACAGCTGCGGCTGTGAGCAGGAACAGCCTTGAATTTTTGATTCAGTCGATATACAACTCCGGCAAGCTTCCTGCGAAGCTCGTTGCTTGATACAACACCAATTAGCAGCACCACAGCAAAGATTACATTTTCGTCTATTTTATTAAAACAGAGGCACTGTAGAAAGAAAAACAGGCATACAAAAACTTTCCATTGTAGTTTTAAAGGCCATGTTTCTTTTAGCTGTCAGTGCAACCAGACCAAGGCCTAGTAATTTAGGTTTTGCAGTCTAGTTATGATAACTTAAACACAAAAAGCTAAACATTAATCTTTATTAATAAATCCGCCCTCACAGTATACACAAAGACATTTGGATCCATGCCCTGAGAATAGGCTCCTGGTGGAACAAGCTCCAAGAAGCCTACATACAGAGAACTGAAAAATGGCCTGCCTGTTGGAAAGACCGACATTTTCCAGGGAGGTGCCCTGGTGAGCCTGGAAGCTGGAGGAACTAAGAAGAGCCTGTACTTAGTTGGTGCTTTTCGGAGAGATTGGTAAAGGAGATCTGGTTTATTGCAATTTGTCCTGATAAAGTCTGCTACTGTAATGGGGAATTTCCAATACATCCCAGTAGTAAAAATATCCGAGTCACCAAGGCACCCTTCGTTGAGCTATTTCTCTAACCAGGCCTGTTGAAACAGCAGTAAACCCGGTCACAGACTTACCACCCTGGATCCCAAAACTTAATGTAGACAGCACCGAGCCTCAAAGTGAACTGAAATTCAGGAGTAACTATTTCTTATTTTGGCTCATTAAGTCTCGCATGTCAATGCGCTTGCGCATTGAGCTTGCGAGAATATAGGGGCTTAAACAGAGTTTAACCATCGGGGCGATTCCATGCAGTGCCCGTGAAAAGCAAGCTCAATGCGCAAGCGCATTGACCTAAAATGCGCGTGCACATGTAAGCCAGCCATCTGCCGCCAGCAGCTTCACTTCAGTTGAAAGGCATCCGCTCCGCCCCCTGCTGCATCAAAGGCTTTCGGCCGTGTCGCATTTGTCCTCCCCCCTCCCCACAGCAATTCCAAGAGCTTTCACTTTCACGGCGCCAGGCCGTGTCTCTTGTTTCTCCTCCTCCCTTCCCCCCCTCCCCACTCGCTTATTAAAGGCTGCTCACTCTCCTTCTCCCCGCCCCCCACCCCATCGACTCGTCTTCATTTCGCGCCGATTTTTTTTGCGGACCGTGTCTCTCGTTTCTCCTCCCCCCTTCCACCCTCTCCACTCGCTCATCAAAGGCTGCTCACTCCTCTTCTCCCCCGCCCCCCACCCCATCCGACTTGTCTTCATTTCGCGCCTATTTATTTTTCTGGCCACCAATGCTTGTTTTATTTTCTACTGATTGTTTAGATCTCGCTTATTTCTCCGCAGCTTCATGAATAGTTGCCTCTTGCAATATTACTGTATCAGCACAATCATTATTTTATAATTTGTCATTATGCATCAGGCCACGGTCAGGAGCTATAAGGAGTTCTGGAAATAGTGTCTTACTAGTTACCTGTTGGTTCTGGTGTGACCGGCTTTTCACAGAGAGGTTCGGACCTCAAGCATTAAAAATATTTGTTTTGAAAACGAGGTCAAACTATACATGTTTTGCAGGCAGTTCGCCACCAGAATTGACAAACTATTCCCATACTTAACTCCCTTGCATAGGACCTAGGAGCATCGCTTCTCCACATCAGTAAATCCTTTCTTTCCCTATAGAGAGTGTGTCTACTCCATCTGGATGTTCTAGAGCTCTGAGTTCTCGAGCCCATGCAGCACCTGTAAGCAGCCTTCTTTCTTTCCTTCTCTTTTTCTTTATTTACCTTCTATGTTTTGTTGTTGCCTTCTTTCCTATTTTTTCATTCTTTCTTTCTTTCATTTCTTTTGCCTTCTTTTTTCCCTTTTTTATTTTTCTGCTTCTTTCTTCATTTCTTGCCTTCTTCATTATTTTTCATTTTTCCTACTTTCCCTCTTTCCTTCTTCCTTTCCTTTCCTTTCCTTTCCTTTCCTTTCCTTTCCTTTCCTTTCCTTTCCTTTCCTTTCCTTTCCTTTCCTTTCCTTTCCTTTCCTTTCCTTTCCTTTCTGTCTTTCTTTCCTTCTTTCTCCCTTTCTTCTCTTTCCTTCTATCTTCCTTTTTGTCTTCCTTGCCCTCATCCCTCCTTTTCTGTCTTTCTTTTTCCTTTTTTGTCTTCCTTCCTTCCTTCCTTCCTTCCTTCCTTCCTTCCTTCCTTCCTTCCTTCCTTCCTTTCTGTCTTCCTTTCTTTCTGCTGAGTTCACGTGCTTCAGCTTTGGTTGGAACTTAAGTGAATCTATCGATCGCCCTCCCTCTATCTATCGCCCTCACTCTATCTATCTATCTATCTATCACCCTCACTCTATCTATCTATCTATCGCCCCTCACTATATCTATCTATCGCCCTCCCTCTATCTATCTATCGCCCTCACTCTATCTATCGCATCACCACAGTATCACTCAGCACCACCACAGCATCACTCAGGGGCACCACAGCCTCACTATACGCTACCACAGCATTACTGAACGCCACAGCATCACTCGTCGCCACCACAACATCACTCAGCGCCACCACAGCATCACTCAGCACAACCACAGCATCACTCAGCACAACCACAGCATCACTCAGCGCAACCACAGCATCACTCAGCGCAACGACAGCATCACTCAGCTCAACCACAGCATCACTCAGCACAACCACAGCATCACTCAGCTCAACCACAGCATCATTCAGCGCAACCACAGCATCACTCAGCGCAACCACAGCATCACTCTGCGCAACCACAGCATCACTCAGCACCACCACAGCATCACTTCTTCCTTTCCTTTCCTTTCCTTTCCTTTCCTTTCCTTTCCTTTCCTTTCCTTTCCTTTCCTTTCCTTTCCTTTCCTTTCCTTTCTGTCTTTCTCCCCTTCTTTCTCCCTTTCTTCTCTTTCCTTCTATCTTCCTTTTTGTCTTCCTTGCCCTCATCCCTCCTTTTCTGTCTTTCTTTTTCCTTTTTTGTCTTCCTTCCTTCCTTCCTTCCTTCCTTCCTTTCTGTCTTCCTTTCTTTCTGCTGAGTTCACGTGCTCCAGCTTTGGTTGGAACTTAAGTGAATCTATCGATCGCCCTCCCTCTATCTATCTATCGCCCTCACTCTATCTATCTATCTATCGCCCTCACTCTATCTATTTATCTATCGCCCCTCACTATATCTATCTATCGCCCTCCCTCTATCTATCTATCGCCCTCACTCTATCCATCGCATCACCACAGTATCACTCAGCACCACCACAGCATCACTCAGGGGCACCACAGCCTCACTATACGCTACCACAGCATTACTGAACGCCACAGCATCACTCTTCGCCACCACAACATCACTCAGCGCCACCACAGCATCACTCAGCACAACCACAGCATCACTCAGCACAACCACAGCATCACTCAGCGCAACCACAGCATCACTCAGCGCAACCACAGCATCACTCAGCGCAACCACAGCATCACTCAGCACAACCACAGCATCACTCAGCTCAACCACAGCATCATTCAGCGCAACCACAGCATCACTCAGCGCAACCACAGCATCACTCTGCGCAACCACAGCATCACTCAGCACCACCACAGCATCACTTGTTCAAATATGTTCTCTCAATGTTTAAAACTTTATTACAAATGACACAAAAAATTCTATAAATATTGGCATTTACAATAAAAAAATTAATACATTTGCTATTATAAAAACATAAACATAACTTAAAAAATTATTAGATTTGCAAGACCAATAGCTCCAACTTTTCGAATGCGAGACCTATTGCATTTCCAATGCTTGTTTTTATTTTGTTGTGCTGTTTGATGTCTTTTCAATATCCCTTTTACATCTTATTTACTTAGATTTTAAAATCTGTATTGATAGCATAGCTTGGACCTTTAAGTTCTTTCTGCATTAACAGATGGTACTGTTGATACCACTAACGTTTTCTGTGAAAGCCTTGTTCCTCCAGGTAAATTAGCGAGGATGAGCCAAGGATTCCTTACAAACATCCGATTCACTCAGGGGCTGCTGGGTGTGTAGGCCTTGATTGGTCCGCGTGGGGATAGCTCAGTCGGGGTTAGATTCAGGATAATGTTATGGAATAGAATCAGGCTTACGCTTGCTGTTCGGGTTAGTATTAGGGTAAGACTTGGTTGTAACTGAAGACCACTGTAGTCCCATTAGACCAGGGGTCTTCAAACTGTGGGGCGCGACCCCCAGGGGGGCCGTGGAGCGATGCAGAGGGGGTCGCGCCTTCACAGTGTCACTTCTGCCCTGGCCTCCAGGGCTTCAGCCTCCCTCCTCCCCCATCCTGTGTCTCAGCCCGGGCTGCTCCAGTGCAACTCGCGCTCCTGAGGCCTCAGCTGGGCAGTGTCTGGAGGCTTATCTCCGGCCTGAGTTTTTCACAGGTCTTTAAAGACCATTAGCATATTTACATGCCTTTGTTAACGGATTACCAAAGCTTAGTTTTTTAATGGTTCCAGTACCCCCTGGGCCCCCACTCTGCCTATTCCTTACATTTGTATTTTTACACTTACTGCTGTTGTGTGAGAATGCATTTAATGACAAGAAATATAAAGTTGGGTTGCCAAATGAAACATGCCTGCTATGTGTTGTTTAAAGATCCTGCAGAGACCTGCTCTTGACACTAAATTGAGTTATAAATAAAAAAAGTATGTATTAATTAGTTATGTGACTTTTATGTCTTTATTCTCGTTAATTATTAGTCATGGATCATTGAGGCATCCCTAGAACACTATTAAAACTGCTTTCTATTTATATTTGCTGTTCTAAGTATTCACAGATAAGTGCTAAAAATACAGCTTTAGGTGACTGCTTATTTCTGGGCCATTAAAATAATGAGCTGGTAACCCTAATCATAAGACTGGGAGTTTGTTGCAGGATCAGCACATTATTTATTTCCTCCACCCTCGAACCCTGATTAATGCCATTATAGCAATAGTGTTACTTATATCTGAAACCCTACACTTCAAGTTTCTGGGAATGCACCCTGCTTTCAGACTACTCACTTCTCATTCTCGCCTTCACTTTCACGTTCGCCCTGCACTCCCAGCGATCACCATGCACTCACACTGATCACCATGCACTCTTAGCGATCACCATGCACTCACACCATTCACCCGCTCACCCTGCACTCACAATGATCACAACGCACTCACACTGATCACAGTGCACTCAAACTGATCACCATGCACTCTTAGCGATCACAACGCACTCCCACTATTCACCCGCTCACCCTGCACTCACACTGATCACCATGCACTCACACCAATCACCATGCACTCACACCAATCACCATGCACTCACACCAATCACCATGCACTCACACCATTCACCCGCTCACCCTGCACTCACAATGATCACAATGCACTCACACTGATCACAGTGCATTCACACTAATCGTCATGCACTCACATCATTCACCCATTCACCCTGCACTCACAATCACCATGCACTCACAACATTCACCCACTCACCCTTTACCTACAGTGATCACAATGCACTCACACTGATCACCATGCACTCACACTGATCACCATGCACTCACACTGATCACCATGCACTCACAACTTTCACCCGCTCACCCTGCTCTCACACTGATCACTCTGCACTAAAAATGTGCTTGCATTGTTCACTCTGTACCCGACCCTGCAGTCACACGAGCATACTTCTCACCCTGCACTCATGTGACACTTCACTCACCTGTCCCCCCCTTACTGCTCAATCTGTAGCTCACTCACACAAGGCCATCACTAACCATGCACTAATTCGTCCCACTCTGCACTTACAGCCGAACCCAAATTCATATGGTCACCTCACTCACCCTGCAGTCACTCCTTTTACCCTACTCTCACACTGTTGCATTGCTCACTGTGCAGTCACATGGGCACTCTTGTCACCCACACAGTGCAGAAGGTTAAAGTGCCTGGTACAAAGAAGATGTACCATGCACATCACAGAACTGAGTGTGAGTAAACTATGAGTAGCGCTATAAAAAAATGAAATGTTTGTCAGACAGGTGCTGTGGAGAGATGAGGTGTATTGTTGGTGAGTGGTAGTGAGGGAATTCATGGAGAAGGTGGAAAGACTGTTGCACCGTGTGCGACCAGTGCTTGGACAAGCCATGGCTGGAGCTGTTAAACCCCCCACCCCCTCCCGAAGTTCGGGTCTAGTGGATCCCCTGCTTCTGCCTATTATTATTTACATTTGTAGTGCGCTACTGTTACCAAAAGGTGTCCTGGGGCTAATAACCATCTGCCTGCAATGTGAGAGAGGGATCCGGGGTTGGGAGAGGAGAGAAGAGAGGGATGGAAGGAAGGGGGTGAGAGGAAAGGGGCATGGGTAAACTGCTTAACTCTGCACAAGACCGCCACAGTTTGAATGCACCCTTGCTGCTCCCGGCCATGGCCAGGTGAGCTTCTAATGTGGCAGCGCGTATTCCTGCGGATTGGGAGGCCCTTCACAGAGGTTGACTAGACATCTTTCTGATGTTAATTGCTGTATTTTGGTTATAAACTGGTACTGATGGGGTGAAATCTTTCCTCAGTATTACTGTGTTTAAAAAAATTCTAAATAATAAAGCAATTCTACCCCAAAATACGCAGCATCACAGAACATTATTTAAACGTTTTACTCACACAATTTAGTCAAGCCTGTAGCATATTTTGGTCCTCACCTTCCTCATAACCTAGAGGTTTAGACATTTTTGTCAGGAGGGGGTCCTTGCGCTTGAAAATGTTGACAGGGGGGTCTCGGCATCCAAAAGTTTGAAGACCTCTGCATTAGACGAACAGTGAAACTGTAGTCTAGGAACACGAACTGTCCTGACCGATGATAATTAGGATGTTTGCTTTATTACCAGTCAGTGCCACAGGATGGCGCTTAAAGACTGTCTGATGTGAAATCGGTACGAGAGTCTACTGTGAAAGCCTGTTTACAACGAAAAGGTCCTGAATTTAAATATATTCTCACTTTTCAAACCGATCACGATTAGTCCTTTAACTTCACTTTACAAAGTAGTTGTTTCTTCTACGCCTTACCTGTAACCTTGCATGATTCAATGAAATTTGTTATACAAACCTATATCAAGATTACAATTTAAAAGTCATGAGCATCTATGATAATAAAAACGCACTAGTAATTCGTTTCTTATGCACCCCTTGTTGCTGAAAAGTGCTCTAGGTAACCACTAGAAGCATATTTAGGGCCAGATGTACGAAAGTTTTTTGTGGTCGCAAAGGCTTTTAGGCCCGTTTGCGACCGCAGAAAACGTGTGGGCCATGTACCAACCCTATTTTGCGAGTCGCAAATAATTTAAAGCACTTCCACTTCCCTTCCATTTGAGAATGCATGCATAAATATTTTTTAAGGGCAGGCAGTCGTCCCAGGGAACACTGCCTTCCCTTAAAAAATAAAACGTAAAAGTTTCATTTTTATTTTTTAAATGCATTCCATTTTCCTTTAAGGAAAACGGGCTGCATTTTAAAAACAAAAACTGCTTTATTGACAAAGCAGTCCCAGACATGGGGGTCTGCTGACTCCAGCAGGCCACCTTCCCTGGGAGTGCCAGCCATTCCCAATGGAGTCGCAAATTGCGACAGCCTCATTAATATTCATGAGGCATGCAATTTGCAACCACATTGGTAATCGCACTGTTGTACAAAGCATTTTGCAACTCACAATTTGTAAATCACAAAATGCAATGAACATACATCTGGCCCTTAGTTGGTTACCTAGAGCAGTGGTGCTTAAACTTTTGACTTCTGTGAACCATCCCTCACCTATTACTTGAATCCCAGCACCCTCACTGAATCACTATTGGAATCTGGGCCCTCCCACTAAATGATTACTGGAATGTGGTGACCCCAACTGAATCATTTTTGGAATCCAGAAGAACTTCTTTCTTGATATATAACTTTTTAATCTGTTAATATTATTTTCTTTTCTAAGCAGTGGCAAGCGTCCCAAGTAGGCATCACAGACCTCATGAGACAACGGGCCACAGGTTACGAACCACTGACCTAGAGTATTGCTTTTTTAACAAGCTTTTCTTCGTTTTTTTCTTATTTACCAAGCGCACATCTCTTCTTTTCATCAATGTCATGGCTTTCAGATTAGGTATACTTATACAGTCTTTTTAGAGTAGCTGGAATAAAACCCTTTTCTGTTAAAAACTGTTAAACACGGTTTCAACAACAGGGCAGCTGAAATTTTGGTTTTCTTACCCAGCTTTTTTGGCCTTCCTGGTATCATTTACGTGTTTAATCATTATGTTCGTCACAGTTTTTCTAAGTCCTCGGGGTTTATTCTTTTCACTTTCTTTATTACAAAGTGGGCTTGCATTCCTTTCCTTCAGATTATCAAGTTTATGTATGGTTTCAGAACTGTGTCCTTTTTGGGGTCTCAAGGCAGTGAACTCTTTCCTGCATGCCCTTAGTGCTACCTGGTTTCTCATTGTGTGTATGTTGTGGGTGTATGTATATAGAAAAAGCATTGCCACTTTCATTTGGAGTGATGGAATAAATTGTAAGATTACTATGGATAATGCGCTTTCTTCGAAAAATGAAAACATGCTTTTTGGATAATTTTGTATCCTCACACCGGAACATGCACCATAACTGGAGGGCTTGGGAGCTGTGAGACATGGCAGCAGTTTTTGGCGTGCTCCCAATCGTTGGTGGTGCTCAGACATAATGTGTCTGCCTGCACACTGAAATTTACGAGAACTTCGGGTACAGCCGAAACACATTGGTGCAATCTTCAGCCACAATAAAGCACACAAACAAACACTGAAATACAATACACAGACGAACTCAAAACCTGACACCAGGAAACATATACTGGCTCTCAAACAGGCCTTGGATTAGCTGATGAACCAGTTGTACAGATTTGCTTTTCTTTGAAATTTAAATAGGAACGTCATTCAAACAACACTTTTTGAAAAAAAACAACACAGTGAAATCAGAAAATAGTGGGTTGGGAGGGTGGGGGGAGCCTCTCATCGACTACAGTTTGTTTGAACAAGGTCTTACCTCCCCAGCAGTCCCAATAGGCTTACCCCTGATAGTAGTGGGAGGGTTCCCAAGGGGAGGGTCAAGTGTTGGTCATGGGGTGGGAAGCAGTGGGGAAAAAACAAAAAATCATTCCTCATTTCACACATTATCACATACTCTCCTGAGAAATATAAAGCATAGACTCCGGGGAACTGATGTGCCAGATAAACCAAATACTGATGACAGGAAAGATGAAAACATACTAATTACAACATGGAATGTTAACGGTTTAAGAACAAAAAGTCGACAGGGCCTGGTAACGAGGTATCTCGAAGAGTCACAAGCACATTTAAGTATTATTCAAGAGACTCACTTAACAGCGATAGAGAGTAGGGAACTTTACAAAAAACAAAATTGGATAAGGAGCTTTGTAGCCTCCGGTCAAATGGAATACTCAAAGGGAGTGGCAATAATAATAAGGAAAGGCTCAGGTGTTGAGTTGATTGCTTCCAAAACCGACAGTTCAGGTAGATGAGTAATGGCCACCCTGGGGGGCATAGACTATGACATCGTCTGCGTTGGGTTTTACGGCTCCAACGTCAATGACCCCCAGCACATGATAGATCTAAAATTTATGGCAGCGGAAACAGCAGCACCAGTAATAATAGGGGGGATTTTAATACGTTGCTAGATCCAGCACTGGGTAGGTCTACTCGTGGGAGTGGAGCTATTCCCCAGGGGATAAAGACAAGAGAAGCCCTAAAAACTATGTTGGTTGAATTGGGTCTGGTCGACTCCTGGAGACATTTAATGTCAGGTAAAAGAGCATACACTTTCCATAGCAAAAAATACCAACACTACTCATGACTGGACTATCTATTTGTGGGCAGGAAATTGGTAGGGTAGACGTATGTATACTCCCAGGGCACATCTCTGACCATGCAATGGTTAGTATCCTCTTGAAGGGTCTCACAAAAATGAATAACCCTAGATGGACACTTAAGAGGTCCATACTGTCAGATATTGATGTGTCTGCCCGCTTTAAGGAAGCCACTCTCAAATTTTTCCAGATTAACACCCAATCAGCCTCAATAGGAGTCATATAGGATGCTTTTAAAGCTTTCCTCAGAGGAGTATTACAAAGTTTGGTCTCCTATAAGAACAAGGTAGAACGGGCCGACCTGGATTAAAACTGGAAAAGGAGATTGGGATATTAGAAGTAAGAGCGCAGCAGGATACACATAATACACAGCTAAGGGAAGAGATTCTGAAAAATCTTGAGGAGGTCAGGACAAATTACAGGATCAAATTAGACCTAAAATATAGGGTAAGGTGGGCCAATGCTCGTATGCAACACTTTGAGTATGGGGAAAAAGCCAGTGCACTCCTAGCTTGGAAGTCTAAAGCGGAGAGAACAAGAAACCATATTAATGAGCTCATAATCAATCAGGAGGGAACAACTACAAACAAAGAAGAGGAAATACAAGAGACTTTGGTTTCCCTCTTCTCCAAGTTAAAGACAGAATCTAGGCGACCAGATGAAGAGGCATTAAAATGCTGGCTCAAAAATGTAGGCCTCCCGATGGTAGGAACAAACTGGATGCCCCAATCACAGAAAGGAAAATTATAGAGCAGCTCAAACGCATGACAAATGGCAAACCGAACTTCTGAGCCAATTTTGGCTCCTCTCGTGTGGGCTACAGATATGTAATGTCCATTAGGCAATCTATTGTTGTCCTGAGGATCAACCTTGTATGTTAAAAGGGTTCGAAACGTAGTCGACTCAAATACACTAAATGCATAACTATTGTGCCATTTGCTGCATGCATATGTGTATAATGTGTACTGTCTGCTTATGATTTATGATATTCAGACCACCCCAGCTTGCATAAAATCCCCCTGTTGTTTTCCCTTGAGTGTGTTAGTCGGACATCGGCTGGTGTCCCACTTGTATCACACTGTAAATTCTCACCTGTACTCAATTTATTGGAAATTAAACTGTCCGGCTGGACATATGATATAGAACTATCTAGTCTATATTTATTTGAATTGATTGTTTTTTTATCTAGGGACCCTTGTCTCTGTTGAAACGTAACTACCCAAGGTCCCTAGCTAACTGCACCTTTGAGTTCCCTTGTATTGTATAAATAATAAGGGGTAGTGTTTTAGGGTTTAGGGTAGTGTTGTGGTATTTGTGTGGTGTAGGGTTATGCTGGGGGTAGTGTTTTAGGGTTCAGGATAGTGTTGTAGTGTTTGTGTAGTGTAGGGTCATGCTGGGGGTAGTGTTTTAGGGTTTAGGGTAGTGTTGTAGTGTTTGTGTAGTGTAGGGTAGTGTTTTATGGTTTAGGGTACTGTTTGTATAGTGCAGAGTAGTGATGTGGTGTTTGTGTAGTGTAGGGTCATGCAGGGGTAGTGTATTAAGGTTGTGTTGTAGTGTTTGTGTAGGGAAGAAAAGTGGTTTATGGTAGTTTTTGGGGGTCGTGCTGGGTAGTGTAAATGTAAGGAAAGGACTGGGTGTCGAGGGTGGGTTGTGCAGGGGTTCTACATTAGGGTGTAGGGTAGGGTAGGGTAGGGTAGTGTACTCTCACTTACCTTTAAACATTTTACAATGAGTATACCTTTAACATGCATGCCTTTGCGTTGTAATGGCATGCGTGGTAAAGGCATAGTCATTGCAAAAGTTTGTGTTGTGATAATTTGCGGGGTGATTGTACTTGCGGTATAATAATTGCGGAGTGATGGTATGCGGGGTAATTGTTTGCGGGAAAACGTCACATATTCCTCTCTATGATCAAAGAATTTGTATGGGCACCATGATCCATGACTGGAGTTACTCAGATTTGCGTGACAATATTTCTAATGGCGGGATTTCTATAGAAGTAACGGATTTGTGATGACTGATGCTTGGCAGAGCTGATACTTTTGATAGGTACTGTAAGGTTGTTACCAGTTCTGTAATGTGCCCTTTATTTGTGTAAACCTAGAAACATAAAGGTTTAACCCCTTGCATGCTGATGACAGCCCCCATCCGTCATGCACTACGGCTGGGGGCCGTCATAAACCCGCCCATTCGCGATTTTGCCGCACAGGCGCAGAATCGCTGCAGCATGCAAGGGGTTAGACTAGGTACAGTCAAATTGCATAGCACTGGAAATATTAGACCAGACACCAGACGTCTGCATTTTTCTGGTCAGTCCCGGCTTTAAGAGGACTGTCCAGCTGCTTTTCTCAATTTTAAGTACATATCCTGGTTTTTAGGACAAAGGTTGAGTCATCCTGCAAAGTAGGATTAAAACGTATCCTCCTGTTTTCAAAGGCACCTTTAAAATATGAAACAATTTAAGAAATGTATTCTTTTCTTTCAGGCGGTGCAGTAGGAGGTCAGCTGATTGCTCTCAGCAGAGGTGAGACAAAGGAGGAGTGGCTGCAGAGTTTAGGGGGACACATTGTGGAAGTGCAGCCATAACTAATGTTGTGTAAATTGAGAGTTTAAGAGAACAAGAGTGTTATAATGGTTTTCAGCGTTGAAAGTCCTTCTTTTATGTCATGCCTGTCTAGGTTTATACTTCTCAAAATCTGTCATCTTAATCTTTGTACACACTTTCTTCAGCTTATTTTGTACTGTGTGCGCTATGTGAAATGCATTTTTTAAACTGTGGAAACCTATCTTGTATGATGTCTAATAATTATTTTGTAATATTCGTGCTGCTTCCTGTCACAGGCTGGGACATCATAGCACTATAACTACATATCACTATTCCAGACTGCACCATTCAGGAGTATTCAGTGATCTTTAATTTGCACAGACATCAGGAGTGATCACATTAACCAACTGAGCTTTCATGCCAGAGCAATGCATTCAACCACAGATTAGTTTAACTTGTAGTTGTTTATCATTTAAGGCAGTGGTTCTCAACCTTTTACCTTCTGTGGAGCCCCACTTAATCATTACTGGAATCTGGGGACCCCCAATGAAAAACTATAGGAATCTGTGGACCCCCACTGAGTCATTAGTGGAAGCCACAATGGTCTAAACAATTTTGATGGTTTGAGCCGCAAAACAATACACAAATTAGTAAATATTTTATTTAATTTACAAATATATAAAAACACCATTTAAATTCGAACAGCATTTCAATGGAAAGTAGGAGCCTTTCTAAATCCAATTAAGGCCACCTATTGTCCATCCTATATTCCGTTTAATGCACTTGCATGGTCCCATGAATAAACCATAGGATACCAACTACTGGGCTGATTACGATGTCGTTTGGAAAGGTTCTGAATGGGATTCGGTATCTCGAAATCCGATCTGATTCAGAAGCCTTGTTTCTGAACGAATTGTACACATTTCTCAATGACCGATTACGATGCCCGGAAACCGTCCGGGTTGTCAGGATCAGTTCTGAAAGGCATTCGGACAGTCCGAGTGTTTTGGAATCGATTCGTACAGCTCAATGGACACGGTTTCGGAGTGAGCAATTAGGATGACCGATTTGGACAGTAGTTCGGATTCTGTCTGCCAGACACAAAACATCTGTCAGAATCTGTCTTTGGGGGCCTGTTGCGGGCCCGATTCACGCACAGGAGTCTGGTTGGGGCCCGTGGGGATACCCAAAGGACCCCTCTTTTCAACCATGCACAGTGTGGAAGGCACCTTGGGGTGCCTGCCACAGGGTGCAAGGTTTTCCCAAACCACGCCTTTTTTCAATGGGAGCCTGTGTTCTCTTTCTCGTTCGGTACACAAACTTCCATTGAAGTTGATGCGAGTCTGACCGAACGATGTTGGGAAGCATCGTAATCAGTTGTTCGGACTCATAGAATGCGATTAGTTCCGAAGCAATTAGGAAATCGATTTGCTCGGAACAGTTTCCGAATGACATTGTAATCGGCCCCTACATGTTTAGTTTCCGATTTCAAATTCCTTCACATTTACAGAACATTTTTACATTTTCAATTTTGCTTCTTTATTTGCATACACTTTATAAATCTGTTAACAATATTCTAAGCAGTACCCAGACCCCTGACTAGGCTTTGTGGACCACCACTGATATAGGGTGTATGCATTTCATCTGTTTGTGAAAGGGCCAAAACTCAGTTATGTTTTGTTCTTTTTGGCTGTGTCTCTGACCCCAATCCTACACTCCTTGACCCCACCCCCACTTTACTCACAGATCCTATACCTTTTTTTGCACTTCGACCACTGAGATAAATACAATACAACGTCTGTTTAAATATTTAAGGCAAACAACACTGCTTTGAAGCGAAAAGTAGTTGGACAAATTAATGTATGTGGTAAGGAGCAGTGTGTCTTTTTTTGGTTTGTCACCTCTTGGCACGTTCAACAGCTGTGGGGGGGAGGGGGAGAGATGGGAGGGACCGATGGACATGAGGCAGAGGCCCAATGCCCCTCCTCCTCTTCTAGAGACGGCAGTGCTATTGAGCTGCTTCCTGCTCTCGGTACCTTTCGCCTGCAGTCTGCACACAGCTATTGCAGCCCCTGCTGGTACCCAGCGAGCTGTCCCAGCAGTTGCGCTGACAGTGCAGGCTTCTTGTTTCTGTTCACCTCTCCAGAGTCGGGCTGGGTTATTTGGAAATAAGGAGATGTCCTGAAAGGTCGGTGCCTCTGAAATAACTATTGGGCTTAAGCATAGTCTCTCAGTTAAATGCCCCCGACTTAACCTACAGGTATTGGGTACCTGACCAAAAAGAGCTTCCTGCAAAAGTAAAATCCAACTGTGCCCTCAAGAGGGCGGCAGAGCTCCAGGAACATAAACAGTTTTTTACCCTCGTAAATGGGTCGATCTTCATTCAATACACTTGTCGCTTTCGATGACAAGAGAATTGCTAATGTGGATGTTTTAAAACTATGCAGTGTATGCTTTTGAGAGTTTGAGCCTATTTACATTTTGCTGGGCATAGGCGTGCAACTCCCATTGGGTTCAAAGGGCTTCCGCCCACCCCCCTCCTTTTCACCCCTTCTTAGAGCCCCTGCATCTCCACTCTGCTTATTGCTGAAAGAATTAAAGAATTAGCCCCCCCTCCTCCCACCCGAAATTTTTATTAGCCCCCCTCCGAAAGTTGGCTCTTGTTGCGCCTGTGGCTGGGCAGGATATTACATCACAAATACGGCTGAAGTCCCGTCTATCGCATTACTGGTGCCACAGGTTCATGCGCTTGTATTATGGTGGACGGCATATCACCACGTTCGCATTTATTTACATAATATCCCATCCGCCAAACTCTGAATATAGCCTTCTGTCCTTTTTTCTTATGTGTAGGTTTCCAAGGAGTGCATGAGCCCACGTTTTCAGCTCTGCAGCACGAAGGTAAGCAGGGCCGGATTGGGAACACAAACCAGCCCTGGCAATAGAGCTGGACCGGCCCTGGTGGTGTGCTAGTGAGATTGCGGCCCCCGGGGGAAGTAGGCTCGCAGACTAGTCTGCCCCCGGGGTTTTCACGCAATGGGGCCGGAAGGACAAGCTGTGCGGGGTCAGGAGGTAGGTCTGAGGTGGGAACGAGGGGCAGTTGTTATAAGGGTCCAGGAGAGGAGACTCTTCCACTTCCTGCGCCCAACACCACTGGGGAGGGTTGAGGAATTTTGGACCACCCACCCACTCTACAAGGTTTGAGGGCAAGGTGATGGGTAGGTTATTTGATTTGATTTGATTTGATTTGGACTTGTAGAGCGCATGGCTGCCCTAGAGCGTCCCAGCGCTAATCCTAATCTGAACCAGGTGAACTCAAGCGAAAGCAAGATTAGAGGGTGGTAGGGAACAAAAAGGTTTTAAGTGCTCTTCTGAATTTCAGATGATCCGGTTCCATTCGGAGTTCTCTAGGGAGAGCATTCCATTTGTTTGACACATTCAGTGAGAACCGTCGGCCTCCTGTTCTAGCTTTCCTCACTCGTGGGACAATGGCAAGATTTTCTCCATCCGAGCGAAGGGCCCTGGGCGACTTGTAAGGTCGGATCAGTCCTCTCAAGGCTGGAGGGCCTTTGCCTTGCAGGGTCTTATGTGCAATACAGAGAGATTTGAAAGAGACCCGCTCTTGGATGGGGAGCCAGTGCAGGGCTTTCAGCAATGGTTTGGCTGAGGCCCTTCTCGGCGCCCCCATCAGCAGCCTGGCTGCTGCATTCTGAGCTCGCTGAAGAGTCTTGATGGTAGCAAGGGGGGCTGCGAGGAAAAGGGAGTTACCGTAATCCAGTTTGGACAAAATCAAACCCTGGATTAACAACTTTCTAGACTGAAAGGGAAGGAGAGGAAGTACCTTCCGGGCTGCCCGAAGCAGGCCGAAGCAGCCTCCAACCACTTTCTGCGCATGGGTCTTGAATGTAAGTTGGGGTTCGAACCAAATCCCTAGGCTTTTTATTTGCTGCTTAGGGGGGGAAGATCTCCCATACAAGCAGGCCACATCTCAGGGGGCAGAGAGGTAAATTGATTGCCTAGGAGCATGATCTCCGTCTTAGATCCATTTAGTTTAAGTTTTGAACTGGACATCCAGGAGGAAATGGCTGTAAGACAGTCTGGGAGATCAACCGGGCTGCCCTCATGTTGCGACAGCGAGACGACAAGCTGCGTGTCGTCGGCATAACTTATAGCTTTAACCCCAAATGGGGCTATCACCTTCTCCAACGGGGCCATGTAGACATTAAACAGTGTGGGGCTGAGGGAGGAACCCTGCGGCACCCCACACTGAAGAGGGAAGGGCTCTGACATGGACCCATTTTCCCAAATCCTAAAGGATCTCTCCTCCAGGTAGGACTGCAACCATTTGAGGGCTGATCCTGTAATGCCCAGCAGGGCCAGACGTTGGGTCAGGACAGCATGATCCACAGTATCGAATGCGGCACTCAGATCCAGGAGGATCAGAGCTACTGATCCCCCTGAATCCAAGATGCATCTTACCTCTTCAGTCACCGCCAAAAGGGCGGTGTCTGTGCCCTGACCCGGGCGAAAACCAGTCTGAGAGTCACTGAGGAGATGGTTAACCTCTAGGTACTCGGAGATCTGCTTATTCACCACTTTTTCGGCCACTTTGCTCAGACCAGGTAGAAGCGAGATCGGGCGAAAATTGGCCAGATCGGAGATGTCCAGTCCTGGTTTCTTTAAGAGAGTTTTGACCCTAGCCTGTTTCCAGCTCGGGGGCACTATGCCCGAGGATAGCGACGAATTGAGTAACTCCGTGGCTACCGGGGCAATGATGTTTAAAGTTTGCTTTAAAATGTGCATCGGAGCTGGGTCTGAGGGAGAGCCGCTTTTAATAGTGGAAAAGATATTACAAAAATCTTCTTTGGATATGGGACTGAAAGCCTCAAGTTGAGGACAGGTAGGGTCAGAGGAGGGGATCTCGACGGGTTCAATGATGGAAGATTGAGGGAGGCTATCAAGAATTTTCCGGATTTTGATGTCGAAAAATTCTGCTAACTGATTGCATCTCAGTACTGGGTCATTCTGAACCAAAGAAGGGGCTGGGACTTTAAGAAGCATGTTTACAATTTTGAATGTTTCTCTGGAAGAATTAGAAGAGAGACGAATTTTTTCTTCAAAAAAGGCAGCTTTAGATTTTTGTCGTCCTAGTTTGTAAAGTTTAAGGGCTTCTTTATATGCAGTTTTATGAATAGGTGCCCAGTCTTTGCGCCAAGCGCGCTCGGCTCTTTTGCACTCTTTCCTGAGTTCTCTTAGTTCAGGCGAGAACCAGGGAGATTTAAACGTATTGCTCTTTTTTGTACAGAGCTTAAGAGGCAGAACCGAATCCAGGGAATTAGTGAGCCAGTCTCGAAAATTTATGTCTGCCTGTAGAGCATCCGATTCTGTAGGGGGAACAGATTTTTCGAGAGCAGTTGACAAATTGTCTACTGACAGCCTTGGCCATGGCCTTTGAAGCGTACGGGAACAGGGGGCCTTGATTCCTCCTTGATGAAATTCCCATGAGAAAGGAACTAGGAAGTGGTCTGACCATAGTAGGGGCAAGGGGGGTTTAGCTGTAATCTGGGGGATGTTGGAAAAGATCGGGTCCAACAAGTGACCTTTATTATGGGTGGCTTCCTTATTTGTAAGTTCAAGATCAAAGGAGCTAAGGTTGGTAATCAGTTCAGCCCCAGCGTTGTCCTTGGGGTCGTCGAAGTGTATATTCAAGTCGCCCAGGATCAAAAAGTTCGAAGCCTGAGAGGCAGCTGATAAGGAGATTTCTAACAGGGAGTCAAGGAAGTGTTTTAGGCTCCCCGGGGGTCTATAGATGAGAAGACCTGACAGGGAGTGGGTGGGAGTAAGCTGAATGTTAAAACTAGCGCTTTCTGCATCTAAAATTCCACCCTCCTGCAATCTGCAGGTCAGGGACTCCCGATGGATTATGGCAAGTCCCCCCCCCATACCTTTGTCACGGTTCAAACATTGGATATTAAAACCACTGGGGAGCGCCGAAACAATATCAAAGTCTGAGTGAGGGGATAACCATGTCTCCGTCAAGAAGAGCAGGTCGAGCTTGCTGTCTTCTAACAGCAGGTGAATCTCGACCGCATGCTTCGGAAGCGATCTACAGTTCAGGAGAGCCATCTGCAGCGTTCTACCCACCTTCTTATCGACCGACTCCCCACTGTAAGGGGCCGGACAGGCAGGGCATCGGCAAAAGGGAGGGCTAGAACCCACCCAGTGCGGGCATCCAGGATGGGCCATGAGTCGGAATGACAGTAGCTCCTCCTTAGAGTACCTTATGGGTCCATGGGGAAGCACGGGCATAGTGGCTGGCCCTGGGCCCGGTCGGGCCCGGACGGGCCCAGACGGGCTTGCCTCCGGCGCGCCATCGGCGCGCCCGCTGCGCCCGCCCGCTGCGCGGACGGAAGTCAGGCTTCATAAGTAGCGCCCGGGCTGTGATTCGCCCGACCGCTAGAGCGCTGACCGCGTTTTTCCAGTTGCAATGGCGGCCAAAGTCGTCGCCCTTTGCAAAAACAGTTGTTCTACCGTGAAGACCCTTAAATCGGCCCCCGGTTTGTGTAAATAGAGTGGGAGGAAGCGCCCTGCTGTAACAAACAGCGTGAAAGCGTAACACACTTAAACAAGTAAATTACGTGGCTGACACAATTTATGATTAAAACGCGATAATATTTCCTTAAAAGAATAAAACAGAGTAAAGTGCCTAGCTCCCGGCTTTCCGCCTCAGGAGCGCTTGTGTTCAGAAGTGCAAATTAGCAAGGAGAAATGCTGACAGCCAGCTGCTTTTATGCGCCCGGGCTGTGATTCGCCCGACCGCTAGAGCGCTGACCGCGTTTTTCCAGTTGCAATGGCGGCCAAAGTCGTCGCCCTTTGCAAAAACAGTTGTTCTACCGTGAAGACCCTTAAATCGGCCCCAGGTTTGTGTAAATAGAGTGGGAGGAAGCGCCCTGCTGTAACAAACAGCGTGAAAGCGTAACACACTTAAACAAGTAAATTACGTGGCTGACACAATTTATGATTAAAACGCGATAATATTTCCTTAAAAGAATAAAACAGAGTAAAGTGCCTAGCTCCCGGCTTTCCGCCTCAGGAGCGCTTGTGTTCAGAAGTGCAAATTAGCAATTATCTCACAAAAAGAGAGAGGGACCCACCAACCAAAGGAGAGGGGTACCAACAAAGACCTCAGTCAAAAGAGAATCCCCTTTGGGTAATTTCACACTCACCACACCACTTTTACACGTGCAGCCTCACACCAGTAGGATGGCAATGGACAAAAAGGGGATGTAATCAATAGACAAATATAAAAAAGATTCAGATTTATTCACAAAATCATAGGTACCATATACATCACAATACATTTTTTTTTAAATCTAACAGTCCCAACCAGAACTGCATAGTAATATTTAAAAACATCAGCAAAAAAGCAGAAAAGTCTAAAAATCAAGGCACATTTGTACAGAATACTAATTTAAGTACACAAAATTGGGAACATAAAAAGGAAAAATAATTCCTATTTCCAGAGAACAAAACACTAAATCTGAAGGGCCATTTTTGAATTCCGGGAGCGAGTGTGCTGTTCGGAGGTGGAGAGGGAGGTCATTCCAGGACCTGGTGGCGAGGTAAGAGAAGGAGCATCTTCCGCTGTGATACTGGGAGTGAGGGCGAGGGAGGCGGAGCACAGGTGTCTGGATGGTTTGTGAAAGTTCAGTCGGTGATTAATTCAGTTGGCGTTCAGACTGGTCCTTGGCCTTAAAGGGGCTTGTAGGTTAGAGTCAGGATCTTGAATCGGCATCTTTTCTGGATGGGAAGCCAGTGGAGGTTCCTGGTGTGGGGGATGATGTTGGTCTGTCTGGGGAAGTCGAGGATAAGTCTGGTGGCTGAATTCTGTATCATCTGGAGTCTCTTCAAGAGTTGGGTGGTGATCCCTGCGTAGAGTGTGTTGCCGTAGTCCAGCCAGTTGGTGACTATGGCTTGAGTGATGGTTTTCCTGGTGTCTGCGGGGAGCCATCTAAAGATCTTTTGAAGCATGTGGAGTGTGTGGAAGTAGGTGGAGAAGGCTGCGTTGATCTAGTATTTCATTGTGAGTTTTGTGCCCAGGATGATGGCAAGGTAACGGCATGGCCTGTCTGTGTGGGTCCAGGTTTGGAGGGCCATCAGTTGTAGTTCCACGAGGAGGTGTTGTTCCCAAAAATCAGCACTTCCGTCTTGTCCGTATTGAGTTTCAGGCAGTTGGCCTTCATCCAGTTGGCGATGCTCCTCATGCAGTTCTGGAAGTTGGTCCTGGTGTTGGAGGGGTCTTCTGATATGTAAGAGGATGAGTTGGGTGTCGTCTGCGTAGGATATGACTGTGAGGCCATGGGTTCTAACAATGTTGGCCAGGGGCGTCATTTAGGTGTGGAACAGTGTGAGGTTGAGAGACGCCTTAGATGATGCTCTTTGGTTCCGACGTGAAGGCTGGTAGGCAGATTCTCTGGGTTCATCCTGTGAGGAAGGATGCAATCCAATTGAGGACGTCTCCCTGGATCTTGATGTGGTGGAGTCATTTGATGAGTGTGTGGTGGGATATGGGATTGAACGCTGCGGAGTGGTCGAGCAGGATCAGAGCTGCTGTTTCTACCCGGTTGAGGAGGGTTCTGATGTCAGTGGTATTGATCAGGTGGTCTTGGTGGGGGCGTTGGCACTGGCACCAGATTGGGAGGTGTCCAGCAGGTTGTTTCTTTTGAGATGTTCGGTGTTCCCAAGGAGTTTGGCCGGAGAGGGGAGTAGAGAGATAGTGTGGTAGTTCTAGTGTTCGCTAGGGTCAGCGGATGGCTTCTTGTGGAGGGGTCTGACCTCTGCATATTTCCATCCCTCTGTGAAGACGGCCATGACAATGGATGGGTTGAGAATGGAGGTGAGTTTGCAGCTTATTTCCTTGCTCCCAAGGTTGAAGGCGTGGTGAGGGTAGGAGTCCATGGGTGCTCCAGAGTGGATGTAGTTCATGATGGCTGCGGTGCCCTGAGTGGTGAGCTGTTCCCATGTGGTGAGTGGGTGATTGTGGGCAGTGAGGAGTTTGTAGAGGTCAGTGGGTTGGTGCTCAAAGTTATTGTAGATAGCGGATATCTTATTGTGGAAGTAGTCTGCCAGGGTGTCGCACAGTTCCTGGGAAGGGGAGATTGTGCTCTCAGTGGCTGACATGCAGGAGAACGTTGACAATGCTGAAGAGTTCCTTGCTGCGGTTGGAGCTTGCTTTGGGGCGGTCTGCTAGGGCCCCTCTTTTTGTGTATTTCAGGCATTGGTGGTATATGTTGAGGGCTGTCTTGAAGGTGGCTCGGTCTGTGAAGTTTTTGCTGGTGTGCCATTTTTTTCTAGCAGTTTGCAGTTGCGTTACATTGTCCTGAGTTCTGGTGTGTACCACCTGGCTTGATTGGTGCATTTGCCTGTCTTTGCGGGACTGTAGGGATGGCTGTTGATGCAGTTGGTGATGCAGGCAGAAAAATTCTGAAAGGCCAGTTCTAGCTTGGTTGCGGGGTCAAGACTGGTGGTGTTGAGGGTGTCCCTCCATTGGGTATCTGTTACTTTGTTTCCACTGATTTGGAAGGAGATGGGGGCTTGTTGGTGGTGCAAAGGGATCCTGCAACAGTGAAGCGTACTATGGCGTCGTCAGTCCATGTGCGCTTGGTGACATGATTGTCCTAGACTAGTCGCTGCAGTGCAGATTTAGTCTAGAGTGGGTCCTGCTCATGCGTGTGGGGTTGGTGACCAGTTGGGTGAGGCCAATCTTGCTCATGCTTTCCAAGAGGATGGCGGAGTTTGGGTCTATGGAGTTGTCGAGGTGAAAGTTGAGGCCCCCGAGGAAGAAGTACTACTTGAAGTCAATGGTGAGTGGGGTAATACATTTGGGAATGGCATTACAGAAGCGGGGTGTGGTCTGTTGGCGAGGGTGCCCCTGTGGCCATTCTGCCATCGGTTTGGAGTTGGAAGTCGAGGTGTTCTATGATTGGAGTTCTGTTGTCCTTGGTGGTGGTGCAGCGGATTGTTTATTTGTGGATGATTATTGTTGGTGCAGCTCTGGTATATCATCTTATAGTCGTTGGGTGTTGCAGTGGCAACGTTCAGGGTAGAGGAGGGGTTGAGTCAAGTCTCTGTAATGAGGTTAATATCGGGGGTGAGACTGGTGATGGGATCTCAGATATCTGTTGCGTGTTTACAGAGTGATCTGGCATTGAGCATGATGGAGCAGACTAGCTCTGGAGTAGTCATAGTAGGTGAAATGGGAGTGGTGCGGCTTTCTGTGAGGGCAGAAGGTCCTGAGTTGAAGGTGAAGAGGCAGCAGTGGAAGGTGAAAGGTCCTACCGTTGATCGAGGCGATGTGAAGCAGCAGTTGGTGTTGGTGAGTCTGGGGTCCAGGACTCGGAGCTCTGAGACTGAGTATCTGTGGGTGGAAGGAGGGCCAGGGTTCCTGGTGCTCGATGCGGTCCCAGCACAGACGAGCTTGCCTTTGGTGCCCCGATGGCGCACCCATGCTGTGGCCTCCGTTAAGTAGGTCCTGGTTGGGGACCTGAGGCAGTGGCGGGAAAAAGGAGTGGCGGTGAGCTGACTCTCAGGCAAAAATGGCAAATTGTGCGGTTTGCAGCAGTAAAAAAATATTTTTGGTCTTGACAAACACCAAACTGCGATTCTACAGCATCACAATTTGGGTTTACAATCCAGTATTTAGAAGGCACGTATTTATGTCTTCCTTTCCAAATACTCAATCCAACTGTATGTATTAATAAAAATTCCAATCCCAAAACATTACTATTTCACCACCTCTTCAAAGAAGGGGGTTACCCATTCAAAAATTAGAAGGGTTCCCCATGGGACCTCTATACTTTTGATAATGTTGAAAAAAATATTTTTTTAAGCGCATGCAGTAGTTTCATGAAAGTTTAACGTTCAATTTAATTTTTTTTAAATGCATCCAGTTTTCCTTTTGGAAAAACAAGCTGCAATTTAAAAAAAAAGATTGCTTTATTTAAAAGCAATCACAGACATAGTGGTCTGCTGACTCCAGCAGGCCACCATCCTTGTGATGGCTGGCATTCCTAATTGGCCCCAAACTGCGAACTACCTCATTAACATTCATGGAGTAGGTCGATCTGCTACCCAATGTTAGTACATCTAGCCGCATTTCACTGATATAATTCACCCTAATATTTATCACTTTGATTCTTGGTTTTGCTAGTAAATTTGAGGGCATGAACATAAGGACCAACAGGGACCAGTTTCAATGTCCGTTTTTAGGTCTCGGCTAAAGACGCGCGGAAGCGCGTCTCTGCCGAGATCTTTTGTCGGCGAGTGTGCTCCCCAGGAGACACTCCTGGCCGCGCGCAGGCGATGCTAAACTGGCACGCGCATAAGTATCCCACACGACACACGCATGCGCAGAGATACAAACACACACAGGAGTGCACGCACATACATACAGAACCCCCCCACTCATACACACACACGCGCGCGCGCGCACACACACACACACACACACAAGTGCACCGGCCCTCCCCCTCCCCCTTTAACTTACTGTCGCAATCTGGGGGACTCCGCTCTCCGCACGGGCAGGTGGTAGCTCCTTTCCCGGGACTCCCTCTTGGTCAAGGGAGCCCCGCAACACGTGTGCATCGTCCTGTTGTCGGCCCCGGGGCTCTCCACGCTCGCAGGAGCCCCGGGCCGCTCGACGCATTTCCTCCGCCTGCCTCCTCTTCCGATCCGGACGCGGCTCCGCCCCCATCACAGGCAATCTTGCCTGACTTCCGGTGCGGCCGCGGCGGAATTCCGGGGGCAGTGGGAGTTACTCCACCCCCCTCGAGAGTGCACGTGAGCTCGTAGTATGTATATTCCGACCATAATAATGTTATTTACACAAGTGGCGTAATTTGGGAGATAAACTGGTACACTGCGCGCACGTGTTATCCACACACGATTACAGCTAATATAAGCATTTCACGTAAACACTCGCATATTAATATAGATATTATATCTGTTCCTTCCTGAATCGTTCTCCTCCCTCTTTTTCATTTAAAGAACGAAACGGATACTGAATTCTCATTTCACGTAAACACTCGCATATTAATATAGATATTATATCTGTTCCTTCCTGAATCGTTCTCCTCCCTCTTTTTCATTTAAAGAACGAAACGGATACTGAATTCTGGACTTTTGTTAGAAATGTTCTTTCCTGGACCTCTGAGCCCCTCTTTAAACTGACCATGTTTTGCGGCTGTATTTTGCAGCAGACAGGTAGGATGGGCGTCTCTCTCTGCTACTGCACTGGCAATTAACTCCTTTTGAAAGCACATCTTGCTTTCAATCTCGCATGTAAGGAACCTCATCCCCTCCCTAATTCAATCTGACACTCGAACCACGCTACTGTCAGATGGACCTAATGCAGGAGGTTTTTTTTAGAATTGGAAGGAGAGGGAACGAGACGATTAGAGGGAGAGAAGAAGGAGTACGGGAACTGATAGAAGGAGATGGGGGCGTAAGGGAAGCAAAGAGGGAGCATGAAGGCAAGAAGGCAGGACAGACGAAAAGAAGGCAAAGTCGGAGAGGAGAGTGGGCGGGCGGGAGGAAGGCAGAACAGAGAGCGTGCGGAATGAAGAAATTAAGAAGGAAACCGGGAGGATTGGAAACAAATGAGAAATGTAGGGGCGGGGAATAGGTGAGCAGGATGCGGGAATGAACAGATTTCAGAAAGTAAATGAGCCAAATTAACAAATAAGAAGATTGAAATGAAAAGAATGAATAAAACCGAAACAAGTAAACAATTAAGATGTACAAGTAATGCCAGGAAGGCAGAATAAAAACAATATGACAATAGTATGAGACGTTAAACACAGAATAATCAATTAAGGTGATAAAGGAGAAATGTAGAGACATAAGAGAGAAGGATGCTGCAATGAACAGATTTCAGAAAGAAAGGAGCAAACAATAAATAAATAAATAAGGAGAGTAAAGCTAAAAAGGAAATTAATAAAACCAAACGACGTAGCCAGTTAAAACCTACAATGGTCGAAAGGTAGGCAGTACAAAAAAAAAAAAAAACATGACAGTATGAGAAGTCATGCACAAAATAAGCAATGGAGGTGACAAAGGAGAACATAACGAAGAATGAATTACACAGAAGAAGGGCGTGTATTACAGAAGAAAAAGATCGCAAGATAAAATATAATAATAAGAAAACAATAAACAAGTGACTGAAGGACGAAAAGAGATAAGGTAATAGGATATCAAAGTAGGGAATATATATACACTCATATTTTTATTTGACAATCTTTTTATTAGCAATATCATTGTGTACTTTACAGAATATACTAACAAAAAACACAATGCAAGCGTTTTGAGTCGTACACACAGTTACTACAAGTGTAGAAGCGTCTAGTAACATTACGTTTTGATTTTATCATTTATTCCAACTACTTGAAACCAAACTCCCCCCACCCTTCCCTCCCACTCCCAGCACTCTGTAGTGAGTGCAGAGTGCCGAGTAGTGAGTGCAGAGTAGTGAGTAGTGAGTGCAGAGTAGTGAGTGCAGAGTAGTGAGTGCAGAGTGCAGAGTAGTGAGTGCAGAGTGAGTGTGCAAAGTGCAGAGTAGTGAGTGCAGAGTGCACAGTAGTGAGTACAGAGTGCAGAGTGCAGAGTAGTGAGTGCAGAGTGAGTGTGCAGAATGCAGAGTAGTGAGTGCAGAGTAGTGAGTGCAGAGTAGTGAGTGCACAGTAGTGAGTGCAGAGTAGTGAGTGCAGAGTGAGTGTGCAGAATAGTGAGTGCAGAATAGTGAGTGCAGAGTAGTGAGTGCAGAGTAGTGAGTACAGAGTGCAGAGTAGTGAGTGCAGACTAGTGAGTGCAGAGTGAGTGCGCAGAGCAGTGAGTGCAGGTGCAGAGTGGTGTGTGCTGTTGAGTGCAGAGTGCTGTGTATTGGCAATGTAAATGACAATGCCATTTATTTATGATTTAAAGAAAAAAAAAAAAATGTCATGAGCAATGCCAATAGCTCTACCTTTAATGATGCCGAGACCATTGCATTGCAAATGCTTGTTAATTACTATCACGTCCGAGAGCGGGAGGGACACTGCCAACTTTAAGTCCTGAAAAACGCACTTAGCTATGCCAGCCTATTGTCCAGTGGCGGCTCGCAGAGGGAGTGCTGTGGGGCGGGGTGGGGCGGGGGAGGGGCAGGGTGGGGGGTAGTAGACTCTGACACACGACGGACAGGAGTAAAGTAAGTCTCCTTGACCACGCTGTATCGCCGAGTTGGCGATACAGCGAGCGCAAGGTAAATAGTTTTATTTATTTAATGGCTTACTTTACACCTGTCCGTCTATGTCTGAGTCTGCTACCCCTACATCCTGCCCATCCCGCGCCTCGCCCCAATGCTCCGCAGCACTTCCTATGTTGGCTGCCACTGTTATTGTCATGCTTAGAATGACAATGGACTGCCCAGAACTGCCACAGCATGAGGTACACAGTCCACTGACCACTGGGTTAGGATGGGAATGGAAGGAAACATGGATGGGGTAGGTAGAGAAGGACAAGGCATACGGTGGGGATTGTGGAGGGAAGATGGCGGCCAGTGAGGGGTTTTGTGTTTCATTCATTCCCCATGGTGCAAGCATCCCTTCGAGCTTCCCACTGAAGGGCCTCTCACTCCCAGCAAAGGGGCTGCTCATTCCTCACAGAGAGGCCACTCAAGGCACCACAGAGAAGCCTATCAATCCACAGTGGCCTAGTCCTACTCCGTGGGCTCTTGCTCCCTAGTCCTAAACATTACCCTCATCTTTTTAAAACAGAAATGAAAACCTTAATTATGCAATGTTTTCTTACAGCAAGTTTTCGTCATAGTATTTTTGTTGATGGCATTCTGCATCAATCCTGATATACACATACCCATTGGGTGCACATCTCCACCAGCATACGAAAGCCTTGACCTGCACGTCCCTGTGCATATAGCTGAGTCCTTGCACTTCAAACCTGACTTGCACTTGTCCTGTGTGCATAAAAGTCTGCTAGTGTAATCAACAACGAGCTGGTTAAACAATGCACATCCAGCTGTGCCAGTGTGTTTCAACACTCACCTGCATATAACATACGCATGCATGCACTGCTCTGGTCAGTAACCCAACCCTGACCTGCACATAACATGCACACACAGCTCTGCCAGTGTACCTCTACTATGACCCGCCCATAATGATGTGCAAACAAAGCTATGCCAGTATGTGTCAGCCATGACCTGCAGGTCCTTTGTATGCACACACTGGGCTGCCAGTCTACGTCATTCATGGTCTGAACATCCCCCTGTGCACACACATAGCTCGGTCAATGCACATCTTCAGTGTGAGCACAGCTCTGCCACTGCACCTTGAACCTTATCTGTAGATTCCATTGTTTTACAACTGCACCTCGATCACCAGTGCCAGATTAACCCCTTGGGCGCGGCCGCGATTCTGCGCCTGTGCGGCGCTTTTAATGAGTTGGCGCGTTCATGATGGCCCCCAGCCGTCATCAGCACACGCCGACCGCGGTGTATGACGGACGGGGGCCGTCATCAGCATAGAAGGGGTTAAACCCTTAGGAGACCTCTAGGCAGTCGAAATTTCAGGGGCCCCCTTGCAAGTTATCTCCTAATGCGTTGGTCGCTAGATGGAGATGACCATCACTGCTGTACATGGCACATATGTAGTTTGCACCAGATTTTTTTTACAAACTGCCTGCTACCAGAAAAGAACTTTTAAGAGAACAACTGTTATGTGAATCTGATGTAGTGTCTCTGGATTATGTACTTTAAATTGTCAATGGGTACATTACATTAATATAGTATTTTCTCTATAGAGGCTTTAATGTAAAGTTTCTGTTTCTTTGAGTTGATACATTTTTTTCTATCTTTTGGAAAAAATTTAAGAAAGCTTGATTGTAATTTTCTTTTAATATCAAATCACTATTATTTTGATCGGATGTCACAGGGCCCCTACAAGGAGTGGGGCCTATAGGCCGGTGCCTCCGTTGCCTATCTGGTTATTCGGAACTCTCGATCACAGCCTGTACATACCTATAGCTCTAGCAATAAGCCTCAACCCTGACCTAGAACAGCCATTGCACGCTAATTCTAACTGAGATCTAATTGTGCATACAGAGCTCTGCCAATACACTTCAGTCCCCACCTGCAGATGCAAAAACAGCTCACCCATTGATCTTCAGTCCTGATCCACAGTTGATCAGTGCACACACAGAACTGCCCTTATTGTTAGCAAGACTCTATGGCTTCCTGAGTTTTAGCAGGAGCCAATGGGAAACATAGGGTGAGCAGAAGCCTTAGGGAATTAAGGGTTAGCAATAGCATCATGGAAGTGAGGGTAGCAAGAACCTCGTGGAAGTAAGTGTTAGCAATAGTCTCCAGGAACTAAAAGGAACTAAGGGTTAGCAATAGTCTTTTGGAACTAAGGGTTGGCAATAGCCTCGTGGAAGTAAGGGCCGGTTATTAATAGTCTTGTGGAACTAAGGGTTGGCAATAGCCTCGTGGAAGTAGGGGTTATTAATAGTCTTGTGGAACTAAGGGTTGGCAATAGCCTCGTGGAAGTAGGGGTTATTAATAGTCTTGTGGAACTAAGGGTTGGCAATAGCCTCGTGGAATTAAGGGCCGGTTATTAATAGTCTTGTGGAACTAAGGGTTGGCAATAGCCTCGTGGAAGTAAGGGCCGGTTATTAATAGTCTTGTGGAACTAAGGGTTGGCAATAGCCTCGTGGAAGTAAGGGCCGGTTATTAATAGTCTTGTGGAACTAAGGGTTGGCAATAGCCTTGTGGAAGTAAGGGTTAGCAATGGCCTTTTGGAACTAAGGGTTGGCAATAGCCTCGTGGAAGTAAGGGCCGGTTATTAATAGTCTTGTGGAACTAAGGGTTGGCAATAGCCTCGTGGAAGTAGGGGTTATTAATAGTCTTGTGGAACTAAGGGTTGGCAATAGCCTCGTGGAAGTAGGGGTTATTAATAGTCTTGTGGAACTAAGGGTTGGCAATAGCCTCGTGGAAGTAAGGGCCGGTTATTAATAGTCTTGTGGAACTAAGGGTTGGCAATAGCCTTGTGGAAGTAAGGGTTAGCAATGGCCTTTTGGAACTAAGGGTTGGTAATAGCCTCGTGGAAGTAAGGGTTATTAATAGTCTTGTGGAACTAAGGGTTGGCAATAGCCTCGTGGACGTAAGGGTTATTAATAGTCTTGTGGAACTAAGGGTTGGCAATAGCCTCGTTGAGGTAAGGGTTATTAATAGTGTTGTGGAACTAAGGGTTGGCAATAGCCTCGTTGAGGTAAGAGTTATTAATAGTCTTGTGGAACTAACGGTTGGCAATAGCCTCGATGAAGAAAGAGTTATTAACAGTCTTGTGGAACTAAGGGTTGGCAATAGCCTCGTGGAAGTAAGGGTTATTAATAGTCTTGTGGAACTAAGGGTTGGCTATAGCCTCGATGAAGAAAGAGTAATTAATAGTCTTGTGGAACTAAGGGTTGGCAATAGCCTCGTGGAAGTAAGGGTTATTAATAGTCTTGTGGAACTAAGGGTTGGCAATAGCCTCGTTGAGGTAAGAGTTATTAATAGTCTTGTGGAACTAAGGGTTGGCAATAGCCTCGTTGAGGTAAGGGTTATTAATAGTCTTGTGGAACTAAGGGTTGGCAATAGCCTCGTTGAGGTAAGAGTTATTAATAGTCTTGTGGAACTAAGGGTTGGCAATAGCCTCGATGAAGAAAGAGTTATTAATAGTCTTGTGGAACTAAGGGTTGGCAATAGCCTCGTGGAAGTAAGGGTTATTAATAGTCTTGTGGAACTAAGGGTTGGCAATAGCCTCGATGAAGAAAGAGTTATTAATAGTCTTGTGGAACTAAGGGTTGGCAATAGCCTCGTTGAGGTAAGGGTTATTAATAGTCTTGTGGAACTAAGGGTTGGCAATAGCCTCGTTGAGGTAAGAGTTATTAATAGTCTTGTGGAACTAAGGGTTGGCAATAGCCTCGATGAAGAAAGAGTTATTAATAGTCTTGTGGAACTAAGGGTTGGCAATAGCCTCGTTGAGGTAATGGTTATTAATAGTCTTGTGGAACTAAGGGTTGGCAATAGCCTCGTTGAGGTAAGAGTTATTAATAGTCTTGTGGAACTAAGGGTTGGCAATAGCCTCGATGAAGAAAGAGTTATTAATAGTCTTGTGGAACTAAGGGTTGGCAATAGCCTCGTGGAAGTAAGGGTTATTAATAGTCTTGTGGAACTAAGGGTTGGCAATAGCCTCGATGAAGAAAGAGTTATTAATAGTCTTGTGGAACTAAGGGTTGGCAATAGCCTCGATGAAGAAAGAGTTATTAATAGTCTTGTGGAACTAAGGGTTGGCAATAGCCTCGATGTAGAAAGAGTTATTAATAGTCTTGTGGAACTAAGGGTTGGCAATAGCCTCGATGAAGAAAGAGTTATTAATAGTCTTGTGGAACTAAGGGTTGGCAATAGCCTCGTTGAGGTAAGAGTTATTAATAGTATTGTGGAACTAAGGGTTGGCAATAGCCTCGATGAAGAAAGAGTTATTAATAGCCTCGTGGAAGTAAGGGTTAGCAACATCCTAGTTGAGGTAAGGAATAGCAATAGCCTCATGGAACTGAGGGTCAGCAACAGACTCATGGGACTGAGGGTCACCCATACCCTCGCAGAACTAAGGGTCAGCCACAGTCTCATGTAACTAAGGGTTGGCAATAGCCTCGTGGAAGTAAGCGTCAGCAATACCCTCGCAGAAGTAAGGGTCAGCAATACCCTCGCTGAAGTAAGGGTAAGCAATACTCTCGCTGAAGGAAGGGTCAGATATAGCCACGCAAGAAGTAAGGGTCAGCAATAGCCATGGGGAAGTAAGTGTCAGCAAAAGCTTTGTGGAAGTAAGGGTTAGCACTGGCCTCACGGAAGTAAGGGTTAGCAATAGCCTCATGGAACTGAGGGTCAGCCGTACTCTCATGCAACTAGGGGTTAGCAGTAGCCTCATGGAAGTAAGGGATAGATGCAATCTCAGGAAACCTGACAAATCGAGGGCAAACATGAGTCTCAGGGGCACTGAAGCTTAGAAGACTCATGGAACTTAGGGTTGAGTAGATGTCTCAAAGAATTCCAGGGTAATCGAAGACTCAAGGAACTGAAGAGGGAGTAGGAGACTCCGGCAACTAAGAGTTAACAGGAGTCTCAGGAAACTGGGGCTGAGCAGGAGCTTGAAGGGACTAAGGATTGGCAGCAGACTCAGGAACTGGGGTCCAGCAGCAATCCCAAGGAACTGTGTGAGTAGGAGCCTTAGGGAACTGAGTGTGACTTGACGCCTCAGGGAACAAGAGTGAATAGGCGCCTCAAAGAACTGAGGGTGAGTAGAAGGCTTAAGGATCTGAAGATTAGGAGCCTCTGGAAACAGTGAATAGATGCCCCAAGGAATGCGAGCGAGTAGGAGCTTTAAGAAACTAAGTGGGAAATTAAAACCTCAAGGAACTAAATGGAAGTATGATCCTCAAGGAACTGGAGGTGAGCGGGAGCCTCATGGAGCTGAGGCGGGATAGGAATGTCAAAGGTAATGAGGGTGAGTAGAAGCCTCAGGAATTGTTAGTAGGAGTCTCAATGTGAAAGAGAGCCTGGAGGAACTGAGGGTGAGCAGGAACCACAGGGAACTACATTTTATCAGGTGCTCCTGAAGCAAAGTATGAGAAGGAGCCTTAAGGAACTGTGGGTGAATAGGACACTGGAGAAACCTAGTGTAGGTAGAAGTGAGTAGGAGCCTCAAGGGAACTCAGGGTGAGCAGGATTCTCTGGGAACTCAAGGTGAACTCAAGAGAGCAGGGGTCTTGAAGATCTGGAGCCTGGAGGACATAAACTGGGCTGTGCCCTTGGAGCCAGTGGGACTTGGGTGTCAGCTGGAGCTTCAAGATCTTAGTGTGAGCAGGTTTGATGGGTCCCAGATGGAGAGCAACATCCTTCAGACCCAGGGTGAGCTTGATCCGCTGGGAGCTTGAGCAGGACCCTTAGGATGTGCTGGTGGACCTGGCATTCAAGTATCTGAGAGAGAACCAGGACTTTGAGACCGACGGGTGAGCAGTGAATCCAGAGACTTTAGGTGAGAAGGACATTTATAGAACTAAAGGTAAGCATTAGGAGACCTGTAAGTGTTTTTAACCTTGATTAATGTTACTGCAACCAAAATACTCATGATGATTCTACCAATGCAATGTTTCACAAAAGGTCACAATCTGCAAATCTGGACCACTTTTTGGGGTGTACTCAGGCCTAATTTTAGTCCCAATCCGATCCTGGCTGCCAGTGATGACGTGCACAGAACCTGCCCCCACTTCAATGCATGTCCCCGCATTTTAAAGGACTATGCAAGGTTATCAAAAGATCAGTTGTTTTTGAGCTCAGTGTATTCCAAGAGTGAAAAAAAAAAGAGCTGATGTTTTTGGTCAATAACGATCATGCTTAGGAACATTGGAAATATGCGGTACGGAAGCACCGAATTATGTGGCAGGATTGACTAATTTATGCAGCAAGAGAAGGCAAATTATGCAGCATAATGCTACACATTTTTTGATAGTATTAAGCATGGTAATACTGTCTTGGCAAAGATTCACCTTATCAATACCAGTTTAACAACCAAATACAGAAATAAGAGACTGAAAGATGACCAGTTAACCTTTGCGAATAGCCTTCAACAGCGCACAAACACGTCGCAACGTTGTTATTAGCTTTTGATTCATTTGAGATAGAAATACGTTTTATTGTTAAAATCTGCAGAATTTGTTGCAGATTATGGATTGTGTGACAAATGCACCACGTCGATGATCATTCATGAAAAGAAGACACGGTTTGAGAATCGCATAATTCCAGTGGCCCTGATCGATGTACGTAGACCATAAATAACAATACTTAAAACACACTGCAGCTGGTTTCAAGCGCTGTAAATAAAGTAACACAAATTTCTGGTTTTGAGCACCACCTAGTGGTAAAAAGGGATACTGGTGTATCTAAAAATCACATGAAAATGACAAACTGTATTGAATAAAGCCAACAGCTTAATGCAGCAGCTCCTGTCTCCTATTTATTCCCTGAACAGGTTAAAAAGGATATTTTAAAGGTTAAACGGTATGATTTCATTGATTCATTCCTATCACAATACGTGCAAAAGCAATTTCTTCCTTATTAAAATCCATGTCCCAGCCTACGAAATGTCACTGAAGAAAGCTTTGTCCTAGGGTGTTCAGAAACCCTCTGGTTTGGTGACCGTTCGACCAATGTTTGTCCAAAGCCAGAGGATGCTGCAAGTGGTTGACAGTGATATGGGTAGTGCTTGAAATGGAAAAATAGAAGTGCCGGTACTCCATACCGGATAGTACCAGCCCATTTAAAGCACTGGTATGGTCCCCGGAAATAGAGACACACACATGCATAGACCTGTGAGGCACTGAGGGTTAGGTCCGTTTCGCAAAACGGTGTGTCGGGTCCATATCTGGGACCCTCCACTCCAGAGACAGACAAATTTGTGTTAAAAAAAGAAGAAAATGGTTATTTTTTACTGCCAGATGAGGCTTAATTTGTTTTTAAGAGTCTATCATTGTCACTGCTGATGCCGGAGGATACCGAATTCCAAGGCTGCCTAGACTTGATCCCACCTCATGCCTCTTTCTTCCTCAACCCCACTCTGGAGTCCCTCTGGCTGCTGTGTCAGTGAACTCCATTTAGCCTCATTGGGACATGGGAGATTTGGAGGGAGTATGGGCCAAATATGAGTGCTCAGCAGTGATTGCTTTGTAAAAAAAAACATAAGTACAGGGCCAAAAGGTTTTCTTAGGAGCCCATTGACAATGCTGCCAAATGCCAACGCTGCCTACCTTTGATTCCACCTTATGCCTTTTTCTTTCACCACCCTACACTTTATGTCCTTTCATCCTTGCTCTCTCTCTTTGTTATTGTTTTCCTGTCTTTCCCAACCCCCTTCCTTGTCCCTCTATTGTCTCTCTCACTTGCTCTCGGCCAAAATCGAATGATGAAAAACATATCCTTGAACTCAATAATGAGTACCAGTGCCCACCATCTGCAAACACTGGCCCAAATTAAGCACTGCGGTAGATACCCATGAACAATGACACAATAGTGCCCTCCCTGGAAACAGAGGCACGCAAGGATTCTGATTCCCATTGGCTTATTCTTTATTAAAAGGAGATGCATTCCTCAGACTTCCAAATTTCTATTAACAAAATTGGTATTCAGCAGATAAGGCTAGATTGAATGGTTTATTCATTGGCCCAGATATTCTCCCCAATTTGGCACAGCATTCGGCTGTATGACACAATCACGCATGCTTTTACAACTCATGTCATTACAATGCGGGCAATACATCGAACGCGTTGTTACAGCATTTTCCATTACCATGCAAGCCGTTACAATGAAGTGCCGTAGGGAAGCGCTGGCCTTTGGGATAGCATATATTACTATTCGAACTCCAGTCAGTGCAACAGTAGGGAAGGTGTTGGATTTAAAAATGTTAAATCCAACAACATGTTCCCTAATGCAAGTCGTTGTAACGACTTGCGTGGCAATGGAATGCGTGGTAATGGAACGTGTGGTAACAACGCTTTTATTGTATTGCCCGTGTTGTAATGGTACTGTGTGGTTCCTGCTGCATAGTAAAGGCTGTTTCCCGAGACGGGGTATTTGAGGAATGCAAATTGTGTCATGTCAGCTGACAGAATAAAAGTCTGATTGATTTAGCCTGATCTGGATCTAATACTCAGAGTCTCCTCTTTGAAGAAAGTTTATTGAGTTTGAAATATATGGGTCTGATGTACAAAGAGCAGCTCGATGTCTACGAATGTGATAGTTTGGATTATTCCACCCAAAGCTGTAAAAAATGGCCTGGATGTGCAGGTATTATGTTTTTTAATGCATATTAAATCGTTAAGTACTCTGCTGATGTGCTCATTTAAAAAATAATCAGACATCATCAAAATGTGGTAGTTTGCCCAAGAGCTGGTGTTAAGGAATAGGTGCTGGTACGAAGCAGCAGAAAACACGAGTGCAAATTAATCACTGCTCACTAACCAAGCGGTTTGCAACGTGCCCTCCATTTTGTGATGGGCCTGATTTGCTAATTAGTTGCATTGAAAAGAACAAGTTACTTACATTCAGTAACACTGTTTTGGGAGGATACTCTACCTATGTGCAGATTCCTCACTTCAGAATATTCCACAGGCACCAGACAAGATCCAGAAATGGTTCATAGCAGTGTTCACACAAACTACAAGGTGGCGCCCCTGCATCCGGTTCGTTATGAGTGCTGAGGTCAATTTCCTGCTTATGTCTTTCCACGCCCTGGGATGCAAATCTCAAAACAATTGAAAGAGCCGGTGTGTAGATATCTAAATTGGGACCTTTTTAGATGGTAAAATGAGGGCATGCCACAGGAAGGGGAGATGGAAAGGCAGTGGGGAATCTGTGGTTAGAGTTCTTCTGATGGAAACTTCTAACCCAAGAATACTAATTTTTAGAAAAGATACCAAAGCAGTACCTGTCAAGGTAGCAGTGCCGCATGAATGTGTTCACTGATGCCCAGGCCCCAGGTTGCAGCCTGACAGATGTCATGGACAGGACCAATGCAGTGGTGGAAGCCTTGACCCTAGTGCAATGGACCCTCCGTCATTCTGAAGGCTGTTGTTTTGGCCAATACATGACAGATCCTGATGTAGAGGGCTATCCACAGCAGACTCCTTTTCTGAACCACCTTTCCTTTCTTTGCCCTTGAGGACCCAACAAAAAAACTCATCATCCACCTGATGGTCTTTGGTGTGATCGATGTGCTAGCTCAAAGCTCTTTTGGGGTGCAGTCGATACTGCCTTTCCTCTTCTTTTGAGGGATGAGGCAGGGTAAAGAAACATGGGAGATAATGAATTGCTGATTGTGAAAAAGAGTCATAACGTTTGGCAAGTAGGCCACCCTGATCCTCAGCACGAATTTGTCCAGAAAAAAAAGGTGGTCGTGGGAGGCTGCACAGAGAGAATCTGGAATTCACTCACACAATAAGCAGAAGTGATTTCTATAACTATTATAGTCTTTAGGGTCACAAGACACAGCGAGCAGCTGCGAATTGGCCTGAAGGGAGTACACATGAGAAATGTCAGGAACAAGTTATGGTCCCACTGTGGCATCACATACAGTTTGGGAGAAAACATTTAGGTCAAACCTTTAAGAAATCACATCACAATTGGAGATTTAAAGAAGGATGTTTGGTCTGGTAAATGTAGAAAGGATGAAAGGGACAACAAATAACCCCTAACAGTGGCCACTGCAAGACCTTGCTGGCCAAAGACAAAAGAAATAACACAAACTTTCCAACAGTTTGGCATGTAACAAAAAGAAATGAGAATCAAAGCTTTGGTGCCTGTACCAGTCCCAACAGCCCAGAGGTGATGCTCAGTGCAAAGAAGGTGCAAATGGCTTGGAACACAATACCCTATGTCCCCTAAATGAGATGAAGAAAAAAATCCCCTTGTCTCTCAAATATTTGCATGCATAGAGTAGCCACGCGCCCTTCAAATAGTATCAGCACAAGTATTCATGTTAAGGTACACTTTTTTGTGCAAAGCTTTCGACAAAGTTCTCATTGTAAATAAACAAAAAAGTTCTCAGTTGTTTTCCCAAGAGAAGTCAATCAGGCTCTTCAAGTTAAAAATGTGTTCCTTATTCAAAGTTCTTTAATGAAAAGGAATAGCCAACGCGTTTCGTCCGTTACCGGACTTCTTCAGGACGATAATTCCTTTGATGCTCCTTCCTTCGATGCTTCTTTGATGCTCATGACGAGCTCAGCTCGTCATGAGCCATGGTGCTCGTGTGCTCATGACGAGCTGAGCTTGTCATGACCGTTAGAACGCTCGCATGCTGGGCTAATTCCCCTGCTGTGTGAGCGTTCTATGAAAACGGGTGTGGTCATGACGAGCCAGCTCGTCATGAGCACACGAGCACTGTGCTGCATGACGAGCTGAGCTTGTCATGAGCACGGGGGCGCTGTGCGCGTCCCCCCTCCCCCAGGACAGTGGGGGAATGTGCCCAGCAGTGAAGGTGCTAGAAATACAAAAACACTAAAAATACTATTTACAGCAATGTAGACACACATTTAAAAACATTTAAAAACATGTTAAAAAACAGATTTTATGTAACATGCCTATCCACAATCCACCAATTTAAATTGCTGTTACATGTATTTCTAAAATTCCTGTTTAAAACCTAATGGTCCAACATCTGACTTAAAACTATTGCATTGTTAAAAGCGTCTAGTGTGAATGTTTTCCCAAGAAATAAGCACATATGGACAAGAAGGATTGTGGATAGCAGATAATGTTTGTGAAACTGCAGGGTATATGAAAATCTTGTTAGAGGAAGCTTGGACCACCAAACTCTCAGGAGTAGGATGCTGCATAAGAAAATCAGGGTCGCCGGGCTGTGGCTTCTGGCTACCTGTCTGTTCACAAATAGGCAAGTTCAAGGCTTATACCAAATGCCCTTCAGAGAGTCCGTTAGGGTTCCATTGAATAGAAATTAGGCCTCAGGTTGCTGGAATTTTGTAAGGATGTTTGTCTTAAATTCAACAAAAGGCAGCTGTAGGTCCTGGATCTCAACCACATGTCGAATTATCACAGCAAAGAAAGTATTTTTATCCATTGCTGGCCCAAGGAGGGAAATCAACTCAGTATTGAGGGAAGTATGAAGCCCACTGGCATGTATAATTAGGGCTCCTGGTTTTATGGTATTTATTTTTTTAACATTTCCATCTGTATTTATCCATATTTATTTTTTGTCAACTTTATCTGTATTTATCTATACCTATTATGGGTTTTGTGAAAAGATAAAGCTGAAACTGGTATATTTCCACATTTATTTAACCAATAAATATGCAGTCATGCTTGAATGCCTGCCAGGTTTCAGTGATAAGAACGCCTGCAGAAGATAAATCAATGCACTTATATGAAAATATGCACATTTCAGTATCAGCCTTGTGCATATCTACTGCTGTTTAAGCCTCTACTAAAATTCCTTTTTGTAACCCCCTTACCTATCAATCCACATAGTTATTGGCATGGCAGTCATGGCAAAGTGTATTTAGAATCACTAAAAGAGCACCCAATTTCCGTTTTTAGCCACATTTAAAAATAAATACAGACAAGAAAATAAATGGGTTTCTGTTTGTATTTATCTGTAAAAATCAGTACAAAAAGGGAGCCTTATGTATAATCACCATCATAATGTATAGTAAGTCATTCCCTTCATCCCCTATTGTCCTCTCCGGGTGGTGGTAAACTCTAGTCAGAGTCAGAAACAAAAAGATGATGGAGCCTCTGAGAACTGGCTCTGCGGTATTATAGACATATTTTTGGAATCAGGCTGTAAGGGAAATAAGGGCACTTGAGTGGAATATGAGCACTGCATAAATCAGGGTTGAGACTCATTCGACTCAGGGTCGTACATCAGAGTCAGCACCTGATCCCACTCTGGTGCCAGTGATGCTGGTATAGGCATCGGCAAAAGAGAAACCGGTGCAGGCCTTGAGTGGAAGTTGATACTGGACTCTGAGTGGACCAGCGACGGACTGTAGGGGCTCAGATGCCACCAAGAACCTCTGTGAATCCTTGGGGCCCAAAGGATTGCCAATGGGAGTGCCAGAAATACGCAGCACCACACCTACTGGGGTTGCCCCAGGATCTAGGAATAGTGGGTGAAAGTTGGTCATAGGCTGTATGCAGTCCTGGAATTTACATTGGAGCTCTCTCTGCATGTGTTAACACTGGGCATATGGAACAAACCCTGGACCGATACACCCTGTTCTTATGTAATAATGCCCTGATGGTGGCAAGACGTGATTAGATAATGGGGGCAAGGTAGGTTCCCGATGCTACATGCCTGCGAGTCCAATATGGACTGGTGCATGAGGGCTGAAAAATTGTCTACCAGGTATAGGGCTGCCCAAGGAAGTTAAGAAAATATTGTGCCCAACGCAAATAATCCGCAGTAGGAGGCACAGGTGGGTGTCTCACATGGGAGGAGGTAGTAGGGGCCTGTACCACTGAATGGGGATGTGCCATTGCATGTTCAGAAATGTATGAAGGATTTAATCCTAAGCCCCCCGGGACACAGGACGGGGGTCCTGCTAGCATTATTACTGTAACAGGAATCCTCACAATTTTGTTTGAGGTTGGTGGCCACTTTAACACCTGTTTGAATTAAGAATCAATAAAAAGGTTTAAAAAACACAATACACAGCATGGCCTCCTTGTTATGTTATGTTTAGTCACAAAGTGCACTATCACCTGCAAGGTTATCCTGGCCCTGTGGGTATCCTGTAAGGCTTCAACCTGCTGCATAGTTGTTGATGGCTCGAGAATATCACGGCGCATCGGGCTACGTTGTGGAATCGCCCTCTCAGTCGTGTATCTGGAGCAAGACTGAGTGGCACTTTTATGCCCTTGCGACTTCTCTTTAGACAGAAAGTGGGGTTATGGGGAAGTTCCACATCACCTTATGTTTCCTCTTTGATTTTGACTTTGAGTTACTGGATGGCTTTGACCGCGAAGGCGACCTGTCGAGGGATTGACCTTGGGAGCAGGTCCTCGACTTGGAGTGGTATTAGACTTACGTGAGGTCTCTGACCTCCTCCTACATTTGGTGACATACTCTTCTTTCAATGTCCCTGTGTTGTAACTATCTTATATATTTTGTTTTCTTTAGGTATCCCCTTTCCTGAATTATATATGCAGGGAGACCTAGACAGAAGTGTCACATATAAAATACACCTTTATTCATGGCATTATTCATTGCAATGTGATAATCGGGCCTGCTTAAATATATTCACGTTGTTTTGTGTGAGTCAAATTCTCTGTTCCAGTGAGTGTTTAAGGAATAAACAAGGTTTTATAGAGACTGATAAGTTTACGTCTCATTTATTGTTTTTAAATAATGTGTACAGTTTCACAGAATGTAGGTAAGTGAAAGTGCCAAGGCCTTTTGTGCTAATTGTTTTCTCTGACATGGTTCAACAATGATGAGATACATTATATTAGCTAATAGTATGAATTATGAACAGAGTATGATATGAGAATTAGGAATTTTCTGCCACAGACTCAAGAAAGAGGTCACACACAACTGTATTACCTTCCCTTGCAAAAGGCTACCTGGAGGCTGCCATATGGTTTTACTAATTCAGTAAGGCTGTGCATTTGGGCAACATAAGCATCAAAACTATGGGGGATTGAGTCCACTGATATCATCAGAATATGTTGACCTAATTTCTGGCTTGCTCACAGTGTGTCATCTGGACCTCTAGATCTTACAAGGTACCAGATAGTGTCTGCAACCTCATAACATGACAACCCTGATTCCCCCAAGTAAATTGTGGGAACAGATCTACCCATTCGTTGTTAACTAAGGCATGCCCACAGGGAGACACAAAAAATACACACATTTTCATTTCTAATATTTATTGTAGTAATTGGATTTGTGTGTAAAATATGTGTGCTGCAATTATGAGTAGAATAAAGCAGACCATAGTAACCAACATTACAAGAATGGAGAAAACGATAAACAATTCAACCATTGTGCATTTACAGTGATTATATGCATACATATAACTGTCCTCCTACAAAGCACAGCCTAGCCTAGAGACCATAGGGTGGATGCTATTCTGCAAGATAACTTAGAGTGGCCTAACTCTCCATTAAACTGCGTGTGTGGGTCATTTGGTAGCCAATCTTGGTGTTGAGCACACCGCCATCCCTCTCGGGATAGTGATGCATTTCAGCTGGTCCAGAATTCCGCCACACAGAGTGACCTCGACAATCCATTGAAAATCTCTGCCTAAACAAAGGCTTGGTGCAGTTTATATAATAAAACTGAACCCATGCCTGAGTTCTGGTCGGCTGTTCTGTTGATTCGACCTACCCAGAGCTGTTGCTGAACAAACACCAACAAACAAGGCCAGTGTACGCATTGTACCGAGTCCTTGAACAGAATGTTCTAAAGAATGGTAAGGTGTCTAAGAGGAAATGTAATTGTAAACAAACCTTTTCTGAATATACTATCATGTTGACAGACAATTGAATGTGTGCTAAAAGTCACCAATTAAAAGGATGTCAACTTAAAACATGAAGATGGGAAAATGGAAGTGTCTGTGCACAGGGCCTATTAAACCTCACCACAAGGCTACCAGGAGGTACTCTTGTCTAGATGTCTTTATCAGCCTGCCTGCCAACACAGACCCTGCTGTTTTACTGAAATGTTATGCTATTTTTCAGAAGTGGAATGCAGGTATGAATCATCTTTGAAATAAAATTAGGCCATTTGCTTGTTGGTAAGTGTAAAAGGTGGGGTTGATAATAATAAAATTGAGAAAAAATTGTCATACCACCATAAATTACGATACTATTTGCTGTTCACTCTTTTGGTAAATATGTGGTAGATTTATTTTGATAATAGTTACTATTCATACTGTATGCACTAAGATAGGCTTTTGATTTAAAAATAATATATTTTTCCTGTTTTCCAAGGGTTTTTGAGGGTGTCTTTCCCTAATGAAAGAGGGTTTGACCATAATGAAAGAGGGTTTGACTTACACTAATTATCCATGTGATATCTCATAGGACTGAATATTACTGAGAATGCAGCTCACTCAAGTAGTGCTCAGTGGGTTGCAAGGTGGACATGTTTTCTGTCATGGGTTGGCAAACTGATACAGTCCTTATGGCCTAGAAATCTAAACAGCCTTACCAAGCTGTGTTCTGGAAAATCCAGAAAACGAAACACCGGATTGCCTTTGAGTGTGTGTGTGTGAACACTCATTACATGACGTGTAAGAAAAGGCACTTTATGAGTTATACAACTTTTTATGACTTGCAGGGCCATATACAGTCGAACATACGCCGTGAGGGCAACGGCCAGCTTTAACTCACCTGTCCCTGCCAGTGGGTTGCTACAGCTCTGGTTCAGCGCCGCGTGGGCAGCGGCAGCAGTCTCTTCCTCTCGCCAGACCGGTACCGGGTGATAGCGGGAGAACTACACATCCCAGCTGCCCCGGGGCCCGGCGCTCCATCGGTGACGCGAGCACTGCGCCCGGAGGCGCTACAAAGCAACAGCCCGCGGGACGCGCGCGGGCGGCGCCGGGCTAAGCCCGGGACAAGGGCGGGGCCATCTGGGGCCATCAGGGGCCAGAGGAGGCCGGGCTGGGCCACCCCCTAAGCTACAGATATGGGTAAGCGCAAACATTTGGGCAATGAGGTTCAAGGGGCAAAAAACACTAAAGTTCCACGTAAGGCTGATACTATAATCTCCTACCTAACGTCCACAGTTGCTGCTATTAATCAAACAATCACTAATGCAGAAAAAGAGCTTGAACTAGAAAGAGCGAATGAATCATCTACCCCCGACCCACCATTTGTATCTACAGAGGTCTTATGTGAGCGCACACTCGTTGAAGTGCCAAACACCCAGGATTTTGCGCCTCACACTTCTTTGTCAGGACCTGAGGGGGTCCCAGCTCTAGTGAACCCTTAAGCTCAGACAGACCAAAGACCCAAAAACGCGCTCGTAAAGCTAAACATCTGCATCATGAAGAGGACCACGTCATTCTTACAAACTTGGGGGATAAGATGGAGGAACTGTTCAATGCACGAATAGAGCCTCTGTTGGTGGGTATTGGTAAAGACATTATTGATTGTATAAAAACATGCGTAGCTGGTCTACTCAAGAGGTGCGAAAGAATTGACTCTTTCATAAAAGAATATCGCAACCTAGAGCGCAACTCAGTAATTGATCAGAAGACTGTTGGGAATCAAGATATAGAGCCCATGGTACAATCAGGGAGTCCGCGCCCTCATGTGCCTCATAAATCTCTGTCACCATCAAGAAACCTGGATGCTGCAAGATCTGGCACCGGAAGACTCTTGGTACATTCAAGAGTTGCACCAGCCAAAATAACTACGCATAAGAAACAAGCTTTATTTCCCAACACCACCAATATTGCATCTAACCCTAGTAGCCATAGGTTGCACCTCCCGCCGGATGCTGCCCCCTTTGTGGCAGTATTAACCGGGGACCCGCCTCTTGAACAAAATGGGAGAGAGACAACTGAGGATCTCTTGGGGAAATCTAGGGAATGGTGCGGACACTACTCAAGTGGGGAAAGTGACATATCACCCTCTATTATCATGGCTAGAAGGGTGGGGTGGGTAGGACAGGGAGCCAAGAACATCAACGGGGACTGTATTGCTGAAAGATTGTTCTGGGATGGGTCTGACCTTAAAAATACTGGAATCAGACCACTACCTCTTGGCTATTTTTATCCTCCACGAGGTAGTCAGAAAACAAGTTTCCGAACTGAGAGATTAACACTCAAAAGAGATAATCCCACTTTAGGACCGTGTGACTTCGCTAGGCACCCCGAGAGTAGTGTCTCTGTCACTCCACCTCAGCATCCCCCCTCACTTCCCATAGCGTCACAGATCCCTGAAGTTATACAGAGTGGGAGTTTGTCTTTGTCAAACCGTTTCTCACCCCTGCTTCAGTTAGAAAACTCTGATTGACTACAAACTCAATGTGGCACTACAAATTTGGTTATTTCTAATTTACGCAATAGGGATACTTGTAGAATCCTTAGTTGGAATACCGCAGGTAGCAGATTGAAAAGCCAGGATGAGAGCTGGGTGGGTTTTGTTACATGTTATGCTATAATAGCCCTCCAAGAAACCTGGGACACAGCAAATAGTCTCTCCTTGGACGGGTACGTCCACTTTAGCATTCCTGCCAAACCTAGTTTAGCGGGGAGGGCGAAGGGAGGACTAGCCCTACTAATTTCATTGAATATGAAAGGTACAGCAAAACAGCTAGAGTCAGGTTCCCAGCACTGCTTAGCAGTAGAACTGTTGGTCGCTAATTCCCCTACTGTTTTACTCATTAACTTTTATAATTCACAAGATACTGTCAGTCCAAATCAACACTTAGAATCCCTTGGTGAATTTTTAAACATGTATAAAGCTTCACACTATACCTTTGAGGTCATCCTTATGGGTGACTTCAATATACATCCATGCAGATTGGAGTGCATTATGGAAGATAATGGGGGGCCTCCTCACTCGCTGCCCACGCACTTTGAACATACGAAACAAGGGGAGGCTTTGGAGAGTCTCCTGGCCTCCTTCAATCTTTACGAATCAGGCTGTTGTGTAGATGGGCCTAGACCCTTCACATTTAAAGGAAAAGACACAGGATCAGTTATAGATTATATTTTTTTATATTCTTTTGTTTTGCCTATGGTATTAAATTATAGGGTAGAAGATTCTATTTTTAGTGACCATAACCCGGTGACATTAGAGGTTGCCCTAGGGGGGTTATTGGATTTTAAAGACATTCAGGCTTCTTGTGTAACGAACCTGATACCAAGAGATCAGGGTAGGAGGTTGAAATGGTCCAAAGTGACCCCAGTCACTTTTTTACAAGATGTTCTGGCCAAGGTTGAAGTGGAGGTTGGTATTTGTCTAGATCATGCTGGCTCCAATATCAAGAAAGGTATACAACGGTTACCACAAATTTTTTACAACGCGGTACCGTTAGCACGCTACTTTTACCACGCAGGTCGTTACAACGAAATGCGCTGGGGGCGCTCCAGGATAGTAAATACTTTAATTTACTATCCAACTCCTTTCCCTAGAGTCCACGGGGACTGGAGTTGGAATAGTAAATTAAATAATTTACTATCCAGCGCCCCTCCACGCAAGTCGTTGTAACGACTTGCGTGGTAAAAGTAGCGTGGTAACGGTACGCGTTGTAAAAGTACGCGTGGGACCGTCATACATCCATCAAGAAGTTAACGCATTTAACACAATATGCCAACAAGTGAATATAGACTTGACAGTTAAATCCAAACCAGGTGGGTTAAGAGAAAAAAAAAAGGTTTGACTCAAACTGGTACAAAAGGGGGTGGTGATGGACGGAGCATCTGAAACAATCAAACACTCACACCCAGTCAAAAGATCAGGGTTTAATCCATCACCGTTCTTTAGCCCACTCTGCCACCCCAGTTCAGGCATGGCTGTATGCAAATCAGTATGACCCTGTGCCTCATGGGAACAGTCCAGCCCGAACTGCCAAGCCATGTCTTCCCTGGACCGGAAACAAGCTTCCGAGGACCGGTTTCTGGCATTCCAGCCGTCTTCAGCCCGGCTTGCTTGAATCCAGTGGCAAAGTGAGCAAGGGACTCTCGTCTGAGCATACCCTGCCACACTTATGGCGGCCAAAAAGCGGTACAAAAGGGGGTGGTGAAAGACGGAGCATCTGAATCAATCAAACACTCACACCCAGTCAAAAGATCTGGGTTTAATCCATCACCGTTCTTTAGCCCACTCTGCCACCCAAGTTCAGACATGGCTATATGCAAATCAGTATGACCCTGTGCCTCGTGGGAACAGTCCAGCCCGAACTGCCAAGCCATGTCTTCCCTGGACCGCAAACAAGCTTCCGAGGACCGGTTTCTGGCATTCCAGACGTCTTCAGCCCGGCTTGCTTGAATCCAGAGGCAAAGTGAGCAAGGGACTCACGTCTGAGCATACCCTGCCACACTTATGGCTGCCAAAAAGCGGTACAAAAGAGGGTGGTGATGGACGGAGCATCTGAATCAATCAAACACTCACACACAGTCAAAAGATCTGGGTTTAATCCATCACCGTTCTTTAGCCCACTCTGCCACCCCAGTTAAGACATGGCTATATGCAAATCAGTATGACCCTGTGCCTCATGGGAACAGTCCAGCCTGAACTGCCAAGCCATGTCTTCCCTGGGCCGGAAACAAGCTTCCGAGGACCGGTTTCTGGCATTCCAGCCGTCTTCAGCCCGGCTTGCTTGAAGCCAGTGGCAAAGTGAGCAAGGGACTCACGCCTGAGCATACCCTGCCACACTTATGGCGGCCAAAAAGCGGTACAAAAGGTGGTGGTGATGGACGGAGCATCTGAATCAATCAAACACTCACACCCAGTCAAAAGATCTGGGTTTAATCCATCACCGTTCTTTAGCCCACTCTGCCACCCCAGTTCAGACATGGCTATATGCAAATCAGTATGATCCTGTGCCTCATGGGAACAGTCCAGCCCGAACTGCCCAGTCATGTCTTCCCTGGACCGGAAACAAGCTCCGAGGAACTGTTTCTGGCATTGCAGCCGTCTTCAGCCCCGCTTGCTTGAATCCAGTGGCAAAGTGAGCAAGGGACTGACGTCTGAGCATACCCTGCCACACTTATGGCGGCCAAAAAGCGGTACAAAAGGGGGTGGTGATGGACGGAGCATCTGAATCAATCAAACACTCACACCCAGTCAAAATATCTGGGTTTAATCCATCACCGGTCCTCGGAAGCTTGTTTCCGGTCCAGGGAAGACATGGCTTGGCAGTTCAGGCTGGACTGTTCCCATGAGGCACAGGGTCAGACTGATTTGCATATAGCCGTGTCTGAACTGGGGTGGCAGAGTGGGCTAAAGAACGGTGATGGATTTAACCCATATCTCTTGACTGGGTGTGAGTTTTTGATTGATTCAGATGCTCTGTCCATTACCACCCCCTTTTGTACCGCTTTTGACTCAAACTGTACTAAGGCACACTCCGCTCTCTTAAAAGCACTTAAGGAACACCTACAAACAGAGCACACATAATGTTCCTTAGGAAGCAATATAAACAGGCCATTTAGGTTCGTAAAACCCAGATTAAGGAACAGGCCTAGAGCGGCCTGCAATCAGAAGAAGTTCTGCGGGACAGTTCTAAATTCTGGGCGGTTGTAAATCAGCCCTATTTCTCGGGGGTGGAAAATCAGGGTGTGGAATGCATCATTCCAGATGAGCAGTGGCTAGCCCACTTTGGAAGCATCTATAGCCAGCCAAACCCGGGATCCACACAGGAGTCTTTATCTTTCGACCGAGTAGGGCCAGTTTTGGCGTTTGGGGAGGAAGATGTGGAAAAAGCTATAAATGAGACACTTAAAAATACGGCCCGGGCCCGGACGGGGTCCCTGCGGACTTATATAAGTGTGCACCGAAATTTTGGGCCAAGATATTGACCAATGTTTTTAACGCCTCAAGAGAAAACAACTTTCCTGGGCAAGGTCCACTATTATTCCAATTTTTAAAAAAGGCCAAAGGGGTGATCCTGCCTGTTATAGGCCTATTTCCCTAATAGACTCTGCCGTTAAAATCTTGGGCAGAGTCATTTTAGGTAGACTGACATCTTGGCTAGAAGGCAGAGGAACCCTATCTAATGCCCAGTATGGCTTTAGGGCTAAAAGGAGTACATTGGATCAATGCCTAAATCTTCAAATGCTCATCAGCAAATATACAATTGTGAAGGAGGGGTCCCTGTACATGGCGTTTATGGACCTCTCCTCAGCATTCGACCTGGTCAACAGGTCGAGGCTGTGGAGGGTCCTTTTGGACATGGGCATTGACCCACCACTGGTCGGTTTTTTAGCTGATCTTCACTGCAGATTGCACGCTTCTGTCAGAGTCACTCGTGAGGGGAGGTGCACCAGCCACTTTAATTCGGAGAGGGGGGTGCGGCAAGGGTGCTTCCTTGCCCCCCTCCTCTTCACATTATATATAAAGGCCCTCGAGCCAGCCCTGGCTGTCTCAATGGTGGACGTTCCGCGTGCAGGGGAGACCAATATCCCGGTCCTCTTGTACGCGGACGACGCCGTTCTCCTGGCACGCACAGGTGTGGCTCTTAATAGACTATTAGCTTCCTTCGGAGACTTTATGACTTCATTAGACCTGAAAATTAATACTCAAAAATCACAGGTCATGATTGTCGGACCGACCAGCAGAAAAAGGAAATTAATGACTTTTTCTTACACAGGGAAAGAAGTAAAGAGGGTTCCAATTTTCACCTATCTGGGGGTCATCTTTGATGCTAGAGGAACCTGGGGTCCACAACACAAATCAAAAAGCAACGCAGTAGCACGTTCGGCTGCAGCCCTGCTAAGCTTTGCTAAAAGAATGGGGGCCCGACCAATGGAGGCTATCCTTAAGGTATATAAAGCCAAATGTTTGGCTATAGCCACCTATGGCTCTGCTATCTGGGGTTACAGTAAACCTGATAACATCCAGAAGGTGGAGAATTTTTTTTTTAGATATTTGCTTTCTGTTCCCAAGTCCAGCCCCACCTTTACTATACATTCAGAGCTAGGTATGGGGTTTGTGACAGACTCAATAAAATCCGCACCTGTAATTTGCTGGTTAAAAACATGGCTTAACCAGGAAATCTCCTTAAATCACCTGATTCTTAAAGACTGCCTCGCTCTGGACAGAGCTCATAGAGTCCCATGGTTGGTTTATGTTAAAGCAATGCTTATGAGTGTGGGGCGCATTGAGTTGTTTCATTTTCCAGAACGTATAAAAAAAGAGGATGTCTTGGAGATTAAATGCGCACTGGTAAACCTTTTCATGGCAGAGCGGGAGGAGATGGAGATGAGAAACCACTTGTTAGAAGGAACTATGCACTCACAACTGTTCCAGGTCTCGAACCTTATCTTGTTCTTGTAACTAGACCATTTCATCGCTTTCTCCTAACTAGATTCCGTCTCAATTTGATACATTTTATGTTGGGATCTTATCCTACTTGGGATACTCCATCAAATGCTAACCCATGCGATTGCGATCACTTTTCCATACAGGACACGCTTCATTTTATTATGTTTTGCGAACACTATGCACAGATTAGGAAGAAATATATGTTACCTATTATACGGGAGGCCTGCTTTCTTCAGGTCAGGCCAGCGCTCCTGTTTTTACAACTTTTATCTAGTGCACGCGTAACATTTCATGTGGCAAGCTTCTTAGTGGCAGGTGTTCGAATTAATAAGAAGCGTTCTATTTTACGACTCAGACCTATTGCAATCAATTGATCTTAGTAGCCTTGGTGTCTTTTTTAAACTCTGAAGCTGACTTTTAAATGGTAATATATATATATATATATATATATATATTTTTTTTTTAATGTTTTATTGAACACATGAGATATGTTCTTTTTAAATTCGATATGTCTTTGCCTTTTATCTTTGTAACTGATTGTAATTATATGTATTGTTGTATTGTATTAATTGTGATTACTTGTATCTTGTGTCTTTTTCTGATTTTTATTAATCGAATAAAAGTGATTGACTGACTGACTTGCAAAGTATCTTCAAAACATTGTGACATATGCTTCCGCAGTCACAAACTCTTCCTTTTCAAATTACCGACTTTGCAACCGCAAAAGCACTTCATGCATTGGGCCCCAGGTTTCAGCTTCCCTTTCACTTGATGAAGTACAGGTATCCATCAGAAAGTTCTTTGTAGCTCAAATCGTTTGCAAGGACTAGCAGAAGTAGGAATTATTCTGATGGCTGCTCTCATACATTCTTTGCACGGTTTTCATCTTTTACCGGCTATTTAAACAGCTTAAGAAGTGGGGAATGAGTTTTTACCCTCAAAGTTCCCGAGGTTACTGCTCATAGTTCAGAGGAAACAGCAAAGTGACTCACCCCTTCAGTAGGAGCGACTTCTTCGTTGTCTATAAAAGTGGGAGGCTGTTCATTTATTTACTTGTAACATTGGCATTCTTCAGACAGTAAGAGGTTTTGAAGCAGCGATTTATGATAATCGTTTTCAGTACTGCCTTCATGACCAAATGTTTTATTCTAAAACACTTAACATTTAAGACACATTTTTGGTGTCTCAAAATTCAGGAGCCGATTTCAAAGTCTGCTGTAGAAAGGATCACTAATCATACTAAAGGTTTCTTGAGCAATCAGTTTTTGGTTGAAAAAAGCAACAGAAAATAAGGCCTGAACAACGACAACACAGGCTCCCATTGAAAAAAGGGATGGTTTCGGAAAACCTTGCACCCTGTGGTGGGCACTCCATGGTACCTGTCACACTGTGCATGGTTCTACAGGCGGGCCCTTGGGTACCCCCAAAGCCCCCAAAGGGAGACCTCTGGATGAAGGGGGGCCTGCTAGGGCCCCCAAAGTCGGTTCCCGACAGCCTTTTCGTGTCAGGCAGACCGAGTCGGAAAGCCTGTCGGAATCTGACATCATAATGGGGCGGTCGTAAAACGCTGTCCATTGAGCTGTATGAATCGTCTCCGACTGACTCAGAGTTTCCGAATGCCCGTCGGAACTGAGTTGGAATGACCGAACGGTTACCTTTCCATCATAATCGGTCAGTTGGAAATGTTTCCAACTCGGTCGGAAATTTAGGTTCTGACACGGTTTAGTGAAATCCGAATGCCGTTTGGAGCCTTCCGACCGACATCGTAATCAGGCCCTAAATGTGACCAATTTATGAAAAAAACTGATATTTAGAGATTGGAGTAGTGTTTGAAATGTTGTAAAAAGTGTATATTTCAGCAAGAAATTCGCATTTGCTTTAGAAAAATTCGCTTATTTACTGAAAAATTATGTATTTAACAGCAAAAAAAGCGCATTGGAAGACAATGAGTCATTTATGTTTTGGAATTTAATAAGTACATTTCAATTATACTCATATCAAATCGAACTGCACTTTTAATTGCGTTGGAGACATTTATTGCTATTGCTGATTTTTAGGTCTCACTTAAGACTCAGCATGTGCTGTCTGTTGTGAGGCATGATGTTAGCTTGCAGTGGCCTTAGAGCCTGTCCATTGCTTACCATGGATTGACTCCCTTTCCCTCTCATTGGCTTGTTTCTTATCTGTCAGTTTCCATAGGCTGTCTTTCTTCTTGTGTTTGTCCCTTCCCAGAAGCACGGATACATTACTTCTGTCCACTGCTCCCTCTAAGGTGCTCGCTCAGGTGGACTCTCGTGCTGTAACTGCTCTCTGCATAGGGGGCCAATCAGGCTTGTGCGTTTTAAAGGGTAGGTCATCCGGCTGACCAGTAAGAGAGCTCTTCGAGCAAAGTCATGGCAGGCATTAAAGACAAACAAAAGGCCCAGACAACTTAAACAAGGAAAGCACGTTTTTATGGTTGATTTGTTTTTTGAAGACCAGTCTCATATTAGCAGCCTTTGGTTGCACGCTCAAATGAGTTTCAGTGGGACCCCATTACACTAGGAATCTTTCACTACACAGGACAAGTGCTGTACTGCTGAAATACGCCAATGGAAGATAAAAGAGAAGGCGTACATTAAAGGCTGCTCATCCGCTTGGCATGCCTCTCATTGACAGCTTATATCACATGCTTGAAAACTCTGCAGGGTCTACAGACTACTGTTTTCCTAGTCTGTGCAATTAACTTCCCTGGTATGTTCAGTCTATTTTTGTCTGTTAAGTCAGGCAAGGCGTTGACTTTATCGTAAGTCTTCACACTTACATTATACTTTTTTTCAGAAACAGTGATAGTGTCAGATTGATTTAACGTTTGATATATGGTTTTATTGCACACAGTTTAATAATGAAACTCCTGAAAGAATTAAATAAAAAACTTTGTGCTTTAGTGATAAAAGGGGACAGAGAAGTAGATATCTGAAAGGGATCTATCTGAACAAGAAACGTTGGCTCAAATCCTGGCTTGCTCTCTAGCTTTAATTGTGTGGTCCTAGACACATCATTTTAATTATCTGTGCCTCATATTCTATACAAAGTCAAATCTGAAAGCATTTTCCAACAATTCATTTCAACATGTATGCTATGCAAAATACTCACTCGTATATGGTTTTACAAGCATAATATGAATCCCTTTCTCCTGCTATTTTCCATCTATGCAGTGCATGTGACAAACTGATTTGGTTTACTAATGGAATCATTTTCAGTCAGGCAAGGTAAGGAGCTGCTAAACTATTATTTTTAAAGCATATGAGTGTGTGGTGATACAACCTTAAATAACTATTGAGCAAGTAATGTTAAAGAAATATTTATTTAGGTGATGCATTGCATTTTTTTTACATCCCTAATATTTAACTGGCTCCAGTCCTAACATAACATGTATATTTGGAAAGTTCCTGCTCAATCTGAGGTGCATATTGCACTGAATAACAATTTTTATTTTTACCCTAGTCAATGGTCCTCATTTTATCAGCGTCACAAAGATGAATGGCTTGCGTCACCCAAGACTGGAACTTGCGATCGTGATGTCAGGCACTGTTGATCGGACTGGCCGCCTGATTGGGGGTTTGTTTACTTTATTCGGCCATTTTGTTTGTTGTGCCTCGTAGCGAGGCTCCCCAGCACGCACCCGCTTCCCGCTGCCCCTCCATCGCCCCTCCCCCCCACCATCCATTTATGACAGATGCATCTGTGCGCAGCGTTCACGCGCAGCCATCGCGCCCAATCCGCGCCGACGGTGCGCCAAAGGTAAGCCCGTCTACGCCTGGACCGCGCCCAGCGCCAGAGCCCCTGGTCCTCGTAATGTCCACCCCTCCCGCATTACTTATGATGCCACCACCCTCCTAGCCCTTAACCCCGGCCGTTCCCCCAACTGCGTCCAAGCCGCTCCTGGACACACCCATGGACCCTTCTCTTGCAACTCCTGCAAGTTCGACGGCACCAAGAACAACTCCTCATCTACGAACACACAACAGATATCCGATCCCAACCACCTAAAATGCATCCTGCTCAACACCCGCTCAGTCCACAGGCACGCCATCGACCTCTGGAATCTACTAGACACCATCTCTCCGGACGTCGCCTTCCTAACAGAAACATGGATGAACGCCTCCTCAGCCCCAGACATCACCATTGCCATCCCGGAAGGATATAAAATCATCCGCAAGGACCGTACCGGACACACAGGAGGAGGCATCGCTATCGTCCATAAGAAATGCATCTGCATCTCAACCAGCTCAGACGTCAATCTCGCCAACTCTGAACACCTTCACTTCCAGATCCACACCGACCCCAAGACCACACTCAGAGGCACCCTCCTTTACAGACCACCAGGACCCCGCTCACAATTTAGTGAAGACATCACGGACTTCATCACTCCACACGCGCTCCCCTCCGAGGATTACATCCTTTTGGGAGACCTCAACTTTCACCTTGAAAAGAACAACGACCGCAACAACACCACCCTTTTGGACAACCTTGCCAACCTCGGACTTAAACAACTTGTCACTACCCCCACCCACATCGCAGGTCACACACTCGACCCTCTCTTCACCTCCAGCAAACATGTCTCCTTCAGCCACACCACAGCTCTCCTCTGGACCGACCACAGCTGCGTTCACTTTACCTACAACAAGCCCACATCCATCAACCACCCCCAACCCACTCTGCAAAGAAACTGGAACAAAATCACCATTGACCAGATCTCCTCATCGCTTCTTCAAAACCCCCCAGCCCACTCCTCAAACCCAGACCAAGCAGCCACCAACCTCACCCAATGGTTATCCAACAGCGCTGACATCCTAGCACCACTGAAAAAACGACAAATCAAACTAGGCAGCAAGAAGGCCTCCTGGTTCAACGAGGATCTTAAGAAATCCAAGAAACTCTGTCGCTCCCTTGAGAAGGCCTGGAAAAAAGACCCAACCACCAGCACCAAGGACGCCTTCAAAAACGCCACCCGCATACACCACCAACTGATCCGGACTGCCAAGAAAGCCGCTTTCAAGGACCGACTAGATAACAACGCCCACAACAGCAAGGAATTATTCAACATTGTCAAGGAATTTACCAACCCCTCAACCAACTCCAACGACATCACCCCCTCTCAAGACCTCTGCGACTCCCTAGCCTCATTCTTCCACAACAAAATTGCAGACATCCACAACAGCTTCGACAACCGACCCAAAGACCAACCCACCCAACCCCCTGCTGGACCCCTACCCCCCCTGAATATCCTCAATGACTGGAAGCCAATCTCCACTGAGGACACCATCCGTCTGATGAACTCTATCCACTCAGGATCCCCCACAGACCCTTGCCCTCACCACATCTTCAACAAAGCAGACTCCATCATAGCACCACACCTTCGAGACGTCATCAACTGCTCCCTCCTCTCCGCAACCTTCCCGGAAAGCTGGAAACACGCCGAACTAAGCGCCCTCCTGAAAAAACCCACAGCGGACCCCACTGAACTCAAAAACTACCGCCCCATCTCGCTCCTTCCTTTCCCGGCCAAAGTCATCGAGAAAGCGGTCAACAACCAGCTCGCCACATTCCTCGAAACCAACAAATCCCTCGACTCCTCACAATCCGGCTTCGGAGCCAAGCACAGCACTGAAACCGCCCTCATCGCAGCAACAGACGACATTCGAACTCTACTGGACAATAGAGACACAGTCGCCCTCATCCTCCTCGACCTCTCCGCAGCCTTTGACACGGTCTGTCATAGCACCCTTTTACAACGCCTCAGAAACGTCGGAATCCAAGGAAAAGCACTGGAATGGATCACCTCGTTCCTCACCGGAAGAACCCAGAGAGTCCGCCTTCCACCATTCAAGTCCGAGGCCACTGAAGTCATCTGCGGCGTACCACAAGGATCTTCACTCAGCCCCACCCTCTTCAACGTATACATGAGCCCCCTCGCGGTCATCGCACGCCAACACAACCTCAACATCATCTCCTACGCCGACGACACTCAACTGATCCTATCACTCACCAGAGACCCTAACACTGCCAAAACCAACCTGCATGAAGGAATGAAAGAAGTAGCCGAATGGATGAAGCACAGCCGTTTGAAACTGAACTCAGACAAAACAGAAGTCCTCATCCTAGGCACCTCCCCCTCCGCCTGGGATGACTCTTGGTGGCCAGAGGCCCTGGGAAAAGCACCCATCCCGACGGACCACGCACGGAACCTGGGCGTCATCCTGGATTCCTCACTCTCGATGAACAGACAAGTCAACGCCGTTTCTTCATCTTGCATCAACATTCTTCGCATGCTCAAAAAAACTTTTCGCTGGATCCCCACCGAAACTAGAAAAACAGTCACCCACGCTCTGGTCACGAGCCGACTGGACTACGGAAACACCCTCTACGCCGGTACCACCGCAAAACTCCAGAAAAAACTCCAACGCATCCAGAACGCTTCAGCCAGGCTCATACTAGACATCCCGCGCAAAGAACACATCTCCGGTCACCTGAAAAGCCTCCATTGGCTCCCCGTCAATAAGAGGATTACTTTCCGGCTCCTAACCCACGCACACAAAGCACTCTACGAAATCGGACCCGAATGCCTCAACACACGACTGTCCTTCTACACCCCCCCCCGCCAGCTACGATCCTCCAACCAGGCCCTTGCCACTGTACCTCGCATCAACAAAACAACCATGGGAGGTAGATCCTTCTCCTACCTGGCAGCTAAAACCTGGAACTCACTTCCCACTCACCTTCGCCTTACACAGAACCACCTAGCATTCAGAAAGCAACTTAAAACGTGGATATTTGACAAGTAAATCCCCACCCTTCTTCAAGCGCCTTGAGACCCTCTGGGTATGTAGCGCGCTATACAAATCTATTGACTTGACTTGACTTGACTTGACTTGGAGTGGGTGTAATAATACTGTATTAAAAAAACAGACCCGGCTTTGACTCTGTGGTCCACTGAGCTAATACCTCCCCCTTCAGCTCCCATCACCATTTTGGACCACTTCATCAGCTCTGGCCTGACTCGTCATATCAATGTGCTGGATTGCACACCTTTGCTACTGAGCTGCTGTGTAATCAGTGTCCAGTTGACCCCAGGATGCCTCTGCATAACCGCAAAGGAGAAATGCTGCTTTTCTGTTAGGTGGACTGACCGCTACTTATTGTCTATCATTCAGCACAGATCTGTTGCCCACATATTCACGCCCTCTTCGTTTGTAATTATTCCCCTATGCCCTTTGTTAATTTATTTTGCCATGTAAGTGTGCAAACCGCAAATTAGCATTGATTGTCATATTTTTGACCACAGGACTTTGACCAAACAGAATTGCAAACCATTAACATCCTACTTTACTTTATCATCTGAAAAGCTATTTTGGGCTGGTCTGGAGGACAGGTTCTGAATTTGCTATGCTGGGTAACTGTGCTGTAGGGGCCTGTCTACCTGTACCTAGCTCTGTCTGAACAGACTGCCTTCACCTGTACGTTCGTCAAGAGTTTTAGACAGAATGTGTGCATAAGAGTGTGTCTGAGTGACAGGTGACCAAAACAGAAATTCAATGATGGAGAGTAAGGGGGTTGGTAGTGAAAAGTCAGAAAGCCAGAAAGAGTTATTTAGAATATGCTAAAGAGTGAGTTTGAGGAACAGACTGAGTGAAAGAGCTTGTATTAGTGTGGGAGTACAGGCAGCCCCCAATAACAGCAACACCAACAGTTTGCACAGGTGCAATAGCCGTGGCCGGACTGGACATTCTGCCACTCTGGTATTTTCCTTGCGGGCTGCAGCCTAGAAGTCGGATTTTAGGGGAGGATGGGCGGCTTTCATCAAACCATGAAGGTCACTATAGCCCAAGTCTGGTCGCTGCCTCCTACAGTGTCGATTGGTTTTGCAAAGGCTGATTTTGGTTTCAAGTCCAGCCCTGGAGATACCAAGGTCACACATGCATCAAATGCTGAATCCCCATCTGGAAGTGGTTGCCCATAGGGACTTGTGTGGCGGTGTGTGAGAAGAGGGCTCATCACACAAGAACACAAGTGGCAGAGCAAAAAGAGAGGAGGCAAACTGCAGTATATGGAGACTGCAGCTTGTTCACTTTAGCCAGAATCCTTTAGTTGGACGGTCATCATGCACCGTGCACTGATAGTCAGTCAAATACACTTTATTCGATTTGTTAAAAATCACAAATGAAATAAAACATTTCTATACAATTAAAAGATCACTTATTTCTTACATATACACAGTCATGACAAATTCATTGTGAGCGAATACATTAGACAAATGCAATCCTGATCACTTTATATGCAATTTCTTTATAGCTGTAAGCTAAGACTGTACAGGACCCCTCAGTGGCCTTTTTTTCTGATTTAATTCTATAAGCCGCCACTAAGAAACTGGCCACACAAAATATAACACGATTGCTACACAGGGTCTGTAAATAGACTAAGGCCGGCCTAACCTGGATGAAGCCTGCCTCTCTTAGTAAAGGTGCCAGATATTTCTTCCTAGGGACCGAGTACAAACTACAAAACATAATAAAATGCATAGAATCCTGCAGAGAGAATTCATCACAGCTACACGGAGGGCCGCTTTCCGGCTTGTACCATGATTGATAACTGCCTAGGGAGTAGTGAATTAAATTAAATCTAAATTTAGTTAACAGATATCTATGAAAGGGCTTAGTTACAATTCTGAGGTAGGGCTCGAGTGAGGGCGAGGTTAATAACAAGTAATGTAATCTGGCTGTTGGTTTCAACAGTTCCTGCTCCTCCCGAGCCAATCTCGCCCCAACCATAAAATGCTTTTTGGTCCAGATGACATCCTCTCGCTTGATGCTAGATGGAACATTATATAAATCTGGGCGTCCTAGCTGTGCAAAGGTATGTCTTACATATTCCAACCAAGGTATTTTCTTTGCATGGTCTAATGACATTACATCTGTCAAAATGGCGTGGTTGAGTGTTAATTCAGCATTGAGCCATGTCTTTAACCAGAATAATATAGGGGCCATTCTGATTCTATCTGTTACATAGTCTAGGCCCACCTCCCCATGAATCGAGAATGTTGGTGTGGACTGGGGGATGGACAACAAAAGTCTCAGGAACTTATTTTCTGCTTTTTGAATTAGCTCCTGTGGCACGGACCCCCATAATGAGGAACCATACAGGACTATGGAAATACATTTAGAATCGTAGATCTTTAGAAGGGCCTCCATGGGCCTGGCCCCCAACCTCTTTGAAAAACCCAACAAAGCTGAGGTCGCTCTCACCATTGATAAACTCTTAGCCTTTGTTTGTGCTCCCCACGTGCCCTTCTCATCAAAAATGACTCCCAAATAGGGAAAGACTGCCACCCTAGACACTGCCTCTCCCTTAAAAAAAAGGGTATAATTTTTCTCTTGTTTCTGTGTCGGAAAACCACCATAGTATGGGACTTGTTCGCATTGATCTTTAGGTCCAGCTGGTCCATAAAGGCACCAAAAGAATCTAGCAAACGCTGGAGGCCCACCCCTGTGTGTGCTATCAGGACAGCGTCGTCCGCGTATAGGAGAGCCGGGATCTTTACTTCTCCTACACGTGGAACGTCTCCCTCCACTGCCTCTAGATGTTTTCCCAGGCCGTTTATATAGATGGTAAAGAGGAGGGGGGCCAGGATGCAACCCTGACGCACTCCTCTCAAGGATTTGAAATGGCTTGTACACCTTCCCTCCTTCGTAACCCTCACTGAGGCGAACAGTTCCTGGTGTAAGGATGCCAGAAAATACACAAGTGGTTTGTCCACACCAATCTGCACTAGAACTTCCCACAATTTTGACCTATTCACTAGGTTGAAAGCCGAGGAGAGGTCCATGAAGGCCAGAAACAAGGACCCCTCCTTGGCAACTGTGTACTTAGATATTATCAAATGTAGATTGGAACACTGGTCCAACGTGCCCCTCTTCTCTCTGAAGCCATATTGAATGTTTGTTAGGCCCCCGCACCTTTCGATGTTGCCTCTAAGTTTATATAATAAGACTCTGCCTAAGATCTTAATTGCAGAGTCTAAGAGGGAGATGGGCCTATAACACCCTGGATCATCCCGCTGACCTTTTTTGAAGATTGGCACGATGATAGAGGTGGGCCAAGTATTAGGGAAGACTTTACCATTTGCAGCTGAGAAAACACATGTTAGAACCCCCGCCCAGAGTTTTGAAGAATGTCTATAAAAGTCAGCGGGGACGCCATCCGGCCCTGGGGCCTTCTTCGTGGAAGTCTCCTAAATTGCTCTCTCCACCTCATCGAGGTAAAAGGACAAGGGGGCGCACTCATCCATCACCCACAAATTCTCGGGGCGTCAGTTTCTTGGTTGCCATATACCTCCCCAAAATGGCTCAGCCATTTGTCATCTGGGATAACACAGTCCATGACTTTGTTCTCCCCCTCTACAAAAAATGGTTGGTTAACTATGGCCCAAAACTGTGAACTATCATGCAAGACCTCACAAGAAAGTAGATCTTCTCAAGCCTTATTTTTTATATCATTTTTCCTCCCATTGACGATGGCCTTGTACTCCTTTCTTAAAGAGGCCACCAAGGCCCTGTCTCTCGGGGTGGTTTTTAAAGCTGCCAATAACGCCTTGTGGGCTTCGGAGCACTTGGCGTCGAACCAGCGATGCTGCTTGCTCCCCCCATGTAATAATCCAGCAACATGGGAGCATATAGATTCGAAGGCCCCCATGACCTCGTTTGCTGTAGCCTGTTGGTCCTGGCAAATTGCCATATACCCCTCAATTGTAGGCAATAATTTATCCATAAATTCTCCAGGGACTACATTTGCCCATTTAATCCTTCTCCCTTGATCCGTAGGGCGTAAGATGTGGCCAGTGGCCACAGGACGGGACTTATCTTCCATGTGGGCTCCCCAATGCATAATTAACAAGACCGGGTTGTGGTCACTATGGATTGAAGCTATAGCTTTATAGGACACCACCCTATGCAAAATACCTGAAGTCAGAAGATATAATCTAAAATGGAGCCAGGACTAGAACCTTTATATGTGATGGTTCTGGCCCCTCCCTCGCTAATACAGGGTTCATATAGATTCAGATCAGCAAGCAACTCCTCAAGCGCCTCCCCTGACTTCGTATGCTCAAAATGGGGGGGTCCCTATGCCCATTAAGCCCTCCTGTTTGCTTAAAAAACACGATTCTCCACAAGGGTGTACATTAAAATCTCCTAGTAAGATTAGCTCAAAATTAGTGTAATTCTTTCGACTGAACGTGGTGAGACATTGTTCCAGATCAGCTAAGTGATCGTTTCCCCTATCCCTATCCCAAGAATTATAAAAATTGATTAAAAGAATTTTACTACTAGGTAAGGCTGTCCATTCGACAATTAAGATGTTCGGTGAGCTACTATGAACCCTCTTGAAGGTGCCCTTGAGATTAAGTGAAAAAAGAAAAACAAGACCACCCTTTGCCCTTCCGGAAGAGCTAGGAGTGGCTGAGATAGAATAAGATGTAAAGCCATCTAGCCAGAAGTTGGGTGAGGTATCCCAAGTTTCTTGACATGCTACGATGTCATGGCTACCAACAAACTCAATCCATGCCGGATCTGCCCTCTTGGTTCTAATCCCAGCTATGTTCCATGTTATCAGTTTGCAGCCTACTAGTTCGCCTGGGTTATGACTCTCATGGATTGTGGGCTGGGGTGGAGCTGGTTGTCAATCAATTTCTTCAATGTCAGAGAGAGGCGAGAAACGATTGCTCAGTACTAACCCTCCACCCTCCTTACGTGTGTGTACCGGCTGCAAGCTTGAGGTTGGCTGCGCTCCTGGGTTCCACCTTGTGTTGTGCTGTGTATATCTAACCGGTCTGACCCCAACTACTGCCGAGTTCCAGCTCCTACTAGCTGGCCCGAACGGGCGGTGCAAAAATGTGTGGCAGGAGGTGGGTAAAAGAACCCCAAGGGGACTGGTCTAATGTAAACTGCCCCCTCTATGTCCGAGCCATCCCAAAAAAGGCTGTTAGCCAGATCCGGACTATCAAAATTGACTACTGCGCAATCTCCCTGCACTGTATTAGGGCGTTTCCCGATCCATCCCACCCTGTTGGCAAATATGACCCTGTCTGATATATGGGTCCCGCCACTACTGACTTCCGCACACCATGACCTGGCCTTTGTTAATAAAACAAAAGCTGTTTTCACCATTCCCTCTTCTAGTGGGGGTACACCGATGAAAATAGCTGCTAATGGGGCTGCCTCCGGGGGTAGATTTAGTTTCAACTTGCTACCCCTGGCCCGCCGATTTGGAGCCGAGTTGCTTGGATAGGTATTGCTCCCCGTGTTCCCTATCAAGGGACCCCCTGTATCTGGGGCGGTATCAGCGGAGTTAGTGTTCCGTGCCCCATCAGACAATATGTTCTCCCTGGTGAAGGACAAATGGGGATCAGGGATTCTTTTCGTCATATCAGTAATAGTGCTCGTACCAGATACGCCTATGTCCCCTCTAAGTAGAGCCGGGACAGATGAGAGGTCCTTAACAATTTTATCAATTAGTGTACATTTCTTCAAAAGACCAGTAAGGCAAGTGTTCAGTGTATCCACAATGTCTTTAGCAATGTCCGCAATCAGCGGCTCAATCCTAGCAGAAAATAGCACCTCCAACTGGTCACCCATATTTACCTCAGTCCCAGCGGGCAGGTTCGGGCTGCCCTCCACTTTCTTCTTCTTTTTAGAGTTCCTTTTGGGTTCATGGCTCAGAGTCTGATCCCTCTGTATTAGGGGCAGGACTGGGGTTATAGCAGATAAGGGGCAGTCCAATGGTATCACCGCGGGTTTATTATTCACAACAACCACCTTGGGCTCTAGGGGGATATGAGGCTTTCGGTCGCAATCAATAGGTTGTGCCGCCGTAGGTGGTGTGGGGGATGACAAGCCCAGTTCGTGCTTGGCATTCGCTATTTCCTTAGATAGTACCCCCACCGCAGAGGAGAGATAGGAGGTCATCGACTCAGAGTGTCTCGGCACCTTTGCCTTCTTACCCCCCTCCTCCACAGTAACAGTATTCTTGCTCTATCCATGAGTGGATATCAGAGGGCTGGCCCAGCCCTGCCTCCTCCTGCCCACGACTGCCCGCCCTTTGCCCGGGCTTCGCCCGGCGTCCCGCGACGCGGGGAGCGCGCTGTTTTAATACGCCTCCTGGCGCTGTAGTGACGAGTGCGGGGCGCGCCGCCGCTAAGCCTGCCGGGTAATGTAGTCCCGGGGCGGCGGCGCGAGGGATTAGCAGCTGGGGACTCTTGGCGGTGGTGGAAAAGGAAACCTCCACTCATCCTGTCCCGCGGTTGTGCCTCCAATTCAGGCCGTGTCCAGCGCCGCAGCTTCTTGCAAGGTTAGAGCCCCCTGATAGTCACAATAACTGATCTGACAACACATCAGTTACACAAGTGTTGCACTGCAGACGCTTATGCTATGAGAGAGTGAAGAATAACGTGATAGAGATACTGATGATTGAGTGAGGGGGTGAGAATGTGTAACAGGTGTTGCAGGCTCACCTTCAATAGACACAGTCAATTCAAGAATCCTGTGGTGCGGTACCTGTAAGACATTCTGAATTATGTAACGTATGGACCGGCACAATAACTCAAGTGCATGCTTTGTGTGACACAATACCTCATAATAGAATGTTTAATTAAGATACTTGTTTTTATTGGAAGATGCTTTGCAACAACTATGTTTTCCTTTATTGTTCTCAGAGGATAGTACCACTACTGGTAGCACTCTCCCTCACATAGTGATTTGTAATATATCTCATCAGTTGTGCATACTACTCAGAAAATAGTGCATACAAACACTGCATTGTCGCACACAGATAAAAAGAATCAGAGGAAATATTGCTTGTGTCGTTCCACTAATTTTTCAGACGCTACCTTTTTCTTATTGTTTAGGCACGCTACGAGAGTGTGTGTTTTCAAGCTATGTCCCTCGTGCACTTCTCCCCCTACATGTTCCTCTTTCTCATCTTCTTAAGTTGTCGTTCTTGCTTCTTCCTCTCCTACCTTCCCTGCTGTACTTGCTTACCCCACCTCCTTGTCCTAAGCATCTTCCACCCTACTGTCATTTTGCTGCCCCATTCCCTCTCGCCTGCCCTCCATTGTCAGGTTTCTGCCCTAAGCCAACCGTTGTTGTCAACTTGCTGCTTGAGACCCTTCTGCCGCCATTGTCAGATTGCTCTCTTATCCCCTCCCGCCCGCTCTCCATTTTTCGCTTGCTCTCCATCCCCTCCTGTCCGTCCCCAGTTGTCAGCTTGCTGCCACAGTCCCTCCTGCCCACCCTCTGTTGTCAGCTTGCTTCGCCAGCCCTTACTGTTTCTGGTTCTCTGTGCCTATATTTTACTTGATATTTTCTATGATTGATGCACTTCAATGGTTTCTTTTTATTTACTTTGTATCCCACCTTTCTTACCTCCCTTTACATTATTTAGTGCTATCATGAGATGTTCTCATTCTTTTCTGCTGTGGTCCGCTCACTTTCTCTTGTAACTTTGGGCCTCATGTACATAATTTGGATTCATGTCAGCAGTCTTTGGAGGAGCTCTGCCTGCTCCCCCCACACTATTGTTAAATGGGAAAAATTATGGGCCAGATGTAGGTGGCTAAATACCAGTCGGTAACGCCATAATTCGGTAAATTTCAGCGTTACCGACCGGTATTTAGCCATTCATAATGTAGGTAAGTAATCGGTAAATAAAGAATCGGTAAACACCGATTCCTTATTGCTCTTGCATTTAAGGAATCAGTAATAGTAAATGTCTTCACATTCATTCCTATGGGCCTCGAAGCCCATAGAAATGAATGGGTAGGTATTCCTTATTATCGAATCTCAATTACTGATTCGGTAATAAGGAATATTAAGGATTCAGTATTTTTTACCGAATCTTTACCTACATAGGAAATACCGATTTCTTAATAGCGAATCGGTAAAATTCGCTATTAAGAAATCAGTATTTCAGATTTATCTACATCTGGCCCAATGTTTTTAATGGACACGGGCTGCTTTTAAACACAAACCCTTCTGTGTTTGGCAGTTAAACTACAGGGATGGAGGCCTGCTTCCCCTTACAGACCTCTGTCCCTGCATTTGCAGCTAAAAACAATATTCATAAGACAGATTGTTTTGCAACACCTTGCAAATGGACAATTTTCATTGTGACCTATTAGTAGACAGATTGCATCACAAATTGCAATCCCATTCGCAAAGCAGTTTGTGTGCAAATTGCACAATCTTGGCTTGCGAATGGTAAATGTACATCAGGCCCTTTATCCTCTCTTCTCTAAGGTGCTGTTAGAGCCTTGTCTGTGCTACATAAAACTACATTGAAAAAACTCTATTAAAACCTAGTTATTTACAATGTTTCTTTTTTCAAAATAACCATTTTAATGTTACTCTGGTGGGCCTGACTGGGCTACTTACTGGTAGTTTCTCTAATTCGGGTTGGATGTATTGTAGTTGTATTAATTTCCTCATAATTAATTGTTGTCTGTGTCTATCATATTTAATTTTGCTTTTGACATTTAATGTCTGTGGTCATTTTTAAACCAGTATAGAACATTGGTAACCATACGGCTCAGGAAGTTAAGATTTTTTTAAAAAAGAATACAGGAGTAAATTAAGTAAAAGACATAGAAGCTACATTTTGCCCAAACTGGAGGTGTTAGATAAGATATTTAAGTAAGCCAAGCCATATAGCATTCATCTAATTTAAAAAGGATAAGACAGATGCCTGGACCACCAGCCTTCTCCGTTCAACTCGGAGGCAAGGAAGAATAGAAGCTTGGAAGAATTTTCCTTAATCTCTTCCGCTCTTAAAGGAGTAACGTACTAGAGATCTTGGATGAACCAAAGCTTCCTGAAAATTAACACCGATAAAACGGAATGATAGAATTTGGCCATGGCCCGTCCCTGTGGAATGACTCCTGGTGGCTGATCCAGGCCAGAAATTGCCCGTGCCCCGTCCCTAAAGTCAGGAATCTCGGAGTCATGTTCGATGACCAGTTGAATTTTTCTGCACAAGTGAATAGTCTCACTTCTTCCTGTTTCTTTTTATTAAAAACTCTGAGAAAAATCTTTCCTTTTATCTCACAAGAACTACAAAAGACAGTGATTGTGGATCTCTTTTTGTCTAAACTAGATTATTGCAATGCCCTCTGTTTGGGCATTGATCAGACTCAGATGAGGAAACTTTAGTCCCTACAGAATGCGGCAGCAAGACTGCTTTTGAATATCCCCAAAGGTCAACCAACTTCAGCTGGAATCAAATCACCGCACTGGCTTCCCATCCAGCAGCGGGTGGAATTTAAGGCTTTATGCCTGGTCCGCAAAGCACTTCATGGTGGCTGTGCCGAAGAAATTTCAAGAATATTCTAACCTTACACCCCTTCGCGTGCCCTAGATCTTCCAACCTAGGCCTACTTCAGATTGCCAAGATTAGGCGGGCAAGATGGGGAAGAAGGACATTATCGAACGGTGCAGAAAAACTATGGAACAAAATGCCAATGGCCATGAGATTCCAGGCAAATCGGCAGCTTTTTAGGAAAGATCTAAAAACATGGCTGTTTACTTCCACCTAGTCCTTCTGGTAATATAGGCCTTTCCTCTGACATACACTAGCGCCAAGACGCCACGGCAATCGAGCGCTCTATAAACACACATCCTATCCTATCCTATCCTTGACATTTGGGCAAAAGCTAAGATCAGCGTTGATAGTAACACCAACATTTTTGGTCATAATAGCAGGAGCTGGTGATGGAGTCAAGAAACAGTGACTAACAAAAGGAGGTACAGGTCTAAGGATGATTCCCTGAGATGAAAAGTTGTGGAATCTGCAGGCAGCCACAAACTTCCTTCTGCCCAGCATTCCCCCAAGCTTTCGGATAAAAATGGTACATCACTTGTGTGGGTAGACCTAGTGACCTGACAGGAAACGGCCCAAAACATAACATGGATACACAACATTTTCCAACGCAAAACACCTTTGTTTTGCAAAGTGGGTAGCTGTGGCTTTAGGCTCTAGCTCAGCCAGCAGCTGGGTAAACCTAGCAAACATGCACATTTTTTAAAACTAGATACATGAGGAAATCCAGTTGTGGTGACTTGTGTGGCTCTCAGCAGTTTTGTTTTACCCAGAATCCCTTGCAAAGCTCAAAATTGAACTGAAAAAAGAAAACACTTACCTTACATTTCTGAGACAAAAAGTTCTGGAATCTGCGGCAAGACACAAACTTGCTTCCACTCAGCATGCCCCCATGCTTCTGGATAAAAATGGTACCTGTAATTGTGTGGATAGCTGTGGCTTTTGGGTCCTAGCTCAGCCGGCACCTAGGAAAACCTAGGAAACTAGGGCAAGAGATCTAGGGTGGGGTGACTTGCGTGGCTCTTACCAGTTTTCTTTAAAACCCATAATCCCTTGCAAACCCCAAACTTTGATTTTAAAAAAAACATTTTCCTCACATTTCTGTGATGGAAAGTTCTGAAATCTGCGGGGAGCAATAAACTTTCTTCCATCCAGCATTTCCCCAAGTCTCCTAATGAAAATCGGACCTTACTTGTGTGGGTATGCCTAGTACCCAAGACAGGAAACAGCCCAAAATACATCACATTTCCTACTTAAAACTGACCCTTTTTAGGTCTTGGCTAGACAGCGCATGTGCTGTCTCTTCGAGACATCATGTTTATACACAGCTTATAATTTGTGCGCTTCAGCTTCACTCTAATTTCCTTTGTTGCGTGTTTATCTAGGTTCCTGATCGATACTGTGACCTTATGCCCCTATTCGGCTATAAATCCATTTATTCCCTATATTGGCATAACCGTTCAAGTGCGATTTTCAGAAAAGTCATCTCTGGCCTCACACGAACAGAGCCACATTCCAGCATAGTTCTCTCTGCCACTTCCTTTGCGACCAATTAGTGCAATGACAGAGCAGAAGTCACTATCTGATATTCCTAGATTAACACTCCGAGTTCTTCAACAAGATAAAAACTCAGCAAACCTGGAAATCCCCGCTTGCTGTGTTTTGATTAGTAATGGAACTCTAATGAGCAACTGATAGCTATCACTTCCTAGTGACATCTTTAATTGACGTCTTATGTCCAGCAAACTTGCGTCAAACCCGGCACCTGTCAGGTATAAATATTACCAACGTTGTCTTAAGCAATGAGCTACTGTTGCTGATGCTAGCTGCCTGCAAGACCCCGTGTTGGTGACTCTAGCACCCTGTCGCTGCAGCCTGCTGTCCCTGTGTGGTGAAGCTACTGATACCATTATCGCTGCTAAAGCACGAACGATGGTGCAGTACGCTTAGGAGCTGAACAGCCGTCCCTCTGCGAAGACATCCAGCAGATTCCAGCTGCCCGCGGACGCTGTCCCCCCTCCTTCCTTGACGCGCTGAAGAAGAGCCGCTGCCTTTCTCCTGCAGAGAAATCCAGCTCCGGCGTTTCCGGTCTACCCTCGCGGGTGACTGGGATATCGAGAGTGACCCCTGAAGGAGATACCAAACCTCCATCATTCTATTCAGAGGTATGGTGTTGACTAAACCCTTAGACGAGAATTCTTGAAACAAACCTTGGCAAAACCAACTTAACTTAAAGCTACTTACTTACTCCCCTTCCACGTGTTAGGCTTAGGTCAGGCACACTGGGGTAGGCTTAGTTAGAAGCACCAGTTGAGTATGTTAGCCTAATGTATATATGAATGTATATATGTTTTATTACTTTTAAACCATTGTATGGCTAAGAAACCATATCAATGCTTTTACAGTTCTATTTCGCAATCCTTATCTTACTGTACGTACTTTTTATAATAACAATTCTTGCAATTGTGGCAATACATTTCTCCTGTACGAGAAGAAAGACTGTTCAATAAATGTTAACCCTTTATTGACAAACGCCCGTCTCTCTATTCTCTACATCTCGTGAAAGTAAACTGCACTAGACTGACTGAGTGAAATACCTGTCTATTGTTTCACACGACCCTAGAGATTGACTCTTGATCTGAGGAGCAAAGTTGTCATGTTGCATGGTTGTTGGAAAGCTGAATCCCTTCTTGTCTGTGCCAAGGAAGCTGATCACTTCCTATGCAGAGAAGAAAGTTTCCAGTGACCTCTGAGCTAGTTGGTAACACACCCAATTAAGTTTAGCATAGTCAGTGGAGGCCTGGACTATTCGCAGTTCCACGTCGATACTACTGTTTATGTTATTCCAATGCGCAGGGCCTAGTGGGAAACTAGGAACTACACTACATGGCGCCCTAACGTTTGGTAAGGCGATAAACTAACGCAAGACGTTAGAGTAACTCAGTCGTGCATATTTCACAGACCCCTTTCTCCCGTAAATACTCCAATAGACGTCTGGAGTGGGTGAAAGGTTAAAATCCGCCCGACCTTAGTAGGAAGAGATTCCTATGTAAAGCTCTGGTTTATTCAACGTTGAAGGATACAGTGTTCCAAAATATTGTGAACCTAATCTTTGTCTCCTTGGAGACCTACTCTGCAAACCTTGCATTTTAACAATGCCAGAAAATAACGGAACCACTGGGGCCGCAGTAAATGCGACTCAGCAGGATTCCGACGATATGGTACCGGATGCTATTATCATCCCGGTCCACTTAAGAAGATCTATAACTTTAAAACTTATAGAAAACGGACTGACACCTCAAGGTGGTACAGTAATTTTCGTGATAGAGGCTCACGAGTATCGGCAGACAGAGGTATTCTATTCATGGATAAACTTTCCAGCGGTAAACGCTATAACAAAAGAGTTTCACTATTACAAAATAGAGAAACCTCCGGAAGAGTACGCTCCTTTCGAGGAGATTGAAATTCCACTTAAATTTCAAGAGCACCTGCTCTGGTTTAATGGCGCCCTAAAACATAATGATCACATAACCAGGCTCGGTCCACTAGGTAGACCAGGAGCCACGTGGCCGGTTCTAGCCAGCTACACACCACATCCTGACATTGTAAAAATGTCTAAGGAAGAGCTGTTAGTACAGCTCAAAACACTAATTAAAATACGTAGGCAATTAGTCCAATATGTAATGCGGACTGCAACAGTCCAACCAGCTGTTAATACACCACAGCTGACCCCTCATCAGGGGGATACTAATAAAATAACACCACAGAACATACAGTCATGTCTTGGTAAAACACCCGTAAAACGGGAACAAATTCCTTTCTGGTTAGCACAGAAAATCACTCAAATATAGGCAGTATTTCCTGATACTACCCCTATTGAGAAACACAGAATCTTGACCATCTGCCTTCCTATGGGAATCGCACCACATGTGGAGGACTGCGACACTTGGGGTACAGTCTTTGCTTCCATTTACACAAAAACACACGGTGTTCCGTCTATGGCGGTAATACCAGAAGTGCTAAAACAGATTCAAAATGAATTCGGTCCAGAGCCCGCTTTAAATCTAGGTATGAAATTACTGAAAGATTTCAAGCAGGTCTCGGCTATATTATTAGCCAACATAAAAGGAGAAGCAGCATCTGTGGCGATCCGCCAGAAGTTGAAGGAAACGGATATAAAAGATCCTGTTGAGCTTGCAAAAATCATAGAAAAATGCTATGAAGAATTAGGTAGAGACAGCTTGGGTGGAAAACCAGTTAAGCCCCAACTGCTCGAAAATCCTGAAAAATTATTTATTAAAAATAATTTAAACACTCCTAAAAAGAGCTGGGATGGAAATAAACAATCCACTCCCAAGGAAAAAGTTTTCCAGACCAGAGGAAGGTCTCCTCGACGGAGGGAAAGAACTCCGACTCGAGAACACCAGTCTCCCCAGCAAGAGCCCTCTGAGAAAAGATATAACCTTAGAAATAGGGATAATCTGAAAAAACCTGATAGATATCAAAGTATTGATACACGTCCCTCTCGATCTTTTCCACAGAATTCGGAAAGAAGAGGACGGTCAGACCCAGGAGAGCACACCAAGTCCAAAGACAAGGAACCTGCTCAAAATAAGAAATCTCAATTTCAGAAAAAGAAGGTAGCCAGTATTAGAGTAATCAACCATGCCGAGAATACTGAGGACACAGTTGAAAAACGGGGAGTGGGCATTGACAATGTTGGACAGTGCAGCAGAAATCAGTATAGCGCGCAAGATCTTGATGAGTCATCTGGAGACAGTGGACACGAATGAATACATTCAAGTTGAAACTGCCGACGCCAGACTTAGCGAGCCCCATAAAATATACGAAATAACATTGCGTATGGAGGGTGATAAGACTAGGAAAATAAGAGGTCTATTTTGGGATAAGCTCTCAAAAGGCTATGATATTCTGTTAGCTGAAAAAGATTGGCCCCCGGAGTTTGTCAGGGAGTGCCCTCGTGGCGAAGAAGTGATTATGCCAGCCTTCTCGAATCACATTCCGATTCACAAAAAATATACATATGCAAGGAAATGGGCAGTAGCCCAGGCACCTGCATTGTATAAAAATCATGTAGGATGGGATGAGGATTCACCTCCTCACAAAATCCAATTAAAAAGTGAACCAACTGCCCAACGGCAGTATCCCATAAAGCAAGAAGCTAAAAAACAAGTCAGGGAGATCTTAGATCAACTTGAATACCAGGGGGTGATTGAAACATGCACCTCTCAAATGAACAATCCTTTGTTTCCTGTCTCCAAGCCAGACAATTCATATCGTCTAGTTTTGGACTACAGACATCTTAATACATGTTGCAAAAATTTTGCAGTACAAAACTCGCATAGTGCAGCCCTAATGAATAATATAGTTAGGAAAAAATATAAAACGACATTAGACATATCTAATGGTTTCTTTTGTCAAAACATTGCACCAGAAAGCAGATATTTGACCGCTTTCTCTGCATTTGGGTCGCAGAAAAAATTCTGTCGACTCCCACAGGGGTTCAAGAACAGCCCAGGACTATTCTCAGCTAGAGTAACAGAGTTACTACAAATCTATGATGATGAGGCATTATCTTACGTAGATGATATTTATCTCACAGACGACGACTTGGATACTCACTTGAAAAGAGTGAACACCATCATACTTGGGTTCGCAGCAGAGGGTTACAAATTCAACTTTAAAAAGTCTCGAATTGCCCATCTGACAGTACTGTTTTTAGGGTACGAATTATCAAGTGAAGGGAAAAGCCTAGCGGACAACTTCTTAGAGAAGTGCGCTGTACTCCAAGCTCCAAAAACGCTGAAGAATTTACAATCCATACTAGGTTTTCTGAATTTCGAAAGAACTTACATCCTAAATTACGCAGAGAGGGTTAAACCTCTCTACGAACTAATTAAACCTGATTTTAAACAAATCAATTGGACTCAAAAACACACAGAAATTTTGAGATCACTGCAAACAGACATGTTAGTGAAAACAAAATTAGATACATGTGACAACACGATCGATCTTGTAATCCGAGTCATCCCAGGAAGATGCGGATTCACGTACCTAACCTCTAATGAGGGAGAAAAGGTACCAATTTCAATTAAATCTCACTTGTACACACAAGCAGAAAAAACATTTAGTCACACAGAAAGAATTGTGAAAGCAGTGCAAATCGCATTAGCAAATGAACGAGAACTAGCACACGGCAAACGGATTAATATCCTTACAGCGGAATCCGCCTTCGAAGCGCTATTCAGCCCAGTAAACCTGCCTACAGTGTCACTAGATCCGAAATGGATACAGTGTATAGATTCTCTAGGAGCGGAAGACGTGAAATACTATTTCGCCCCGCAATTTGAAGAACTGAATGATTTAGAATATGAAGAAGAATATCCTCTGCCAATCGAAATTCTACCTCTCCCACAATACGCCTGTATAATCTATACAGATAGCTCTGTACAGCATTTCAACGTAGAGAGAAAATCCTACGATGCAGCATGTGCAATCATTAACGGTCGTTGGCTGTGCGGTAAATTCAGACCGAAAGTAACAAAAACTGAATCTGTAAGAAACTGTTCGGTTCAGAGAACTGAAATCAGATCTTTAAAGATGGCGCTCGAAAATGCAGAACGTGAATTCCCGACACTTATCGTGTGCGATTCTCATTTTTTCGTCAACTCTTACAACAATAAACTGCAGAGTTGGATTGAAAACGACTACAAAGATGACACAGGTGCCACAATAAAGCATAAATTGCACTGGAACGAGGTAGCTCTTTTAAGTAAAGAACTACAAAAGACTCACGTGATTCACGCACAGAGTCTTCAACGTGATGGCGTTCACGTTGCAGGGAATTCATTGGCTAATACAGCCACAGCGGAAGCAACTAAACCGGCTTCCGTAGCCACAAAAAAGCGTACAGATAAATACATAGACGGGGAAACCATGCTGGCAGTAAGAACGACCGTAAAAGGCGACTGTGCAGCACTACCCGTGAATTATCCACTCAATTATGCATACATAATCGATGCAAACTCCGTTCCTTTTGCTCGAATCCCTGGAGTGGGGGACAGAGTAATTCCAAACAGGAGCAGGAGGGGCTTCCTCTTACTGGAAGCACACATGGGGTTGGGTCTGAAACACCAAACAATCAAAGCCTCTCTGAAAGAATTACAATCAGAGTACTGGTGGCCAGGAATGAGTATAGATATTCAATGTTTTTCTCAAAATTGTGAAGACTGCAACAGAGATTGCAGTAATGAACAGGCCAGTGTAGTTTCAGGATCCCTTCTAGACAGCATAAGGCGGTCTATCTGCGCAATCAAAGAAGAGAAGCGCTTCCCATTGTACACAGTTAAGGCTAAACACACTTAAAAAATGAGGCCTCCAGCGCTCGGCTGACGCTAGAACGGTTATAAAAGATTTGCGAGTCCATATCGGCACATACGCAATTACCACGTTCCATTCTGACCAGGGTCCTGCTTTCAGCTCTCGAGCTTATAAGGAGGCCATGGCTAGCATGGGAATTGGGTTGCGGTATTCTTGTCCGTCGCACCCCGAAGGGAATAGTGTGGTAGAAAGAAAAAACCGGGACATAAAGCAATCTATAACAGCGAAGGTATTAGGTTCAGGCGCTGGGTGGGTCAAACATTTAATAAGTGTCCAGACTAGTCTTAACAACATGCCAAGAAATTCTCTAAAAGGTTTCAGCCCATACGAACTATTGTTCGGAATTAGAATGCGTATTCAGGACCTCGATAGTCAGATGTCAGTGGTACAAGAAAAAACAACAGACTTTGACATCAAAGATCGTTTGGCTGTTTTACAGGAACTGAATGAAACAAGAAAATCCTTAAGCAACATAAAGTTAAAGCAACAGCCGAGTACCACTGACGAGGCACCACCAGCAACAGCCCCAGCAAGGCCTGTCTGGATTCTAGTAGATCTAGTCAGAGAATAGATCGCGGTTAAGAAGGAATTTGGGCCTTCTTACAGAAAAGCAGTACCTGTCTTAGCAGTCACCGGAACAAGATCAGTTGTGCTACCGCCCCTTGCTGGTAAGAAGGAGAACAGAGTCGTGTCTATCGATCTGGTAAAACCACAAGCATGTGGCCTATAATCAACAGTAGGCCCAGTGGACTCCCAAGAAACAACAGAATACCCAAACTTGCAACAATCCAAGAGGTTCAAACTGAAAGTTTCATCGCATTCGATCAGCATGCAGTGCACAATGAAGGACTATGCAATAATGCCATGGAACTCGTGCCTCTTGAAACACAGATTGAAACAGTTCGTCAAGAAACATCACCAGTCTACAATGATGTGGCATCAGAAAATGCTACCGAGAGACAGATTGAAAGAACAATCCCATCAATTGACAGAACTGCCTCTGGTTATTTCATCAACTTCGACAACTTCTCTGAAGATCAAAACGACCCCGAAGTGATGCAAGAAATAAAAAAGTCTTTTAAAGAAAAAGCAACGGAAGTCTTTCATGAACTGAAGAAAATCTACCTTATTTCCCCTTGGCTAGAGTTCTGGTTCGGTCTAGGTGTATTTTTCCTCCTGCTTTGGCTCATCATGGTACTGTGTTTGAGAAAATTCATTGAGGGAAAATATATTACAATGGACACAGCAAGTCAGAACATCAACCTAGTCCTGAAACCACACAGATCATCCCACGTGAAGAAAAGAGAACTGTCAACAGTAAATGTCACAGCAATTCCAATACCTGGTGGGGTAGTATGGGAGAAACAGACTATGAGACATATGGTCCGGTCGAAATCCTGAAGTATCCTCATCAACTAAAGGTTTCCTTAAGTGACTTTGTGACACCTAGTACATTCTCTGATGATTGGGACTTTAACAGTATTAATGAAATGATGTCTGATTTAGTAATGTCAGCTAGATTCACAGATCATGATTATTTACAAGGTTCATCTAGTTATGAGCAGTTATTCTGTTACACCCACTATGGGGATCATTACTTGCATAAATCTGCACAGCCTAGAAATGTTTTTATGTATAATCAATGGGAACATTGTTCTACACCACCTAAAAGCAGTTCTAAAGCATTTTTTGAGAAATTCAAATACTTCTCAGGGTTTAACACCAGTAATGCAGAAACGTTTTATTACAAACTGTTAGATAAAACAGGAATGAAAACAATGCTGACAAATTCTAAATTGATATATTCAGAAGCATTTTATGACAAAATGATGACATTTGGTTTTGATTATTGGAAAAATAATATTGAAACGAAAACAATTTGGGGTACAAAAGATTGGCAGGTGCAAGGCATTTAAGCACTATTTAGAACCTGCATGATACCAGAACAAATGTTGTTTTTAAATGACACAATTCACCAAACATCTTGTCTTGGCCTAGCTAGGATCAAAGACCTTAAAACACCGTCTATACCAAAGCCAATACCTGAAAATATAACTGCAGATATTGAGTTAGACGTTTCACAAATTTTACATTTCAACAGAACACATCCTGATTGAAAAAAGTGGTTAATCTGGCCTACAGACACAAATAGCTGTCAAGATAGATTCCTGAATAAAACACAGGGTTTAAAAATGACCAGATTAGACTCGAGATATTCCCAGAGACAACATCCAGGAATAATAACAACATACAGTGTAGGGAAACTCTGCCTTGAATGGCTAACTACATCCACACTGGCTGAAATTAAGCAACACTTGTCTTTACTAAAAGATGGTGCTGATTTGCCCGATTTCATTCTTGGACCACGCAAACAGCGTTAAAAGCGTTTCATAGCGACCAGCATCTATGCTGCTTACAACGAGGCTTGGAAAGTCAAACAAATCGAAACTGCTGAAAAAATACGAGAAATTGATCGTATTAATTTGGAAAAATCACTTTCTGTGGTAGACAATGGGTTAATGACTCTGTCTTCCAGAATATATTCGTTGGACAATATTGTATCATCTGCCTTTGATGTGATAGACAGAGACTTGCTAATGTTACAACATGGCCAGTCGCAATTACGCTCTATTATAGAATTAGGCTGGACGCTGCAAAATCTTCGTTCAGGCTATGTGCCTTGGCGTTTAATCAACACAACGTCATTATTTTCCAGTTTTAACCTTACTGATAAACAGATCAGTTTGGCACAGAAAGGAGCAGACTATACAATCCTGAGCATCGAAAAACTCGAGAGATTATCATTGACAATGTCAGAGAGTCCTGTCATTGAATGGATAATACACGGAATTATCACAATTCCGATAACAACTTTCCGATTTAAAAAGTGCCTTGAATACATACCTGCTGGCCAATATGAACAATTGGGTAAAGGATATGTAAAATCTGAATGGAAATTACCATACACTCATTCTTGCTATAGTGACAGCGACAAAAATGTATTTCTTAGTGGTGACAACTGTAAACATTCACTAAGCGGTATACTTTTGTGTCAGGGTATTAATTTACACGGAGCATGTGATGGAAATTCTAACAACCTTTCATGCCACCAGCTAGTCACACCTGCAACTCAGATAGAGCCCTTCTTTATGCAACTTTCAAACGGGAGTTACATTCTTAGAACGGATCACAGATGTTGTGGCCTCGTGCCAGGGAAAAGTTATCTAGTAAGAGTAACATCCATGGTCAAATGCTGTATGCAAGCATTGTTTCCGAGTGGGCCTGCAGACACAGTGACTCCCATCTGGCCTCGTCTGAATCTCTATTCTATACGAATTGATACATTAAGCAAAATGAAATCTGTACTTTTACAGACAACAGTGCCTATAACGTCATCAAAAGAGACGTATGATCTTCTAGTTGCAAGGACAGCTACTGAAGTTCATGACCTTTTATCAACAAATTGCCCCGTGCATTTCGTAGAAATGTTGAGCCAACTCCTTAACATGTCTAGTGCAACAAGCATCCCAGGCATATTTAAGACAGTCTTTACGGGACTTCTAACACCCTTCCAGGCAATTTTGGGAATCGTTCCTAATTTTGTACACTCTGTTTTTGGCGGTATATCATTATTTTTGGGACTTGTAGCAGGGATTTTATTTTGACCCTCCTGCTTCGTTATGGCAAGCCGAAACTCAGACATAGCTCCCATGGGAATGGAAGAGACAATCCTAGCAATGCGCTACCGGGACAGGATAACTAACGTCCTTGGATTGGCCAGGCTGAGAGATCTAAACATGACCTGGTTCCTTTCATTCAGACCTATATGGCAGAACTGTATCTTACCGGTACTAAGATGTATGCTTTGCGGCGATGAATGCGTGTTGGACATCTGTCTTTCACTTCCATCAGCAGTACCAATGGACGTCGATACTTTTCTCAGTCCAATAACGGCTCACGCATTGTGTTGTCCCCAGCGGCTACCAATCCTGATGACGGCATTTGTGGAGACTCCTGTACTACGACTAGGTGGTAACAGTGGAGCAAGCGACAAAAGCAACATCACCCAGGTACGGCCATCTGTGAGCATTGCTGCTCCTGAATACGATGACAGCAATCATTCTCACACCTGCCAAGTTACAACGCTATCTAATTTGGTTGAACTATCACCTGATTTTGTAGACCAATTTTTTGAGAGCCTGACTGACACGATGTTCTCACCCGTACAGAAACAATAACTTTTAAGAAGCTTTCCGACACACAGCGTTCCCATGAACTCTGAATTCGGCCTTCAGTTTTGATCAACAAAAACTGCAAAAAGCTTTGGAACTCTATTTCCCCGTTCAAGCAATAATTCTTTTGAATTGGACATTTTTTAATATTGACCTTTTTTTGGCACGAACAATTCTTTGCTTAACGTAAAAACTATTCTTAGAGAACAGAAGCTTCACACTTCTATTTCTAAACACATCTAGAGACATAACAACATTACATCAGCCTCTAGCACATGTTATTACAATGCATTTCTATGTGATGATTTATCTCGCCCTTCTTCTGTCAGAGATACTTCATGTGTAATTCTTTTGCATAATCGTTCAATGATTTCATATGCAATAATTTTTTGAATGATTTCTATGCTTAAAAAAACGTACAGTACCTAAATTTCATGTATTACAAGTACGCCTATTTCGAATGCATTTATGTATTTTGTGGTGGGCAATGTTACACATGCATCTAATTGCTTAGTTTTAGTAATTTTGATGGACATGAACCCGTGGAGTGGGTGTTGCGTGTTTATCTAGGTTCCTGATCGATACTGTGACCTTATGCCCCTATTCGGCTAAAAATCCATTTATTCCCTATATTGGCATAACCGTTCAAGTGCGATTTTCAGAAAAGTCATCTCTGGCCTCACACGAACAGAGCCACATTCCAGCATAGTTCTCTCTGCCACTTCCTTTGCGACCAATTAGTGCAATGACAGAGCAGAAGTCACTATCTGATATTCCTAGATTAACACTCCGAGTTCTTCAACAAGATAAAAACTCAGAAAACCTGGAAATCCCCGCTTGCTGTGTTTTGATTAGTAATGGAACTCTAATGAGCTACTGATAGCTATCACTTCCTAGTGACATCTTTAATTGACGTCTTATGTCCAGCAAACTTGCGTCAAACCCGGCACCTGTCAGGTATAAATATTACCAACGTTGCCTTAAGCAATGAGCTACTGTTGCTGATGCTAGCTGCCTGCAAGACCCCGTGTTGGTGACTCTAGCACCCTGTCGCTGCAGCCTGCTGTCCCTGTGGTGGTGAAGCTACTGATACCATTATCGCTGCTAAAGCGCGAACGATGGTGCAGTACGCTTAGGAGCTGAACAGCCGTCCCTCTGCGAAGACATCCAGCAGATTCCAGCTGCCCGCGGACGCTGTCCCCCCTCCTTCCTCGACGCGCTGAAGAAGAGCCGCTGCCTTTCTCCTGCAGAGAAATCCAGCTCCGGCGTTTCCGGTCTACCCTCGCGGGTGACTGGGATATCGAGAGTGACCCCTGAAGGAGATACCAAACCTCCATCATTCTATTCAGAGGTATGGTGTTGACTAAACCCTTAGACGAGAATTCTTGAAACAAACCTTGGCAAAACCAACTTAACTTAAAGCTACTTACTTACTCCCCTTCCACGTGTTAGGCTTAGGTCAGGCACACTGGGGTAGGCTTAGTTAGAAGCACCAGTTGAGTATGTTAGCCTAATGTATATATGAATGTATATATGTTTTATTACTTTTAAACCATTGTATGGCTAAGAAACCATATCAATGCTTTTACAGTTCTATTTCGCAATCCTTATCTTACTGTACGTACTTTTTATAATAACAATTCTTGCAATTGTGGCAATACATTTCTCTTGTACGAGAAGAAAGACTGTTCAATAAATGTTAACCCTTTATTGACAAACGCCCGTCTCTCTATTCTCTACATCTCGTGAAAGTAAACTGCACTAGACTGACTGAGTGAAATACCTGTCTATTGTTTCACACGACCCTAGAGATTGACTCTTGATCTGAGGAGCAAAGTTGTCATGTTGCACGGTTGTTGGAAAGCTGAATCCCTTCTTGTCTGTGCCAAGGAAGCTGATCACTTCCTATGCAGAGAAGAAAGTTTCCAGTGACCTCTGAGCTAGTTGGTAACACACCCAATTAAGTTTAGCATAGTCAGTGGAGGCCTGGACTATCCGCAGTTCCACGTCGATACTACTGTTTATGTTATTCCAATGCGCAGGGCCTAGTGGGAAACTAGGAACTACACTACACCTTCATCCCTGTTTGTTCAAGGCATGACTGCGTCATGTCCTCTTCTTGAATCAAGTACTTGTGTCCTTCCACTGCTCCAGTTTATGGAGCTACTTTTTTGTGTTCAACCATTTCATCTGAGTTCTTGTGTTTACAGGCCCGACCAAAGAACAAACACATTAGAGTGGCATGAACGGTGCTGGTTGTTCCCTCGAACCAATGCAAACTGCCTATTGAGAGGTCTGGAGATGCAGCAGCCGCTAACGCCTTAACTCTTCCACTGCTGTATCCTCAAGCATTAGTCTGCTTTTCACTACTACAAGAGAGCTGGGTGATAGTAAGCAGGGAGTGTGGGCAAAAACATATTGCCTTTGTGGCTCGCTCTCGAACCACAGTGACCATCTGTGGGAGAGGGAGGGCTTTCTCCTCTCCATTCTCTGTAGCCCAGCTTAACAGACCAAGCCACACGGCTTATCGCCTTTTCTGTGCTTTAGGGAAACCTAGCAAACTTTCACATTTTAGAAAACGAAACACCCCTACCCCAGAATCCCTTGCAAACCTCAAGGTTTGACTAAAATAGAAACACTTTTTCCTCACATTTTTTGTGATGGAAAGTTCTGCAAATTGGGGGGAGCCACAAATGTCCTTCAGCCCAGCATTCCCACAAGCCTCCCGATTAAAATAGTACCTTACTTGTGTGGGTAGCCCAAATGCTCGCGACAAGAAATGGCCCAATACTCAACATGATACATCACATTTTTCAACTCAAAACTGACCTTTTTTTGCAAAGTGGGTAACTCTGGAGTTGTAGCTCAGCCTGCACCTAGAGAATCCAAGCAAACTTGCCATTTTTTTTAAACTACACAAGCAGGGGAGTCTAGGGGTGAGTGACTTGTGTGTCTCACCAGGTAATTTTACCCAGAAGCATTTGCAAATGTCAAACTTTGTAAAGAAACACATTTTCCTCACATTTATGTGACGAAAAGTTCAGAAGTTTTCGGGGAGCCACAAATGTCCTATCACCTTGAATTCCCAAATGTCTCTCAAAAGAATGGTACCTGTAACGACGGGACTAGTAATAGGCAGGAGTCGTGTCTTTGTAATTCCAGGGTTTATTCTTTCATATAAGGTATCTGTACAAGTCTTTCTGATAGCTCCTCTGCGGGGTGATCTACTCCGTTCTCGACGTGTTTTCCTGAGCACTCCCTCTTCCCTTCTCCTGACGGGGCTCCTCCTTCTGCTGGGCTCCGGAGGCTCCGTGCTGTCCACCCTCGCCGGCACCGAGAAGGGGAAACAAAAGAGAGGCCTGTATCAGTATGGTTGTAAACTCAGACAAAAGATACTCCAGGTAGGGACCGGGGTTGGGGGATCACCCAGTGTATTACACCCAACGGGACGTGCACCTAATGAACACAGGACGGGATATGGGGACAGTGAAGGGATCCGGGGTATCACCAGGGACACAGTCGCTATCTAAGTAATGCGACCCGCTCTCTTTCTAAACCAACCCAAGAAGCGATTACGCACCTCAGTGAGCCGTACCCCTCCTGGTGTACGGCTGGGCGGATCGCGGTGTTGGCCTCCAGGCGTTTCCTTTTCTTCCTCTTTCCTCCCGTCTCGTCCTGTCGGCTGCTCGGGGATGTCCGGGGTTGCTCCGGTGGTAGGTGGTGCTCCCGGCTCCTGGGTCGTGGGGTCCTCTTCTTCCGCGATGCAGTCTTCACTAATCCACGTGAAGTCTTCGCTGTACTCTCGCCTTCCGATCCTCCACTCGTCCTCGATAAACTCTCGTCCTCCGCTTCTCCTCTCGTCCTCGCTGCTTCCCGCCACTCCGCCCTGCTCCTCACTGACCGCTCCTCCGGTGAAATAACACACCTGTTGTCTCTCAGAACCGCCCTTTATGCGATGTTCCGACTCCACCTCCTCCGCAAGGTCCTTGGTCCAGTTAAAGGGCCCGTCATCTTCATCGTAGCAGCTGTATCTTTCCGATCCGGTCCAATTAGCTGTACGGACGGCCTGTGGAGAGAAGAGGGGGGGATCACACATGGTCAGTTCTCGCCCTAGCGCGGGGCACTCGCCGGGGTCCCGGTTACAGTACCCCACTTTTGTGAGTGGTTCAGGATAACATGACAAAAAAGGCCCTAACGTGCTAAATTGAGATATAAAGAAAAGAAGTAGCTGCTGTATTTGGGGCTGTGCTCTGGCGCCACCCATGCAATCCTACAAAGCCCACAATTTTTTTTAAACTTGATAAGCAGGGGAGTTCAGGGTAGTGTGTCTTGCATGGATCCCAGTAGGTTTTCTTACCCACAATGCTCTGCAAACCTCAAAGTTTGGATGAAAACAACAAGATTCCGGAAGGAAAAAACCTATAAACGCTCCTTTTCAGGAATGGCACCCAGGATCTGGAATTCACTCCCTCCTGAAACCAGGCTCATCTCCTCCAACAAACTGTTTAAGAAAGAAGTAAAAGCGATCCTCATGGCTAAATACACATGATCTATTACTCAGTATTTTCTCATGAATCCGCTCAGTAATTACCTGCCTTGGACCCCTCGGTCTACTTGTACTACTTGTATTATGACTTATTTGATTGTATACGTTCCCTCTCTGTATATTGTTATGTTGTTGACGCACCTGTCTGACTTTGCACACTGTACCTACACCACCTCAACTATCCCTACTTTTGTACTACTGATGCACCTGTGTGACTATACATCGTGCACTCACCTACCTCAACTATGCACACCTTTATGTTATCTCCTAAAACAAGTTAAGCACGCTTAAACAAGTATATGCTCACTTTTGTACTTTTATATTATTGGCGCAACTGTTTGACTATGCACCTTGTACAGACATTACCTCACCTGCGACCTACCTCCTGTTTGTTTTTTTGACCTACCTATGTAACTATGCACCTAATACCTATCTACCTCAACTATGTAACTATGCACATGTACCTTGACTATCACCCCCGTGCCATTGTAAAGCGCTCTGATATCTGCAAAGATCTTGTTCGCGCTATACAAAACTTTCAAATAAATAAATAAACACATTATCCTTACAGTTCTGTGTAGGAAGTTTCCAGAATCCGCAGGTATCTATATAATTCCTACCACACACCATTATCCCACTTATGTCAATAAAAACACTGCCCCACTTGTGTGGCTGGGCCTAGTGCCCTCGACAGAAATGGATCAAAATTAAGGTCAATGGGAGGCCCCACCACGTGATCTGCAATCATGTTGATCTTGTGACACATTCAAAGATGTGATTTTCCCAAGTAACCCATTTTACCTTACAGCAGTTCCACCTTAGTCAGTTTCCCAATACTTCACTTTTGTATGGTACAACATAAAGCAAGGAGGAAAACACAGGGCAGGCTGAGATAGAAACTGGAGACAGTAAACACAACTCTCCTATTGCTTTTCTTGCTTAGAGCAGACTCTACAACCAAAACATGATTTATTTTTTTAGCTATTTCAGGAATGCAGTCTGCAAAGTGTCGATCCTGTAGTCTTGTAACATCCTCCAGAGCATATGTAATTGAGGCTGCTGCTTCTGTAGCAGTAAGACTTTCTATGACAGTCAACTGAAAGTCAAGGAAAGACCTGAGTCTTCCCGTGGTGGTCTGACGATAAACAACATATGCATTTCATGCTGCCATCTGAATCAGGTGGGCAAATCGCTTCTTATACCAAGTGCAAGATTTACGGCTCGCATTGTATGGCTGAAGAACCTGGTCATTCTTATCCACCCTGCCCATTTTTCCGGTTTTTATCAAGAATATAGGGGGGCTTACGAACCTCAACCATCTGACCCAAAACCATGATGGGGATATGTTCTCATCATTAGTTGTAATGAGCCAATACACATCACGTCTAACAGAGAACTTGATTTTGAGCAGTAAGTTGAAATGCAATGCAGTCCTCTGGGATTTCTTAAGCTTCTTACAAACAAGCTCCTATGGGAATTCTTGACAACAAACTGTACCGCGACCCACAGTGCCAGCTTTGTACAGATCACTGAACAGATCTACTCCTGTAAAGATGTTGACCACATAAAGGTTAGAATCTTTGTGAAGGAGTGGTTGGACAAAAATCGCAGGTGGTTCTCAAACCTGCATGGACACAATTCGGAGTTAGTGGGTACGTGTCCAGATGTACAACATAGGGAGCGCGTGATCACTGCATGTAGAGTGCATGTTGTGTTCTGGCTAGCTGAATGTTCCACACTTAGTGTGGCATCTAACTTTATGGTGTTTTGAGAAAGCATGCCCCTCGGGCCAAACATGTTTTATTGGGACCAATCTCCTGAGACCATTGTGGTGTTGTGGTCTATCTGTGGGATCATCTGGGTTTTCCTAGTTCTCGCATTTATCTAAGGGTTACATACCCCCTCCACCTGTGATCTGTCAATCAGTTGCTTCAGGACTAGGTTGCAGGGACTGCCTGACCATGTATTTCTGACTCAGAGTTGAAGGGGAGGTCATATCAGGTGAATTCAACAAGGGAGATGTGGGTTTGTTATTATACGTACATATATCATGGTGTATATCAACATCAGATTTATCAATATTAACAAATGGATGTTACCCAAACCATGCGAGTAAACCAATAGGACTGCAAGCTGGCTTTGTGCACTAACAGCATTTTGAGAGCAAAGCCAAAAACTATATTCGACTTCTCAAGTGAAATGGGAGTTGACTGGTGTGCCCTAGAATGAGGCCCTAGAGTGCGTCCATGCTCCCCTAGAAATTGTTCCGCATAAAAATTTGTTTGCTGTACAATTTGCTCAAGGAAGTCAGTATCCAACAAGAGATGGGCGTAGTCAATCAGCAAAAATTTCACTGTATCAACTTTACAACCAGCATCAACAGTGAAAGGCGGAATTTGGGAGTTAACTTAATTGGGGGGGCCTGCCAAAACAGCACTCCATCTGTGCTTGCTGCCGCATGGGCGTACTCTATGGATCGGTCTACCCTGCTACAGTTGCTCTGCTGCACATACTGTGCATGCGAAGGAACAGCACTACTACCATCATAATGTACCTCAGAATTATTGGAAGAAGAGTCATCAAACGGAACACAGCCAAATGAAAAATCACTTCCAGATTCTGCTCCATTTTCCTCTCCTTCTGATGCTGTCTCAGTATTTGCTGCCTTAGTCTCTATTCCTGCCTCAGAGCTGTCTTCCATAACCCAAGTTAGGGCCTGGGTAGCAGTCATCCACCGAGGCGCTATCCATGCTGAGATTGAGTGTGAGAGTGAGTGAGTGTGTGTGTGTGTGTGATGTTATCCAAAGACACTAAAAAGGACACAGTATTACTTCACCTTGCAACATACTTAATACCACTGCATACTTTGTCATGCCTAATGCAAAATGTTATTGTTGGTGGAGCTACAGGGCCTTTGCCAGTATAAAACTAATTTCATAAAGTCAAAATTCTACCTTCGATCTCAAGAAGCACACATTCACTGTTACTTTGTGCGCAGACATGCTCCTTGTGGAAACCCACGGCGCTACCACCAGGGTCACTGCAATTATACTGCCTGGAGAGCACCCACTTATGTGACAGGGTTGATTAAAATATGCAACAAGAAAAGGCAAAGTATGCAGCATAATGCAGCACATTTTTGACACGTATGTAGACTATGGCCTTTTAAAAAATATATAAATATGCACCCATTGGGGGGACGCTGTCGCCCCACTGGAGGAAAACACACTTTTATATGAAAAAAAGTGAGTCCCAAAGGTGGTTGACCCGTGTCCTTAGGGCCGACCCCATCTGCATTTCTTTAAAACAAAATTGAGGAAACATGTGCTTTCCCCTGGGAGGGCGGGGGGTGGTGCTATCATGAAAACACACCTTCTTAGCACAAATATGGGCTCAACAGAGGCTCGCTCGTATGTCAGGAGCGCTGACTCTCAGACAATTTCACATTTCTTTAACAGATATAGCTGGTTTTCCTTACCTTGTCAGGTGCGATCATGCCCACCACTTCCCCTTTCCAATGAGGCCTCCCTGAAATGCGGGGAGGCCTTTGTCAATTTTTTTCCCCACCGGAGCAGGAGAGAGCACTTACCTCCTTCTGACCAACACTCAGGTGGGGAATCTGTGACATCAGTGTGCCAAGATGCGCAGAAGGGGGGAGGGGCTGGCATGGAAGCAATTCCATCCCTCTCCTGCCCTTTAGAAAAAAACACTAATCCTGCAGTGCAGGCACCAGAGGATCCTTTCCAGCCCTCCCCGATGTTATCCAATGGCCGACAGATGCACTGGAAGTGGTTTCACTAACAATAATAATAATGTATTAATCAGTAAAGCAAGACTATTGCCTTTAGCTGCAACATAAACATTACAATTTGTTTCTGCCTAGGGAAAACCTTCAAGATATTTAAACAAATCTAAAGCAAACATTGACATATACATTATTTATTTATTTATTTATTTTGGCATTTGTAAAGCGCCTGGTTACGCCACTGGCGTGTCCCCGCGCTGTGATAAGTGAAGTGGCTGCCCCCCCCCCCCCTCCTACAGAAGACTACCTGCTGAAAAGGTGGGTTTTAAGCTTTTTCCTGAACAGGACTTCAGATGGTTCTAGTCGCAGTTCTAACGGAAGGGCATTCCAGCATCTGGGAGCGAGATGTCTAAAAGATCTTCCTCCCATACGTGCCTTTCTTACTCTGGGGACTTTTAGCAGCCCAGTCTGCGAGGACCGTAGATTGCGTGCGGGCTCATAGTAGGTCACCAGACTCTGGAGCGGAACAGGGGCTTTACCACTCAGAATGCGGTGACATGTGGAGAGGGCTTTGAACTCTACCCTCTTCTCCACGGGGAGCCAATGGAGGGCAAGTAGAGCAGGTTTGGAGGGTGACCTCCTAGGGAGCCTGAGTACCAGCCGCGCCGCGGCATTTTGGAGCACTTGCAGGCGGCCCATGACCCTGTTCGTGGCCCCCAGATAAAGCAGGTTCCCGTAGTCAAGTTGCGAGGTGACCAGGGCGTGCACCAGCGTCCTCTGAGCAGAAATAGGAAGAAGATCTAAAGCTTTCCTTAAGGCTCTCAGAACGCCGAAACACACCCCGGCCACCCGGCTGATCTGGGGACCGAAGGCAAGGTCCTTGTCCAGCCACACGCCAAGGTTCCTGGCCTCACGGCAGGGAATAGGGATCTCACCCAGGCAGGGCGGCCACCACGCCGACGACCAAGCAGATGGCCCTCTCCCCACCACGAGTACCTCAGTCTTGCTACCGTTCAGCTTTAAACAGTTAGCGGACATCCAGGCTGCCAGATCTTGCATGCAGTTCCTGAAGATGTCCGCTGCAAGGCCGGGTGCACGCGATAGGGAGATCACCAGCTGCGTGTCATCGGCGTAGGACACCAGGCGAAGACCGTGTCCCTCCACGATGGCTGCAAGGGGGGAGACATAGATATTGAATAGGGTTGGGCTCAGGGACGAGCCCTGAGGCACGCCCTGGCCCAACTCAATCTCCTTCGAATAGCATTCTCCCAGTCGGACCTGAAAACACCTGTCAGACAGGAAGGAGCCGATCCAGCCAAGCGCATCGCCTGTGACCCCACCTTCATTCAGACACTGTAGCAAGGTGGAGTGTGCTACAGTGTTGAATGCCGCGCTTAGGTCAAGTAGGATCAAAGCCATGGTCTGGCCCTCATCCACGCCCTGTCGTAGCGCTTCAACTGCCACGAGAAGCGCCGATTCCGTCGAATGACGGGGGCGGAAGCCAAATTGCGAGTCGTGGAGTAGCGAAGCCTCCTCCACGAACTGCATAAGTTGTAGGTTGGCTATTTTTTCCGCCACTTTAGCCATATAGGGCAGGAGGGAGATTGGGCGAAGATTATCAAGTTTCTCAAAACTGACATTGGCTTTCTTTTGCAGAGGGAGTACTACTGCTTGCTTCCAAGCAATGGGGACACTCTGGGACTTGAAGGAGGCATCTAGCAGGTGGCAAATATAGGGTTCAAGTACTTGTAGGCTGCCCTTCAACCGGCTGGGAGTGGTCGGGTCTCTTGGGGAGCCAGATTTTATCGAACCGCAGATGCGGAGAAGTACCTCCGTAGGAGGGGTGACGAAGGTGACTAATCGTTGTTCCCCTTTAACTTTAGTGGCCTCCTGGTATAATGGGCTATTGTCTGCCTTCTGAGGGTAGGAATTGTAGATGTTAGTGACCTTATTTGCAAAGAACTCTGCAATACGGTCACAGCCCTCCGTTGTGCAAAGTTTCTTGGGCACCACAGCGGGCTTCCCTATCGCAATAGATTTATAGATTGAGAAGAGTTCCTTAGTGGACTGTTCAGCTTCTTCAATCTTATTGCAGTAGTACAGTGATTTGCCCTTTCTTATTAATTTGTGGTAGTTGCGCCTGCATTCTATATACTCTGCTTTGGCGTGGGCCGAATAGGCAGTTCTCCATTGCCTTTCAGCACGTTTACACGCTGCTTTGGCTGCCCGCATGTCCTCGTTGTACCAAGGAGCCGATCTCTGAGCTCGGCCCCCCATTTTTGCTGTACCGAGTGGAGCCACCAGGTCCAGGGCCTCCGTGATTCGTTGGGCTAGATTGAAATTAATTTCTTCTACCCCCTCACCCCCAGGGTGACCCTTCGCAGTTAGCGCCTGGTTAAATTTAGCTTGGGAGAACGCCGCCCATCTCCGCCTAGGGTGTTTATCGGCAGGAGGTTCGGTCGGGCGCGCTCCCTGTATCTCAATGGTGAATGGGATGAGATGGTGGTCGGACCATGGAATGGGGACAGGGATCTGAGCTTCCACTTGGTTCCAGTTTGCGAAAACCGGGTCAAGAAGGTGGCCCATCTTGTGGGTGGAGTGCTGTACCTTCTGCTCAAACTGCAGACCTGCCATTGTTTGACAGAAATCACTCGCCACCTTGTCCGTAGGAGTATCTAGGTGAAGGTTTAGGTCACCCAGGACAAGATATTTATCAGTACTTAATGCGGCCTCTGTGACTCCTTCTACTAGCTTCTCGATGAAAGTTGAAGTAGAGCCAGGCGGGCGGTAAATCAGAAGGCCTTTCAGAGTGAAATTGCCGCTTATCGAGATAGAGAAAGCACCGGCTTCACTATCCTCAATAGTGGTCCGTTCTAACTGACATTGGTAGGCCTGTTTAGCGACTATAGCTATGCCACCCCCTCTCCCTGATATTCTATCTAATCTCTGCAGGCAGTAGCCCTCTGGGATGGCTTCAATGATCTCCGGCATGGAGTCTTGGTCTAACCAAGTTTCCGTAAGGAAGAGCAAATCCCAATGCTTTCCGCTAAGGAGGTCATGGATGTCAAGACAGTGTTTACGTAGGGAGCGTACGTTCAGCAGGCCACAGACCAGGGTATGTTGGTCTATGAAGTTAACCTCCCCTATATGGAAAGTGAAGTTGCAGTGGCTGCAGCCAGCGTTGTTTTCTAACTCCATACTGTGCGAGCAAGGTCTAGAAAGCTCACTGCGGAGGAGAAGAAGGTCCTCTCGACTCCAGCAGACATGGTCTCCAGGAGGGGCAGGGGGTCTGGCCCTGGGCCGCAACCGGCCGCGGACGGGCGCAGACGGGCTTAACTCAGGCGCAACTCCGGCGCGCCTTCGTCGCGCCCCCTGCGCTACCTACAACACATCCGCCTTATATCCCCCCCAGCGTCCCAACAACTAGAGCGCTGCAGGTCTCTGGCGGAAGTGTCTTAAGTGTCATTAAGACTCCTTCTAGTTACACCAAACATTAACTCTGCCCAAACCTAAAAAGGGATCTATGTATGAAAACCCTTCCTATTGAACTTGTCAGAGAAATGGCAAAGAAAAACCATTCCTATTATATTTGTCAAATACTTAAAATGTAAGGCCTTTTCTTAGGGTGTTTGTCATAGAGTTCACAGTGCAAAACCCCTTTCTTTTGTGCTTGTCAGTGAGTTCACAATATAAAGCCCTTCATATTGAATTTGTCAGATTTCCCAATGTAAGGCCCCTTCCTATTGCTTTTGTCAGAGGGTTCACATCACAATATACAGGAACTTTGAGGGTTCTGAAAAGCAGTTCAATGTAAAAACCATTTTCTATATAAAATATTTGTCAATGTTCACAAAATGGTGCTTGTAGAGAAGATGATAAACAAGTCTTTGGACCCAGTGGCGTTGCGTGGGTTGCCAGCACCTGGATCAAGGCAAGTATCCATCCACATTTATTTTAAAATGTTGAGCCCCTAAGAATGCCCCAAACAATTTTGCACCTGATGCAACTGCCCCTATGGCTCCGCCCACACTACACCACTGGTTGGAGCCACAGCCCCTCTTTTAGACCTATTTCTTACAACTGTAATTCCAAAATAACCGGGATTGTCAAACAGGATATGTAAAACCCATGCTTAATATGGTACGGTGGGAATGTATATCAGGAATTACTTATCTACAGGCGTTAACACAGTTTAATAATAATCTACCAATAAAGGTCTATTTGCATTTCACAAGAAATAATTCAGTCCTACTGCCTTTGTCACAACTTTTCAGATTGAACAGATTAGACCAATGACATCTGACATAACTTTTCCCAATGAACCAATCAGGTCTACTGCCTTCATCACTGGCCTTTCACCATGGGCAGCTCAGGCCTAGGTACTGAGAACAATCTGTGAAATACAAGCACTGGTTTTCAGAGGTCGATTCTGCCCAATCAAATCCAACATGCAGAAGGATCAACATGTGGGCCACCCCAAATCCCCTCTCTCAGCTGAGCTTCTTAAAGCTAGTTTTCTGTTGCTCGCATAACTGGTATGGGGACAGTTACGATGCCAAAGCCAAGGCCTAAAAATATTTTGATACAGACATGGTCTGCAGATCTTGGGAAAGACTGCAGGAATATCTGAACAGCAGGGGGAGCATCGAAAAATTATGTACATGGTTTTGAAAGGAATGCTCCTTTCTTTCGACAGATAAATCTTATTTGTATGTATGCTGAATGCAATAAAAAAAATTAAAAGCATTTGTCACATGTTGAAACGCAGAGTCCTAATGAATGGCGAAAGATCTAACTGGGGTGTTTTGCAGGCTGTGTGAATCTCACTTCACATCGAGGGTGTGGGGGAGGGGTGTCTGGGAGGGATTCCTGAACTGAGCGCAGCCTCCGGGTGCCCTTCCCTCCACCTGACAAAATTAGACAGGTTAAAACGACTAAAGCAACGGAAAAAATCGCTTCTTCGAGGCCATGTGTTTTTCTTTCTTTCATAATCTGGTTTTCTTACTCCGAGCTGGGGACGCTCCCCGGGGCCTTCTGCAGCGGCTGCCAAGAGCCTACGCGGCGAACATCTGTCCGGCAGCCAGCAGCCACATCTGGTCTCCATTTCCAGCAGGGCTGCGGTTTTAGGCGGCTGTGCAGTGCTGGAGCGCTTAGTCACAAGAAGAGGCCGCAGTGCGCTCTCTCAGATCAGGGCCCTGTACAGCTGTGGACCCCAGCGGGGAAAGCTTCATTCGGCCGGGTCTTTTCAGTGCTGGTCGACGGGGCCCGGGGATGAACCGGCATTGAACGCTTCCTGCAGTAATGCCCTGTCAGAGTTGTAGGGGAGAAGCAGCGTGAGCTTCAATGAGTCGTCAATGCGAGGGGCCCACGACGTGTGAGCTCCCTCGAGCAGAGCCTGTCGGTACTGTAGGATACTGGCAGTGCCTGTCGGTACTGTAGGATACTGGCAGTGTGAGCCTCCTCCAGCAGTGCCCCATCTGAGCTATAGGATCCTGTCAGTGCAGAGGTCTTCCAACAGTGCCCTGCCAGTGCTACAGGATCCTAGTAGAGTGAACTTCCACCTGCAGTAGTGTACCGGTACTATAGGGCCCAAGCAGTGTGGGCATCCTTCAACACTACATTACCTGTGCTATAGGCCCAAGGCGCCTGAGCTTCTTCCAGGAGTGCCACATCACTACTATAGGATCCAAACAGTGGCAGTGTCGTCCACCAGTGCCCTCTCAGTGCTACAGGATCATAGCAGTAGTGATACTTCCAGAATTGTCCTCTTAGTGTTACAGGCTCATAGCAGTGCGAGCTTCTTCTCGCAGTGTCCTATCAGTGTAACAGGATCATAGCAGTGTGAGTTTCTTCCAGCAGTGCCCTATCAGTGTAACAGGATCATAGCAGTGCAAGCTTCTTCTCGCAGTGTCCTATCAGTGTAACAGGATCATAGCAGTGCGAGCTTCTTCTCGCAGTGTCCTCTTAGTGTTTCAGGATCATAGCAGTGCGAGCTTCTTCTCGCAGTGTCCTATCAGTGTAACAGGATCATAGCAGTGTGAGCTTCTTCCAGCAGTGTCCTATCAGTGTAACAGGATCATAGCAGTGCAAGCTTCTTCTCGCAGTGTCCTATCAGCGTAACAGGATCATAGCAGTGCGAGCTTCTTCTCGCAGTGTCCTCTTAGTGTTTCAGGATCATAGCAGTGCGAGCTTCTTCTCGCAGTGTCCTATCAGTGTAACAGGATCATAGCAGTGTGAGCTTCTTCCAGCAGTGTCCTATCAGTGTAACAGGATCATAGCAGTGTGAGCTTCTTCCAGCAGTGTCCTATCAGTGTAACAGGATCATAGCAGTGCGAGCTTCTTCCAGCAGTGTCCTATCAGTGTAACAGGATCATAGCAGTGTGAGCTTCTCCCAGCAGTGTCCTATCAGTGTAACAGGATCATAGCAGTGCGAGTTTCTTCTGCGCAGTGTCCTATCAGTGTAACAGGATCATAGCAGTGCGAGCTTCTTCTCGCAGTGTCCTCTTAGTGTTTCAGGATCATAGCAGTGCGACCTTCTTCCAGCAGGGCCCAGTGAGTGCTACAGGATCATAGCAGGGCGACCTTATTCCAGCAGTGTCCTGTCAGTGTTACGGGATCATAGCAGCGCAAGCTATTTCCAGCAGGGCCCAGTCAGTGCTACAGGATCATAGCAGTGCAAGCTTCTTCGAGCAGTGTCCTCTTAGTGTTTCAGGATCATAGCAGTGCGAACTTCTTCCAGTAGTGCCCTCTCAGTGCTATGGATCATAGCAGGGCGACCTTATTCCAGCAGTGTCCTGTCAGTGTTACGGGATCATAGCAGCGCAAGCTATTTCCAGCAGGGCCCAGTCAGTGCTACAGGTTCATAGCAGTGCAAGCTTCTTCTAGCAGTGTCCTCTTAGTGTTTCAGGATCATAGCAGTGTGAGCTTCTTCCAGTAGTGCCCTCTCAGTGCTGTGGATCATAGCAGTGCGACCTTCTTCAAGCAGTGTCCTATCAGTGTTACAGGATCATAGCAGTGCAAGCTTCTTCCAGCAGTGTCCTATCAGTGCTACAGGATCATAGCAGTGCAAGCTTCTTCCAGCAGGGCCTGGTCAGAGTTAAAGGGTCATAGTAGTGTGTGCCTTTTCCAGGAGTGCCCTCTCAGTTCTACAAGATCATAGCAGTGTGTGCTTCTTCCAGCAGTACCCTGAGAATGCTATAGAGCTCAAGGTGTGTGACTTTCGTCCAGCATTGCCATTGTAATTGTAAAGGTTTTTCTATAGCGCATGGCTACTCGGAAGCATCCCAGCGCTTGATATTAAACAGAGGAAAATAGACGTCAGAAACCTAAAATACAGAGGACCAGCTTATCTATGTCTTAGGGAACAGTGCTGTTTTTAACTTTTTGCGAAATGCGAGCAGCTGTTTTTCGGCGCTATAGTGCCCACCCAGTATTACCTTTCTGCACCAGAGCCTTGCCTGTAATAAATGATTCTAGGATGCCTGTAGGGCCAAAGTAGTAGGAGCTTTTTGAGCAATGCCCTTTCAGTGTACAATGCTGTGAGTTACTTGTAGTGCCCGATTGGTACTACAGGATGCGAGACGCACCTGGCCAGTGCCATAGGATCCTAGTATTGTAAATATCCCTCAGGAGTGTCCTGTCAGTACTACAGGGCTTATGTGGTGTGGGCTTCCTTCAGCACTGTTCTTTCAGTACTGTTTGATTCCCATGAAGCACCCTATCAGTGCTAGGGTTCCATGGTAGTGCACTTTCAATAATACAGGTTTGAGCAGTGTGAGCCTCCCCTGCATGAATCGTATAGTACTGATTAGGCACTGGTAGTGTGAGCCTCCTCCAGCAGTGATCTGTAGTGGTATAGGCAGGGGCACTGGAATTATGCAATTGTGCGGGTGTGGTGTTTTTCGCATTATTATAGATTGACCACATTTGCCACATAATCCAGCATCTGATGCATAATCTTCAGAGTTTAAGAAAAAAAGATTTTATTTCTAGCTCGAAAGGTTCAAAAGTTACTAGAAACGCAGCAACATGTGTTGCAGCACAGTGGAAGGGCCTTTGCAACGGTTGACTGGTCACCCTTCTGTTATTTATTGCTATTTTTGGGTGTAAAACTGGTACTATTGAGGGGCAACCTATTCCCAGACCTGGTTAACAAGTGTAAACATTGTAAAATAATGAAATAATACTATCATAAAAGGTGCTGCATTATGTAGAATAATTTGTCTTCTCTTGCCACATAATTTAGTCAACCATGCCCCATAATTTGTCCCTCCACGGCCGCATAATTCCAGTGGCCTCAGCTATATGTCTCATGCAGTGTGTGCTCAGTCAGTACTACGGGATAATCATGAAATGCCCGGTCAGTGCCATGTGGCCCGGTCAGTGCACTGGCAGTGTTATAAATTGCCAGTGGTGTGAGCTTCTTCTTGCAGTGCCTTGGTCCTCGCGTGCCAACAGAGCGCCATCTCTGTTTTTGTACAGTTGGCAGGGCCACCTTGAATGCCGCCAGCAGCATTATTTTGATTGGAACACTTAATTAATAACAAGCAAAATAAATTTTAAAAGTGTGGAAATGCGGTAAAGCGAGTCCTTGGGAGTCCGCCGCGCTGGGAGCTCGGGAAGGCACACGTCTGAGCCGCTGAAGAGGGGCATTAGTCAGGGGCTGGTCCTGAGTAATACAGATCATGTCCAAATATTGGTTTTGGCGCCTGCCTTGGCGGCACTTAGCAGCTGATGTTTTCATACCCTTCTCAGGTACTTTGCCCAAGCTGTGTGAACACCAAGCAGGCGTGACAGGAAGCGAAGGCCGCTGTGAAAAGATTCAACAGCCAGAGGGATCACAGTACAGGGAAGAGAGGAGAGAGATGGAACAGAGGGGGATGTGGCGCAAGGGCCAGAGCTGCCGACTTTGGAGCTGGGGAACCAGGTTCGAGTCTCAGCTTAGGCTCAACATTCTGTGATTCTAGGTAAATCACTTAATCTTCCAGTGCCCACCCAAAACAGAAAACAAATATGAATGTGTCCGTCTGTAACCGACTGCTGCCCAAGTAAAGCGATCCAATACCTTTGGGTCGATTTAGCGCAATTTAAAACTGCAACAAAACAAAAACCTAATGTGATGCCCCATTATCCCTTGACAGTCAGAAAGCATCTTAACATTTATAGCAGCATTTTGTGCTTAAAATGCATTCATTTTCTGTTTACAACCTTCCTCGGGAATAGGCAGGACCAAAGGGCAGAGCCAATCCGCATTACCAAGAGAAAGGTTACCAGTAAGTACCACAGCACATTCAAATGAATAGCTAATCCATACTAGTGGACCAGTCAATGCGTTGTAATGCAGTAGAAGGTTGTGATACACCCCAGGGCTCTCTAGGACAGTGGTTCTTAACCTTTTGACCTCTGTGGACTCCCACTGAATTATTACTGGAGGCAAGGGACTCACACCTAAACCATTTTTACAGTTTGAAACTCTAAACAATACAGAACCTATTTATTATACATCAAACAAATACACAAATTGTGAACTATATATTCAATTCACAGACAAAAATTATGAACAAACTGAAATTTTTATTGCCGGTTTGGAGCTTTTTAAAATGTTGTATCAGTGACCTAAAGACGAAGCGTTATGCTAGACTCTAGTATATAACTTTGTTTTTTTACTCCTAGTGCATACTTTTTTTCAGTGCGTACCAGTGCTGCTTCAATCGACGCCACCAATCCAAATTATATTCCATATGCTGTACTTGTGCTGCTCCCACAAATCGTGATATGGATACCAACTTATAATTAAGCTTCAAGTTTTAAGTTCAGGGCGTTTTTAAAAGTTCAATTTAGCACTTTTTTATATGTACTTTATTAATCTGTTAATGTTTTTTAAATTTCTAAGCAGTTGAGTAAGTGTCACAGCCCCCTCCCCCACAGGGTTCCCCTTACCCCAGATACAAAAACGCTACTCTTCGACATAAGTACCATACTATGGTATTTTTTGGCCTACTTAGAGTGAGGGATGGGATTTTCCTTGACCTGCATGTTGCTGGGCTGTGAGGGACAAAGAAGTTGCCTTGTGGACTGTCCTCTTTATAAACATTCTGTCCCCTCTCCGCCCCTTAATTATGACCAATTGTGGTCAGATATCCTCCTCAGCGTCATGTCTCACAGAGTTGTTATTAATGCTAACCTTAGGGGGCGAGGTGGGAGTAGTGCGTCCAACTAACGCAGGATGTTCTCTCATCCCTCCACCGTAGAGCGACTAATGGAGCCCATCACTATTTCGTAGAGGATGGGGAGAGGACAGAGAAGGGGAGAATGTAATAGTGTGAAGGTGTAACAGGGATTCTGTGCAAACACAGAACTGTGCACAGAGACTTAGGACCTCAGTGAATTAGCGTGTGCCAAAACTCACCTTAATACCCAAAATCCCCTACCAGACAAGCAATCAGTGTCACATTAGCTCTTCGTCCTATAGCAAAGAAACCAATGATTAGACAACCTAGAACATGCGATTGAGAACCATCTCAGCAATGGTGGGAAGTGAGAACACACTTTGGTTATACGTTCATACCAGTCCACAACAGGATTAAAATAGAGCCTCTGTAAGGTTAAAATGTTTTATTTTAACGAGGTGATCTCAAACGCAGTATTTTAATCAACATCAGCATACATATAGATAATACTAATACGGACAGCATGCTTACAATTCCATAAAGTACAAAAGGAGGAATCATATTACAATGATAGTACAACATCTTCTTGTACAATATCAACCACAGATGACACAATATTATCTAAAGTGTAAATTCAGGAAGAAAGGGTGTTAATGCTATTATCTACAACGGCAAGCACTTTTTCTAAATTGGCCTGATCTACAGCTCTAAGCCTAGAAGCAGCTTCAATTTGAGACAGTTTCCAAACTTCATTGTAAGCAGCATATATCCATCTTTTCAATCTGCCACCCGCAGAGCCTTTCACAAAATCATTTAGATCGACAGTTTCAGTAAGCTTGGACAAATGCGATTTAACAGACGCTAAGGATGAATGTCTGAGCCAACTGTGGCACAACTTGCCTACAGAATAGGTGGTGACTGAATGGTGAGTCTGAAAACGGGGTGTCAGACCCAGAAAGCGGTGCTGGCAGGAATCTGCACTTTTTTGCCATAGCAACCAGCCTTCGGGATTAATACTGGAAACATTAAAAGAGGAATTACTAAACAGTGCCTGAATTTCACTCAGGGGTGTACTGGTAAAATTGTTCCAATGGGGGAATTCTCCCAAATCTGGAAAGGAAGGAGCATTTAATTTTTTAGAAGTAGCCAATCCAAAGCATGTGGTTTTTGAAATAGTATCATTCAGAAACAACATATGGTTTGGGAAGAGGCATGCACGATGCAAAGCCTCAGTGCCTTGCACTTGCCAACTTTTAGAACCCCAAACAGATTTAAGATCAATAGTATCTCTCCACAGTTCATAGCCCCCAACAGCCAGCTGGTCAATAAAAGATTTTGAATAGAGTAATTTAGTGTGGGTAAGTCTAACCATGGAAAATGACTCTCCAGTCAATTTAAAATAAAATGCATTAGGGTTGGATTGATCAAAATCCGTAAAATAAGAAAACTTGTTCAGAAATGTTTTGGAACTGCCTTCTACTGGTGCTGGACAATGTTACCACTGTGTGAAATTAACCATGCTTCTGAATGAGCCAGTCTTATGCAGAAAGTGATTGCCAAAATGTTGGTAATAGTACAAATCATTATAATTTGCAGACTCTAAATATAGATCTTCAGTATTGAAGGCAGCATAATATTTCAAATCAGTAAATAAAGCTTCAACCGCTTTTACATCCCAATCATCAGAGCGAATATTTTGTTTAACCACATCCCCCATAGAAACACGGAGTACATTTGGAACATTAATAACCTCTGTGGGACCATGAATCTGGAACTTCACAGCATCCCATACAATCCCATCTAAAACGGGGCAAGCAGTTATATTAAAGAAAGTCTGGTCCCTCTTCATGATGTGCGAAGAGGAGTGGGGAGCCACAGTTCCCTCAATCACTCAAATTGACGTACTTTCTTCAACGTAGTGTCCATTGATAAAACAAAAAATATATACCACAAATCCTATGGACATGACAAAAAAAATTGCAATCAGCACCAGCCAAATGTAAATCCAAGGTGGGATCAAAAAAATTTTTTTTAACCAGGTAACAAAAATTGAAACTTTTGAAGGAGTCTTTGATGTGGATGAGCCAGTGTCAAATGAAAAACGGGATTGGTTAGCCACACGAGTTTCCAAATCAGGCATAGACAAGTCAGTTGGATAAGTATATTCAGTGTCATTAAGAGGATCACCAGCAGGTTGATTCACTATAGGATTGGTAAGTGGACTCATTTCAATGGCAACATCAAGCCCGATGGCAAGATCCGGGGCCACAACGTAGTATCGCACCATTGCTGGACATGAAACAGCAGGCGTCATACTGTACAGTATCGGCCACCCTGTGTGGTTTCACATGGTCAATTGAAATGTACCTGTTCCCCTTTCGTCCAGGAAGAGTAGGTAAAATGACTGTTTCTGTACCGTGCACACCAAGCACGGCAACTGGAGCTCGATAGGAAGGACCAAATTCTTTTTTGTCTTCTCTCGGACCATTTCTCCAACCTGGGGAGGCCAGCCGACTACCAGAATCTGCAATGCAGCTTCAGACGTGGAGGGCAAGTGTTCCTTCGCAAGACTGTCTCTGGTCTTTAGTAGATTCTGCAAAACATTAGAATGTTCATCTACGTCAAAGGATGCGGCTCCCGCCGCCATGTCTAGACTGTCAAGGTCCGGAACAAACATCTTGATGCCAAAGAGCATTTAGTATGGGGTCCGCCCACCCAGAGACCTTGTAGGGAGATTATTAAGTGCACGTTGTACGCTATTCAAGTGGGTGAGCCATTCCCTGCCAGCACCTAATACCTTCGCTGTCAATGATTGCTTTAAGTCACGGGTCATCCGCTCCACAACACTATTGCCCTCAGGCCTGTATGGAGACCACAATTTGACCTGGACCCCCAATGAACTCATGGCATCTTTGCACGCCTTAGAGGCGAACGCTGGACCCTGGTCCAAATGGAAGGTGCCACATGCAAAAATTCCCACAAAGACACGCAAATCTCTTATGACAGTTCTGGCATCAGCGCTCCTTTGAGGCCACACCCACACAAAGCGCGTGCAAGAATCAACTGCTACTAAGATGTACTTATATGCAGTATCAGAGGAGAAAGGACAGTAGTGATCCAAATAAACACACGCCAGTGGCTTATTAGATATGTACAACTGAGTTTGGGGCGGGCGTGCAGCAGAAGAAGGCTTAATTTGCTGACAAATGCCACATTGAAGGACAAAATCACGTGTCTGTTTGTACAAACCCCGCCACCAATATCGTTGCTGGATGAGAGATACAGAAGCTGATACGCCGGCATGCGCCGAAGCCATCCCCGCGTGGGCTGCTGTAATCAAAGTCTGTCTGAGGTCCGCGTTGGGAACCAGTCTGTCACCAACATCGTTAATTCTCACATAAGGAACTTTATCGGGACTTAAGTGATAAGAGTACTTCGAAAGGAAACCCTTAGTATAATTACCTCACGTCTCAGTTGCGGCAATAGCTGCCAAGATGTCATCATTAATCTTACTTTTGGAACGTGTAACCACCGCCACTGCAAATGTTGCTACTGCTGCCTTTGTAGCCTCGTCCGCGAGACAGTTACCAACAGTAAGAACTACCAGGCGCTGATGACCCAGAGTATGAATTACAAAACCGAGCGGGAGACGTTCTTTAAGCTCCGCCACTCGAAACCAGATCATCTTATGTTTCATTGTGTGACCCTTGGAGTCACGATAATCATTCTGAGTTCAAAAGGGTAGATTGTCATTGAAAGACTGTACACAGTAGTAAGAATCACTTCAATAAGAGTAGTCACACTTGGGTCCGCGTACTCCAATGCAAGCATCAGAGCACGTAGTTCTGCTAATTGGGCGGTACAGTCCCCTAGTGTTTGTGTATGCACAACATCGGACTTGAATTCACCATGCACCATCGTACCAACCACAATTGCACAGGCCGCGGAATATGCGTGTCTAGAACCCGTAGCCGCTTGTGCACTCCCATCAGTATAAATGATACAACAAAAATCCTCTAGTGGGCCCATAGTCAGAGGAGCAGGATGAACAAACTCATACTGAAAAAACTCTTGAGTCTGCAAAGAGGAATCGAAAATTAACATTACATCCGGGGATGTCAAGGATGTAGCCCATTGTATCCACTGAGGGTGCAAAGCCTTGGAATTTGGTACACTGGCCTTGGTCACTGCCTCCAAGGCAAGATACGGAGTAACAACCACAATGCGTTTTCCCTGCGACAGTGCACGTTCCTTAAGAATCGTCGTTTGCACTGCTGTCAAATCTTTTTCCACAGTGGAAAAACGCATCTCGGCCGAAGTGTACACGTGTGACTTGTAAGCAATAGGAACTGTGTCTCCCTCATTAAAAGTGACGTACGAGAAACCCACCGCCCCTGGTATGATTCTTATCACCAGGTTTGTGTGGTTGTCACGAGTCGACAAGAACTTAGATTCAAGTAAATCAGCCTGCAAAGATTGCAAGACAGCAGGTTGTATCAACGCATAAAGCGGCTTGATATGCTGGGCATATTCCGGAATATATGTACGTCCGAAATTCAAAAAGCCCAGTAAGGATTGTAGTTTTTTCAGCGTTGTGGGAGCTCGCAAAAGTGCGCATTCCTCCAAGAAGTGAGGAGCCAAGCCTCTACCCTCATTTTTGAGCTTGTAGCCCAGGAACAACACTGTGTATTCTGCAATGTGTGATTTTGCAAAGTTGAATTTATAGCCAAAGTCCCCAAAACGGCAAATTATGCGGTCAACACCGCACAGATGCAGCCATAATTCATCGTCTGTGAGATAAATGTCATCCACATACGACCATGCATCTGCGTCGAGCCTCTCAACCAAAGAGACTACTCGGGCAGCAAAAACGCCTGGACTGTTCTTGTAGCCCATGGTCAAACAAAGAAATTGGCGTTGTTTGCCGTCACAGGTAAAACTTGTCCACTGACTACTAAGTTGGGACAAGTTATGGGCAAAAAAGCCATTGGAAATGTCAAGCGTGGTTTTGGACCTTTTACGCACAAGACTATCCTCTAGAGCAGAGCTGTGAGTATTCTGCACCACACACGTACGACAATGTGAGTTTAAGTGGCGGTAATCCAATACCAAACGGTACGAGCCATCTAGCTTGGTCACAGTAAAAAGTGGGTAATTCATCGGAGACACAGACGTTTCAATTACACCTTGATATTCCAATTTTTCAAGGATTCCGGCATTAGAAGCTTTAGCCTCACGCCGTATGGGGTATTGGGGTTGTGGCTGTGGCATGGACCACAAAGGGATCTCATGTCAAGGGGAATATTTGTCCCATCCACATTGAGTACGGTACAACGCCGGCGCAAGCGCCTTAGCCCAATCTTCTGCAAACTGCAGCACCTGCTCTTTCAGCACTGTGTGCGCGAAAGCGGGGAGGATCACCTCCTCCCCTTGTGGAGCGACCAAGACAAAAGGTGGGGGTCAGTCGACCTCCGCCAACAAAATATCATAAGTAGTCGTTAGATTTTCCCAAAGCAAACCTTTTGTGGTACGTTCAATGTCACCTTCAATTACAAGGACTATTTCATAAAGTCTTTCAGGGGGAGCCACTCTAGTTTCTGCTGTTTCAACTACAACGAAGGTGTCAGTCGTTGTCCACTTCAGTAGTGGACGTAGTGCCTCTCAAATGATGATAATCTCCAGGTACGGGTACGCCACGTCAGCAGAGACCACAAAAACCACTGCCTGTCCCTCTAGAGAAACTGGGTATTCCTGCAAATTATTATGCACAGCTACACGACTGTGTGCAGGGATGTCAACCGCAGCCATATCGAAACAGTAATAGAGAAGTACTTTACAATACTATAACGCACAACTGGGTAGTAATTCAAAGAAGAAACCTTTGAGAAATATCAAGCTTGAAACAACCTATGTAAATATAGGTAGGTTTTTTATCCGTCACTACCGTCAACCGGAAACAATAGTGAGGGGGTTGTAGACTGACATAAGCACTACTCAAGTGTCTCACAAAAAGACCACACTCGTTGGCAGCGCCATGTAACAGGGATTCAGCACAAGCACAGAACTGTGCACAGAGACTTAGGACCTCAGTGTATTAGGGTGTGCCAAAACTCATCTTAGTACCCAAAATCCCCTACCAGACTAGCAATCAGTGTCACATTAGCTCTTCGTCCTATAGCAAAGAAACCAATGATTAGACAACCCAGAACATGCGACTAAGAACCATCTCAGGAATGGTGGGAAGTGAGAACACTCTTTGGTTATACGTTCATACCAGTCCAAAACAGGAGTAAAATAGAGACACAGTAAGGTTAAAATGTTTATTTTAACGATGTGATTTGAAACGCAGTATCTTAATCAACATCAGCATACATATAGATAATAATAATACGGACAGCATGGTTACAATTCCATAAAATACAAAAGGAGGAAACATATTACAATGATAGTGCAAACAGGTGATAAAAGCGCCTATTTAAAGCACCCTCTCTATCTAGGAACTATGTATTATAAAACTATAGAAGGTCTGTGGAGTTTTCTTAGGGGACCCCATTTACCTGTCCGCTCAGAAAGTGTAAATTACATCAGAATCGGTTAGTCTCTCTGCATGCCTGGAATTTTCCAAGTGTGTTCAATTCTAGCAAGTGTGCTATGATAAAGGCGCCAGAATCCTACTCGGCTTGCAGCTGCCAAATTGTTGTGTCTAGAATGTGTTACACGGACACGCCGATAAACAGGCTTGCACGTTATGATAACCTTGGCAGCTCAGCATTCACTGTGCAGACTGGGGACACGATGTATGTCTAGAGATGTCAATAAACAACCCTTTTCACATGTATAGACCTTTGTGAAAGCTACCTCAGAAAAAACAGCTAAGCAGTGTCATGTGCAAAAAGCAGCAAAAAGGAAAATGGCGTTTCAACTTCTAATAAGTCATGCTAACTTAACATGCACGCAAAAAGAGGCTCATAAACCACACTACAAAGGGGAAGAAAAAGGAAGGAAGTTGAGGGCAGAGCAAGAAAGAGTGGAGAAGTAGATGTATAAAGTGGTCTAGAGGGACGGGAGAGAAAGGGGAAGTGGAATAGAGCAAGACATGATGGGATAGATGGAGTGAAAGAGTGACCATAGAGAGAAAGTGAATAGATGAGCTAGAAATGGGGTCTCCAACCTGTTCTATAGTGAGAGCTACTTTTGCTCAAGGAAACATTTCTGGAGCTAATAGCAAGTTTTATCAATGTAAAATAATCACAGCATCTGCTAACATTTCACTAAAACAAGCCTAAACTGGATTATCAACAGTGACCATCCAAGTATTTCAGGTGATGTTCGCAGCAGAAATGGCAGGGAAAGCTTATCAATATGAAACGGCTCCAAATGACTAGTAGAATAAGAGCCAAAGGAGCAGGTGAGCTCTGGCAAACAGGACTTAACCATAGCAATAATTCTCCTCAATTCCACCTAGATTATTATTCAACTATCAGCTGTAAATGTATTTTGGAAATGCAAAATGTTGTTTTATCAGCATACCAGTTTCTGAAAAATGTACACTTTTTCTATTTAATACCACTTTGTATCCATTTTGCAAAAACAAACCCAAATTTCCAGAAAAAAAAACCTTTACAGCAAAGATTTATGGACTATGGATCAGCTCCTTCCTCTCTCGGCGCACCCAGTCGGTGAGATAGGCCCTTACCTGTCCTACGCCACCAGTCTGATATGTTGCTTCCACCAGAACTCCTCCCTGCTGCCCACCCTGTTCAATGTCTACATGGTCCCATCTCTAGCATCATTTGCTCCCAGGGTTTCAGCATCATCTGTTACGCAGATGACACACAGCTCATTCTCTCCAAATCTGAAGACACCCACACCACTCAAGCACTCTTCGTCAGATGCATGTCTTTGGTAGCAGAGTGGATGAGCATGAACTGCCTCAAACTCAACACCAAAAATACTGAAGTAGTTCGGTTTTGCAAAAAGACTTCTCTCTGGTCGCCGCCTGGTGGCCCACTGAGCTAAGTCTGACTCCCTGTCCCTCCAGTGCTGCCAGGAGCTTGGGCATTGTGAGTGACAGCCAAATCTCCATGTCGAGCCAGGTCAACTAGGTTGCATCTACCAGTAACTCCCTCCGACACCCATTGATCCATCAAGAAAGCCCCCATCCTCAGCAGACTACAGTAACACCCCCTACAGCCAAACTCATTAAAAGACTGGAAACAGTACAGGATGCAGCTGGCAGACTCAAATTCAACCTAAACCAGAGCACTCAAGTATGCAACACCTCAAAGACCACCACTGGCTCCCAATCCACAAGCTCTCTCTTTTCAAACTCCTCACACACACCTACTAAGCTCTACACAACTACGGTCCAGCCTACCTTCACTACTGCATCCTTTTTCACACCCCATCTGGACACCTCTGCTCAGCTAGCTTATTCCTCACCACGTCCTCCACATACTACAAGCCAAAGCCCGAGAGTACTCTTTATCTTACATCGCCCCAAAAACCTGGAATAAGCTCCCCTAACATATCGGAGCCAATAGATTCATCCTTGAATTCCAAAAGAAACTGAAAACCTGGCTCTTTCAATAGTCCACCTCAGACAAGGCAGATCATATCCTCCACTGGCACCAGTATCCCTCTCGGATGATAATCACACTCAACAAATCTGTATAACATAAGATAACGTCATTGTTGCCTTCAAAATATTACCTTTAATTTGTAGGAAATATAGAGTTCCCAAGTTTCAGTTTGTCATTTTTATTAAATACTGTACAAATACCTCACATTGATGGATCCTGTTTCTAATGCCCATGTATTACAAAGGCCTTGGATGCTTGATATAACACTAAGGACGCCTGTAATACAGCAATAAAGCCCATCACTATACTAGGGACAACGCACCATAATGAACAAGATGTCCACAAACCTTCAGCATGGACAATATTATGCGATACCTGACCATCATAAAGTCAGGGGTGGCTAAAAGTAGGCCAGTCATTCTCTCAAAGTGTCATTGATGGTTGCCAGTATTCTACAACTAGACCAAAAATCCCCCAACTATGTCAAGAGTGACTATTATCATGCTGAATTGCTGATGCCACTATAATGCCATGAATGGAGACAACAGTGCCAGAGATGGATCCCCTTTTGAAGGAGGCTGGCATATATGTTTAGGTAATGATGAAGGGTTCAAGGATTCTCCTCCAGGACGTATAAGCCTTATATCTGGTTTTTAAAAGAGGCGAGTCTCGAGGTATTGAACTTTTTGATACCACAGTTAGTAATCAGTAAGTAGTGAGCGAGTGCCTCCTCCACCTTTTTTCAGTTCATTCCAGACGAAGAAATGCTTGAAAAGTTCTGATTGTGGTTTTATATCTGTTTATTTGTTCAGTATTCATTGCATGGCAATACAATGAAGCTTTCACACAGCCAACAAGTGTTTCCCCCCTATGTGGTCATTTGAAGCAGGGCTTTCTCAGGGCTTAGTACTATTTCATACCTAGACTTAGATTCCAATTTGGATTATACGGGTTCAACTGGTCCCTCAACAATGTAAATCGGTATGCAGTCTGTCCATGGTTGAAATCTGTTTTTGTATTTCTGTTGGGACTCCAAATTATGACTTGCCATGCAATGAATACTGGACAAAAAAACAGATATAAAACCACAATCAGAACTTTGCAAGCATTTCTTCGTCTGGAATGAACTGAAAAAAGGTGGAGGAGGCACTCGCTCACTTCTTACTGGCATATATGTTTGGTAGTTCTTGGCACTAGGCATAGTTTCTTGGGAGCAAAACTGTTTGTTAGGGAGGGCCACAATACCAGACACAAACACACATGGACACATGCATATTCACACAGACTCATGTGTGAGGCTCTTAACTGTCTGAACTCTAGATCCAGACCCTCCTCCTCTCAGGTCCTGGGCTGATTCTGCAGCCAGTTAATCCACTTCACTACGGCACCTGCAGCCCCACACTTCGGTGGGTCCACAGTGGCTACTGGTAAGGTTCTTCTTTTCTGGCCCATTGTTCACACACATAATGCGATCGATAGAGCAGGGCCAACATCCAGGCTAATCTCCTTGTGACTTTGCCAGATTGAGGGTCATGTAGCAGACCTTGTAAGTCGAATAGCATGTGTTCGAATGTTATGATGAGGCCCTAACATTGGTTAGGCTTGATACCACTCCTGCCTGCTTTAACATGCTGTGAAGTGGTCCAGTCCTTCTACTCTCGTAAGTATGGGTTCACTCCAAGGGGCGCATGTCTGTATGTTGATTATATAAACAATCACATGTTTGTATTTGTCCTGCGTCCAGTCTGCGAAGTTCTTTCTCCTTGGTATCCAATCCAACTCCATCAGTTGCAGCTGAGACACACTGGAGGAAGGACTTACTTGGAATAAAGATACCTTCTTCACTACATCTGCTGCTCCTGACTCTTTTCTTGTGCACAGCTACCTGCTTCACACATGCACAAACCCACTGAATTAGTTACTGGCTTGGCCTTGCTTCTGAGAGCTGCTTCTAGGGTGCTGAGGAGCTGCCAGTACTCCTTAGTTAAATGATGGAGACTACTGGGCTAGAAGGAAAGGATGAAATAAGGTACAGCGATTGAGAGGGTGGAACAGAGAAGAGTGGAGAAGAATGTGGGGTGGTTAAAGGGATAAAGCCACAAATGAAAAGAAGGGACAGCAAGAAAGAATGGCATTGAAGGGAAGGACAGCAAGATAATGTGTGATAGAGGAGACAGGAGTGGGCCCAGAGACAATTTAATAGCGGGAGGAAAAGGGAGGAAGCAAAAAAGAATTGGAAATTAAGGGAGTGGTCAGAGAGACAGGGTGGGATAAAGGAGATGGAATTTAACAAAAAGATAGGTTGAGAGCGAAACAATGTGATAGAGAAGATTGTGGGGACAGAGAGAGATAATGGAATCAAGGAGAGGACGGGAAGGGGGACAGAGCAAGTTAGGATGGGATAGAGTGATTGTGCCAGAGTGAGGATGGGTGGGGAAGAGGCATGGATAGAAAAGAGAGAGTAAGGGACAGATGAGAGAGGCCAGTGAGTGAGAGAAAGGAAGGGAGAGAGGGAGGGATTGCATAGAGGGGAGGGGAAGGGAGGAGAGGGGAGTGGAGGGGAGGGGAGGAGAGGGGAGGGTTTGGGGAGGGGAGGGGAGAGACGGTGTGAGCAAGGATGGGACAGAGGGAAAAGCAGAGGGAGGTAGAAAGAAGAAACAGTGAGATAAGATTATATCAAATAGAGGACAATATAGAGAAGAGGCATGGAAAGGAGAACTGGGCAGAGCAAGAGAGTGGATAGATGAGAGATTGGTGGAAGATGAGTCATAGCTGGAATATATGATAAGGGAGACGGAAAAGAGAGAGAGGAAACCAGGAGAGATGTTTAAAGAGACAGCTAGAGAAAGAAGCAGAAGCGAGAAAGGGAGAAAGAGAATTGAATACATTATGGAAAGATTGAGGAGAGTGGAGAAATGAATAGATACACAAAAGGATATGTGGACAATTGAGAGGGAAAGAGAAACAAGAAGAAGAGAGAATGGAATCAAGAAAAACTATGAGAAAGATGGAGCTGAGACAAGGGTGTTAGTTACAGCTGGTCAGGACTATCTTGCCCTCTGGTTCCCCTAATACTGTTTCTGCAAACCCTGGTCACTGTGGCCATGGACACCGCAAAGGCAAAAGAAAGTAATCACAACCCTAAAACCCCTGTTTAGTTTCTGCTTTTTAGGTCGAGCGACCTATCTCAATGCGCAAGCGCATTGAGCGGGAGCTCGATATATAGGGGCTTAAACAGAGCTTACCGAGATCAGGCGCTTCCCAGGCGATTTCTTGCAGTGCATGTGAAAGCGCGTGCACAATGCCACCAGCCGCTTGCCTCGGATTACCACATCAAAGGCGGCCGCATCTCAGGCCCCTGCTGCTTCACACCCTCATGCCGCTCTCCCCGCTCCGCCCCCTCCCCTGCCCGCCGTGTCGCATTTCTCCTCCCCCTCCCCACAGCAATGCCCTCCGCCGGCCGTACTTTCACTTTGACGGCCGCAGGCCGTCTCTCGTGTTTCTCCTTGTTTCGCTCTGTCCCTCATACTTCTTTTGCTCCCTTCTAAATACTCCGACCATCTTCCTGTCACTTCAAACCCATCTTTCTCTTCCTCCATATCCCGCCACCCCAGTGCCCTTGTCTTTCACTTGGATAACTCGTTCTCCCCCCACCCTCCCATTGTACTTTTTTTTTCCTTAAACTTGTTATGGCCTGAGCACGAATCGTGTCACACGCTGTGGTGGTTTCATCATCCAGGCCTCTTGCAAATCCCTTGATGTGCATAGGTCTCTGGAGGTATGCAGCCACTGTAGCTTCACCCCATGAGGCCTCTTCGTAAAGGAGGAAGTTAAACGCTCATCAGTTCATCCACATTTTAAGAATGTAAGCGCCGAGTGTGCGATCGTTAGCTCGGAGCATTCTGTCAATTTTTTTTTTTTACCCGCTCCGCCCCCTCCCCTGCCCGGGACTCTCCTGTATATTTTGGTTAGTGTTTCTTAAAAGATGCTCAGTATGACAGGTTTCCCTCCCCTTTTTATACTTTTTGGCTTCAACATTTGCATTGTTAATTTACCATAATATGAACACCAAGATAGCACAGGAATTGCAAGATGGCATTAAATGTACTTGCATGTTTCTATAACTATGAGTACAAATATGACCGACAGACCCATTCGTCTGACGATGCTTCCTCTACCCTCGCCCCCGCCCCCAACCGCCACTCGACCGACCCGCCCCATCTCTCATGTGTTCATTCACTTCAACAAGCTGCTCGGCAGCCCCCCACTTGAAGAAAATTCCTCAAAAAGGACATTTATATTCCAGGTTTGCCGTGTATTTATGTGCATAAGCGCAAGTACCCACACCTTGAGACAACTCCGAGGGGCCTAATTAATTTGTGCGCGCATAGCTCCTACCGACTGCCTACGGCGCATGATTGAGACTTGCAGTTACAGGGGCCAGTAAACAACATGCACGTTGGCTAGCAGATTGTAGCTGTAGTTCTGCATATATTTCAGGCCCGGGACATGGGCCGTATTCTAGTAATGCTCTTTACTTTTATTGGAAGGTTGGGGTGTGGAGGTGAGGTGCTCTGACAGGCGTCTTTCCTGAACTACAGGGAACTCCTACCCATCACGACACAACTTTTGCTGACTCTTTAAGTCCAGGCTCAGGCAACCGGGGCGGGATCATTACCTACGAGCATCTGGGTTGAATTACCTTAGCTCACTACGACCTGGCTCAACTATTTCCTTATTTATAGGCTCTGCTAAAGACATTTAACAATTTCTGAGAGGAATTGCAAGATGGCATTAAATGTACTTGCATGTTTCTATAACCATGAGTACAAATATGACCGACAGACCAATCTAGACGCAACTTTAATCAATGAGTGTACACATACAAGCAGACTTTTTCAACTTCAGTTCAGTCTCGCTTAAGCCACTTCACCGGGGCACCCATTCGTCTGACGATGCTTCCTCTACCTCTGCCCCCAACCGCCACTCGACCGACCCGCCCCATCTCTCATGTGTTCATTCACTCCAACAAGCTGCTCGGCAGCCCCCCACTTGAAGAAAATTCCTCAAAAAGGACATTTATATTCCAGGTTTGCCGCTGGGGTTGCAGAATTAATTACATATTTTTTATAACTAGGGAAGCTAGAGAGGCTGTCAGAAAAGTATGCTAAAAGCTGCACTTTCAACCCTATGTATTTATGTGCATAAGCGCAAGTACCCCCACCTTGAGACGACTCTGAGGGGCCTAATTAATTTGTGCGCACGTATCTCCTACCGACTGCCTACAGCGCATGATTGAGACTTGCAGTTACAGGGGCCAGTAAACAACATGCACGTTGGCTAGCAGATTATAGCTGTAGTTCTGCATATATTTCAGGCCCGGGACATGGGCCGTATTCTAGTAATGCTCTTTACTTTTATTGGAAGGTTGGGGTGTGGAGGTGAGGTGCTCTGACAGGCGTCTTTCCTGAACAACAGGGAACTCATACCCACATCCACCAAATCCACCACCACCACATCCACCACCACCACCGCATCCACCACCACCACCGCATCCAACACCACACCCACCACCACTACATCCACCACCACATCCACCACAACCACCACCCCATCCACCACCACCACCGCATCCACCACCACCACCGCAACCACCATCACCACATCCACCGCATCCACCACCACCGCATCCACCGCATCCACCACCACATCCTCCATCACCACCACATCCACCATCACATCCACCACCACCACCACATCCACCATCACCTCCACATCCACCATGACATCCACCACCACCACATCCACCACCACCGCATCCACCACCACCACCACCACACCCACCACCACTACATCCACCACCACATCCACTACAACCACCACCCCATCCACCACTACCACCACCACCGCATCCACCACCGCATCCACCGCATCCACCACCACCACATCCACCACCACATCCACCATCACCACCACATCCACCATCACATACACCACCACCACCACATCCACCACCACATCCACCATCACCTCCACATCCACCATGACATCCACCGCCACATCCACCACCACATCCACCACATCCACCACCATCACATCCACCACCGCCACATCCACCACCACCACCACATCCACCACTACCACATCCACCACCACTTCCACCACCACCGCATCCACCACCACCACATCCACCACCACTTCCACCACCACCGCATCCACCACCACCACATCCACCACCACCACCACATCCACCACACCCACTACATCCACCACCACATCCACCACAACCACCACCCCATACACCACCACCATCACCACCACCACATCCACCACCACCACCGCATCCACCATCACCACATCCACTGAACATAATCTTCACAAAAGTTATTTACAAACGTTTACGCTATTGCCATTATAAATTACAATAACTTTTATTTAAGTATTAATTATTTACTAAATTAAAAGCCATTGTTATTTGTAATATCAATACATCTAAGTCACGTAAATACAACACACATTGCATTACAAATGCTATAGGTGTCACATTTGCAAAAGTTAAAACTAATGACATTGTAACTGACAAAGCTATTAATTTTGATACTTTCAAAACCAACACATAAATAAAAAAAGTGTCATTTACAATACCAATAGCTCAAACTTTCCTAATGCGAGACCTATTGCATTTCCAATGTTTGTTACTTCTTGCCTTTGTCACTCAGCAACAAATATGAGGTTATTGATGGGAAAAGGATGCAACAGGCAGGCAATCCTGTGATGTTATTGATGGTCAAAGGCTGTATGTGTCCTGTTCGCTCCTCCAGGCTTTTTGGTGGATTGAGGTCCATTTATGGTAAGAGGACAGGGAAAGTAACAGAAAAAGAGGATTGGATAGAGAGGAAAGAAGAAACAGAGGGATTTAAAGGAGACAAATAGTATGATGGGCGAAGAGGGGCGAGGAGCTAAATTGAAAAGATGCTGTAAAGTGAAATGAAAAGGTAGAAAGAGACAAGAGAGAGAGAAAAGGGACACTATGGAAGAAAGATAAATGAAAGGGATAAATAGGAAACTTAGACAGGATAGGATGGTGTGACATACAAAGGACAAAATACAGAGAATAGTATAGAGAGGAAAAGAAGCAGGATTGAGGAAAATAGAAGAAAGAGGTATGTAGGGGTAATTGAGAGAGATATGAATGAGATAGGGAATGGAATAACGCATGAGAAACAACAATAGATGGCAAATTAATTGGTAATGAGAGGTGAAAAAAAGCATCTGACAGGAGAGGTTGTGATAAAAGTGAAGAGAGAGGAGGGATAAAATGCAAGAGGGAAAGGGAGGGTGAATGAGAGAAGCAAAGGAGCTATGGGAAAATATTGATATAGGATGTCAGAGAGAAGAGGGATACTGTCCAAGAGTTATGATGGATACAGGAAAGGAAGAGCAAGGCAAACAGAAGGGAGGTAAGGCTAGAGCATACATAGTAAAGATTAGAGCTATAACGTAGATGAAGAGTGAGAGAAAAGGAAAGAGGCAGGATATATAGAGAGAGAAAGGAGGGGTGATGGGATAAGAAGTAAAATGACATAGTAGAAAAAAGAGCAGATAGGAGACGAAAGGGAGAAAACCAGGACAGGAAGAAAGATCCTGGAAGAAGAAAATGGAAGAGAAGAAAGATGAAGACAGAGAGAAAATGGGATAGAGGAGAGGGGGGAAGAGAGAACAGAGAAACAATAGAGTTCACAGTAGATGGAGTAGGAAAATGGAAGCCAACCAAGAGCACAGTGGCACGAGTAAGAGGTTAAGGACATTTTATGACAGAGGTTTAGGTACAGGTAATGCAATTTGGAGTTAACAGTGAGGGAAAACACTGGATAGAAGGAACCAGGGAAAAGGAGACTGGGAGAGTGGATGGGAGGGAAAGCACAATGGGGAAGAGGCGATGAGGAGATAAAATGTATGAATATGATAGTGGGAAGGAGGAGATGTTGGAGAAAACGATGGTAGAGGGCAGAGCTTCAATTAATACTTCCGCAAGGAAGTAATACACTTCCAAACATCTTGAAGTAATTCCACCATTTTGAAAGTCTTGGTAAAAGTCTGGCTAGTGGAAGACCTTCACTTGTCAAGGTAAGCGAAGTTGGAAACTTTGCATTAGTGAATCCAGGTGAATTGTTTTGAAGTGGAGGGACTCCTTATGGCCTGCAGCAGGACATAAGGTGAGTCAGGAACTCCCTGTCTTCCTGGGGCAACACTCCATGCACAGGTACAAGGGTGCAGTATTGAAAATGTTTGGATAATGGGTGGGCCTACCACACGGCAATGCAAGGCAGGGCAAAAAAGGTGCTAGAGAATGTAGCCTAAGGGAATCCCGTCCACTGCCCTGTGCGGCCATTCGCTGCGTCTGGATACGTTTTCCGGAGCAGCAAAGGGCCCTTTTTAAGTCTCCCCTACAGACAGCTAGAGCTGTACCTGTTTATCAGAAACCTCATGTGACCAATATAGCATAACATACATGCAGATATACCACACAAGGAGTGGGATGTTTGTCCGCCACATTTGCTGCTGGCATCTCTTTAGGAGTTGTACAAAAGGGGGTGGTGATGGACGGAGCATCTGAATCAATCAAACACTCACACCCAGTCAAAAGATCTGGGTTTAATCCATCACCGTTCTTTAGCCCATTCTGCCACCCCAGTTCATACATGGCTATATGCAAATCAGTCTGACCCTGGGCCTCATGGGAACAGTCCAGCCCGAACTGCCAAGCCATGTCTTCCCTGGACCGGAAACAAGCTTCCGAGGACCGGTTTCTGGCATTCCAGCCGTCTTCAGCCCGGCTTGCTTGAATCCAGTGGCAAAGTGAGCAAGGGACTCACTTCTGAGCATACCTTGCCACACTTATGGCGGCCAAAAGCGGTACAAAAGGGGGTGGTGATGGATGGAGCATCTTAATCAATCAAACACTCACACCCAAAGATCTGAGTTTAATCCATCACCGTTCTTTAGCCAACTCTGCCACCCCAATTCAGACATGGCTATATGCAAATCAGTCTGACCCTGTGTCTCATGGGGACAGTCCAGCCCGAACTGCCAAGCCATGTCTTCCCTGGACCGGAAACAAGCTTCCGAGGACCGGTTCCTGGCATTCCAGCCATCTTCAGCCCGGCTTGCTTGAATCCAGTGGCAAAGTGAGCAAGGGACTCACGTCTGAGCATACCCTGCCACACTTATGGCGGCCAAAAGCGGTACAAAAGGGGGTGGTGATGGATGGAGCATCTGAATCAATCAAACACTCACACCCAGTCAAAAGATCTGGGTTTAATCCATCACCGTTCTTTAGCCCATTCTGCCACTCCAGTTCAGACATGGCTATATGCAAATCAGTCTGACCCTGTACCTCATGGGAACAGTCCAGCCCGAACTGCCAAGCCATGTCTTCCCTGGACCGGAAACAAGCTACCAAGGAGCGGTTTCGGCAATTCTAGCCGTCTTTAGCCCGGCTTGCTTGAATCCAGAGGGAAAGTGGGCAAGGGACTCACGTCTGAGCATACCCTGCCACATCTATGGCGGCCAAAAGTGGTACAAAAGGGGGTGGTGATGGACGGAGCATCTGAATCAATCAAACACTCTCACCCAGTCAAAAGATCTACCGCTTTTGGCCTCTATAAGTGTGGCAGGGTATGCTCAGACGTGAGTCCCTTGCTCACTTTGCCACTGGATTCAAGCAAGCCGGGCTGAAGATGGCTGGAATGCTAGAAACCGATCCTCGGAAGCTTGTTTCCGGTCCAGGGAAGACATGGCTTGGCAGTTCGGGCTGGACTGTTCCCATGAGGCACAGGGTCAGACTGATTTGCATATAGCCATGTCTGAACTGGGGTGGCAGAGTGGGCTAAAGAACGGTGATGGATTAAACCCAGATTTTTTGACTGGGTGTGAGTGTTTGATTGATTCAGATGCTCCATCCATCACCACCCCCTTTTGTACCACTTTTGGCCGCCATAAGTGTGGCAGGGTATGCTCAGACGTGAGTCCCTTGCTCACTTTGCCACTGGATTCAAGCAAGCCGGGCTGAAGACGGCTGGAATGCCAGGAACCGGTCCTCGGAAGCTTGTTTCCGGTCCAGGGAAGACATGGCTCGGCAGTTCGGGCTGGACTGTTCCCATGAGGCACAGGGTCAGACTGATTTGCATATAGCCATGTCTAAACTGGGGTGGCAGAGTGGGCTAAAGAACGGTGATGGATTAAACCCAGATCTTTTGACTCGTTGTGAGTGTTTGATTGATTCAGATGCTCCGTCCATCACCACCCCCTTTTGTACCACTTTTGGCTGCCATAAGTGTGGCAGGGCATGCTCAGACGTGAGTCCCTTGCTCACTTTGCCACTGGATTCAAGCAAGCTGGACTGAAGACGGCTGGAATGCCAGAATCCGGTCCTCGGAAGCTTGTTTCCGGTCCAGGGAAGACATGGCTTGGCAGTTCGGGCTGGACTGTTCCCATGAGGCACAGGGTCAGACTGATTTGCATATAGCCATGTCTGAACTGGGGTGGCAGAGTAGGCTAAAGAACGGTGATGGATTAAACCCAGATCTTTTGACTGGTTGTGAGTGTTTGATTGATTAAGATGCTCCGTCCATCACCACCCCCTTTTGTACCGCTTTTGGGCGCCATAAGTGTGGCAGGGTATGCTCAGACGTGAGTCCCTTGCTCACTTTCCCACTGGATTCAAGCAAGATGGGCTGAAGACGGCTTGAATGCCAAGAATGCCAGGAACCGGTCCTCGGAAGCATGTTTCCGGTCCAGGGAAAACATGGCTTGGCAGTTCGGGCTGGACTGTTCCGATGAGGCACAGGGTCAGACTGATTTGCATATAGCCATGTCTGAACTGGGGTGGCAGAGTGGGCTAAAGAACGGTGATGGATTAAACCCAGATCTTTTGACTGGTTGTGAGTGTTTGATTGATTCAGATGCTCCGTCCATCACCACCCCCTTTTGTACCGCTTTTGGGCGCCATAAGTGTGGCAGGGTATGCTCAGACGTGAATCCCTTGCTCACTTTGCCACTGGATTCAAGCAAGCCGGGCTGAAGACGGCTGGAATGCCAGAAACCGGTCCTCGGAAGCTTGTTTCCGGTCCAGGGAAGACATGGCTTGGCAGTTCGGGCTGGACTGTTCCCATGAAGCACAGGGTCAGACTGATTTGCATATAGCCATGTCTGAACTGGGGTGGCAGAGTGGGCTAAAGAACTGTGATGGATTAAACCCAGATCTTTTGACTGGGTGTGAGTGTTTGATTGATTCAGATGCTCCATCCATCACCACCCCCTTTTGTACCACTTTTGGCCGCCATAGGTGTGGCAGGGTATGCTCAGGCGTGAGTCCCTTGCCCACTTTCCCTCTGGATTCAAGCAAGCCGGGCTAAAGACGGCTAGAATTGCCGAAACCGCTCCTTGGTAGCTTGTTTCCGGTCCAGGGAAGACATGGCTTGGCAGTTCGGGCTGGACTGTTCCCATGAGGTACAGGGTCAGACTGATTTGCATATAGCCATGTCTGAACTGGGGTGGCAGAGTGGGCTAAAGAACGGTGATCGATTAAACCCAGATCTTTTGACTGGGTGTGAGTGTTTGATTGATTCAGATGCTCCATCCATCACACCCCCTTTTGTACCGCTTTTGGCCGCCATAAGTGTGGCAGGGTATGCTCAGACGTGAGTCCCTTGCTCACTTTGCCACTGGATTCAAGCAAGCCGGGCTGAAGACGGCTGGAATGCCAGGAACCGGTCCTCGGAAGCTTGTTTCCGGTCCAGGGAAGACATGGCTTGGCAGTTCGGGCTGGACTGTTCTGATGAGGCACAGGGTCAGACTGATTTGCATATAGCCATGTCTGAACTGGGGTGACAGAGTGGGCTAAAGAACGGTGATGGATTAAACCCAGATCTTTTGACTGGTTGTGAGTGTTTGATTGATTCAGATGCTCCGTCCATCACCACCCCCTTTTGTACCGCTTTTGGGCGCCATAAGTGTGGCAGGGTATGCTCAGACGTGAATCCCTTGCTCACTTTGCCACTGGATTCAAGCAAGCCGGGCTGAAGACGGCTGGAATGCCAGAAACCGGTCCTCGGAAGCTTGTTTCCGGTCCAGGGAAGACATGGCTTGGCAGTTCGGGCTGGACTGTTCCCATGAAGCACAGGGTCAGACTGATTTGCATACAGCCATGTCTGAACTGGGGTGGCAGAGTGGGCTAAAGAACTGTGATGGATTAAACCCAGATCTTTTGACTGGGTGTGAGTGTTTGATTGATTCAGATGCTCCATCCATCACCACCCCCTTTTGTACCACTTTTGGCCGCCATAGGTGTGGCAGGGTATGCTCAGACGTGAGTCCCTTGCCCACTTTCCCTCTGGATTCAAGCAAGCCGGGCTAAAGACGGCTAGAATTGCCGAAACCGCTCCTTGGTAGCTTGTTTCCGGTCCAGGGAAGACATGGCTTGGCAGTTCGAGCTGGACTGTTCCCATGAGGTACAGGGTCAGACTGATTTGCATATAGCCATGTCTGAACTGGGGTGGCAGAGTGGGCTAAAGAACGGTGATGGATTAAACCCAGATCTTTTGACTGGATGTGAGTGTTTGATTGATTCAGATGCTCCATCCATCACCACCCCCTTTTGTACCGCTTTTGGCCGCCATAAGTGTGGCAGGGTATGCTCAGACGTGAGTCCCTTGCTCACTTTGCCACTGGATTCAAGCAAGCCGGGCTGAAGACGGCTGAAATGCCCGGAACCGGTCCTCGGAAGCTTGTTTCCGGTCCAGGGAAGACATGGCTTGGCAGTTCGGGCTAGACTGTTCCCATGAGGCACAGGGTCAGACTGATTTGCATATAGCCATGTCTGAACTGGGGTGGCAGAGTGGGCTAAAGAACGGTGATGGATTAAACCCAGATCTTTTGACTGGTTGTGAGTGTTTGATTGATTCAGATGCTCCGTCCATCACCACCCCCTTTTGTACCACTTTTGGCTGCCATGAGTGTGGCAGGGCATGCTCAGACGTGAGTCCCTTGCTCACTTTGCCACTGGATTCAAGCAAGCTGGACTGAAGACGGCTGGAATGCCAGAATCCGGTCCTCGGAAGCTTGTTTCCGGTCCAGGGAAGACATGGCTTGGCAGTTCGGGCTGGACTGTTCCCATGAGGCACAGGGTCAGACTGATTTGCATATAGCCATGTCGGAACTGGGGTGGCAGAGTGGTCTAAAGAACGGTGATGGATTAAACCCAGATCTTTTGACTGGTTGTGAGTGTTTGATTGATTCAGATGCTCCGTCCATCACCACCCCCTTTTGTACCGCTTTTGGCCGCCATAAGTGTGGCAGGGTATGCTCAGACGTGAGTCCCTTGCTCACTTTGCCACTGGATTCAAGCAATCCGGGCTGAAGACGGCTGGAATGCCAGAAACCGGTCCTCGGAAGCTTGTTTCCGGTCCAGGGAAGACATGGCTTGGCAGCTCGGGCTGGACTGTTCCCATGAGGCACAGGGTCAGACTGATTTGCATATAGCCATGTCTGAACTGGGGTGGCAGAGTGGGCTAAAGAACGGTGATGGATTAAACCCAGATATTTTGACTGGTTGTGAGTGTTTGATTGATTCAGATGCTCCGTCCATCACCACCCCCTTTTGTATCTCTTTAGGAGTTGCCTTTGGCTTGGTGGGTTGTCCATAAATCCTTTGCATTTGTGGAAGGTTGCATGAGATTTTAAGATGTCCCATGTGGCACCCTCTCCACTGTTCGTTACCCCTCTCGACCATACTGTTCGGGTATCAGATGATTAGCCATGCTTTATAAATACTGATTGATTGATTAACTGTTCCAGTTCAAGTTGTGCCCCTTCCCTGCTGATGCCTGGCATCAGCACCACTGTGATTTTGGGTTTGCCGAGGCCTGTTCAATTGCATCACAAGCACTGGCAAAGCCTAACCATTTCCAAAATCGCCAGCATGCATTTGTGCAACAAATGCTGTGGGATACAAAGGACAAAGATAAGACACAAAAATGACACCAAAGATAAGTGCGGCAAGAGAGAAACAGCCAATGAGTCAGAGAAACACTGGACAAGACAATACACAAGAGAAATATCACTTTGCTTTTACATGGTTGACAAACTTAGCATGTGAACACTGTGAATAGGAATTAATGACAACCACATCATAGTTGAGGCTACTTCGTAGCATACTTTACAAACCTGTGATGGCCAATACTGTGCTATGTTCTTCTAAGCCCTGTTTGGATTATCCACAACACAAGGAGGACATATCACAGTTCTCTGTGACTTATCGCTCTATGTGCATAATATGCAATTTACAATCTTCTCTTTCCCGCTCTGCTCCCGACCACCAAACCTCAACCCATATAAATCTCTTTGTAGCACTCATCCTTTTTATCTCAAACTCTTCATATCTACCAATGACACACATCAAATGACCACTTATTGTTAATTCATCAGTTGCCCCAATAATGACACCAAATCACCACCCAACCTCATTCTTCCAAGCCCCTCCTTTTTCACAAATTCCATAATTTCTTTAAAGTACCATGACCCTTCACTGTAACTTTCTTCACATAAGCCACTATTCACTCATCCTTTTCATTCGCAACATCTTTAGTCTTTACTGGCATCTTAGACAGCCTGTGTCTGCGTATATTATTTCTGGATATAAAGCAAAAATCCTGCATGCACCTTTTCCACTTAGACATCCTTGGTGTCACCTACTCCCTTGTCAGGAAATAAACCATCTAACAGGCTTTTTGCCAGGGCTTATCAGAAACTCTGTGCCCCACCCATGCAGTCTCAAGTAGAATGTGTCCCATCGACATGCCAATGCATTGTTCTCCAAGATAGAATAACACACCACTGCGCCTCTCAATGTTGGTAGGAAATGTTAGGTGAGATGTGTGAGGCTCATAGACCTGCCTCACTCATGGTGCAGTAGTGCTGAAAAGACTGTGGGGCAGATTTACAAGAAAGTGATGCATCTATACAGATGTGTCACTTTCCCTGCGCCACCCTTAAAAACCCTTGCGCCACCATAGATGCACTGGGGCAGATTTACAAGCTCCTTGCCACACTTTTATGCCGTGTTGCGTCACTTTGATGACGCAGTGGCGGCGTAAACCATGCGCCACGTTGCGACTTATTTACAACGTGTCGCATCTAGGCAAATGCGTCACATTGAAAAGCCCTGCGCCACATAAAACATGCGTCAGGTTTCATGTGGGCGTTCTGTCGCAGGGTGGGCATTCCTCGCTGAAAAGCCCTGTAAAACTGAGGCACTGAAATCTACAAGTTTTCACTGAGTCAGTTTTATGATGCTGCTGCGTCAAATCTTTATGCCTGCTTGAAGCAGGCATAAGGAGTGACGCACCACGTTAAGTATCGGCGGCCCCTGTTCATTGCAGGAGTTGCGTCACGCTTTTGACGCGACCCCAGCAATGCGCCACCCGTAAGCCACAAGATGCATCACGCATCTGCCCCTTCTTGCACCATGGTGCGCCACATTGTAAATGTGACGCATCCGTGCTGGCGCAAGGGGGGATTACGTGACGCATCTGTTCTGGTGCATCCCTGCTGATTTGCAGAGATGTGCCAGAAGTTGTAAATCTGCCACTTCGTATTTACAATACGGCGCACTATGGCTCAAGGATTGACAGATGCGTCAGAAATTCTGACGCATCTGTTGGTGGAAAAGTCAAGCATTGCTGGAGTCGTGCCGCAAGCACGACGCAACTCCAGCAATGGTTGTTGAGGCCTAATTCCACTACACTGTGTCACTACTTACGCCTACTTGAAGTAGGTGTAAGGTTTTGACGCAGTGGCGTCCTAAAAGTGACACAGTCATATCTTGTAGATTTCACTGAGTCACTTTTACGAGGCTTTCCTGCGTGGGAACGTCTGGCCTGCTTACATAATACCTGACGCAGGTATAATGTGACGCAGGGCTTTACAACGTGACGCATCTCCATAGATACGTCACATTGTAAATAGGCCGCATTGTTTGCACCGCGGTTGCGTCAAAAAAGTGACGCAACTGCAGCGTAAAAGTCACGCAAGGGGCTTGTAAATCTGCCCCTGAGAGGTTAGAGACAGCAACATATACCTAGCATTTTAGGACTGGTCAGTAACCAAAAAATGGTAGAGGTATAGGGTGGGGATATGTGGGTTCCACCAGTAATCTGTTATATGGTGTACTCCCTGAATGTTAAATTTCTGATGAACAATAACTTTTGCGGCACCAACTGGTCTCATACTAATATCTTGCTGTGGTTGGATTTTTTCACGAGAACACAATTTATACCTGTTTGTATTAACACGTTAAACATACAGCCTTCTTGTATTTCAGTGTTTTACACTGCACATTGTGCCTGGCTGTTCAAGTAAGCATCGCTCTGTTTTTAAGTTGGTATGGCAAAGACAGGACTACAGATTTAGTGAAGTTCGCTTTTTACCATATCCCACTGTATCTCGTTCCAAAGGTCTTCACACATTCTTCACACGAGAACAGCTAGGCACCTGCTTGTTAGCATTAATCTTTGAATTCAATTTCATCACATATTCTTAATTTAGCATTACCTGCTCTAACAGTTCAAACAGGGAAGCACTCGTCCATTCCATTCGTCAATCGCTGGGAGCATATTTTCCTTGCAAGCTATGTTTTTTACACTAAACATGTGGTAGAGATCAATGAGCTTTCCAAGTGTCTGTTTCTTTCACAAAACCTGGTGCATTATGTGCCTGTAAACATGTTCACTCATAGACCAAAGGGGACAAGCATTGGAATAGACATGGAATACAACCCCAGGTGGCAAGGAAAGGGAGAGATTTCTCACGGGGGCTAGAAGTGGAGCACGGCCCAGCACTGGGCCCGCTGATTTGGCCGACAGTGTGAGCATGCTCAACAAAACTGAGTTGAAGTTTGATGAGGTTTATTATTTGTTGCTTTGCTTTGCTCTTTGCATGCAATATTTTGTGATACAGCCAGGAGAAGGATGCGCCAGAGAGTCATCGGAGTAGGAGACGATGGGATAATAAACTGGTTGGGTAGGCAGGAATGGGTGGAGCCCTATATTGAAGACTGTTTTGTAATGCACAGTATATACAGCAAGAGGACTGCAGAGAATAGTGTAGGGTGGGAGGAGATATGCAGGAACACAGACTCTTGAAGGATGAATGTGTGAGTTACTTTATCAAATATCAGCAGGAAAGCGCCACTTATTGACTAAACGGATTGAGCTATTAATAATTTTCTATGTCCAGTAACTGTCTCCGAGGAAAAAGCTTTCTTGGGTATAACTGGGTATTTGTAGACAAGGGATTATATGCTTGAGGAATGCCACTATGGCCAGCTTGTGTAAACCCATGGCCTACATTTCTGCGAGAGGATTTAAAGGGGGGCAATGCATTTGGAAGCTTCTGTTAGTCAAGAAAGACTCTAGCCAAGCCAAGGCCATTCCCTTCACTCTGATACCCGCCAACCGAGACAGCAGCGTTGAGTGCAGCACGGTGTCAAACGCTGCACTAAGATCTAATAAAACCAACGCTGCTGTCTCTCCATCGTCCACTATACTCCTCAAGCCTTCGGTGGAAAAAAGTAGGGCTGATTCTGTGGAGTGACCTGCTCTAAAGCCCGATTGAGTGGGGTGCAGGAGAGAATGTTCCTCCAAGTAGCTCATGAGCTGCTTATTCACGACCTTCTCAACGACTTTAGCGCAGAAAGGGAGGAGGGAGATGGGGCGGAGGTTCTGAAACTGAGTGATGTGAATATTGTTTTTTTTTTTTTAGGGGGATAACCTGAGCAGTTTTCCACGCGTCCAGTACCTGACATTCTTTAAAGGAGAGCGATATAATGAGACTAATCTGATCAATTATTGTAGTTTCCAGTACTCCTTTAAAGCGGGCAGGGGGGCAGACATCGCTGGGTGAGCCAGATTGGATGCTGTTGGCAATGCTCACTAGATCTTGTTTCTCCGGAGTGACAAAACAAGAGAGGCAGGGAGTCTCCGTGTGGGTGTTTATAACTACTGCGTGTTTAAACGGCTGGATGTCATCTTTCGTAAAGGTTGGATGGATTTTGTCAATCTTACCTATGAAGAAGTCTGCAATAGAATCGCATAGCTCTTCTGAGTAGGTATCTTGGGCATCCAGCCTGGTAGGAACCGTGAGCACTCTGTAGATGGTAAAGAGTTCTTTAGTACGGTTCTTAGCAGAGTCGATTCTGTTTTTGAGGTAGCAGCTTTTTTCTGCTCTCAGCATTTTCTTATAAGTATTGAGTTCTCTTTTGTAATGCAGTTTGTCCTCGGGGTTATAGTGTAATCTCCACCTACGTTCTAGATTTTTGCATCTGGATCTGGCTAATTTGAGTGGTTCCGAGAACCAGGGGGCAGTTTTCGATTGCCTAGCAGGGGGTTTGTTTGTCCATGGCGCGATCTCATCGAGTGCGGTGGTCACCCATGTTTCGTATTTATTCCAGGCCTCCTCCAAGGAGTTGCTTTGGGAAGGGGGATTTTTTTGGAGAGCACATCTAAAATCTTCTTGATTAAAGTTTTTCCATTTTCTTCGTTTCATGGGGGGGGGTTTAGAAAGAGTGTTGTCTAAAAGGGTTTTATCTACTGTGAACGGGATGATAAAATGATCCGACCAGATTATTCTAACCGGAGTAGAAACATCAATACCATCCCAGTTCGCAAAAATGGGATCCAGGAGATGACCATGTTGATGGGTGGGGGCCGTAGATTTAAGGTTGAGGCCCAAAGATGTCATCAAAATGGAGATTAAGATCTCCTAGAATAATAAATTTTTTGTAGCGCAGGGCGGCTTGAGTAATGCACTCTAAAAGCTGGTTCCCAAAATGTCCTGCCGCCCCCGGTGGCCTATACACCAACAGCCCATGAATAGCATTTCTAGGCCCTATATTAATAGTGAATAAGCCACTTTCGCTATTATGTAAGGTGGCCTTCTCTAGGGTGCATTCTAGCTTCGATTTGTACATGAGGGCTAAACCCCCTCCTTTTTGTTTGTGTCTGTCTAAACGAAGTAGACAGTACCCGGGAGGAGTTGCCTCAAGTGCCTCGGGAGACGAGTCCTCGTCCATCCAAGTCTCGGTAAGGAAGAGCACATCAGGGTTCTCAGCAACTAATAGATCGTGTATTTCGAGCTTATGTTTTTTCAATGACCTACAGTTTAGTAATATCATACTGATTTTAGGTACATCATAAGCAGTCATTCTAGGGGATGAGAGAGCCTGTTTACATGTTCCGCATGTCGGCAGCAGTATGTCAACTTATTATTTATTCATTCGTTGCATGCCCGAGGTCGCTAACTGGATGAAACCAATGCTTAAAACTCAACACCATCTCAAGCATCCTCTTGAGGAGCAGGATCTTCTGAATGTAAAGAGGCGCCCGGGGCTCACATTCCCCCCATAGTTGACACAAGTGGACTAATATCAAATGAAAGTGTGGATGCGACATGTTTACTTAAATGTATTCACAATAATATGATTGGAGGCGTCAGCTGCCGATTGCCCATGCAGATTTCAGCTGGATTTATGCACATTAGGAACACTAAGTCCCTGCGTCTGGCTGGCAAGTCTAATTAACGACAGAGTCCCTCAGTGTCGATGTCAGCACATTTTACTGCACCTAAGTGTTTGAGCAGCCAAGGCATGAACCATGCATCGCAGCAGCTTTCACACATGCACACAAGTGGTTAAATTCGTTATATAGGACCACTCACAATGCCAATACAGTGAAGGGTACAGACCGAGTGACACCCCGAGATTAGCCTCGCACAGCGCAACAGCAATTTTAAAAGCAATACCCAATTGTATTGTACAGGTCTAGGGGCTAGGGGCTAGCTTATCATGGCCCCCACAGCAGGGGCCTGTGTTTTTTACCTCTAACATAGAAATGCGAGCTGTTTGTCGTCAGGAGCGTGATGCAATTAGTAGCCATTGCCAAAGTCAAAAGTCCTGACTTGCTGACGAGGCTGATCCCATGTTACATCCAGTGATGGTGTCCTGACGTGGGGCAAGGCAATCTTTAACAGGGGCTGAATATGGCTCTCTTTGAGCGGAATATGCATTGCGTGGGTATCTTAGCGTCATGGGAGCATGGTTGCTTGCTTGACTGAATATGGATGCGGTGTAGGCACCTGCCTTGATGGGTATAAGCATGTGTTAAGAGACCCGCCACTCGCGATATTGAGCCCGAGTCTGCGGTGACCCGATGTTATGGTAGGTCCGGGCCACATTAGGGCAGTGCGGAGTGCTTTTGAGGCGGGTTGATTTTCCCTGGTCGTTCAGAGGGGGGTTCAATAGGGTATGATGACCCTGCGGCAGGGGGCAGCACTCAGATCAGCTCATCACGCAATACCAACCTGCACTTCTGTCTCTGCTCTCCAGTGCAGAGAATTCTTAATCAATTAATCAATCAATCAATCAGAGTATTTGTAAAGCGCGCTACTTACCCGTGAGGGTCCCAAGGCGCTGAGGGGAGGGGGTGCTGCTAATGCTTGAAGAGCCAGGTCTTGAGGAGTCTTCTGAAGGCGAGTAGGTCTTGGGTCTGCTGTATGTGGGTAGGGAGGGTGTTCCAGGTCTTGGCGGCGAGGTAGGAGAAGGATCTGCCGCCAGAGGTTGTTCGTTGGATGCGGGGGACAACAGCGTGGGCGAGGCTGGCGGAGCGGAGCTGGCGGGTGGGGGTGTGGAAGCTGAGTCTGCTGTTCAGGTAGGCTGGTCCGGCGTTGTGGAGTGCTTTGTGTGCGTGGGTGAGAAGCTTGAAGGCGATCCTCTTGTCGACGGGGAGCCAGTGTAGGTCTCTTAGGTGGGGGGTGATGTGGCTGCGGTGGGAGACGTTGACGATCAGTCGGACGGAGGTGTTTTGGATGCGTTGTAGTCGTCGTAGGTGTTTGGCTGGGATTCCTGCGTAGAGTACGTTGCCGTAGTCCAGTCTGCTGCTGACGAGGGCCTGTGTCACCGTTCTTCTTGTTTCGGTCGGGATCCACTTGTAGATCCTGCGGAGCATGCGGAGGATATTGTAGCAGGAGGGGGAGACGGCGTTGACCTGCTTAGACATGGAGAGGGAGGAGTCGAGGATGAATCCTAGATTGCGTGCATGGTCGGTGGGTGTTGGTGCTGTTCCCAGTGTGGTCGGCCACCAGGAGTTGTCCCAGGCTGAGGGGGTGGGTCCGAGGATGAGGACCTCTGTCTTGTCCGAGTTCAGCTTCAGACGGCTGCTCCTCATCCAGTCCGCGACGGCCTTCATTCCCTCATGGAGGTTGGTTTTGGTGTGTGGGTCCTTGGTGAGGGAGAGGATGCGCGTCTTCAGAGTAGGAGATGATGTAGAGGTCGTGATGGCGGGCCACTTGTGCGAGGGGGGCCATGTAGACATTGAACAGCGTTAGGCTGAGGGATTAAACTTGAGGGATGCCGCAGATGATGTTGGTGGCTTCGGATCGGAAGGGTGGGAGGCGGACGCTCTGGGTTCTGCCGGAGAGGAAGGACGTGGTCCAGTCAAGAGCCTTCTCTTGGATTCCAGCTTGTAGGAGGCGTGTCTTTAGAGTGCGATGGCAGACCCATATCCCTCCTCCCATTCCCGGCCAAAGTCATTGAGAAAGCCGTCAACAGCCAACTCGCCGCCTTCCTCGAATCCAACAACGCCCTCGATCCCTCACAGTCCGGCTTTCGAACCAAACACAGCACTGAAACCGCCTTTATCGCAGCAACAGACGACATCCGAACACTACTGGACAATGGAGAAACAGTGGCCCTCATCCTACTTGACCTCTCCGCCGCCTTCGACACTGTCTGTCACAGCACACTCATACAACGCCTCAGCAACATCGGAATAAAAGGAAAAGCCTTGGACTAGATCATCTCGTTCCTAACTGGGAGAACTCAGAGAGTCCGACTTCCCCCATTCCAATCAGAGGCCACCAAAGTCATTTGCGGTGTACCACAAGGATCTTCACTCAGTCCCACCCTCTTCAACGTTTACATGAGTCCACTCGCTTCCATCGCGCGTCAACACAACTTTAACATCATCTCCTACGCTGACGACACCCAGCTGATCCTTTCCCTCACCAAAGACCCCAACACCGCCAAAACCAATCTTCACGAAGGCATGAAAGAAGTAGCCGTATGGATGAAAAACAGCCGCTTTAAACTCAACTCAGACAAAACGGAAGTACTCATCCTAGGATCATCCCCCCCTGCCTGGGACGACTCTTGGTGGCCTTCGGATCTGGGCTCAACACCCACACCCACAGACCACACACGTAACCTTGGCTTAATCCTGGACTCCTCACTCTCGATGACCAAACAAGTCAACGCCGTCTCATCCTCCTGCTTCAACGTTCTTCGTATGCTCAAAAAAATCTTCCATTGGATCCCCGCCGAGACAAGAAAGACTGTCACCCACGCACTGGTTACGAGTCGACTAGACTAAAGAAACACCCTCTACGCCGGAATTACAGCCAAATTACAGAAAAAACTCCAACGCATCCAAAACGCATCAGCGAGACTCATCTTGGACATCCCTCGCCAAGATCACATTACCGGCCACCTGAAAGACCTCCACTGGCTTCCCGTCAACAAGAGAATAACATTCCGTCTCCTCACCCACGCACACAAGGCCCTCTACAAACTAGGGCCCGAATGCCTCAACACCCGACTATCCTTCTACACATCCACCCGCCAACTAAGATCCTCCAATCAAGGCCTCGCCGCAGTTCCGCGCATCCAAAGATCCACCATGGGAGGTAGATCCTTCTCCTACTTGGCAGCCAAGACGTAGAACTCACTCCCCACTCACCTCCGCCTCACACAGAACCACATCTCCTTCAGAAAAGAACTTAAAACCTGGCTATTTGATAAATAATGAACCCCCTCCCCAAGCGCCTTGAGACCCTCTGGGTGAATAGTGCGCTATATAAATTCTTGAACTTGAACTTGAACTTGAACCGTGTCAAAGGCGGCTGACAGGTCCAGGGGGATGAGGGCTGATGTTTCGCCATTGTCTAGTTGGCGCCTGATGTCGTCTGTGGAAGCGATGAGGGCTGTCTCTGTGCTGTGGTTTCGCCTGAATCCGGACTGGGACGGGTACAAGATGTTGTGGGTGGGTGCAGTGACGAGTTGTCTGAGGCCGAGATTGGTGAGGTTGTCGATCAGGGTTGCGGAGTTGGCGTTGTTGTTGTTCTCGAGGTGGAAGTTCAGGTCCCCGAGGAGGATGTAGTCCATGGAGGCGAGTGCGTGGGTCCTGGCGAGGTCGGCGATGGAGTCGCTGAACGGAGCCCGGGGTCCAGGGGGTCTGTAGATGAGTGTTCCTCTGAGGGTGGTGTTGGGGTCGGTGTGGATCCAGAAGTGCAGGTGTTCGGCGGTGTTGAGGGTGTCGTCTGTGTGGGTGGCGACCTTGAGGGTGGACTTGTGGACAATGGCTATTCCTCCTCCGATTCCGTTGGCGGGATCCCTGTGGGTGATCTTGTAGCCGTCTGGGATGGCTATGGCGATGTTGGTCGCCGAGGAGTCGTTCCACCAGGTCTCAGTCAGGAAGGCCACGTATGGGGCGGAGGTGTCGAGCAGATCCCGGAGCTCGACGGCGTATTTGCGTGCGGAGCGGGTGTTGAGGAGTATGCAGCGGAGGTGGTTGGGTCCAGTCCTTGGAGGTTTGGTGGTTCTGTCGCAGGTAAAGCTGCAGGTGTGGCAGGAGAAGGGTCCGTGGGTCCGTTTCTGGGCGGCCTGGTAGCAGGTGTGGTTTCGGCTGGCATTGAGTGAGTGGAGGCTGCTGGTGTTGTAGTGGATTCCGGTGTTGTGGCGTTTGCGGGGTCCAGGGGTTCTGGCGCTGGTTGCGGACGGGCGCAGACGGGCTTGCCTTAAGCGTGCCTTTGGCGCGCCTACGGTGCGGCCGCTTCTCGGCCTGCAAATGAGGCGGCTTGGGAGGGGGGAGCAGCTGGGAGGCTGGAGCGGGGAGGCGAATGGGTGTGCAGGGGGGCGGTGCAGCAGGGAAGCAGCGGCAGGTAAGGGCCGGATCGGGAGCGGCAGAGGGTAGGGGGAACTAGCGCACAGGGCAGAGGGGAGAGGGGAGGGGAAAACCCAGGAAACAAGGAGGCAGCAGGGAGGCAGGAACCAGGCATCAGGTGACGAGCAGCGGCGTGGGGGCGACCTGCCTGCGAGCAGGGTCAAAGGTCACAAAACAGCACAGAAAGGTCACAAAAAATGGGGGGAAACGAGTGGCACAGAGGCACAAAGGTCACAAGAAAGGGCAGAAAAGGTCACAAAAAACAGGGGGAAACGAGTGGCACAGAGGCAGAAAGGTCACAAGAAAGAGCAGAAAGGTCACAAAAAACGGGGGAAACGAGTGGCACAGAGACAGAAAGGTCCCAAGAAAGGGCAGAAAGGTCACAAAAGATGGGGGGAAACGAGTGGCACAGGAGGCACAAAGGTCCCAAGAAAGGGCAGAAAGGTCACAAAAAATGGGGGGAAACGAGTGGCACAGAGGTAGAAAGCTCACAAGAAAGGTCACAAAAAAATGGGGGGGAAACGAGTGGCACATGAGGCAGAAAGGTCCCAAGAAAGGGCAGAAAGGTCACAAAAACGGGGGGAAACGAGTGGCACAGAGGCAGAAAGCTCACAAGAAAGGGCAGAAAGGTCACAAAAAACGGGGGGAAACGAGTGGCACAGAGGCAGAAAGGTCCCAAGAAAGGGCAGAAAGGTCACAAAAATGTAGGGGCAGCTAAGCAACAGAAGGCAAAACGGGCAGAGAGACACTGGCGCAGCGAGGGGAGCAGAAGGAAAAACCGGGCAGAGCGACACGGGGGCAGCGAGGGAGAGAAAGGGCACAGGCGGTGCTGTGCGGAGTGGGAGCGACCTACCTGGAAAAGTCAAGGGTCGCTCTCCTTACTGCGCAGCGGCCGGCCTATATGGGGATGTGGGAGGGAGGAGCAGCTGGGAGGCGGGAGGTGGGGTAGCGAATGGGCAGTCAGGGGGGCGGGGTCACATTGGACGCAGCGGCGAGGGGCGACGAAGGAAACAGAAGGCAAAAGGTCACAAGAATACGGGGGAAACGAGTGGCACAGAGGCAGAAAGGTCACAAGAAAGGGCAGAAAAGGTAACAAAAAACGGAGGAAACGAGTGGCACAGAGGCACAAAGGTCCCAAGAAAGGGCAGAAGAGGTAACAAAAAATGTGGGGAAACGAGTGGCACAGAGGCAGAAAGGTTCCAAGAAAGAGCAGAAAAGATAACAAAAAAAGGGGGGAAACGAGTGGCACAGAGGCACAAAGGTCCCAAGAAAGGGCAGAAAAGGTCACAAAAAATGGGGGAAACGAGTGACACAGAGGCACAAAGGTCCCAAGAAAGGGCAGAAAAGGTCACAAAAAACGGGGGGAAACGAGTGGCACAGAGGCAGAAAGGTCACAAGAAAGGGCAGAAAAGGTCACAAAAAACGGGGGGAAACGAGTGGCACAGAGTCAGAAAGGTCCCAAGAAAGGGCAGAAAAGGTCACAAAAAACGGGGGGAAACGAGTGGCACAGAGGCACAAAGATCCCAAGAAAGGGCAGAAAAGGTCACAAAAAACGGGGTGAAACGAGTGGCACAGAGGCACAAAGGTCCCAAGAAAGGGCAGAAAAGGTCACAAAAAACGGGGTGAAACGAGTGGCACAGAGGCACAAAGGTCCCAAGAAAGGGCAGAAAAGGTCACAAAAAACAGGGGGAAACGAGTGGCACAGAGGCAGAAAGGTCACAAGAAAGGGCAGAAAAGTCACAGAAATGTAGGGGCAGCTAAGCAACAGAAGGCAAAACAGGCAGAGAGACACGGGGGCCGCTAGGGGAGCAGAAGGAAAAACCGGGCAGAGAGACACGGGGGCAGCGAGGAGAGAACTGGCACAGGTGGTGCTGTGCGGAGGGGGAGCGACCTACCTGGAACAAGGAGTTACGAGTGCTGCATGTAGGGTCTCTCCCTGCTTCAGGGGTACAAAGCATAAGTTCCCGGTATAGTAGGCAGACAAGTGGTTAGTGGTCACGGACCAAGGCACCGTAGGTAGGGGTGGGCGTAGGACCTCATGGTCACAGGTTCAGAGCCCAGCAGGCCCACCCAGTCTGTCATCCTTGGAGGTCGTATAACAGATTTCTGATTACACTGATTGACTTAATAAAAATATCGCGGATAGGGTACATAGTAGTCTCCCAGCAGAGGTGTTGCACAACCAAACGAAATCAGGGTATTCAGTGGTAGAGTCATGATAGCCATCAGGCACGGATACCAGAGTGACGCCATTCAGGGTTCGCCATAGTCCATCAACAGAATTGCCTGCGCAAATGTCTGGTCAATACAGCAAGGCAGGTGCACCCTATAAACAAGGGCATGCTACAGATTGCCCTTGTGAGGCTAAAATCACCCGCCCGATAGCCATGGCAGCCAGGCGGGTTGTGGAAGTTGTCATCTAACAAGAGGGCTGCGGGGCTATAAGTTGGGGGAACCCTGTGTTAGAGCACAAGTGGCTACAATGGATTAAAGAACATTTGGCATCCCCAGTTTTGTATAAAGGGCAAGTACTCGTACATATTGTTCCCCTCCTGTTCCCACTGACTGGCTTGCACACCCCCCTGGTTTGCATTAGCAGAATTTAGGGAGTTTAAGACTAGGTAGTGGCTGGCTTAATTTTGATGGACTAGTCCAAAATGCTCACTGCTACTGCACGTGGGAGAGCTTCAATTACCTGTACAAAGTTTATTCATGTACACAGTAACATATTGATTAAAATAATCGCTATAGTTGCAAGTTGCAAGCGTGAGATTTCCTCAATGTCAGCAGTCAGCAACGCTCACATTCCAGCAGTCAAGCTGCTTGGGAAATCACACCTTACAAGTGCGCTGTGGTTTAAAAAGTTGGGGAAACACTGGATTAGAGCACAAGGGGCTACCATGTATAAGGAACACTAGGCAATCCCAGTATTCAAGAAAGGGCAGGTAGCTGTACAGGCTGTTCCCCTCCTGTTCCCACCGACTTGTCTTCTCCCTGGTACACATTAGCAGAAGTTTGGGAGAGCCAGACCTCACATATGGGTTATTGGCTTAAGTTTGAGGGACAAGTCCAATCCACATTCACTGAGCATGTGAAATATTCTATAACCTGTGCACAGTTTCAGGCCACGGAATGGCGGCATGGCCCCTGGGGTGCTGGGGTCAGTTTTGTTGGTTGGCAAGCTTCGCAGATGTTAGTCGTAAGCCTGCGCAGGCTTTGAGGCAGGTTAGCATTCCACCTTGTCTCTGCGGGCTTGATTTGTCTTGCAGGTCCTCCTGATCAAGTAAGAGCCCCATTATCCATTGGTATAGCTGGACATAAGGAAAGCCAGGCAAGAATCCAGGAAATTATAGAGCATGTGTTGCCTATTCTGGGCCTAGTATATGCTGGCGTGAGTAGCAATGGTAGCCACGAGTTCAATCTTGCATCATTCAAATTCAAGAGAAGAGGCATTTCCTTGAGGGTGAAGTAGGCCCCATACAGGGCTGAGAGGGAACATTCACCTAGGCTAACCTGGACTAGGCAAACGAGTATGATCCGAGTGGGATTGAGCACTGCAAGAATAGGCAGTTCTTGCTAGGGAGGGAGCTAAAGCCCAACAGCCAGGCTTCAGCTTTGGCGTCAGGGGCCTCTCGAAGGCGAGGGTTCAAGTAGTCACCACCAAAGGCGACATAGCCAGGTTTACTACACACTTTAGTGGGTTACCTGTTAAACGGTGAACTGTGCCATGACCCATTTAGTGCTCCCAGGCAACAGTTCTTAGATGCATTCAGCATGCCCACAAGTTAAGGAAAGACAGGTATCTGACATAATTATCAGGAGTCGATCTCATACATTGTTTATGCAGCACAATTCAGGCTACGTGAGCATGCGCACTTCACAAATAGTCAGTTAGGTTATATACGATATACAGGCCACTGAGTGGTAGTAAGGTGGACTGGAGATCTCTTGACTTCTGCCTGCACTGGCACATCTTGTCAAGAGTTGCCTTGGCAAAGGGGCGGCACACCTGCCCGGCAACTTTCAAAAACCAATGCGCGCTGAGGCAGGTGCACTCGCAGATTCACAGAAGACGAACACTCTTTTTAAACGGTCGACACAATTTTGTTCATCATGGTTTTATCAAGAAACCTGTCTGCGCAATTGTATTACGTATTTCAACAAAAATGCTAGCTAAGCCAAGTTTGGCTGCCTCATCACCAGTGCAGCTGGGCGGGTGGGTACGTTTGTCAGTATACAAAGTGTGTTGGGGCTCCATATGTTTGGGTATCGAGGGTTAGAGCACATAGACTGCAATTCACTGGTCATGTGACAGGCCCACAATAAAAAGGGAAAAGAGGGAAGGTACTGTTGGTCTCAACATCCCAGTTGCATTATAAAAGGGTGCTGTCCTTCAACAGTATGGTAAAATGTGGAGGGAGCACAAATGCCAACAATTACCAGTGCCTTTGGCATTCTTATTTCAGAAAGGGCAGGCTATTTGCTCATGTTTTACTCCCTCGAAGGTGTGCGACAGAATAAGAAGGTGAACACTGTAATGATGATTGTGGGTTAACTGAGCACAAATATTTTGGTATCTGCTAAGACAGCCATTTTTGAACAAAGGGCTCTCACCCCCTACTGGGTTAGAATATGGGTGTGGAGCACAGTTGCTGCCGAATTCCAGAAACCAATGCAGTCAACTTTATGGAGGGGCAAGTTAAATCCTGGCGTCCTCTGTTGCGCTGGGCATGCCGTCTCCCACCCTACCTCTTACCCGGCGTGGGGTGACAGGAAAGGTACTTGGAATGTTGTAATGTTTTCTTTTGTGTTGCAGGCGGAGTTACAGGGCGATCTGGAAGCAGATGGGTACAGAAGGGTACCTCTGCAGGGGCACAATAGGGGTGCCAGAGCCAAATGCCAGGAGCCTCAAGGCAGGATCTGGAAAACCGCGTCGGCATCCCGTTAGTCCTACGGGCGGTTGTGGGCCTGAACAACCGGAGGATTGCCTTGCTACGCTACGCCCTGAAAGGGGGGTGAGTAATAAGGGACCAATGTGTCACGTGACCCGGAAAGAGAATCACCCCATAAGGTGTAGCACTGATTGGGTTCTCCACAGTGCTTGGCTCATCAGACGGGCAGGACAGCATAGGTTGGTTAAAGCTGCCTGCCCTTGGATCGCCCGTAAGATAACCCACCATATTGCATACTTTTGTATGGAATAAACCTGCAGCAATATTTTCCAAAATAAAAGTTGTGTTGTGTATTTCTTTATTCATCATGTATGCTCTATTATTGTGTGAGTGGGGTGTGTTGCCAATAATGGCACTATGTGGTTAGTACTTTGCAGAGGATCTCTGTCCGTTTTCCCCTCATAAATCTTAAAGGGATGCCTAAGGATGTTCTGATTAGGGCATGTAGCACGCCTGCCACCTCCTAAAGAACACAAAGGGATGTGAGAGGCACTTGCTGCATTATAAAGGGCTAAAAACAGGGAGGTCGACTAGTGCTGGGGAGGAGGTGAGGGGCAGCTCGCGCCAGTCTTTAAGGATCAGCTTTTTCACGTTGAGTACTAAACGTGATAAGCAGGGCCCCTTGAATTATGTGGCAGGGAAGGAACTAATTAATTTTGCATGAAAAGACAAATTATGTGACGTAATTCAGCACCTATTAAGACAGTATTACTTCACATTTTTTTAATTTTTTTACAGTGTTAACACTATCACCTCCAAGCATCAGTTATCACCCGATTGCAGCAATAAGCAAAGGAAAAGTGGCCTGGCACTTCATTGTAAAGGTCGCAGAAACAGGTATTGCAGCATTTTTAGTCATTTTGATCAGTTTGAGGTAGAAACAATTTTTGTTGTTAAAATCTGCACATAATACAGAAGACGATGGATTATTTGACAAAGGCAGCAAATCCATGATTATGTGGAAAACGCTGCAGCTGCAGAATCACATAATTCCAGATGCCTAATGATCGAACAAATAATGCACTGATCCCTTTTGGGCATCAGTAACACCCTACCCTGGGGAAAAGAGGTTGTACCATATTGCCCTCCATGTGTTGTAATGTAAACCTAATTAGATGGCGTGTTGGTAACATTTAAGACATCTTAGACTTTGCTGGCTTTGTAGAAACACCACTCTGCATGCTGGTATTATTATACCCAGGCAAGCAAAACTAAGTACCAGACTGCAATATGCTGTTGTTTGGATGAACTGGATAAAGGTGTTATTTATAACATGAGCCTCTTAGTAGATAGGCCTCAACCTAGTAAACATGTTAGTTGGGAAGAAAGCTAATAAGCATTTGCAATGCAATAGGTCTCGCATTTGCGAGAGTTTGCGCTATTGGCAATGTAAATGACAATGCTTTTCATTTATGTGTTTTGAAAACCTGCAAGCGGTGCATAAACACGCTTTTGTACTTATAGTCCTTGCTTACAAGAAGCAAGGCTGGCAGTAAAAGAGGTGCAGTTATTGCCAACCTTGCTATAAGTACAAAGTGCATATTTACGCACCATTTGCAGGTTTTCAAAACACATAAATAAAAGGCATTGTTGTTTACAATGCCAATAGCTCAAACTTATTGCCCATTAGTGCAGGTCTTGCAACAGTGCATGCGCGCTGTCTACGCTCGACCTAAATAACACAAACAGTTGGGAAAAATCTCAAGTTTCACAAAGAAGGTATGACACTTACTTGTCATCAAAGGGGTGCTGCTCACTGAACTCTATTAGATGTTTCTTCTGCTTCTTGCTCACACTATTAATTTCTTGCTTGTCGTTCCTTCCCTTGTCCATAGCGACTGTCCCTTGCAGCCATACCCAGTTTCTCCAAGGGGCACAGCTACTGATTTAGAAATGCAGTAAATTGAACGGGAACTTCCACAAACACACTACATTAGGAGACGGCCATGATACACTGGGGAATCAGCCCAATTGGGTATTGGTCTCCAACACTAGCACTTAACTATAAACACATGACTTGTATCCAACTGTAGGATGGCAGCAGTATTGTGTTGCATGTCCCCATTGTGAAGCGGTAGTACAGCAACGTGCCTTCTAGGACTCGGGGAATATATTGCGGGTGTCACTGCCTGTGGCTACTCGAAAGCCCAATTTTATGGTACAATGAGTTATCAGCACATTGTCAATGTTGTGCTTATTAAGCTAGAAGTATTATGTCTAAAAACGTCACTACTTACATGGGGGATTGTAACAACCCCGAATTGCTGCAAATGTAAACACTGTGGCGTTTTGTTTTCTAAATAATGGACACCCTTATTTATTTACAAAAGATAAAACTGTTCTTGGTCCGCCCCTACTTCTACAACTAGTAACAGCAGAAACAATAAACAGCTTGCAAATAATCATGCTTCTTACTGCAGAAAAGGGAAGAGGCAAGTTGAAAGTCTTTGAAAGGCGCTATGGTGTCAGTGTTAAATAAGCATAGAAAATCAGCACTTGTATTAATCGTATAAAGTCAGCACTATAGTTCTTTTTACAGCCCTGCTTTGGTATACTTCGTCCATGTGCAAGACCCAGTTAATTTAGTACATGTTTCTGTCTTAGGTAAACATGGTTTGTAGGTGTTCGCCCTTTCAGATTGGATCTCGGAGATCTAACAATGAATTACTACTTGTACTAGATAGCAGTGGGCAGTGTATTGCTTCAGGGCTCCTAATGCGGCAGCAGGTGAGAGTGCAGAAATTACTCCTTTTATAAGTCTCAAGTAAGAAATAATGAAATGCTCTTTCATTCCAGCGTCAAGAAAACAGAAGCCTGAGATGAACAGTATACGTACAATTTATGTGGACAGCATACCATGAAGCGGGCACCGTGTGGAATCAGTAGCAGGAAATAAAGCAGGTACCGTATTTTCCGGCGTATAGGACGACCCGGCGTATAAGACGACCCCCTACTTTTCATGATGAAATGTAGGTTTCGTCCTATACTCGCCGTATAAGACGACCCCCACTTCCGCCGGCTGGAACCTTCTGAAGTCCCCTTTCCATGTCCATGAACTGAGCGCTAGTGACGCTCCTCTACTTCCGATGAACGTGAAAACGTGAGGATTATGGCGCCAGATCAGCGCATACACCGCTGTGTCTCTAGGATGAAGACGCGGGACTGCGCTGTGTCTCTAGGATGAAGACGCGGGACTGTACCGGTGAGTAACTGTGCACTAAATCATGTGCAATTTTTGATTAATGTAACCGGTAAACGTGGGAGTGGAGCGCGCGAGTAGAGCCCAGGTCATATTGGAGGGTTCCACGTCGGTGGAGCGTTGCTTCCACTCATCAAAATTTAGTGTCCGGCGTATAAGACGACCCCCGACTTTTGAAAACATTTGAAGGGGTTAAAAAGTCGTCTTATACGCCGGAAAATACGGTAGTCCCTAAGGGAGGACATAACCAGCTACAGCGTAAGTAAACTGTAGTTGGTCAGAGTGGCTTGGCAAAAAACTGAAATTATGTATCGAAAACAGTAACCAATAAGCAGCCACCAGTAAAGAAGAGCAGCGGAGGAGTTAACCAATGCCAAGCAGCAGGCAGAATTACACTTAGTACAGTGATTACAGCAGGTCTTGTGATAGCGAATGCACGCTGCCTAGCTGGACCTAAAAATGGCTTATCTTCCTTTGCTAGAAACAACCAAAAAACCCAACAGTCTTTAAACTACTTACCCCAGACCCTCCTCTGAAATTTAATATTTTCCATTTATCTTCCTTTGCTACAGTGTTTGCTTGCACTTACGTTTTCATGACTAATCTCAATTTAGGACACACATTTTTCCATCCATGATTTAAAGGCAGAATATTCAGTGCACAAAGTTCAATTGTTAATTCCGAGCACAGTTCCACCGTTGTTAAATTTCAGCCTTTGAAACTACTCCCACCTACTTTAGAAATGGATGCAAATGTACTCCTGTCACAGGCACATCATAGTGCATTTACAGGTTGGTAATAAGAGTCAACCAGGCAGATGCATCAAAGAAAATACCGGGAGCAAACGGGCAGATTCTCAGAATCTGCCCGTTTGCTCCCGGTATTTTTGCATTTGGGATGCATCATCCCAAATGCAGAAATCGCAATTTAAGGAATCTCTAAATAGAGATTCCTTAAATCGCTCTTGCATTTAAGGAATCCCAAAATGAGAATCCTAAAATGCAATGCATGAAACCCAAAAAAATAGCGATTTCGCTAATAGGGGGAGCAAATTACCATGAAGTTGAACTTCGTGGTAATTTGCTAAAACTTTGAAAAATGCACTTTTGTGCATTTTTCAAAGTTACATGTTGCGCGCACACATGCCCTTAGGGCATGTGTGTGTGTAACATTTGTGCACAGGTCCATTTCAGGGGTGCAACAGGGTGTCCTTTGGACACCCTGGCACCCTTGAAATAGCGGAACTTTAGCAATTCGGTAATAGCTAATCGCTAATAAGGAATGGCTTTCCCATTCATTCCTATGGGCCTTTAGGCCCATAGGAATGAATGGGGAAGCCATTCCTTATTAGCGATTAGCTATTACCGAATCGCTAATAAGGAATCTTAAGGAATCGCTAATAACATTGTGATTCCTACATGCATCCCGTTTTGCGAGTCTTTAATAGCGATTCCTTAAAATTCGCTATTAAGGACTCGCAAAACATTACTTTGATGCATCTGCCAGTACATCCTTTAGTTTAAAGGGGGTGTAGAAGAAGGGATTTTTGTTGTTCTATATCGAAAAAAAGCTGCAAGATGAATGAATAATAACATTTATAAAGCACAACATTCATTCCGAAAGGCATCTGGGTGCTGAAAATCAGTGAAACAAAAGCAGCCTGTCCCAACAAAAAAGGCAATCAAGGCTGAGTGCAAAGCCAGGCTTTCAGAAGCTTCCTAAAAGTGTCAAAGTTGGCAACTTGTTTTAGTGGAAGCATTGGTGTAGCTAGACCTTTCGCCACAAGTGGTGGCCTCTGCGTTTGCCAACCCACAACAGCCGTAAATAAGCGCAGGGGGAGGGGGGTGCTGGTGAACCCTGCGTTTACCGTGATGGCTGCAGGTAAGAGCGGGGGTGGGTGCCCCAAAACTCATGCCCCTCCCAGGGCAGGCTATACCCCCAAGTCCCCTTCCTACGCCACTTAGTGGAAGTGTTTCATGTCTAAGCCCTGAGAACTGATATAGATCTGTCATCGCCTCCTCCCCCTGGGCTGTGACCTGGGAGCCAACGAAGTTCCTGCAGCCCTTCTGTGGTGGACTTTGACGAGGCATTATAAATACCAATCTCACTGCTGCATTTTGAACCACCTGCAGCGAGTGTATCAAGTAATTCAACAGAGCCAAGAAAAGAGTAGTGTTCCAGTAGTCAAGTTGTGAGGTGATCAGGTCATAGACGACTGTCTTCCCTGATGAGAGGGGTAGAAAGTAAACATACTGACACAGTGTCGACATGGTGGAATAAACCTGGACTGCCAAATTTCTTGCCAAGTTGGTGGGCAGAGGAGGACTATCATGATTGTTGGGCCACAAATCCGAGGTGGAGAACAGGTTACACTTCCCAAAAGAGAGGATTTCCGTTTTGTCTGCATTGCCCTTTAAAAACTTGTCATTCATCTAACTGATTGCTTCAGAGAGACAATTTTTTAAATATAGTTCGGAGCTGGTTAAGTTCTTGTCCAGAGCCAAAATCTGTTGGGTATCATCCTTTTTAGACATGGTAGAGATACCAAATGATTTGACAAGAGTCATAAGGCGGGACATGAACTCATTAAATGCAGTGGAGCTCAGAGACGAGCCCTGGGGAACACCATATTTAAGCAATTTCTCCTTTGATCTAAAAAGCCACAACTTAATGATCTGCTTCCTATTCTCATTGAATAATAGGAGCCAAGGCAAACCCAGGAATGCCTGCGTCAGCAAGATGTGGATGAGGATATCATGACATATTGTGTTAAAGGCTGCTGACATATCTAAGAGGATCAACACAGCATTTTTTCCACTGTCTAATTACATTTTAGGGATTCAGAAACTTTGAGGAGTGCAGACTCTGTAGAATGCTTGGGTTTAAAGCCCGCTTGAAAACAATGAAAAATGCTTTGCATTGCCAAAAATTGACCAATTTACCAGTTTTCCAATATTTTTGCCGGTGCCGGAAGTAAGGAGATAGGGCAGTGATAGGAGAAAATCTTAAGATCTGCATTAGGTTTCTTAAGCAATGGCTTGACCATAGGTAACTTCCATATTTCCGGTACAATAGCTGATGAAAGAGATTGACTGAGTAAGGCATTCAGAGTTAGATTTATGATCTTAATACCCTTTTTAAGTACAAACAGAGGGCAAGGATCTAGTGGCAATCCTGATTTGCACTGTATAATAGCCTTTTTGACTGCTCCAGGGAGTTGGTACTAAAAACTGTGATGGGGATATTGTGGGGCAGTCGGACGTAAACCTGCCCGGCATTACCCATTGAATATCAGAGGGAGTGAAACCAAAGCAGATAGTCATAATCTTATACTCAAAGAAATCGGCCAGCTTGTGACAGAGTTCCTGTGAAGAGTCAAAATCAGGAGCGCAGCCCTTTGGGCTGTAGAAAATCTTTCGAAATTTGTAAGATGAAAAGAGAGCCATTATTCACTGATTCAATCTTAATAGCCAAATACTGCCTCTTTGCCTCTTCAATGTATTTTTTAAGGCAGATTTATACAGAGCTCATTTTGACCTCCAGGCTTGCTCAGATTGCCTGCAGTTGAGGCACTCTTGAGCCAAAGAAGGTGTGAACCAAGGGGCAGAGTGAGCTTGATTCTGCTAGATATCAGAACTAGGAGGTCGCTCGTCATCAATGGCCTCACTGAACCAGAGGCTGAAACTGCCTACATTTGTGTTAACCGTTCCTGTTGGCAAAGGGGAGAACTAGAAAGCCTGTAGTTTGCCCCATTGTCGACACATATGATGTACCCTTCCCGGGTCCCTACTGCCGGTTCTAACAGATTTGAATACATGTATTAATGGAATGAACTTGTGATCAGACCAAATCTGAACTTCTGACGAACCAGCCGTCAGGGACTGACGGTATGTAAAGACTGCATCCAATTTATGGCTAGCTTGGTGAATAGTGCTGTTCACCAATTGGGTGAGTTTAAGGGTAGTTAGGTGGCCAACAAGTGTCCTAGCAGGGCCTATCTTGAAGTCATCAATATGACAATTTAAATCAGCTAAAATGGTAAAATGAAAGTACTGAAGCCAATGAGAGATTAAAGACTCCACTAGGAAATTGAAAAAAAGGGAACAAGGTCCGGGAGGGTGATATACTAGGAGAGCGGGAAAGGAGTTTCGTTGAGAGATCTTCAAACAAACCCCCAAGCTCTCTGCTCCAGCTAACTTGTCTATATTGAACATCGAGCACTGAAAAGTATTACAGAAAACAAAAACAAAGCCCCCACCCCTGCATCTCTCCCTTCCTTTTCCACATGAGGTGTAGTATAGTCTGGTGGAATTGGTAATACTATATCAGGGTTGGAGAACTCTTTTACACGGGGTTGGAGAACTCATTTAACCAAATTTCAATGAGAAAAATGAAATCTAGGATTTTGTCTGTCAGCAAACTGTGAAAATCCAGAGCATGTTTAGGGAGAAACTTGACATTAAGGAGATCCCCTGTAACTTTCTGTGGTTAGAACAATAGTTGGGAGTGCTCCTATTAGGGCCAATATTCTTCCTTTTCTTTAAATGGACATCCCGATGGGTGAAATGTATGACTTGCTTATACGTAGAGCAAGATCAAGATCATATCACTTTTGTAGGATACAAGTTTATCTTTACATCATGGCTTTTTACCAAGAGCCATTTGTTTTCGCAGCAGAATAAGTGAGGGGCTGTGCTGGTCTGGATGAGAACCACAAGCATGACACGAAACAGATGCAGATGCACTTGCCTTTGGTGCACCCGCTGCGCGCATGGGTGCAGTGGGTTTCCTGATGAGCATCAGCTCACTCACTGGTCCCCGCCTCCGTTTGCCAACAGCTAGACCTCTGACCACCAAAATGGCAGCAGAACACCAGACAACAATGGTGCCTTAAAGAAACGTGCGCCACAAAAACCCTAAACGCGAAGAATAGACAATTAAAGATTGTTCATACAACACCAAATTCACCTGGAATACATTGAATAAGAAAATTAAAACCCTGAGATAAAGCAATGTAAAAACAGTTCCCCAAGATATTCGAAATTGTGGGGAGGAATATAACTAATTCCCCCAAAAGTGCAGGTGTAAAATTCCACAAATTAAAACAGAACTGACTGATGGGATTAACACCTCGCTACAGGCCATTATGAACAGTGTCCAGTCCTGAACTATTCACCTACAAATTATTTCAGGAATGTTACTTTAAGTAGCTGAATGGAGGCAAAACAAATACCGTTATTGCGATTCTCAAATAGCGATTTTTAGAGAATCGCTATTTGAGAATCACAAAACGGGATGTAATAAAAATTCATAAAACATTTTTCGATTCCTTGGCATTCCTTAATTGCAATTAGCAAATTGTGAATCGCAATTAAGGAATACCTTCCCTGAATGGGAAGACAGTCACAATTTGCGAGTACCCATTATGTACAGGCAAATTGCGAATGCAATTTCAAGGGTGCAAGGGTGTCTTAACCCCTGAAATGAGCATGTGTGCACACGTGGCACACAAACATGCCCTAAGGGCATGTATGCGTGCCACATGGCACTTTGAAAAATGCCAAAAGTGCATTTTTCAAAGAAATCACAAATTACCACCAACTTGAAGTTGGTGGTAATTTGCAATTTCTTAAGGAAAAATCACACAACTTGGGTGCTTTTTACATCCCATTTAAGGAATTGCACTTTGCGATTTCTTAAATGCATTTGCAAAATAGGGAATCACAAATTTTGGATTCCCTATTTTGCAAGGGCCTTTTGGGATGATACATCCCAAAAGGCGTTATCTCGTTCGCAAACAGGCCGATTCTGAGAATCAGCCCATTTGCGAACAGGAAATGGGCTTCATATATATGCCCCATAGTGCATTAGGCTAGGACACAAATGTCTAGGACTAGAGAGAGTGTCTCTAGTGACCTGGAAGGAGATGATCCCCCTTTAACAAGTGTATATGCGCTTTTGAGATATTTACATGCATGTAAATTCCCACCTAGTAGAATTGCTGCATGCTTAAATGCTACATCTGCCACTAACACTGTCATAGAGCTATCCTTATTTTATTGGACCTGTCAGGCTCCTATAGAGGCTGAGTAATGTTGGTATAGGTGGACCTGTGCTCGCATGGCTAGCTTCCTTTCTTGAGGACCGAAGCCAGGAAATCTGGGCACCTCCTTTTGCTTCCCCCGTGCCGAATCTGAAAGTGAGGGTCCCTCATCGCTCTGTTCTAAGCCCCACTCTCTTCAACCTATATAAGTCACCCCTCGCATCTGGCGGAAGCTAGTGGGGCCAAAATAATATCATATGCCAATGATACACAGCTGATTTTCACCTGTGAGAAGGGAGGGGATTTTGATGGCGAGAGGTTTAGATCATGACTTACTAAGGTGTTTAATTGGCTCAATAGAAAGCAACTGAAATGTAATTCTGAGAAATCGGAAATTGTCTTTTTGGGTTCTCCGTCAGTGGAGGACTGGAGACAATGGTGGCCAGTGGAGATGTCTCTGTCTCTCTCAGCCCAATCCAAGGTAAAAAATCTCAGCATTTATATTGACAGTACTCTCTCTATGAGACCTGAAGTTCAATCCGTAGTGGGAGGTTGGTTTGGCAAGCTACTTATGTGGAAAAGGTTCAACCTCTTCTCTCTCTTGACACCAGTAAAACTGTGGTCCAATTCTGGTTACTTCTAGACAGGACTACGCAAATATTTTGTACCTGGGCCTTCAGGTTACCTCCTCCAGTGCATTCAAGTGGTCCAAAATGCCGCGCCAGACTGGTCCTTAGGCTCATCCCAGGTCCAACATGGCCCCATATCTTAAGGCATTACACTGGCTACTGATGAGTAAAAGGATCAAGTTTAAGGCCCTGGTATTGTTCTCCAAAACCCTTCATGGTAAGGACGCCGGCTACCTCAGGGCAAGAGTCAGCCACTACTTGCCTGCCAGATCCCTGAGGTCATCCTACATGGGCCTGACATGCGTCCCCAGAATACGTCTAGCCGGGGCTGTGAGCATATCCTTCAGGCTTCTTGGGAGCTCAAGCGTGGATTCGTGGAACTAACGCCTGGCTTCTCTACGATCTACGGCGGACCTGGTGGTTTTTAAGAAACTTCTCAAAACCTGGGGGCATATTACCTAGAAATAGCGATAATTATCGCTAAGCAGGGTTAGCGGCAATAATTTTATCGCCGCGCTTCGACGATTTTTATCGCTGAGATACCTTACTATTATCAAGGTTTATCTCAAAAGCGCTAAAAATCATGCGAAATGCATGAATATCGCTGAAAAATCAGCGATATTCATGCATTAGCGACCAAATGCTCTTAGCCATGTTATCCACCTCCTACTGGATAACATGGCTAAGAACTGGTCAGAGCAGGTGTTAGTTTTTGGAGATAGCGGAAATATTTCCATCGCTACACCTGTGTTGGTAATAGGAGATAGCGAGGTTAGCGACTGTTTCAATCGCTAACAGGTTGGGAACGCCCACTTTGCATGTCATTAGCGATAAATATCGCTGACATGCAAAGCGGGCCCCAAACCGCTCGCTATCACCTAAAACTGTTGCTAACATCAGTTAGCGACAGCTTAGTAATAAAGCGATAGAATTATCGCCGCTTAGCGGCTGACAACGGCTGCTAAACCGGCGATAATTCAGTATCGCCACCCTTGGTAATATGCCCCCTGGTTCTTTCAGTGATAGGTGTAGTTGTTAGATCTGTTAGTTGGTGACTGTTAATGCCGGGACATTCTTGCTGAGTAGTTGTGCACACAAATGCGCTACATTCATAGTTTTCAGAAACATTACAGAATTGTTTGAAAAGTTCAAACGAAAAACATTTGCTCCAATTGTAGGAGTAACCGCTCAGCAGAAAATATCTTTTTTTTCCCCCTACCTGTAGTGAATCAGCCCCATAATGCCTGGCTCCATGGCGTTGGTCTAGTGCACTGTTTTGCAATTATCATCTCAGATTACAATTAGTGTATCTGTATCCCCATCAGTTCACAAAACTTGTAGGCACATAGACATCATATGACCTTTCAACCAATAACTTGATGTCACAGAGCAAATATTAAGATTGAATTTGATGCAAAATTAAGGTAATAATTGCAGGGTTTCATTCAAATGAGGAAAAAGACACTAACATTTCCCCTCAGTCACACTGAAATTCTTCCCATATATAGAGCCAGCATCAGCTTTCCTGGTACAGAGGCAAGATAAACAGGCCCACCAAGATAAATGTAGTAAAGAGGCTGGGAATGGGTATCATGGTAAGAATGCTGCTCGTGTTGACTGTGCTGTTTGATGATGTATAATGGGAAATGCAAATAGGCTTCTGACTATAGTGCAGCAGCACAATGTGTGCTGCAGGGACAGGTGCAGTGTCGTGCAGATGGGGGTGGGCACAGTTTTTGCAAAAAGCCTCTCTCTTTCGAGTCATTATCACTTCTTCATCCACCAGGTAGCTCAACAGTACAGCACCCAGACAGCGCTTACCATAGAGCTGTGCTGACCAAGTGCAGCCATCCACTCTATGAAGCACATTCACGGTTGCCAAGCATTTGAAGTGCACTATGGCGCCATGTTAGAGCTTATCAGAGACATACCTTCCCATGCAGGCTTTATTCCAGGATCTTTGTGCCTACACAGAGAGCCTGAGTTGTAATGTGGGCCTTTTGAGTTTAGAACCATGCACATCAAAGTTCCATGCACCATCCCGCATGGAAATCACATTTTGTGTACATGAAGGATTAGGCTCTGCCTTCAGGAATCCGAAGGTGGAGGTAAGGTAGGGAGTTTCTTGGCAGACTAGAATAGTTGATAGTGCTGGGAAGAGACGGTCACACGTCAGGCAAATCATGGTCCGTCTCCATCATATGCTAAACCATTCATTCTTGAGCGGATTGGTCAATTTCAGAGAGTGGATTTCTTCGCATCCCCAAAATAGTGAAGGTGCAGGTTAGTAAGCACCCGAGGGTCCACAGTGTTATTGTATCTTTTGCAAAAAATATTCTTTAAAGTAAACTTTTGGACTGCACTCAGCAGGCAATTGTTCTTACTTCTCATTCTCCAGGTGTGTTTCTGATTGCATGAGAGAGCAACACTTCACACTTAACATGGTCATCATGGACCTTAACACCAGGCATGAGGGACGTCTTTCATTCTTGGGTGTATGGCTCCCATACAAGCTGAATCCTATTCTGGTGATGCACATAGGTGTCCGGTTTAGGATCTTTGGCGCTGCGTTCAAAAGCACTTCAGAGGGAGAAGGCACAATGCTGCATTCAGACTCTTAAAAAGTTAAGCATAGGAAGAGGTGATGTTGTGGTCAACCTACCCCCTTTCTGCTGGTTCTATTACCAGATCGGGTTGTCAGTATTGATGCTTGACTTGAGTCTCATTCCTAGTGTGCTTCAACAAAGACTCACGCTTAGTAATGTCCCTGAGCCTCAACCCTTACGCACAGCTAAGTGTTATAACTCCAGAGGTGCTTCACTAGAGTCTCTGCGAAGGACTCGCTAGCAAAGAGCCTCTAGAGCCTTAGCCAAGCTCCCACACCAACAGACACCCACTGCATCAGTTCAATCAATCAATCAGGCGTTTATTAAGGTAAACAGCCTTTAGTGCGTGGCTGCTACTGCGCTTAACATTACTTCGCACACAAGTTGTTACATCGCAAGCGTTGTTACTACGCATGCGAAGTAATAGTATGCTTTACAAGAAAACGATCCATGTCGTTGTAAGGAAACTGAGGCTGTTTCCTCACAACGACGTGCACCGCCCATCGGAGACGACTTGAGGAAGGTCCCAGGAGGAGAGAGGAACCACGAGGAGAGTGAGGTAAGGGGGATATAGTGTTTTTTTTTAGTGTAGGGGGTCGTGAAGGGGGTCCAATTTAAGGGTTGGGCGTAGTGTTGTGGTGTATGTGTAGAGTAGGGGGTCGTGCTGGGGGTAGTATTTTAGGGTTTAGGGTAGTGTTGTGGTGTATGTGTAGTGCAGGTTAGAATTTTAGGGTTTAGGGTAGTGTAGGTGGGTCGTGCTGGGTAATGTTGGAGTGTAGGGACAGGAGTGGGGGTCGGGGGTCATACTAGGGTAGAGTATTAGGGTTTAGGGGTTTAGGGTGTAGTGTAGTTCCAATATTCCCAATAGGCTCTGCGCATTGGAATAATATATCCTATAGATGTGACATAGGACTTATGTCTACTAGGTCTCTATCGAATATATTAGATTTAATTGTGAGTTCCAGCTAGCTCAGAGGTCACTAGAAACTTTCTCGAGTTCACAAGAAGGGATTTATTTTCTGACAACCGCATAAACAAGACAACTTTGTTTCCCCAAGATATAACTGATCTTCAGAGTCGTGGAAACAATAGATAGATATTTTACTCAGTCAATCGTGCATGCTTCGTTTCACCAGAGGTGCAGAGAAATAGAGAAACAGGCGTTTTCAATAAAAGGTATTTATTGAACAGTCTTCTTTCTCAAGCATAAGAAATGAACTGCTGCAATCGTAAAACTGGTTGCAAAATATAATGCATACAGAAACAAGAGTAGAATCAAATAATACTGCATTGTATGATTCCTAAACCATAGTTAAATACATACATAAATAACAGAGGCTAAAAAGTACCCAACTGGTGCTTCTAAAATACACCTACCCCGATGTACCTAACCTAAGCTTAGTAAGTGGGAAGAAGTAAATGAGGTGTAGCATAAATCTAGTATTCTTTGCCAAGAATCTATCCAAGATTTCTCTTAGGGTCTAATCAGCTCTGTACCTTGGTTTAGAATGAAGAAGGTCAATCTCAGGACTCGATTTCCCAACAACCCGCAAGGGTAGCTTGGAAACACTGGAACTGGATTTCTCGGCAGGAGAAAACACAGCGTCTCTCTCAGTGCGTCTGCTGGAGGGTCGGCTTCCTTCGGCACTTACTGTAGCAGGATGCGTCCGGCAAGTAGATAGTCGAACTGCTCCAAACCACTGTGTGTTTGCTATGGCAAGTGTGGGCATATTTATACCTTGAAGGTACCGAGTTTGACGTAAAGGTGGACATAATAACGTCATCAAAGAGTCTCAGTTCTTTGAGAACTCCATGAGTTCTTGGATAAGTCAGTATTCGAGCAAGGGGAAGTCCCTAGCTGCTGAAGCCGAGTTTTCCAAGAAATCGTTGTAGATTTTTCGGAACTAGTGGAAGTAGCCCTGCCGTATTTGGACTGCATGAGCTATATCTAAATATGGTTATGATTTCTATGCCTATATAAGGATATGGTGATTTATACCTATATAAGGGCATGAATCGGGAAAATACAATAGGGTCCTAAAATGTTATACAACAAGGGTAGTGTTTTGGTTTATATGTAGTGTAGGGGATAGTGCTGGGAGTAGTGTTAGGGTTCAGAGGAGGTTTGTTTTTTTGTAGTGTAGGGGGTTGTGCTGGGGGTAGTGAATTAAGGTTTAGGGTGGTGTAGGGGTCGTGCTGGGAGTAGTGTATTAGGGTTCAGGGTAGTGTGTTTTTGTAGTGTTGGGGATTGTGCTGGGAGTAGTGTTAGGGTTCAGGGTAGTGTTGTGTTTTTGCAGTGTAGGGGGTTGTGCTGGGGTAGCGAGTTAGGTTTCAGGGTAGAGAAGTGGTGTGTAGTGTTAAAGGTTTCAGGGTAGTGTCGTCTTGTATGTGCAGTGTAGGGGCATATACGCGTAGTAGTTGTTTGCGAAGTAATGGTCTGTGCATTAAAATACATTTGTGATATTTATAATGCTTTTGCGAAGTAATGGTAAGCGTAGTAATATTATGCTTACTAATGCCATTTGCGATGTAAAAACATCGCACTAAAAGCATGCGTAGTAATGGCATGCTATGTAACGTCATACATTTGTTTATTAAGCGTGCCTACTCACCCATGAGGGTCTCAAGGCGCTGGGGGTGAAAGGTAGCAGGCTGCAGTGCCTTGGGACGGGGGTCTGTCGAAGAGCCAGGTTTTGAGGTTTCTTAAGATGGTGGGGAACGCTGCTGCCTGTGGTGGAGCGGAAGGGCGTTCCAGGCCTTGGCTGTGGGGAAGGAGAAGGAGTGGCCTCCCGATCTGGTTTTCCTGGTGCGTGGGACCATGACGTAGTGGAGCTGGGCTGATCGCAGGGTTCTTTGGGGTGCGTGAAATTTGAGTCTGCTGTTCAGGTATGCTGGTCCGATGTCGTGGAGGGCCCTGTGTGCGTGGGTGAGCATCTTGAAGGTTAGATGGAGAGCCAGTGCAGTGTGCGAAGGTGTTGGGAGATGTGGCTGTGTTTTGGCAGGCGTTCTGGATGTTCTGAAGCTTGTAGGTGAGGTTTTTGTTTATTTCGGTGTAGAGTGCGGTACCGAAGTCTAGTCTGCTGGTGACCAAGGCATGTGTGACCGTTTTCCTGTGTTCAGGGGGATCCATTTAAAAGTCTTACGTAGGAGGCAGAGGGTGTGGAAGCAGGAGGACGTGACTGAATTGATCCCTGACTTCAGTTGAGTAGCCTGTGTTGAATGTTGCAGCGCCTGGGGCTGCCTCCTCTTTATAATTTGTTTTATGCTATAGAATATTTAAAGATTGGGGAGTTTGCTCTTATTATTAAAACTGTTGATGACAACCCTGTCTTTCTTTGAGTTGTGTTCAGTCAGGAAATGTCTTTACACTTGCAAATCCTTATCATAATGACTGCGATGAGGATGAGTGGACATGGACAGGCGCAGCCGGCACAGGTAATGGCTGTGGGGTGGGGCAGGGAGAGGCAAGTGGACAGACAAGGGGCCAGGGAAAGTAAAGTAAAAAATAAAACCACTTACCTTACGCTCGCTACATCGGTGAGTGCAAGGTAAGTGTTTTGTTTTTTTTTACTCTCCCTATCCGGTCGTCTGTCCACCTTTATTCGTGCTGTAAAGCAGCGAATTACGGTGCTCACTAGGGACAGATGGACTCTTGCGTTCCCCATTGCCGATGCTCTCCTTGAGTCTCACCCCCGGGTGCGGCCCAGTATCTCACACCCCGGGTGCCCTCTGTACTTGGAGAGTCTTTGGAAGGAGTTCGTTTTTTTTTGCCTGCATATTCATTCTTCTGTTGCTTTAAATGTAATCAGAAACAAAACACCAGAAGTGCTTGTAAACATCAGGCGGATCCAGGGGAAAATCTTTCCCAGGATCGTGTCACAGTCCCGGCCGGCTTCATGACCTCATGTGAAGGGAATGCTGCAGCCTCGGAGACGCTTTAAGGGAGGGACAGGTCTACCCAGCGCTTAAAACTGAAATATGCAAGCGCTGGTACTCACTATCCCAGAGTACCTAAGTGCTGATGAGAAGCAGGCCCGGACTGGCCGTTGCGGGCACCGGACAATCCCCTGGTGCACCGCAAGGGTGGGTCCCGGTTTTCGGCTCAGTGGGCCGTTTTTGTTACAGGGCCGTTTTTGCAGCATAGCGGCCCTGTAACAAAATCGTCTGAAAACCGGCCCAACAAAAAGCTTGGTCGCACCCCCAGGGGACCGGCCGAGCACTTTTCAAGGGCCGGTTTTGGTTCTCAGTCCGGCCCTGATGAGAGGTGCTGGTACTCTCCCATTAAAAGTAATGAACCGCTGCTAAAAAGTGATTACACTTTTTCCCTAAAACAAAAGTGCAGGTACTCACTGCCTTGCAGTACATCCCATTTAAAGAATTAGTTGTAGCCAGTCTGGCCACGCGCCACTCTTCATCTGCCTCTCAGTGACAGCACAAGGCTTACGTCAAAGTACTAATGGGCACCAACACACCGCACTACTCCCAGGAAGCCAGTCATGTTCACTGCACTACTCCCAAGAAGCTGCACAGTCATGTCCACTGCACTACTCCCCAGGAAGCTGCACAGTCATGTACACTGTACTACTCCCAGGAAGCTGCACAGTAATCTACACCGCACTACTCCCAGGAACTTGCACAGTGATCTACACTGTACTACTCCCAGGAAGCTGCACAGTCATGTACACTGCACTACACCTAGGAAGCCATAGTCATGTACACTGCACTCCTCCCAGGAAACCACACAGTCATGTACACTGCACTACTCCCCGGAATCCACAGTCATATACACTGCACTACTCCGAGGTAGCCGCACAGTCATGTACACTGCGCTAATCCCAGGAAGTCACACAGTCATCCACACTGTACTACTGCAAGGAAGCTGCACAGTAATCTACACCGCACTACTCTCAGGAAGCCGCATAGTAATCTACACCACACTACTCCCAAGAAGCCGCAAAGTCATGTACACGGCACTCCTCCCAGGAAGCCACACAGTCATGTACACTGCTCTACTCCCAGGAAGCTGGACAGTCATGTCCACTGCACTACTCCCAGGAAGCCGCATAGTCATGTGCACTGCACTCCTCCCAGGAAGCCGCACAGTCATGTACACTGCTCTACTCCCAGGAAGATGCACAGTCATGCCCACTGCACTACTCCCAGGAAGCCATAAGGTAATCTACACCGCAATACTCCCAGGAAGCCACACAGTAATCTACACCACACTACTCCCAGGAAGCTGCGTAGTCATGTACACGGCACTCCTCCCCAGGAAGCTGCACAGTCATGTACACTGTACTACTCCCAGGAAGCTGCACAGTAATCTACACCGCACTCCTCCCAGGAACTCGCACAGTAATCTACACTGTACTACTCCCAGGAAGCTGCACAGTCATGTACACTGCACTACACCTAGGAAGCCATAGTCATGTACACTGCACTCCTCCCAGGAAGCCACACAGTCATGTACACTGCACTACTCCCCGGAATCCACAGTCATATACACTGCACTACTCCGAGGTAGCCGCACAGTCATGTACACTGCGCTAATCCCAGGAAGTCACACAGTCATCCACACTGTACTACTGCAAGGAAGCTGCACAGTAATCTACACCGCACTACTCTCAGGAAGCCGCATAGTAATCTACACCACACTACTCCCAAGAAGCCGCAAAGTCATGTACACGGCACTCCTCCCAGGAAGCCACACAGTCATGTACACTGCTCTACTCCCAGGAAGCTGGACTGTCATGTCCACTGCACTACTCCCAGGAAGCCGCATAGTCATGTGCACTGCACTCCTCCCAGGAAGCCGCACAGTCATGTACACTGCTCTACTCCCAGGAAGATGCACAGTCATGCCCACTGCACTACTCCCAGGAAGCCATAAGGTAATCTACACCGCAATACTCCCAGGAAGCCACACAGTAATCTACACCACACTACTCCCAGGAAGCTGCGTAGTCATGTACACGGCACTCCTCCCAGGAAGCCGCACAGTCATGTACACTGAACTACTCCCAGTAAGCCGCACAGTCATCTACACTGTAAAGACTCCCAGGAAGCTGCACAGTAATCTACACCGCACTACTTCCAGGAAGCCGCACAGTAATCTATACCACACTACTCCCAGGAAGCCGCATAGTCATGTACACTGCACTACTCCCAGGAAGCAGTGCAATCATGTACACTGCACTACTCACAGGAAGCGGCACAGTCATGTACACTGAACTACTCCCAGTAAGCCGCACAGTCATCTACACTGTAAAGACTCCCAGGAGGCTGCACAGTAATCTACACCGCACTACTCCCAGGAAGCCGCATAGTCATGTACACTGCACTCCTCCCAGGAAGCCGCACAGTCATGTACACTGCACTACTCCCAGGAAGCCGCATAGTCATGTACACTGCACTACTCCCAGGAAGCAGTACAGTCATGTACACTGCACTACTCCGAGGAAGCGGCACAGTCATGTACACTGCACTACTCCCAGGAAGCTGCACAGTCATGCACACCGCACTACTCCCAGGAAGTCGCACAGTAATCTACACCAGACTACTCCCAGGAAGCCTCACAGTCATGTACACCACACTACTCCCAGGAAGCCTCACAGTAATCTACACAGCACTACTCCCAGGAAGCCACAGTCATGTATACTGCTCTACTGCCAGGAAACTGCACAGGCATGTCCACTGCACTACTCCCAGGAAGCCGCACATTCATCTACACTGTACTGATCGGAGGAAACAGTACTTATCGCTGAGCCCTCGTCTCTTTTGGCGTGAAGCTCAGCTCTACCAATGAGGTAAGATACCACACGCCACAGGAAGGAAGTACTAAGCCTGTAGAAGTCAAAAGGCACCATGTTAGGACTGCTACTTTCAGCCGGTGCTGTAATCTGTGCACCTTTACCTATAACAACAGGAACGGGAAAAAACGCAAAACCCAGAATGCAAAGTGCTGCTGGCAAAAAACAGACTGGCAGAGGTGCCATGCATGGCATGAGGCTATTTGGCAGAGTGCTTGCCTTCACTGCACAAAACCATAAGTCCCTGCTGCTTTATCTCAGTCTGGTTGCTGTATAAAGCCTGGCGTGAAGCATGTTGGTTTCTACACCGTTCACCCTCCATGAATCCCTATTTCATGCTCCAGCTCTGATCAGGCTAAAACGACCTGGACTTCTCCAGAGCATTCCGCTATGCAACCTTAAGAGAGGTGTTCAGTCATGGACGTCAATTCACCAAAATGCCACGGGGAGTGGAAGTGACTTCACATGCCTCATGACCTTCACTTTCACTTACACATACATATGCTTACATATACACATGCATTCACACATACACACGCACTCACACATACACACACTTTGCCTACACATGCACACACATTCACACTCTTTCTCGTTCTCTTACATAAACACTCAAAACTGCAAGCATGCACACAACATACATACATTTGAAAGCCTTTTTTTACTTACCTCAGCTGCCAGGGAAAGCTATATTCTAGGTATTTGTACTCCATTTTTAAAATTAAACTAATAGTGAATAATGTAATATTATTCACTATTAGTATAATAAAAATGTACAAAACACAAGGTGAGTGAAGCCCCCACCAACGCCCATAAGGACGAGCTGCTTCTATCTGTTGTAGTACTTTATTCGATAAAAGCATTTCTCATAAAAGTAAAACCAATTTCAAGTACAAACAACCCTTAAAGGTTAATACAAAACAGTATACAGGTCTTAAGAACAATAAAAAAAGCATATATACAATTAAAATTGAACGGACCAGGGGGCCATTAAAAAAACTGAAACAGAATAGCAGCAGTATCAGACACAGTTGGCCTAGATTATCTTTTGGTACCCTCGTTTGAAATCAACTTTATCTGGTTTGATCGTATCTGCCAGGCTCTTCCTAAATATTTCGCAACCCCACACACCAAAACCAAAGATGTTACATCTGTTGTGAGAATGCGTAGGGCGTTAAGATGCCGTCTGAAGCCCAACTCCCTACAGATCGGCCTAAGCCACCGTCTTCTTGCCCCCCCTATAGGCACTACAAGCGAACATGAAATGGGCTAAAGACTCTTTGGGGCATGGGCAACAGGACATGTAGTATGTTCGGGTAGAGGAGGTCTCCACTTCTCAGTAAATGAGTTTAATGGCAAACAACCATATCTGAATTTTAGGAAGAGAGTTCTATCGCTAGGTGATTGAATAAAATCCAGAAATGGTTCGAGCTTTCTGACAGACTTATTATTCAGAAATTGTTCGGTCAGAGGTCCCCACCTTTGCCCCTCTAATTCCTCCTTCTGGACCCAATCCCAATACATTTTCTTAACAACATTTTTTGGTGGGGGGGATTGAGTCTGCCAGAGCTCACCCACACCCAATCCTATCCGCGTGACCATCTCTTTCAGCTTGCTCAGCCATCGGATCTTAACACAGCCACCCAAGCTGATGAGTTCGTCAAATACAGCGGCATAGTTTGCTAGATCTGTTGAACTACGCAGGCGCACCCAGAACAATAATGGTCGCAGGCGGACTACATCTTTGATTGAGCGTCTGCCCAAATCAAGATAAAGTGGCTTTAGAGGAGTAGAGACTGGGAGAGAAACTAAATCTCGCAGAAACTTATTCTCTGCCCTAACCAGTTCCGGGATATTCCCGAACCCCCAGAGTTTGGAGCCATAAACCGCAGAAGCCACTGCCTTCCCTTCAAAGACTGCCAGGGCCGGGGCTATGGGTCTGCTGGTCGAGCCTCGCTGATCTCCTGCTATAGCTCCTGACACTCTTTTAAGGTTCAGGAGAATTTTCGAGACATGGGAATTCCAAGTCGTTTTATTGTTAATTCTTATTCCCAAGTAATCAAATGCCTCGACTACCTCCAGGGGCACCCCATTGAGAGAGATGTTCAGCCTTTTTACTTTTTTGGAAGAGGACAATACCATCAGCTTTGTTTTGGAAGTGTTGATGGTTAAGCCTCGATCGACACAAAACAAGCTGAATTTGTCCAGGAGTTTCTGTAGGCCCATTGGGGTCTTAGATAACAAGAGGGTATCGTCTGCGAAGAGGAGGGTTGGTGTTTTTTCCCCCGCCAGGGCTGGGGCGTCGGCCAGGTCCTCCCTAAGATGGTCCACCACCCCATTCACAAAGAGGGAGAACAGGGTCGGCGCCATCACACAGCCCTGGAGCACCCCCCTATTCACAGTTACCCCCTCTGTCAGCTCTCCCTGGCATCCCCCATCTAATCTTGGCATAATTGCCCTTGTGTAATTTCTTTATTAGTTCAAGGAGATAGATCTGTGAATGAGTTTGCCACTGCTGATGCTTGAGGTCGTAGGGGCAGTGCCAGGGGTCACAAGGAGCATGCCAGGGATCGCAGCAGCGAACCCGGGTGGCCCCTAATTGACATCCATATGCTCAGTGCTAATACCTAACCTGGACGTTAGGCTAGGCTAGGACACTCCTTCAGCATCTCTTTCAACCATTATGCTGCAGTATTTTTACCAACATTAGAATGCCATTTTGATGTAAAGTAGCCGTGATTCACCTTTTGCATGCCTTTCTCCCACTTCCATTTCCATAAGGAATCCTTAAGTACCTCTCTGGAGAGAGATGGGGAGCCTTCCGATGACCAATATTCAATAAGGCTAAGTTCTGCCAAAGTATCTTTCGCATAGCATAGCCATTTGATTCTACGTAATTTATTTAAGGCCACTATTTCCCTAAAAGCTTGATAATAGTGAAAAGGAGCCGGGTATGTTTGAGCCTGTGCCAGTAGAGCACAGGACGTAGCAGGGACTAATATGAAACCGATTTGTGACCCATGTCACGTAGCACGGGCAGTGGAAGGGTGCTTTTGGGGAGGGTGACCATGGTTCTCAGAAAATTATTTTCTGCTAAGGTTAATTCAGATGCGTTTGTGCAGCCCCAGATTTCTGCCCCAGACAGCGCACTGGCCATCGCCCCATGAACTTTTAAAATGGGTTAAACACTGTTAATTTTAGAGGATTTGTAAGGTTTAAGAATTACTGCAGCCTGGTGAGTTAGGTTTAGGGCACTTTTTTTTTAACCTTGACAGTTACTGCCCTCTATGTTTTGACCTCTTAGCCCTGGCGCCGGGAAACCCTTTGTGGGTATCTGTGCGCATTACAAATGCAAAAAATAAATAAATAAATAAATAACCTGAGAATACCAAGATATATTCTTGATTAACGTTATTTCCAGGTAGTTAAAATCCGTGACCTTGTCTAATGGTAAGCCATCAAGAGCGACAGAGCCAGTAAAGGATCTGTGTGGGCTGATGGTCTTTAATGCTGTTTTAGTGTGGTTGATCAACAGCCCTCTTTCATCACAGAATGCCCCAAATCTATTGACCAATGTTTCTAGGTTGGTGAATAGGAGCAAGAGGATCTCCCTCGCCGCCAGTCTAGGTGCGTTGCTTGTACAATCTTCCAAATGAGCAACACCTCGTTTAGATATAGGGAGTACAAGGTTGGAGCGAGGGAGCACCCCTGGCAAACACCCTTATAAATTCCTATTCGGACCATTAATTGTACCCAGGGCCCTACCGGATATGTGTTGCGTTGCAAGTGCCTGATGATGTCCAAAAGGTCTGGTGGGTACCTTAGTGTCCTTTAAAACATCCCACAGTTTAGAGGAGGGGATCAGATTTGACCCAGTTGTGAATATTCGATGGATAAAGATCCCCTGGGACTCCATCCGGGCCTGCAGCTTTTCCAGCAGCTATAGACTTGATTGACCCCACTGTCTCGTTTATCCCTATGATTATTGTAGAGGTAAGAGAGTATGCTAAGGCATTAGAGGTGGTTTTATCTCCTGCAATCTTAGCTGTGGTGGGGCCATATAAATTTGAAAAATGTTTATACTAGGCGGATTGAATCATATAGGCACGTTGCTGGGCTCGCCCCCTGTTAGATACCAGTCTTTTCTTACATCAGCCTCGTATATGTGTTCCCAGAGTAAGGTATTCCATTCATCGTAGGCTTTGAATTGGATGTTAGTAGTTTTTTCTACAGGCTCTAATGGCAGAAACATCCCCTTTCACAAGGGCCTCCTGTTGTTCTGATTTGGCCCTACTACAATCTGTATTAAACCAGGTGCAACTTGTTTTGGGGTACTGCTTGTGCTAGGGCAGTAGCTTATAAAGCACTCTCCCAGTGTATTAAATAATGTTTCATGTATCCCTGGCATACCCAATAATCTGCTCTCTGTAGAATGAAAATGTTCGAGCTGGGCAGTGGCTTGGAGCAAGGCCCTGTTCATTTTATCCCCAAGGTCAGCTGGGAACCCGCTTTTGCGCTTTTTATTCTTCTCCCATTGTTAGATGGTGCTAATTCTATAGCAAGCGAGATGGGAATCTGCTCTGTTTAGGTGAAAAGATTGCTGACGAAGCAGTGTAGGGCTTTGTGGTCTCTGTCAGATCTAGGTAGTACCCTAATATCCAATGCAGCACAGCATAGGGAAGGGCTATCATTATATAGTCTATCCAGCTCGTAGAGCCAAAGTGGTTAAAAGTGTGAATCGAGAGGAGATTGGATGGAGTGCGGCCATTACATGCCTTAGCCCAAACATGAATGAAAATGACAAAAGCTGGTAAGCTGCATCTATCCGTCGCTTGACCGGAGAGGCATCAATAGATGGAATGCCCTAGGCCGCATCTTCCGCTTCAAAGAGGACAGAACTACTATTATCAAGGGGTTGATCTGTCAAATTGAAGTCCTCTGCAATGATTAAACAAGTATGTGCCACATAGGAATTTCTGTGGGTAGCAAGCTGGCGTATAGTCTGGAATTCACCGCATGCAGGTCTGAAAACGTTTACAAACTCGAACCTATGAACCAGGCCAATGCTCCAGATTTCCTGTATAAGACGTATGTCAAATTGGTCAATGAATATTCCCCATTCTGGGTCTTTCAGCTCTGATTTAACCGCATGCGCGCTATGGGTTTTCCCGCTGTGCGCTGAAATTTGAAAATCGCGCGGTTTGTGACAAAGCCAGCTCGTCATCCGCGTAGCGCAGGTAACGCCCATGACGAGCTGGCTTTGTCATCCGCAGCGAAGGGGTTAACCCCAGCCACATTGCAAGATAACAAATTAGTTGTGATCTCATTTTTGGCGCATGGTTCTGTGAGGGAAAAGGTCATGGGTACCAAGTTTGTGTCTTGTGCATTTTGCTCGCCCCTCCTTGGGTTAAGGTCTAATACCACAGACTCCATTCAAGCTGGATATCCTACTTCCCCAATAGGGACTGACAGGGGACTGTTTCCCTGTCAACCTATCATAGATGTGTCCGAAGTTTGGATAGTATGGGGGGGTTCTGATGTGATTCACCACCCAGAGATGAATTTAACTTAAACTGGATAGTGGTGCAATGGGGTGGGTCTACATGCAGCTCCAGGCCTACTAAACAATCCACCAGGGATTTAGATTTCAGTGCTGGTTTAATAGAATCAAAGGACCCTCTTTTAGCTTAAGTGTTATGACAGTCTGGCATGTAAAATATCACAGCGTATGATGGAATAGCAGTGTCACACTGACCTTTTGTAGTGTATACATTTATTAATCAGAGAGTCCTCCTCCTCATGTGTTCCTAGAAGCAGCCTTGGAACCCTTACCATATAAACCATTCCTAGGGCATCCTGTTGCATTAGTCCCTTCTTCCCTATGGGATGGTGCCTAAAGGGTAATGGAGCAAGGACACGTGGATAAGAGACTTGCTCGGATGTAATCCTCTCATATAATCTCGTAATAAAGTATTGCTAATGTTTGTAATACTAATTTTACACAACATTTCATATTTCTAGAAAAGGGGGGAAGCGTGCCTATGTATTTAACTAACAAGTAACCCGGGTGCAACTAAAGATGGCTGCTAATGCAGGAAAAAAAACTATGCATGCGTCAGCTGCATGACGTCTTAACGCTTGGAGGGAAAAACTTTGCTTCTGCGCAATAGAATATAAAATGGCCGCTTGAGAACTCACGTGCTAGGTATCTGCGTTGCTGAAACTAAATTGTGTTATATACTAAATGCTAATGAATAAATAGTCTTTATAAGTAAATGGGATTCGAGTAGAGATAGGTGGTATACAGTGAAATAATTTTATTTGAATTTATAATCTTGTCTTTTTGACCTCTCTGTTAGTTCGTATTTGGGCCTCCGTGAATTGCAAGGGTCTGAAAACCACGTGAGATGGGGGCATGCGTTTAGAGACAACTCCAGAGCAATAAGCTCAGGTCTTGGGACTAGTCCACGGACATCTAGTAGACGTACCCTGGGAACCAGCTGAACATCCTGAAGATTCAATGAACAACTGTGAAATCGTATACATTGTTCTAAAATAAAGTTTTCAAATATGGGTGGGAAATAAAGCTTAGGAGAACAAATTAATCGGCGGTAACTTAAACAATGAGCTGTTTAGAAAAGTATTAAATTTAGCATGGTGTGATGATCATCCCCTCGGCTTGTCCAATCAGAATTAAGAATTTAATATGGTTGAAACATTTAGGGGTGGAACATACCATTAAGAAAGTATAATTGGGGTAGTTAGTTAGTTTAGAAGGGCCAGTCGCTGCCAGAACGCTGAAAGACTGAGATGCTGTCTGAATGCTGATCGAATACCTGATGATGCGGCTTAGAATTCTACAAGCAAATTAGAATTAGAAGAAGATTGCGGAAGAATCGAAGAGGTAATAGAAATTAGAAGAAGATTGCAGAAGAATCTAGGAGGAAGTAGGTTTATAAGAAGGTTGCAGAAGATCCGATGAGGAAATTAGTATCAGAGAGGGGTGAGACGCAGGCGTCGAATCCAGTAGAGGTCATCTGTTTCGTCTTACCCTGTCATGAAGGACCTGTCACCTGAATTCTTTAAGGGCCCTTAACTCTATGTAAGTGGGGTCTGATTTTCGCACCATCCTAGGTAAATATAAACCTGTGTATTGTGTCCATATGATTTCTCTCTCTGTCCTCTCTTTTCTGAGGCACTTGCTATTGTGAAATTTTCAATTAATTGGATAGACAGATTCTACTTTCCTCTGAAAAAAAGGAGTTAACACTGTAATATGTGTTGCTCTTTATGATTGATGTAGATAAACATTTAAAACTATTCGTAGTCTGTGGTTATTTAATAAAAAAATAATCAGTTAAATGAGACCAAGTCATTGGTCATCAAATCTAATCAACTAGAATAGATCCTTGTATAAAGAAAGGGTGTGGTCATTAAATAAATATTTTAATCAGATAAGCAAAGGACTTATGAAGTTAGCCCTATAAATTGATCCCCAGCAGTGTTTACTGGCCTATATTGTTGTGAGTGTGTTTATGGGCCGAAATGAGTATTTAGTTATTGATGTCCGCAGGTTGGTGGCCCACTGGATCAAGGGATACTGATTTGGAGAGGAACTTCTCCTCGGGCCAACTGTAGGTTTGTTTTTGCAGATTTATATAGCATCGAACTCGACCCAAAGGTATTGGAGCGCTTTACATAAGTACCGGTTACGTAACACAAGGACACATTCATTTTTTTAAACTTTTTTTATTAGGCACGGGGAGATTAAGAGATTTGGCAAGAATCACAGAATGTGGATGTGACCCCGAAGCTCGAACCTTGGTTTCCAGGACAAAAGTCGGCAGCTCTGGCTGTCGGACCACATCCTCTCCCTGTTTGTATGAGGGACCCAAGGAACGGGAGCAAGGAAGGGAGTCGAAGATGGAGGCCTAGCAAGGGCATATCAGGAGGTATATTTCTTAAGTGGTGGCCAGTCCATTTCTTTGGGTTTAACCCCACGCTGTTATGGCTACGGTTTTTGTGCTCAGACATCAGGGCCGTTTAGGAGGAGGGTACGTCCTGCACAGCAGATTTGTATTAAGAGGATGCATTATGGATTTTAAATGCCCTACCTTAGCTGATAGGAAAGTCACTTGACCCTTAGTGATGTAATCTCCTCCTGTAGATGTCTGATTAAGTCAAAGGTTTCAGCTGAAGTCATGCAGGTGGACACCAGAGGTACCTTACTCCTGGACGTTAGAGATGGATCGCTAGCTGATGCAGGTAAAGTACTTGAGAGAGCTGGTAAGCTCTCCCCCTGAAGCTTTCTCCTTTCCTCGTAAGGAAGAGTATGTAGCAAAGATATCAAACCTATTTGAGCACTCAGGTGGCGAAATCAAAGGCCCTGTGTCCTGAGTGGATACAACAATTAGACTAGTAGCTGAGGTGGGGATGGTAGACTTACCATTGTGTACGTCATCAGCCTGTTGAATAGAGCTAGCTGGCAAAGGTTTAGACTCCTTCCTCCTGGAAAATATAGGGGCAATTTTTTCACAAATCTTAGACCGATTTCCACCGTGGTCGCCCACCAAGAGTAGCTCAACCTCCTCAGTTCGGGTATCTAAGTCGGCAAGATTTGGGGAGGACTGAGGCTTGGAAGGGGTAATTTTGGCCTGAATTTCAACGGTTTCTTTTTCTTCTGCCCCAAGGGGTCTACTGCTTTTTGTTTGCCCATACCTATGATTCCTGTAGAAGGACAGTAGAAGAGAAATGTACAAAATGTAAATAGACTGGGGATGGAGGGATCCGCCTGTAGGTCGCTTCGAAACGCACAGGTCAAAGCACACTAGCACGCAGTTTAGAATACAATTAGATTATTCCATATAATATTCATCGAAATACCAGATACCAAAGTTTAAAAACACTCTTCAGGGAGAGAAAAGCAATGTGTGTGCAAACAGGGCCTTCCTTGCAGTGATGGCCCTCCTGGTGCAGGGAGTCCCCTTTATTTTTTTTTAATTTGTGTCCTCATTAGCCGTATAACCGATCCAACTGTGCTCCTAGCCGCAACAACACTAGGCCCGACCTCCCCTGTATCACCAAGGAGCCTAGTACTAAGCTCCCGGTACCCAGAGAGTCAGCCCCAATGTCGCCAGCAGAGCTTGGATGGAGAATCTCCCTTCGGGCCGGTTCGGCCAGCTGTCCATTAACTGTGCGATACCTCCATTTGGACAGGGATATTTTAGGCCTAATCATCGGACCCGGGGAAAAAAAAAAAAAAGCCCGGGTTGGCTAACTATCCCTTCTCCAATTGATCAAAAGGTCCCAAAATCTCAGAGATCGAGGGCTACATGATCTAGCTAGGTCGACCTTCGAAGCTGCATATAGTGAAGACAGCCACTCTACATGCGTTGGAGGATTAGTGTTGACCCAGTTTTTGCAGATTTCTCTTCTTGCTAGTAAAATAGCATAGAATAAAAACTCTCTCTCTAAACCTTTGATGTTATTATTCAGGCCGAAGATGATTAAAGGCCATGACCAGGGGATAGATAATCTGAGGATAGATTCAAGTGTTATCCTGACTTCTTGCCAAAACGTGGCAATGTTCGGGCACTCACAGAACATGTGGAGATCTGAGGCTGCTGGAAAGAAGCATTTGCAGCAACACTTCCCTGGTTAGAATTTCGAAAGCCTTTTGGGAGAGTAATACGCTCTGTGCAGAGTGAAGAGGTGATTGCGCCTCAGCCATGCTGGCTTAATGATTTTATAGAGGAGGGTAAAAGAATCCTCCCATATGTCCTCCAAATTTAGTTCACCCTCTGCACCCCAAAGTTTTTCCGGGAGATTGAAGTCACGCTCTCCATCTTCTATAATGCACCAGTAGAAGAGTGCGACCTCTTTTCTTCCCGCAGGTCTCTCAACTAAGATATTTTCTAGAGGGCTATGTTCTCCCATCATTGCTTTCTTCTTGGTTTGAATCCGAAGCCAGCTGCCTAGTTGTAAGTATACTATCCAAGCAAGTGGTGATGTTACCCTAATCTTAAAAATATCCCAACCCATAAGTACTCCTTCCGCCAGCAAATCACCCCACTGTGTTATACCTGCAGCTAATAGCACTCTTTTAACTGCGTTGGCTTCTTGTGGTGATAGCTCAGGTAAGTCCCAGATCGGAGCATGTTTGGATAAGTATCCTATCCCGGCCTTGGATTTTATTTGAGACCATTCTTTTAAGGTGCTCCATAGTGTCTTTAGTCTGATTTTTTTAAAGAACTTCTGGTGGCCAAACTTAAAGAGAAAACCGTTCGTTGGAAGGTCCGAGCCCAATAACATTGCCTTATACATAAGCCCGTTTGCATTTTCCCAGGGGATCTTGAGTAGCATCCTGGAGTGGGACAAATGAAATGCCCAGGCATAATATTCCAAGTCTGGTAATGCAAGCCCCCCTTTTTCTCTTCTCCTTCTCAGTTTTTTCCAGGCCAGTCTGCTTGATTTATATCCCCAAATGAATGAGTTGATATTTTGCTGACATTTTGCAAGCTGTTTGGTATCAAAGGTTAGCGGGACGGTGTTAAAAATGAAAGTAAACTTCGGGAGAATACTCATTTTTATCAGGCTGGTTCTCCCGTAGATGGTAAGCGGGAGAAAAGACCAAGCTTTCATCAGGGTTTGTGATTCTCGGGAGATCCGGGCTAAGTTGTTTTGAGCCAGATGTTCTAAATCTTTGGTTATTGTAACTCCCAAGTACCTCATTGAGGATTTTACCGGGAGTTGAAGAGTGTGAATGTTCCAAACCATGATTTCCGTTTTCCCTGCATTTATCTCATATCCCGAAAATTTTCCAAAGTCCTCCGCTTTCTTTATAATTATAGGGAATGCCGATGCGGGATCAGTTGTGTAGATGAGTATATCATCGGCATAGAGGCCGACCTTCTTTTCCCAGCCCGAGAAACTGAAATGTGTAATATTAATATCCTCCCTGATAGACTGAGCAAACGGTTCTACATATAAATTAAAAAGAAGGGGGGATAAAGGACAGCCCTGCCTTATTCCTCGGCTAATTTTAAAAGGGGATGTTCGCGTACCATTTATTAGTAGGGAGGCGCTGGGGTTTTTATATAGTAAGCCTATGGCCCTACAAAATTTGGGACCAAGATGGAATTTTTTCATTACTAGATTTAAATATTCCCAGTTTACCCTATCAAACGCTTTGGTGGCGTCGAGTGTCATAATAGCCAGAGGTAGACCAAAAGTTGAGGCGATATCCGCGGCTCCCACCAAATCATAAGTTAAATCGGCCAATTGCCTGCCTCTGATAAACCCCTTTTGGTCAGGGTGGATAATCGATCCAATCTCGCTTCCCAATCTCGCTGCCAAAATTGACGTAAAAATCTTGTAATCATTATTGAGAAGCGAAATTGGGCGATATGATCCACACTCGGCTGGGTCCTTACCTGTTTTCAATATTAAGGCTATATTCGCTTCCCCCCAGGAGCTTGGTGGTGACTCCCCTCTAATCAGAATATCATTAAAAAGATTTGTAAGGACTGGAGTGAGATTAGAATTGAGTACCCTATATAATTCTCCTGGGAGACCGTCCGGTCCCGCGGCCTTACCCTGTGTAAGTTGTTTAATAGTGTTAGAAACTTCTAACTCCGTTATTTCTTTATCTATATTCTCAGTTTGAGAGTTTTTCAATTCAGGGAGAATTATATTATCCAACCATTCGTTCCTATCATCCAAATTAACATTAAGTTCCTCTGTGTAGATATTCCGGAAGAACTCACTGAAGGCATCACCAATGTCCGTATCTGTTGACCTACTATTGCTTTCCCCACCGACCCTGACTTCTTTAATAAAGTTTCTGGACTGATCAGCTTTGATTTTCCAGGCCAGCAATTTTCCGGCAGATTCGCCATATTCAAAGTGCGCAAGTTTGCTTGCCTGCCATCTTTTATTTAGCCTCTCTTGCAGTAGTGTATCTAACTTAGTTTTTAATTCTATTTTCTCCTCTTGATTATCTGAAGGGTCTTGATCTGATGATTCCAACCGGGTCAATTCTTGCTCTATATGTAGAATTGCCTCCCCATATTTCTTCCTCCTGTATGAGGCCCTGCCAGTAATGCAGCCCCTTATAAAGGCTTTCCAGGTCTCCCATACAGTGACCAAGCTGGCAGATCCTAAATTTAGCTCTAAAAAAGATAAAGTTTCCTGCATCAGATAATCTTTCTCCTCTTCTTCCAATAGAATTGTTCGGTCAAAGGACCAAGATGGATGAGTGGATTTCTGCTCTAATTTTACTAAAAATAGAATAGCAGAGTGGTCTGACAAATGTAGAGGCAAATATGTTATGTTTTTAACCTGATCTTTAATGGAGAGGCTGAATAGGGCATAATCAATTCGTGATTTATGTCTATATTTGTAATTATGATAAGAGACTCCCATGGCTTTTCCAGCTCTTTGTCTCCATATGTCCTGTAGACCAAGGTTCGACATACATCTAAGCAGTGTATCCCTCATATTACTGTGCGCTACGGCCCTAGAAGTGGGAGATTTGTCTAGTTTTGGATCTAAGACAAGATTAAAATCCCCCACCCATATTATGGGATCAGAGCAGGTAATCAAATGGTTCTGCAGGATATTCAAATAAGAAGGGTCGTCTTGATTAGGTCCATAGTAGCTAATGATAGTGAGAGCCTTCGAGGATAATTGGACATTGACTATCAACCATCTACTGCTCGCATCTGTTTTCCAGTCCGTAATCTGGGCCCTTACTGCTTTTTTGAAGATGATGACATTACCTCGAATACTAGCGTTATGGTCCGTAGTAACAAATTTATCCACCCATTTAAGCTTCTTAAATATATCTGTGATCTCTTGATTGTTTAAATGTGTTTCCTGGATCGTGATGATCTGCGCGGGTGAATCTCGTAGGTATTGTAGAATTCAGTTCCTTCTTGCCCTAACGCGCAGACCATTTACGTTCCAGGATAGGAATTTAATATCTGACATTGACTTTTAAACTCATCCACATAATTTCCCAAGCCTCAGCTCTGATACTTTGTTTGCAAGACAGCTTGTCAATTGCTTCATCTCTTTCTATTTTAGGCAAACAGCAGCTTTGAGACAACATTGGATCCATATTCTTCGTGATTATAGAATTCGGTTTATGAGGACTTTTATGTTTTGCCTTTCCCTTCCCACCCCTCCCACCCCTGGAAAACTCCCCCCAACTTACTCTGGCATGATGTATTGCCAGCTTGTCGTCTCTGACGTGTTCCTGTTCAGTGCCCTAATATCCCTCTTATCGGTCATTATGGTTGAAATATAAGTAGTGATAATTGACGATTGGTGAATCTGTAGTTTAATCCCTTATCTAGTAGCTTTTTTATGTCTTATTGTTGCTATTAATAATCCTCGATTAACCGAGAACGGATTTGGGCGGTGATATAGGGGTTAGGAGTTGAAAATTGGAAATAGGTGCCATTACAACCTAATGAACCTTTAACTTTTGACAGTAAGTATACTGGGGGTTGAGGTTTATATTGGAATTCTCGCATTGATACCCTTTTATCTATTCATATCTCACCCAATATTATTTTGGTGACCTATGTTTTGTGAAAACAATGTATATTTTTATCCTTCCCTTCTACTTTTTATTATTTTATTTATTTATTTATTTATTTATTTATTTTTCCCCTTCTTTTTCCCCCTCTCTTTTCCTTTCTTTCCCCTTTTTCTTCCTTCTCTTTTTCTTTCCTCACCCAAGTGTTCGTGTTTTCTTCCCCCCACTTTTCCCTTTTCCCCCTTTTTTTTTCTTTTTTTTAGTATATATATTTTTTTTTTTTTTTATTTATTTATTTATTTATTTATTTTATTTATTATTATTTTTTTCTTATAGATTCCTCAAGTATTTTACCAATATTTTAGCCGCGGTCAGGGGGGTTTGCGTGTTCACTAATAGTAACAAGTAGCTCATCAGCTTCGAAGGGAGACTTGACATTGTACATTTTGTTATAGTACATTATCCTTAGGAAGGCAGGGAATCTCATTTGTACGGTAGCACCTAAACTTCTGAACTTCACTATCCGTTGGCCTAACTCCCACTGCCTATCTAGTGTGGTTTTAGACAGGTCGGACCTCACTTCAAAAGAAAAATCTAAGGCTTTCGAGGTCAGAATCTTCTCTTTAAGTGAGTATGTTAGAAAATTCACCAGGATCTTTCTTGGTTTTTCCCAGGTCTGGGAAAGACATGGCTTGGTAGTTCGGACTGGACTGTTCCCATGAGGCACAGGGTCAGAGCTGATTTGCATATAGCCAGTGTCTAACCCAGGGTGGTGTGGAGTGCAAAAAAAACGATGAATTTGGGCCCAGATCCTTGTACTGGGGTGAATGTATGACATTGTTCTACATTCTGTCCATCAACTTTGTTTTTTGCAATTTTCACCCCGAGTGTGCAGGGGATGCTCAGACGTGAGTCCCAGGCTCTCCACACCACTGGAGTCAAGCTATCCAGGCTGATGAAGGCTGATAGCCAGAAACCGGTCCTTGGGTGCTTGATTCCGGTCTGGGAAAGACATGGCTTGGTAGTTCGGACTGGACTGTTCCCATGAGGCACAGGGTCAGAGCTGATTTGCATATAGCCAGTGTCTAACCCAGGGTGGTGTGGAGTGCAAGAAAACGATGGATTTGGGCCCAGATCCTTGTACTGGGGTGAATGTATGACATTGTTCTACATTTTGTCCATCAACTTTGTTTTTTGCAATTTTCACCCCGAGTGTGCTGGGGATGCTCAGACGTGAGTCCCAGGCTCTCCACACCACTGGAGTCAAGCTTTCCAGGCTGATGAAGGCTGATAGCCAGAAACCGGTCCTTGGATGCTTGATTCCGGTCTGGGAAAGACATGGCTTGGTAGTTCGGACTGGACTGTTCCCATGAGGCACAGGGTCAGAGCTGATTTGCATATAGCCAGTGACTAACCCAGGGTGGTGTCGAGTGCAAAAAAACGATGGATTTGGGCCCAGATCCTTGTACTGGGGTGAATGTATGACATTGTTCTACATTCTGTCCATCAACTTTGTTTTTTGCAATTTTCACCCCGAGTGTGCTGGGGATGCTCAGACGTGAGTCCCAGGCTCTCCACACCACTGGAGTCAAGCTATCCAGGCTGATGAAGGCTGATAGCCAGAAACCGGTCCTTGGATGCTTGATTCCGGTCTGGGAAAGACAGGGCTTGGTAGTTCGGACTGGACTGTTCCCATGAGGCACAGGGTCAGAGCTGATTTGCATATAGCCAGTGTCTAACCCAGGGTGGTGTGGAGTGCAAAAAAACGATGGATTTGGGCCCAGATCCTTGTACTGGGGTGAATGTATGACATTGTTCTACATTCTGTCCATCAACTTTGTTTTTTGCAATTTTCACCCCGAGTGTGCTGGGGATGCTCAGACGTGAGTCCCAGGCTCTCCACACCACTGGAGTCAAGCTATCCAGGCTGATGAAGGCTGATAGCCAGAAACCGGTCCTTGGATGCTTGATTCCGGTCTGGGAAAGACATGGCTTGGTAGTTCGGACTGGACTGTTCCCATGAGGCACAGGGTCAGAGCTGATTTGCATATAGCCAGTGTCTAACCCAGGGTGGTGTGGAGTGCAAAAAAACGATGGATTTGGGCCCAGATCCTTGTACTGGGGTGAATGTATGACATTGTTCTACATTCTGTCCATCAACTTTGTTTTTTGCAATTTTCACCCCGAGTGTGCAGGGGATGCTCAGACGTGAGTCCCAGGCTCTCCACACCACTGGAGTCAAGCTATCCAGGCTGATGAAGGCTGATAGCCAGAAACCGGTCCTTGGATGCTTGATCCCGGTCTGGGAAAGACATGTCTTGGTAGTTCGGACTGGACTGTTCCCTTGAGGCACAGGGTCAATGCTGATTTGCATATAGCCAGTGTCTAACCCAGGGTGGTGTGGAGTGCAAAAAAACGATGGATTTGGGCCCAGATCCTTGTACTGGGGTGAATGTATGACATTGTTCTACATTCTGTCCATCAACTTTGTTTTTTGCAATTTTCACCCCGAGTGTGCTGGGGATGCTCAGACGTGAGTCCCAGGCTCTCCACACCACTGGAGTCAAGCTATCCAGGCTGATGAAGGCTGATAGCCAGAAACCGGTCCTTGGATGCTTGATTCCGGTCTGGGAAAGACATGGCTTGGTAGTTCGGACTGGACTGTTCCCATGAGGCACAGGGTCAGAGCTGATTTGCATATAGCCAGTGTCTAACCCAGGGTGGCGTGGAGTGCAAAAAAACGATGGATTTGGGCCCAGATCCTTGTACTGGGGTGAATGTATGACATTGTTCTACATTCTGTCCATCAACTTAGTTTTTTGCAATTTTCACCCCGAGTGTGCTGGGGATGCTCAGACGTGAGTCCCAGGCTCTCCACACCACTGGAGTCAAGCTATCCAGGCTGATGAAGGCTGATAGCCAGAAACCGGTCCTTGGATGCTTGATTCCGGTCTGGGAAAGACATGGCTTGGTAGTTCGGACTGGACTGTTCCCATGAGGCACAGGGTCAGAGCTGATTTACATATAGCCAGTGTCTAACCCAGGGTGGTGTGGAGTGCAAAAAAACAATGGATTTGGGCCCAGATCCTTGTACTGGGGTGAATGTATGACATTGTTCTACATTCTGTCCATCAACTTTGTTTTTTGCAATTTTCACCCCGAGTGTGCTGGGGATGCTCAGACGTGAGTCCCAGGCTCTCCACACCACTGGAGTCAAGCTATCCAGGCTGATGAAGGCTGATAGCCAGAAACCGGTACTTGGATGCTTGATTCCGGTCTGGGAAAGACATGGCTTGGTAGTTCGGACTGGACTGTTCCCATGAGGCACAGGGTCAGAGCTGATTTGCCTATAGCCAGTGTCTAACCCAGGGTGGTGTGGAGTGCAAAAAAACGATGGATTTGGGCCCAGATCCTTGTACTGGGGTGAATGTATGACATTGTTCTACATTCTGTCCATCAACTTTGTTTTTTGCAATTTTCACCCCGAGTGTGCTGGGGATGCTCAGACGTGAGTCCCAGGCTCTCCACACCACTGGAGTCAAGCTATCCAGGCTGATGAAGGCTGATAGCCAGAAACCGGTCCTTGGATGCTTGATTCCGGTCTGGGAAAGACATGGCTTGGTAGTTCGGACTGGACTGTTCCCATGAGGCACAGGGTCAGAGCTGATTTGCATATAGCCAGTGTCTAACCCAGGGTGGTGTGGAGTGCAAAAAAACGATAGATTTGGGCCCAGATCCTTGTACTGGGGTGATTGTATGACATTGTTCTACATTCTGTCCATCAACTTTGTTTTTTGCAATTTTCACCCCGAGTGTGCTGGGGATGCTCAGACGTGAGTCCCAGGCTCTCCACACCACTGGAGTCAAGCTATCCAGGCTGATGAAGGCTGATAGCCAGAAACTGGTCCTTGGATGCTTGATTCCGGTCTGGGAAAGACATGGCTTGGTAGTCCGGACTGGACTGTTCCCATGAGGCACAGGGTCAGAGCTGATTTGCATATAGCCAGTGTCTAACCCAGGGTGGTGTGGAGTGCAAAAAAACGATGGATTTGGGCCCAGATCCTTGTACTGGGGTGAATGTATGACATTGTTCTACATTCTGTCCATCAACTTTGTTTTTTGCAATTTTCACCCCGAGTGTGCTGGGGATGCTCAGACGTGAGTCCCAGGCTCTCCACACCACTGGAGTCAAGCTATCCAGGCTGATGAAGGCTGATAGCCAGAAACCGGTCCTTGGATGCTTGATTCCGGTCTGGGAAAGACATGGCTTGGTAGTTCGGACTGGACTGTTCCCTTGAGGCACAGGGTCAATGCTGATTTGCATATAGCCAGTGTCTAACCCAGGGTGGTGTGGAGTGCAAAAAAACAATGGATTTGGGCCCAGATCCTTGTACTGGGGTGAATGTATGACATTGTTCTACATTCTGTCCATCAACTTTGTTTTTTGCAATTTTCACCCCGAGTGTGCTGGGGATGCTCAGACGTGAGTCCCAGGCTCTCCACACCACTGGAGTCAAGCTATCCAGGCTGATGAAGGCTGATAGCCAGAAACCAGTCCTTGGATGCTTGATTCCGGTCTGGGAAAGACATGGCTTGGTAGTTCGGACTGGACTGTTCCCATGAGGCACAGGGTCAGAGCTGATTTGCATATAGCCAGTGTCTAACCCAGGGTGGTGTGGAGTGCAAAAAAACGATGGATTTGGGCCCAGATCCTTGTACTGGGGTGATTGTATGACATTGTTCTACATTCTGTCCATCAACTTTGTTTTTTGCAATTTTCACCCCGAGTGTGCTGGGGATGCTCAGACGTGAGTCCCAGGCTCTCCACACCACTGGAGTCAAGCTATCCAGGCTGATGAAGGCTGATAGCCAGAAACCGGTCCTTGGATGCTTGATTCCGGTCTGGGAAAGACATGGCTTGGTAGTTCGGACTGGACTGTTCCCATGAGGCACAGGGTCAGAGCTGATTTGCATATAGCCAGTGTCTAACCCAGGGTGGTGTGGAGTGCAAAAAAACGATGGATTTGGGCCCAGATCCTTGTACTGGGGTGAATTTATGACATTGTTCTACATTCTGTCCATCAACTTTGTTTTTTGCAATTTTCACCCGAGTATGCTGGGGATGCTCAGACGTGAGTCCCAGGCTCTCCACACCACTGGAGTCAAGCTATCCAGGCTGATGAAGGCTGATAGCCAGAAACCGGTCCTTGGATGCTTGATTCCGGTCTGGGAAAGACATGGCTTGGTAGTTCGGACTGGACTGTTCCCATGAGGCACAGGATCAGAGCTGATTTGCATATAGCCAGTGTCTAACCCAGGGTGGTGTGGAGTGCAAAAAAACGATGGATTTGGGCCCAGATCCTTGTACTGGGGTGAATGTATGACATTGTTCTACATTTTGTCCATCAACTTTGTTTTTTGCAATTTTCACCCGAGTGTGCTGGGGATGCTCAGACGTGAGTCCCAGGCTCTCCACACCACTGGAGTCAAGCTATCCAGGCTGATGAAGGCTGATAGCCAGAAACCGGTCCTGGGATGCTTGATTCCGGTCTGGGAAAGACATGGCTTGGTAGTTCGGACTGGACTGTTCCCATGAGGCACAGGGTCAGAGCTGATTTGCATATAGCCAGTGGCTAACCCAGGGTGGTGTGGAGTGCAAAAAAACGATGGATTTGGGCCCAGATCCTTGTACTGGGGTGAATGTATGACATTGTTCTACATTCTGTGCATCAACTTTGTTTTTTGCAATTTTCACCCCGAGTGTGCTGGGGATGCTCAGACGTGAGTCCCAGGCTCTCCACACCACTGGAGTCAAGCTATCCAGGCTGATGAAGGCTGATAGCCAGAAACCGGTCCTTGGATGCTTGATTCCGGTCTGGGAAAGACATGGCTTGGTAGTTCGGACTGGACTGTTCCCATGAGGCACAGGGTCAGAGCTGATTTGCATATAGCCAGTGTCTAACCCAGGGTGGTGTGGAGTGCAAAAAAACGATGGATTTGGGCCCAGATCCTTGTACTGGGGTGAATGTATGACATTGTTCTACATTCTGTCCATCAACTTTGTTTTTTGCAATTTTCACCCCGAGTGTGCTGGGGATGCTCAGACGTGAGTCCCAGGCTCTCCACACCACTGGAGTCAAGCTATCCAGGCTGATGAAGGCTGATAGCCAGAAACCGGTCCTTGGATGCTTGATTCCGGTCTGGGAAAGACATGGCTTGGTAGTTCGGACTGGACTGTTCCCATGAGGCACAGGGTCAGAGTTGATTTGCATATAGCCAGTGTCTAACCCAGGGTGGTGTGGAGTGCAAAAAAACGATGGATTTGGGCCCAGATCCTTGTACTGGGGTGAATGTATGACATTGTTCTACATTCTGTCCATCAACTTTGTTTTTTGCAATTTTCACCCCAAGTGTACTGGGGATGCTCAGACGTGAGTCCCAGGCTCACCACACCACTGGAGTCAAGCTATCCAGGCTGATGAAGGCTGATAGCCAGAAACCGGTCCTTGGATGCTTGATTCCGGTCTGGGAAAGACATGGCTTGGTAGTTCGGACTGGACTGTTCCCATGAGGCACAGGGTCAGAGCTGATTTGCATATAGCCAGTGTCTAACCCAGGGTGGTGTGGATTGCAAAAAAACGATGGATTTGGGCCCAGATCCTTGTACTGGGGTGAATGTATGACATTGTTCTACATTCTGTCCATCAACTTTGTTTTTTGAGATTCACAGCAGTCAGGCTCGCCCGTACTTGTGCCAACCAGGGAATTCTAATGCCCCGGTCACATTTGAGGCAGTCAACCAGAATTTCCCTGGTCAAGGAGACTTCAGCGTTTTTCCAAACCTTTAGCCAAAACATGGCAGGGCGGGATCTGATATAGTCTTCCAAATAAGACAGTTTTAACTCATTATTGCTTATAAAGGTAGGCGATGAGATTGGTATTCCCAAAAGCTTACTGCAAAATCTGTTTTCCTCCACCTGTACATTTTTTAAGTTTGTGTATCTCCAAATTTCAGCCCCATAGGTCATAATTGGTACACATTGTGTCCTATAGATTTTCAGTAATGACAGTACGACCTCTATTCTTTTTTCGTTTAGGGAGGTTCAGTACTGAGTTTATAGCTTTTGTAAACTTAGACCGTCCATAGGCCAAGTGTGGGGTCCATGAACCGCTATCCGTAAATTGTATGCCCAAATAGGGAAAAGTGCGAGTGCATAACAGGGAGTCTTGTTCCAGAGTAATCCTAATCCCCTGACTAAAATTCTCAAGGCATTTGGTGTACGACCCATTAAAACAGCATCATCTGGCTATAGTAAGGCGGGAAATTTAGTGCCATTTATTATGGGGACGTCGGGGTTAGATTGGATAAAACATTATGGAGTTCTTTAATGTATAAAATAAATAAAAGTGGGGCAAGAACGCACCCTTGTATTACTCCTCTACCGACCGCTATATCTCCTGACACTGCTCCGTCCATACTAATCCTTACTCGTGCTTTTAAATCTCTATGTAGGTAGGCTAAAAAATTTACCAAATCTTTATCTAGGCCATAATCCAGAAGACGTTGCCAAAGCCTTAATCTATTAACGAAATCAAAGGCGGGCAAGAGGTCCATAAATACACAGTAAACAGGACTGTGTCGAGCGATAGTATACTTCCCTAATATTAAATTGATGTTCAGACACTGTTCCACTGTGCCTAAGTGGCTTCGAAACCCCAACTGGCATTTGTTCAGTTCAAGTTCAAAAGACCTTTATTCGAATTCCTTAAAATTCATAAAAGTACCGAACATAATTCATCAACAAACCATAATAGTATATATACATACAAATAGGAATTAAAAATAAGTATACATGTAACATACCATTCCGTGCAGTGACAGTACAATATATTTCAAAACAATATGCTAAATTTCCATGATAATACTAACAAAGCTGATTTACCATGCTCAAGGGTTTTCCATTATTTTGCGTGCTCGTATAGCCAGTCTTAAAAAAGAGCTGACACGAAAAGTCAATTCATCACTATCCAGGGCAATTAACATATTATGGGCCATATGTAGGTGGCCAAATACCGATCGGTAACACCGAAAATGGCTCATTTTCGGTGTTACCGACAAATATGTAGCCATGTGAGATGTAGGTAATACCGAATAGGATCGATAATAACGAATCGGTAAAAACCTTCCGTCACCGAATCGGAATTACCGAAACAATGAGATCCGAATCGGTAGAAACGAATCGGTAAAACCCCCAAATATGCTATGTAGCAAACCCCGGTATTACCGAATTTGGCCAAAATCGGTGATAACGATTCGCTAATTACCACGTTTCTGGAGCATGTGGTAATCAGGAGGAGTCTATATAAACACACCCAAAATGCATCGGTATGACCACAATGGCAGGCCTCTATCTCATAGCAAGGCGCCTACGGCTGAGAGCAGCAGGAATGAGGATCTGGAGACGTGAGGAGCAGGTGTACAGAGTACGCATCACTCTGTTCCAGTTGACAGACGCTGAAATCCACGAGAGATACAGATTGCACCCAGACACCATCCTGGAGCTAATACGGGACCTAACACCCTATCTGGAGCATCAGACACCAAGGGCCCACGCAATCCCCCCCCATGTCCAAGTACTCTGCTGCCTGCACCTGCTAGCATCAGGAAGTTTCCAGGGTGTGATAGCAGCAGTGGGTGGAGTATCACAGAGCTGCCTCTCCCGGATCTTCAACACCTTCCTAGACGCCATGATGGACAGAATGGAACATTACATATCCTTCCCCAGTACGCAGGTGGAGCTGCAGAGAACCAAGCTGGAGTTCTATCAAATTGCCCACTTCCCCCACGTGATCGGCTGCATCGATGGGACCCACATTCCCATCTGCCCACCTGCAGCAAGTGAATACATTTACAGGAACCGCAAATCCACCCACTCAATCAATGTGCAGGTGATCTGCAATGCCAAACACATTATCACAGACATTGTGGCCAAATACCCCGGGAGTACCCACGATGCTTACATCTTCAGGAACAGTGGCATACATACACGTCTGCTTGCTGGTGAATTTGCCGACGGACACATACTAGGTAAGTAAATGTCACACACCCTGATGTACACCCTGCCACAAGCTGTTGGTCACACCAATCAATGCCACTTACTTCTCTTCATAGGTGACAGCGCATATGCCCTCCGGCCGTATCTCCTCACACCATATCTGAACCCAACCACCCGAAGGGAGAGGAGATACAATGTGGCACATAGGAGCACACGCAACGTGGTGGAGCGCACTTTTGGTATGCTCAAAAGCAGATTCCGTTGCCTCCACAAAACAGGAGGTGCGCGTCTGTACAGCCCCTTAAAATGTTGCAAGATTATTGCTACGTGTGCAATGCTACACAATCTGGCCACCAAAAAAGGAACTGCAGTGGAACTGACTGAGTCAGAGGACGAAGACGAGGACAACCCTCAGCCAGAGCCCAGCGCGGCTGGTGCTGCAATTGAACATGATGGGAGACATAGACGGGCAGAAATAACATCACACTACTTCTGAGTGAGTAACGACACTGAGGCATTTCCAATTACATGTACAGGTGTTTATTTGGCACACCTAGAGCATTCTGAGCAATGTCCAATTGGACATGGGTTACATCACCCATCACATGCATGTGGACAGCCAGAGTCCTTCACTTCTTGCGTCCCCGTGCTGCACGTGCATGTTCCCCATCCACACTGCCTTGTGAGTTGGACCGTTCCTGTGCTGGGACAGTACGTCCACTACGCCTCCTGCACTCGGTGGGTGAGGGTGTGACGCTACCACGGCTGGAAGCCTCCTCACTGTCCCCCCCCCCTTCCATATTTGAGGCATTAGCATTCTGCATGAGCTCTAGCACTGAGGTCATGGACACCATCCCCCTGGCCACATCCATGCTGCAATGCGACATCTTCTCCTGCATGGCGATGGACCGGCGACACATCAGTGCTGTTGTACTGGCCAGCCGGTTCACCGACGAAGTATAGTCTTGGAGTCTCACTCTCAGTCGGCGCATGCCAACGCGGTCCTGCTGCAGCTGGCTGCACAGGTTGTCCACCGAGGTTGCTACCCTCTCCATCCCTGCAGACATATTCTCCCCCATGGCACTGATACCCTCCTCCATCTTGTGCATATGTCTGTTAATGTCTGCCACCTCCCTGTGTAACGCCTTCATCTCCCTCCATTGCAGGCGCTGGACCTTCAGCATCTTTCCTTCCAGTCCAGCAAACACACTGCCACCCTGCTCATCTTCCACTGGACTGACCGGCCTTGCCCTGCGGCGTCGTGATGAGATGTTCGCACCCTCGGATGCTGATCCAGCCCGCTCCCTGTTGGATCTCTCTACAATGGGACTTTGTTGGCGCTGGCTGCCCTCCTCCTCCGACTCCTCCATCTGCTGGAGGGTGATCACGGCATGCCTCCTGCCTGACTGTGGTTGTGGTGGTGGTGGTGATGGTGATGGTGGTGGTGTAGGTGAACGTCGCAATGGTGACTGAGTGAGAGGGGATTGCGGCCCTCCCTGGCGCTGTGGTGATGTCTGTGGTGAACGATTGGCTGGCTGCGATGGCGCAGAGCTGGTGTTCCCTGCAGCCATGCTGTCTTCATCGTGTTCACTCCCCTCTGGCCTGGCTGACCTGCCTCTGCTGCCCTCAGCTGCACTGCGAGATGACTCGCCTGAAATGACACAAATGTATATTTTCTCAATGCTCTGTCTGCAATGCCATTGCATTAAAGTACATGCCAACAGTGCACAGTGGTTATCCTGACCTGTCCAATTATGTTACCATGCTATTGTGTTAGCTGTCCTGACAGTCCTGATCATGATTTCACACTGACTACATCACCCAGTATGCATTGCAGGTAAGCAGTAAGACATGGTGTGGAGTGGGAGCACTTTTACCACTATGGGGGTTGGGGTTTGGGAGGGGTTAGGGCAGCATGCTGGGCATGCTTCTTACCTTGTTTTCTAGCTGCTCTGGCGGAGCTGTCTGCGTCTCCTATGCCACTCACACTCTCCCGCTGGATGGTGGACTCCACCATCTGTTCCAGTGGTGTTGGTACTGGGGCTCGATTTTTCCCTCCTCCAGTTTTCCCTGCCAGCCTATGTCTCTCTGCCATCCTCTGTTTAGCAGTTTTTCTGAGGTCGTACCACCTCTTTCTGATGTCCTCTATGGTGCGCAGGGTCACACCTATGGCATTGATCTTGTCCCGAATGCCACTCCATATTTGCCTCTTCTGTGCGTCTGGCACTTGGTGGGACTGGGCTCCAAACAGCTTGTGGTACACTTGGGTGACTTCCTCAATCAGGATCTCAAGCTCCTTGTCGCTGAACTTGAGTTTTCTTTTTCTATCACCTCCCTCCTTCTCCTTGTCCTGGCTTGCCATTGCAATGCTTGTTCTGTTTTTCTTCTCTTTTCTTATTCTGGTCTATGTTGCTGCTGCCTCCTCAGCTCTCCTGCCTGCCTGCCTCACAGTGAGCTCCAGGCCCTGTGCACCTGGCTGGGTGTGGCAACTTCCTGTTTGGGGAGTAAATGGGTGTATCAGGATTGGCTGATTCACCAAAACGCTGTTTTTCGAATTACCGAATCGGTATTTCCGATTTTGGGTGTGGATTCGGTAACATCGAATCGGTATTAGCCTTTCGGTATGCATTTTTATTACCGATCTGGTCACATTCGGTATTTAATACCGATTAGGAACGAATCGGTAATGTTTACCGAATATTTACCTACATCACGTTTACCTCATTCTTAATACCGATTCGGTATGAATCGGTATTAAGGAGTCGGTATTTGGAATTTACCTACATATGGCCCTATATGAGTCTTGAAGTGTCCGTGGTCTGGATTTTTTAAAATACGGAGTTAAAAACCATTTAATATACACAGAATAAAATTTACAGAAAAATAGAAAGTGCAAATCATCCTGAATGCTCACGCCATCACAGGGACATAAGGTAGAATCAACACTGTGACAATGCTCTAGTGGAAATGACAACATGAATTTTACTGTTCCTGCCCTTAAACGAAACAACAATGATCTCTCCCAGCTAGTCATAGGCAGCGAGAGATAGGGCGGTAGAGTCGGTCCACACAATCCATTGCCTATATATTTCGTTACAGTTGATTTTTGTGATTCGCTTCTAAGCCTTTCATTATTGTAAAGTGCATATAGCGCATTCTTAACCTGAACTTTATCCTGTAATTCTATAGTTGTAGGATCAGTAAACAAAGTTCCTCTACCAACTTCATTCAGAGATTTTGAAACTTCAGACAACCATGGAATTCTCATTCCGTGGTCGCTACTTAAACAGTCCTTTATAATGTTCTGAGTAAGAGCAGCAGCTTCATTCCGCCAGATTCTGATCCAGAAGAGTGCCGGTCTTGCTCTAATAAAATCGCTAATATATGGAATGTTTAATTCACTATGACAAATGAAGGTGGATGAGGAGATTGGTGCACCCAACACTTTCCTGCAGAAGCGATTCTCCTCACTTTGGATGCAGGGACTGTTTCTTGATCCCCATACCTCTGCTCCATACGTGGCAACAGGTGCGCACTGTAATTTAAAAATCTTTAAAATAGCCCTAGTGGCACCTATTTTCTTTGGGCGAGGGAGACTTAAAACAGAGTTGTTGGCTTTCGAGAACTTGCTCGTGGCGTGGGCCATATGCCCACTCCACGAGCCGTTCGCAGCGAAAACCAACCCTAGATATGGGAATTTAGGGACAGATATCAATTTGTCTGTACCTGACTGTATAGTGTTAAGTTTCCTTTTGCCAGGGCCACAGGACATAATAAAAGATTTTTTAAAATTGACCTTTAAATCCAGATCCTCCATGAACTTAACAAAGCTATGTACAAGCAGACGAAGGGCATTAGGAGTGCGGGCCATAAGCACCGCATCGTCTGCATATAAAAGCACTGGAAGTGGTTTCCCTAAAATAAATGGGACATCTGTGGTAACTTTTTTCAGAGAGGTGGATAAGCCGTTAATATAAATGATGAACAACAGGGGTGCTAAGACGCACCCCTGTCTCACCCCCCTCCCTATCTCAATGGCTCCCGATACCTCTCCGCCCATCCCGATACGTACCCGTGCTTTCAGGTCAGTATGGAGATAGGCTAGGAAATTTACCAGAGTGTTATCAAGATCATTAGTTGAAAGAATGGACCAAAGCTTTGATCTATTGACAAGATCAAAAGCGGACGAGAGGTCCATAAATGCAAGGTAAGTGGGGGAGGAGCGGGCAACACTGTATTTGTCAATTATCAGTTTTAAGTTTAGGCATTGCTCCACTGTTCCTACCCCACTACGGAACCCCATCTGACATGGATCTAAAAAGTCAGTGTCATTTGCCCAGTCCAGTATTCTATGAAAGATTATACGACCCAATACTTTAAAGTATTGTCCAAAAGGGAGATAGGGCGATAGTTCGCGGGATCAGACCTATCTCCCTTTTTGTAAATAGGGACAATAATGCTGGTGGTCCAAGTAGTCGGCATGGCTGTTTTTGGTAAACTATTAAAGACATTGAGGAATATGGGTGTCCACAAATCAACATCAAATTTAATGATGTCAATAGGGAGACCATCTGGTCCGGGTGCCTTGTTTCCCAGACTCTCTTTTATGGCTATTCTAACTTCATGCTCTAAAATTAATAGACCACCTGATTGGTCAGGAGTAGGTGGAAAATACTCCTCTGTAGGGGCTGCATAGATGCCAGAAAAATGGGTCTCCCATGCTGCACTTGTTATGTTACAGCTAATTTGGGTAAGTTTCTTTCCCATTTCCCGTGTTTTTCTGACAGCTGACCAAAATGGGCCGCTACCACCCAAGTTTGCACTAATTACCAAAGAGTCCCATTGGTCGGAAAGTAAATTAGCCTTCCGTTCTGATATTTTAGCTTTGTAGTGTTTCCTAGCTAATTGAACGGTTGCTTTACACCTAGGTTTCATAGAGAGAGCCTTTCTTAATTCTCTGTTTGCCAAGGAACATACCGAGTCGAACCACCTTGGCTCTTTACCTTCTATGGGTAGTGGAACAGACAAAAGAGTTTTGATGGCTGAACACAAGATTTCAAAATCAGCAATTAATTGATCATAGTTATTACTTAGAGCTTTACAAGAATCAATCAAATGCGGGTATAGCAATTGTACATTTGTTAAAATAGCCTCACAATTCACTCCCCTCCATTTTAACCGAAGGCCATCGATTGATGGGGTAATGTCCCTTGCACCATTTAAATTTTCAAAAATCGGACTTGGGGCAAGATTCAAAATTACAACCAGTGGATTGTGATCGCTGAGGGGTGTTTGTACCACAGAAGTTTTTACTATACAATCTGTTAGCAGTGATGACGTAAAAACATAATCAATAGTGGAACTACTGTTCCCACCAGTATATGTAGGAGCGTAATGGGAATCATATTTGTGTCCTACACTCAAAGCATCATCTAAATCAAATTCAATGAGGAGTTTGGACAATTCAGAACCCCTGCGCTCTGCTGGGTCAGAGTAAGTTTGATTAACAGATCCAGCACTCACTGCTAATTTTGCATTGAAATCACCCCCTATTAAAATACATGACTTTTTGTCTACTGCGAGGGAACATTCCAAATTTCTTAAAACTTTAGATAGTGCCAAAAAGTTCTTGTTCGGTACATGATAAAAATCATTGTTATAAAAATTTATTAAATAGATTATGGTCTTTGACTTCAACTTATACTCAAGAATCTGGATGTTGGGGTTTACCGGACCATCGTACTGCAGGTTTTTGATTGTACCACCTGCAAGAATCTTGATCCCAACGAAAAGACCACCCACCACTCGGCCAAAACATGGTTTGGGCGATGTTAGGCTGAAGCAGTGATAGCCCTCAATATACAAATTACCAACAGCCCATGTTTCCTGAAACATAAGAATATCCGCATCATTGATTATCTTAATCCATGCAGGGTCCGATAGTTTGGATTCTAGTCCTGCGACATTCCAACTTAAGATTGATAGCCCATGAGTATTGCGATGGTTACCTGACCTAACCCTAGTACAAATACTCCCTGCTTTTTCAGAAATGATATTAACAACTGCAGGTTGATTGCCGTCAACAGGCATTAATTCCAGGATTTCTACAGTGTCAGCTGAAGCCTGAGCATGTACAACCGGAACTAAATGTCCCTCTAGTATATTGACTGTAGTTAGGCTATCAATATCTTTTGTTGGCGTTATATTCAGTCAATCCTGGTCATCTAAGTTGGAAAAATAATCAAAACGATTATAGGTAGGGATGTTAAATGTTGACCTTGCTTCAAATGACGGTTGGAACGAATGAAGGTCAAGGGCAGGATAGGATCTATCTCTATAGTTAGATTGCTGCATGTTTGGGAATTGAAAGTGATGCGGAGGGTAGCTGGGGGGTACTAACATTGACATCTGGTTTGGCATCCGATTCCGCCAATTGTTATGGCCGTTCAAATGACCAAAGTCCTGATTTTGTAAGAAGAGCGGTGATTTGAATCTTGCACCAAAATTCAAATCTTGATAGGTAGTAGTGGGATTGCTCTCCATAACTTGGTTCTGGGGTATCAAATGTCTGTAGAAATAGCCTAATGGAAGGAGTGTGGTATTAAATTCCCGGGTTGAGGGTGATGGCGCGCTTGCTAATGTTTTCTCTGCCCACTGTGGATTTTTGAAATTAATTGTAACACAGTCACCCTCAAACTTTTTCCTAAGTGGGCCTATCCAACCCACCCGCTGAGTATTAATAATTTCTCTTGCACCTTCTATTGGGAAATTGCAATTTGCAATTAACCAATGTAAGGTTTTATTTTTGAGAGATGTGGGAGTTTCTTCTTGGTCCTTCCTTAATTTAGATACATTAACTAGAACAAGGACGTAAGCCCCGCATTCTGGTGGTAAATTAATGCGGGAAGGAACCTGTCTAGATGTTTTTTGTTGTGGTTGTGTCATATGGATACTTCATTACATATATTGCGTTAAGTTAGCATGAGTGTATTACATGTTTAAACAGCTGTGTTGCCTTCAGGCTTCAGTTTTGCACACGACACGTACTTGTTGTTGTAGCTTTCAGCCTAGAAGTGGTGAGGTGTTTTATTTGAGAATAATATGTTATTCCTATGCTATCAGCTTTGCCTTGTACACTTGGTACAACTGTCTGCACACTGAGAGCTGCACACTCTAAGATTAACCTAACACAAGGTTGCTGGGAAGTCTGATCCTCGCACCACATTAGACATTAGACATAACACAAATAATGTTGATGCCAACATTTTGGGCTCTACGCGGGTTTAAGATAGAGTTACACGGAATGAACGTAGACACTTGGTGCTGCGCATGAAGAGAGCTGGTAGCGGTTGATGTGAACTGCTCCTACTGACATTGAGAGGTATGGGGTCGCCCTGCTAAAGCCCGAATGAGACCTTCTTAGATATAATGTAATATACTAGATAGGGTGCGCGAAATATAGGTGATATAGATTTCTATAGAAATTGCATCATAACATGCTAGCACCTTTTGCTTACTATGGATTAGTGACTATGCTGCTGACTCTGATTTTTATAATCTGCATTTTGGTATTATACAAGATACTGCGTTTGAGAACTTTGCATTGAATAATAAATATTTCAAACTTGCATTTGTGTTCTTTGACTCTCAGTTTTGGTTTGAAATGATTATATAACGAAAGAGTGTTCATGTGTTCCACGACTCCTGAGGTATTCTAAAGATCATGTTCTGGTTTGTCTAATACATGTATCATTCCATAATGATCCATGAGACACTGTAGCTAGCTAGGTAACGAGATTTCTGACACTGAGATGAGTTTTTGGATCATCCTAACTCACTAAGGTTCTAGATCTCTATGCACAGTTCTGTGGGAGAACGGAAACCCTGCTACATGGCGCCCAACGGATTGGTTGGCCGTATTTCATGACACTCGAGTAGTATATCATTCAGACCTTGACACCTTCATTCCCGTTTCCGGAAAACGGGGGTGTCGGAAAAACCTACCTATTGATATGATAGGTATTTTCAAGCTTGAATTCTTCTAAAACGGTTTCTTTGAATTACTACCCAGTTGTGCTACAAACTGTTCTTTGTCTTTTTTCACTTCCTGTGCTGATATGGCCGTGGACATAGCGCAGCATAGCCGTGTCGCGGTTCGCGACCATTTGCGGACATATAATGTGCCTGCGGAAGGCTTAGCTGTAGTTCTAGTGGTGAGTGCGGAACATGCGTACCCGTATGAATTGTTTTATTCCTGGGTGACATTTCCGGGTGTGGACGCTAATTCAGGTGTCTTCCATTCATACACTGCCACGGATGTACCGGCGGTTTACGCTCCGTACAGGGCACTGGAGGTACCTATTGACGCTTGGCAGCACGGTGTTTGGTTTGGTGGCGCCCTACCCCATTCTTTGAACGCTTCGAGGTTAGGTCCTTTGTCCATTCCGGGCACAAATTGGCCCGCCTTGGGTGGATTTACTCCTCATCCTAATCGCGCCACTTGTAACGTGGGTGACCTGAGGCGTCTTCATGAGGTCTCGGTTGGCGTGATTAGGGCGCTTGTTCATTACATTAGTCGTAATATTCAAGGCGCAGCCCCCGCAGGTGCGCAGCTTCGAGCAGAACAGGCTGGTTTGAAAATCAGTCCTGTCTTGGTGAATTCCGTCATGGGCAGAAAGCCAGATAGTACGGAGGAATTTCCTTACTGGCTTGCCGAGAAATTCGACCAGTTAGAGGCTGTGTTTCCTAATACGACTCCGAGTGAAAAACACCGGATTCTTACGCTTAGTTTACCGAAGGAAATAGCCCCGGACCTTGCTGACTGTGAGACATGGGGTAAGACTTTTGCAGCGGTTTACTCGAGGTGCTTTGGCACACCGTCAGTTTCGAACCTGTCTGCGATCCTCAAGCGTGTTCAGGATGATCACGGACCTGAGTCGGCGGTTGAGTTGGGTATGCGCCTGAACGGTTCATTTGAGACAGTTTGCGGTATTATCCTTGCCAATGTAAAAGGGGATGCAATGAACTTTCAGGTGGCCAATGGTCTGGCGTTAGTACCCGATGCCGAGAAACCCCGTCAGCTGGCAAAAATTATTGTGGCGGCTTATAAAACGGTTGGCCGCAATTCAAGGGGTGCGAAGGTTTTTCTTGAAAAAGAAAAGAAGCAACCCCAGGGGCAGTCTTCGGAAACAGGTGGACAGCCCAAGTCCAAAAAACAAACTTGGCCAAAAAAGCAGAATAGGGGTAAGCAACAGCAACAACAGACACAGGTCTCTAGTCCGGCACCTTCGCAACCTGCGCAGTCTGAGCGAGTTTATGAATTGCGCGATCGCGCTACGATTAAATCGCCTGACAGATATCAGGCAACTGACCAACGCTCTCCTCGTTCCTTTCAGGACTCATCGGCTCCGTCAACCGGTGGTGGAGGGGGCGGCAGGGGCAGGGGTGGTCAGCAAGGACGTGGCCAGCCCCGCACGCGAAGTGAAGGGGACAAGCGGGACGACTCTACGCCAAAGAGACCGCAGTTTGCCAAGAAGAAAGTCGCTGCCTTAACGGCGCATCGATATGCCCCAGATAGTGAGAACGCGGCTTCGGAATCTGACGTGGGCTCTGACCTTGCTGGACAGCGCGGCGGAGATTACCATAGTGAGAGAGGCCCTCCGTCCACTGTTGAAGGTGACAGCGACTGACACTTATGTTGTAATCGAAACAGCTGATACACATGTTGCTCCCCCTGAAAGACTTTTTGAAATTGTCCTGTTAATTGAAGGTGACATGCAGCGAACTGTAAAAGGGGTATTTTGGGAAAATCTTTCAGATACGTATGACATTTTGCTTTCGGAGGCTGACTGGCCCCCACCTTTTGTTCTCGAGGAGGTAATCCTCCCCAGTTTCGCGCACACTGTACCGAGAGTGGAGGCGCTGCATTTTGCAGAAGAGTGGGCTCTGGCGCTTGCGCCGGCTGTGTACCGAAATCAGTGTGGCTGGGATAAATTGTCCCCTAGCCATGAGATTCCATTACGGTCACAGCCTCAGCCACAACCCCAGTACCCCATACGGCGTGAAGCTAATGCTTCGGTCGCGGCTATCCTTGAACAATTGGAATATCAAGGTGTAATTGAAACGTGTGTGTCACCAATGAATAATCCCCTTTTTACTGTTAACAAGCCGGACGGATCATATCGTCTAGTTTTGGATTACCGGCATTTGAACTCGCATTGCCGTAACTGTGCGGTACAGAATACTCACGGCTCTGCCCTAGTGAATAGTCTTGAGCGTAAACGGTTCAAAACCACGCTTGACATTTCCAATGGTTTTTATGCACATAGGTTAGATGGTCTAAGTTCCCAATGGACCAGTTTTACATGCGGCGGCGTACAAAAAAAGTTTAATCGACTCCCAATGGGATATAAAAATAGTCCTGGAGTGTTTTCCGCCCGCATTGTCTCTCTTTTGGAGAGTTTCGATCCAGTTGCATGTTCGTATGTGGATGACATTTATCTCACAGACGACGAGCTTTGGGTGCATCTGTGTCGAGTAAACAGCATAATTTGTAACTTTGCAGACATGGGTTACAAGTTTAACTTTGCAAAATCACACATTGCGGAGTACACAGTGTTGTTTCTAGGTTATGAACTTAACCATGAAGGAAAGGGATTGGCTCCTCACTTCCTGGAGAAGTGCGCGCAGTTGCGCTCTCCGACAACACTGAAAAAATTACAGTCTTTACTGGGTTTTTTAAATTTCGGGAGGACATACATTCCGGAATATGCCCAGCGTATCAAGCCTTTATATGCCTTGGTACAACCATCTTTTTCCAAATCATGCTGGCTGCCCGAGCATTCAGCCATTCTGCAGTCTTTGCAGGCTGATTTGCTCACTTCTGACTACTTACAGACCCGTGATAACCAGACCAACCTGGTGATAAGAATAATCCCTGGGACGGTGGGTTTCACGTACCTGACTTTTAATGAGGGGGATACTGTACCTATTGCTTACAAGTCACACTTGTACACTTCGGCTGAACTGCGTTTTTCCACTGTGGAGAAAGTGTTAACGGCTGTGCAGATGGCAATTCTTAAAGAACGTGCCCTGTCGCAGGGAAAGCGCATGTTGGTTGTTACCCCGTGTCCTGCATTGGAGGCGGTCACGAAAGCCAGTGTACCGAATTCTAAAGCTTTGCACCCTCGGTGGATTCAGTGGGCTACATCCTTGACATCTCAGGATGTCACGTTTATTTTTGACGCCACTTTACGGTCACAGGAGTATTTACAGTATGAATTTGTTCATCCTGCTCCTTTAGCAATGCGGCCGTTGGAGGATTTCCACTGTATCATTTACACGGATGGTTCGGCGCAGGTTGCGCACGGCTCTAAACATGCCTACGTTTCCGCTTGCGCCATTGTGGTCGGTGCAATGGTGAACGATGAGTTCAAGTCCAGTGTCGTGCACACGCAGACACTTGGAGACTGCACCGCACAATTAGCAGAGCTCCGTGCTCTTATGCTCGCATTGGAGTACGCAGATCCTAGTGTGACAACTTTGATCGTAAGTGATTCTTACTACTGTGTCCAGTCTTACAATGAGAACTTGTTCTTTTGGATTCAGAATGATTTTCGTGATTCCAAAGGTAGTACAATAAAACATAAAATGATCTGGGTCCGAGTGGCGGAACTTAAAGAAAAGCTGCCGCTCGTGTTTGTGATTCATACTCTCGGCCACCAGCGCGTGGGAGTCCACGCTGTTGGCAATTCGCTTGCTGATGAGGCAGCGAAGTCTGCGGTATCAAAATACTTAGTTGCAGCGGTCACGAGGTCCAAGAGCAAAATAGATGACGACATCTTGGCGGCTGTTGCTGCCACGGCGAAGGGAGGTAAATATCCTGCGGGGTTCCCTTCGAAATACACATACCACTTAAGTCCCGATAAGGTTCCTTATGTGAAAATTCCTGAAGTTGGAGAGCGTCTGATTCCCAACTCGGATCGCAGAGCTTCTCTGATTACAGCGGCTCATGAAGGTGTGGCGTCTGCGCATGCGGGCGTCTCAGCCACTGTATCACAGCTACAACAGAGGTTCTGGTGGCGGGGACTGTACAAACAGACGCGCGATTATGTCCTTATGTGTGACATTTGTCAGCAGATTAAACCTTCTACTGCTGCGCGTCCGCCTCAGACAAAGTTGTACATTTCTAATAAACCGCTTGGTTGTGTTTATTTGGATCACTGCGGTCCTTTTTCTTCTGATACTGCGTATAAATACATCTTAGTAGCAGTTGACTCATGCACACGCTTTGTGTGGTTATGGCCGCATCGCAGCGCTGATTCACGGACTGTCATTAAGGATTTGCGTGTCTTTGTGGGAATCTTTGCTTGTGGTGCTTTCCATTCGGACCAGGGTCCGGCTTTCGCCTCTAAGGCGTATAAGGATGCTATGGTTTCGTTGGGAGTACAGGTGAAGTTTTCAAGCCCCTACAGGCCTGAGGGCAATTCTGTGGTAGAAAGAATGAACCGCGACTTAAAGCAATCTTTGACAGCCCGAGTTATAGGCACTGGTAGAAACTGGCTGACCCACCTCTATGGCGTGCAGCGTGCGCTTAATAATCTCCCTAGAAGGTCTCTGGGTGGGCGGACCCCATACGAAATGCTCTTTGGTATCAAGATGTACGTCCCTGACCTTGATGGTGCAGACTGCCAGGCCCAGGCCGCGGCCTTTGATGTAGATGAACATTGCAATGTTTTACAGGATCTACAAAAGACCAGAGACAGTCTTGCAAAGGAACACTTGCCCTCCACGTCGGATGATGCGTTGCAGATCCCGGTAGTTGGCTGGCTACCCCAAGTTGGAGAACTGGTTCGAGAGAAGATCGATAACAAAAAGGAATTTGGTCCCTCATATCGAGCGCCAGTTCGGGTCCTTGGAGTGAAGGGCACAAGAACAGTCATTTTACCACCACTTCCAGGTCGTAAAGAAAACAGATTTATTTCTATTGACAATGTCAAGACACACAGGGTGGCCGATTCTTCATAGCATGACACCGGCTGTATCCTGTCCTTCCATGGTGAGGCACTCTGTGCTGGCTATTACATCCGGTGCAGATCAGGAGGTGTCCCTCGAGATGCCTGCCATGTCAAGTCCTTTATTAAATACTATTCCTGTTACTAACATTGATGAGGTGACCTATGCAGATCCTGCTGATTTATCCATGTCCGATTTACATGCACGTTTGGCTAACCAGTCCAGATTCTCTTTTGACTCTGTTTCGGAACTTTCAAAGAAACCATCAACTATTGCAAAATATGCCACGTTGTTTAAAAAACATTTTTTAATTCCGCCTTGGACATACGTTTGGCTGATACTATTTTCGTTTTATCTTTTTATGTCAATTGGTTTTGTGTTTTATTTTTTCCGCCTGATTGATGGCCATTATGTGAAAGAAAGAACAGGAATTCGGTACCTTAATGGAACATTGGCCCCTCACTCCTCCTCGCATTCAGCACACAGACTAAAGAGAGACTTACATTCAGTACAAATTACTGCTTGGCCTGTCCTTGATGGGATTGTGTGGGATGCGGTTAGGTTTCAGATACATGGCCCCACAGAAGTTATTAATGTTCCTAATGTGCTTAGAGTAAACATGGGAGATGTGATTAAGCAAAATATTCGTTCTGATGATTGGGATCTTCAGGCAGTAGAAGCATTGTTCTCTGATTTGAAATATTATGCGGCCTTTGATGATGAGGATTTGTATTTAGATTCTGTCAATTATGGTGATTTATTTTGTTAACAACATTATGGAAATCATTTCTTGCACAAGACAAGTTCCAGGCGAGTTCCTGTGAATTACACTCAGTGGGAACATTGCCCTGCTCCTTTACAGGGGAGCTCAAGTACTTTTTTGGGAAAATACTCTTACTTTACAGATTTTAATCAATCAAATCCTGAGTCTTTTTACTTCAAGGTGAAGCAGAAATCAATGCCAAAAGTTAGACTGACTGACACAAAATTGTTGTATTCAAAGTCCTTTCTAGAAAGGTTATCTGTGGATGGCTATGAGTTATGGAAGGATGTTATTAACCTTAAATCGGTTTGGGGTACCAAAGATTGGCAGGTACAAGGCACTGAGGCTCTGCATCGTGCATGTCTCATCCCAAATCACATGTTGTTTTTAAATTCGACTATTTCCCAAACAACATGTTTTGGATTGGCTACATCTAAAAAATTAAATACCCCTACTATCCCTGATTTGGAAGAATATTCAGGTTGGAGTAATTTCACTACATTGTCCATAAGTGAGATACAAGCACTTTTGCAGAATTCCTCCTTTAATATTTCCAGTTTTGATCCGGATGGGTGGCTTTTATGGCAAAGAAGCTCTGATTCTTGCCAAAGTCGTTTTTTGGGTTTGTCTGAGGGTCTTACACGCATCAGGCCAGATTCCAGATTTGACCAAGATCACACTGTTACAACTTATTCAGTAGGCAAATTGTGTCAGAACTGGTTACAACATTCCACTTTAGCTGCAGTTAAACTGCATCTGTCCCAGTTGAATGAAAACATAGAGTTAAATGATTTTATAAAAGGCCCAACTATGGGTAGGTCTAAACGCTTTATTTATGCTATTTACAATGAAATTTGGAAATTTTCAAGAGTCGAAGCAGCTAAACGCCTGAGGGCTATTGATCAAGCCAATTTGGAAAAAGTGCTTGCAGTGGTCGATAATAGTATTAACACGCTTTCTTCCAGAATTTACACATTGGATAATATTGTTTCTTCTGTTGTTGATATTGTACATGATGAAGTGTCCACGTTATACCATGGTCAAAATCAATTACGTTCTGTAATGCAGTTTGCCTGGACTCTACAGACAATTAAGGCTGGTCGAGTTCCCTGGACCTCATTGAACGTTTCATCACTTTTTGCCCCTTTTAATCTTACTGATAAACAGCGCATGCTTTCAATGCGTGATGCATCGTTTTCTATGTTACATATTGAGAAGCTAGAATCCTTACCTTTTTCTGTTGCTGAAACCACCACTGCCACGTGGCTTATTCATGGTTTAATTACATTACCATTTCCCTTATATAAATTTACTAACTGTATGCGGTATATTGCTATAGGACGATATGAGCCACTAGGCAATGCATTCCTACATGAGGCATGGTCATTACCATACACATACAGATGTCTGAAAGATGGAAAAGAAGTGAATCTTAATGGTGAGGAATGCACACAGTCACCTGACCATTCATTAATATGCAGACACATTCAGTTACACGGTTCTTGTAATCAGGACCGCCCAAATTTAGCATGTGTTTTAAAAGGCACGCCAGTTCCAGCAGTAGTGCCCACATTTACATTATTAGCTAATGGTAGTTATTTGCTTTTAAACAACGAATTATGTTGTGGTTTATTAATTGGTGTGGCTTATATAGTTACTGTATCAGAACGTGTAGTGTGCTGCAAGAATGTTCTATACCCACCCACGCATGGCTCTTCAGATGTCTCCATCTGGCCTCGGATCCCAACCTTGGAAGCGAAATTCAATGGTTTAAGCAGAATAAGGGCTCTTTTGTCTCAAAAACAAGTGACCCTGAGTTCGGCCCGGGAAACTTATGTCCTTCACATAGCTAACACCCGCACAGAGGTGCAGGCGCTTTTAAACACTGATTTGCCATTTCATTTCTGCGAGCTGGTACACCAGATTTTTAATGCTTCTTCAACGACTGGGCTGGCACATTTTTTTAAACTAGTAAGCAGTGGCCTCGTGACTACGTTTGAAAAAGTTTTTGGTATCATTCCCACGTTTTTCCACACTATTATTGGGAGTTTGTTTGGTGGAATACCTGTATTGCTGGCTGTGGCCGCAGGCTTTCTGTTGGTGTTTTTCTTCATAAAACATGGATGCCCATCCTGCGCAAGACGCCGTTCAACGCCTCCTGACACTGTGTCGTAATCGGATGCTCAATTACTATGGAACATTGCCGCTTGCAGCATTAAGCACGGCCTATAGATTGTCATTTCGGTTCACCGACTTCACGTGTGTCCAACCTGTGTTTCACTGCCTGAGCTGCGAGTTCGATTGGGCGATTGATTTATGCCTATGCTTGAGGACTGCTCCTGACGTCGATTTTGATCAGCTAATGCGTCCCGTTGTGGCTCACGAGCTGATCTGTTCTGGCGAGAGAGTTATGGCCTTGGCAGCGATAAATGGAGTTCTGGGCCAATGGGAGATCTCTGCAGCGGCGAATGCCTTTCTGACACACAGCGTTCTGGTGAACCCACCGAGTTGTCCTCTGACGTTGCAGGAGGATCCGATGCTGGAGGAGCACGTATGTTCTTTCCCATTGCTAAATTGGATGGCTGAACTATTTTCGGATGATGGCAGTGATTTCATACTGGAGGCTGTTGCAACTTTCTTTGCATATACTTTCCAATCGTGAGATGCCTGGAAGGAATGCTTTGTTGTGAAATATAACTTTCCCCTCGCTGAATTGGAGAGATGAACTATGTTCAGCTGATGGAGAGTTCGCTTACGTGATGTTGCTGGAGATAACGTCTAAGTGGCACATGACTTTGGATATCGGATGAGTGCCTTGGTTTTTTCTCTTACAAACATTAGAAAGGATGCGACCTGGTCATACATTTCATAAATTTCTGAACCGGGCGAAAGACTTTTGGTTCAAGAATTTTTGATAAATTTTTTTAGATTTGATGCCACTGTAGGCATTCATACATATTCATTCATACATATTCATTCATGCATATTTTTAGCTTATTTTAGCTCAAAACTATTGAATTTTGCTTTCAAATTGTGTATCTGATTTAGTATTGCCTTTTCCCTTATGATTGGCGGTGCTCGGACCAATGGGGGGGTGTCATATGGATACTTCATTACATATATTGCGTTAAGTTAGCATGAGTGTATTACATGTTTAAACAGCCGTGTTGCCTTCAGGCTTCAGTTTTGCACACGACACGTACTTGTTGTTGTAGCTTTCAGCCTAGAAGTGGTGAGGTGTTTTATTTGAGAATAATATGTTATTCCTATGCTATCAGCTTTGCCTTGTACACTTGGTACAACTGTCTGCACACTGAGAGCTGCACACTCTAAGATTAACCTAACACAAGGTTGCTGGGAAGTCTGATCCTCGCACCACATTAGACATTAGACATAACACAAATAATGTTGATGCCAACATTTTGGGCTCTACGCGGGTTTAAGATAGAGTTACACGGAATGAACGTAGACACTTGGTGCTGCGCATGAAGAGAGCTGGTAGCGGTTGATGTGAACTGCTCCTACTGACATTGAGAGGTATGGGGTCGCCCTGCTAAAGCCCGAATGAGACCTTCTTAGATATAATGTAATATACTAGATAGGGTGCGCGAAATATAGGTGATATAGATTTCTATAGAAATTGCATCATAACATGCTAGCACCTTTTGCTTACTATGGATTAGTGACTATGCTGCTGACTCTGATTTTTATAATCTGCATTTTGGTATTATACAAGATACTGCGTTTGAGAACTTTGCATTGAATAATAAATATTTCAAACTTGCATTTGTGTTCTTTGACTCTCAGTTTTGGTTTGAAATGATTATATAACGAAAGAGTGTTCATGTGTTCCACGACTCCTGAGGTATTCTAAAGATCATGTTCTGGTTTGTCTAATACATGTATCATTCCATAATGATCCATGAGACACTGTAGCTAGCTAGGTAACGAGATTTCTGACACTGAGATGAGTTTTTGGATCATCCTAACTCACTAAGGTTCTAGATCTCTATGCACAGTTCTGTGGGAGAACGGAAACCCTGCTACAGTTGGGCCAGGATGGAACCACCTCCGGAATTCGGGGGCTGGCCCACCGTAGGGACGTTTACATGTTTTGTAATATTATCCTTCCTTATTACTGGGGCTGCCTTGTTACAACTGACTATTGGTTGGCTGACACTTATCCCCTTCGGTGGTACCAGGGCAGGTTTGGATAAATTAACTATATTTGTGGATGATACTTGGGAGACATTCGAATCGGGACCTACTGCTTTATTAGGAGTAGGTTGAATTGCATCATTTGCAACGGTTACTTTAGCTAAGCTCTTAATGGGCGTAGTTAGTTCTGCTAGATGCTTTTCTATCCGGGTGAGCCTGCTTTCAATAGGGGATAGATAAATACCAAGAAGTTCACCCAATTTTGCCAATATATAGTCGTTCACTAATTCAGTGGGGTCGATCATTTTACCATCCTTTGCTGCTGCTTTCCCTTTCCCAGCCTCATACTCATCTCGATCATTAGCTGTCTCCACAGTCCTACTTATATTTGAGTTGGGGTTGGTACTAGTTTCTTCCCCTTGATGTTTACTGACCCTAGGGGCTTTAGACGTAGATGCGTTTTGATTATGTTGTAATTTTTGGATAGCACCCTCACGTCTTCCCCTTAATTCCCTAGTATTTTCTACTGATATAATTTCAGGTGAGGGGGTCATGTGTAGGTCAGGAGTCTTCTCCAAATCTAGGCTAATGTATGTGTCGGAATCTATCAGGGGAATGGAGGCAGATAGATTTACTTCATTGGGGATGGTGTGGATATCAACGCACGTGTTTAGTAAAGGTCTATTATTAGTGGGCAAAACCTGGATAGGAGTAGTTGCAGAAGCAATAGGTTCCAAAGAAGAGCGTCTTGCATGAGGAAGATCTTGTGAGACCCTACGTTCCAGAAGGGATATACCCTGATTTATGGCATCGTTGGCCTTGATTATAAAGTTGTCAATGGGGCCTGTTTTGCTAACTTTACTACTACCCCCGGCAGCTGCAGTTCTACTGCGACTTCCCCTTGGAGACATATTTTACGGTAGGTAGGAGTAACTATAGGTATTATCACCTCGTAAATTCGAAGTATAGGGACTCAATCAAACACTGCGAAAATCAGTTTACAAGTTAGCAAGTACCAGATGCCTAAGGCAAGATATACGTAGTCTCACAGTCTATGAATCAATAGCAACATGTAGCTGATAACAACAGTCTGGTTTTCTCCCGATCCAATAGTCTTTTGAATAGTTGGCCAAACACAGAGTCAATCGTAAAAGAACTACCAAATACCTTGTGTTAATAACGTTAGGGGGCTGGACCCGTCCCGTCCTCCACCGGCCGCTGACGGCCTTAGACGGCCCGCCCTCTGCCCGGGCTCCGCCCGGCGACACCCGCGCGCGTCCCGCGACGCGGGAGGTGTTTCGCGCTGATAAGTGCTGGCGGGCGCTGCGTCAGCGTCACTGGAGCGCCGAGGTGCCGGGGCTGCTGGGGATTGTAGTGCTGCGCTGGCCGTTCCCCTCACGGCAGTAGGAAACTGATGTTGGCCGTTCCCCTCACGGCTGGATTGACCTGGGCGTTGGCCGTTCCCCTCACGGCACACAGGTAGGTCTGAAAGCGTCCCCGCTCCCTGCTCGGAGTGCCGCGCTGATAAGCGCTGGCGGGCGCTGCGTCAGCGTCACTGGAGTGCCGAGGTGCCGGGGCTGCTGGGGATTGTAGTGCTGCGCTGGCCGTTCCCCTCACGGCAGTAGGAAACTGATGTTGGCCGTTCCCCTCACGGCTGGATTGACCTGGGCGTCGGCCGTTCCCCTCACGGCACACAGGTAGGTCTGAAAGCGTCCCCGCTCCCTGCTCGGAGTGCCGCGCTGATAAGCGCTGGCGGGCGCTGCGTCAGCGTCACTGGAGCGCCGAGGTGCCGGGGCTGCTGGGGATTGTAGTGCTGCGCTGGCCGTTCCCCTCACGGCAGTAGGAAACTGATGTTGGCCGTTCCCCTCACGGCTGGATTGACCTGGGCGTCGGCCGTTCCCCTCACGGCACACATGTAGTCTGTTCAGTATGTTTCCATCCTCTGCCCATGCCCTGATCTTGTTAAATAAATCTAGGATCGGATGTATATGCGGCCACTGGTCTTGAGATCAAATTTTTAATGCCTTCGCATAATTCATGAAGGCATAGACTGCCTTGGGATTGGGGTCTGCCAAAGTAAGGCAGGCCTCACAGAGAGAGGGATATGTTTTTACCATCCTCATAAAAATCTCCCTATAATCCATGCCCCTCCATTTAACTCTCAAGGTGTCAGTTGAAAGATGTAAATTGCCCGCTCCCAGTTCCCTTCTGAAATTAGATCGCCGTACCACCTTTAACAGTACAATAATAGGATTATGATCTCCAAAGGTGGACGGCCTTACTTCTGCTCCGAGTAGATAGTCTTGTAGTGAGGGGGATATAAAGACATGATCTATGATAGAGGCTCGACCTAGGCCTCTATACGTGGGGAGTGGATTATCAATAATATTTATAGGGGCAATGCCCATCACATTTATAAGACTGGAATTTGATAAGTCATCTAATAGCTCATATCCTCTCTTACATGGGTTGTATGGGATTAACTGGGGGGAGTTCCCATTAAATCCATTTCCTATCTTGGCATTGAAGTCACCCCCCAGACATATCCCTGCCAATTTATACTTTCCCAATAAGTTGTCTCGGTCCTGGATGAAATTAAAAAGTTGATACAAACCCCTCCTGTTTCTGGCTCCTCCCCCTGACCACGAGTCTGATGGCGACTGTCAGTGTTTGGCGTGCTGCTCGCTATCACCGTGTGCGGCGCCTCTGAGGCTTTGGCGGCAGTGCTGAATTCGTGCCATTTTCCGTTACCTGTGGCCGAGGAGTTCAACTGTATGGGGCCTGAGCTGAGCCTGTTTCTGTGTCGGTCTCACTGGATGTGAGGTGAGAGGAGTTGCTCCGTACTTTACAAGACAGACTCGGATGCGTGGATACACTGTATCAGGCTGGCAGGATCAAGTAAATACTTTTTTCATCTTTGCTAACAATGTTTGAGAACGAGCAGATTGCTTCTGTTTCCATTGACTTTTACTGACTTCTCGAGCACTTATCTGCCAGCTGCCAGCTCTTTTTCATCGAGACGCCTGATCGTTTGTTATTAAAGGATTAAAAGCTACCCTGCTGCCGCATAAAATATTGCACAGAAACTTGCAATTTCGCAAATCCGCAGACTGGATGAGCCTTCAGTTCTCTCTTCTTTTTGGTGCTGCTTGGGGCGGTCTTCTACAACAGAAAACTCACTGGGGGAATTGAGGAACTGGGCGTGCAGGGCGCAGTCGGCGCTATCATCTTTGCTGGCAGCTGGTCCCCCCCGCCGCCGCGACCGGAACTACACGCGGCCGCCGAGCGGGGGGACCACAACCCCCACAAACCTCTGCTTCCTTTGCCCTGCCGCCCAGAAGGCGCAGAAATAGACAGAGCCCCTTCCGCGTCGCGGGACGCGAGCGGGTGAGGCCGGGAGAAGCCCGGGACAAGGGCGGGGCCATCTGCGGCCATCAGAGGCCAGAGGAGGCCGGGACGGGGCCAGTCCCTTGGTTCTGATCTAAGAGAGGAAGATATCACAATAAAGGTACTGATACTCTTTTCCTGTCCCCTGCTTTCTCATAGGTCCTTCCCAACTGTCACTATAGTGGATTTGTTGAACTGTCCTTGTTTGTGCAGATGATGCTGATATGACCTGCAAGGGGGATACCAGAAATACCTCCCCCCAGAGTGACTTGTTCAGGGGAACGCTGGATCATTATATAAAGAGGGTAACGCTCCCCATTGTCATTGAAATAGAGAGAATAGAGCGATCCCCCGTCATGGAAAGTTTTCCCACTATGTGCTCTCCCTCACAGACCGCCAATGCAGCTCCAAATATATCACTACTGGAGGAACTAAACATAATGTGCAAATCCACGTATGCTCCTGTGGAATCAGACAATGTACAAGTTAGTCCCCCGATCTGCGCTATAGCAACGACTACTCCCTGTTCTAACAGTCAACTACAACCAACCCATAGCACACAGGATATTCCCCTTTTAACACGACCAAAAGAAAAATTGCAATCTGCAGTTACCCCTCAGATCTCTATTGCTAAAAGGAAGAGAGATGGGACCAAACAATTGGGGAGTCGGGCCAAACATCAAAAACTAAACCCAAATCCCCTATCGCCCAACACTCCCAGCAATGCCATTTCGAATGCCCCTATCCACGTGTCTTTAATGGCCTCAATTGAAAATATGATTAAGTCTATAATATCCCCGCTGATTGATAAAATGGTAAGTTTAGGGGACAGGCTCACGGGTGTTGAAGAAGCAATCAAGGCCAATTCATTACTTGTAAAAACTATGGTAGTACCCACTCAGCCACTACGCCCAGCCTCCATAGAAACGTCTGAAACCTCCACACAAAGCAAGATCACCCGCAACCAACTAACAATCCCGCACGTGAAAACTTTTAATCCTCCTGCCACAACTGTACGGAGTTCTTACCCTAGAGTAGGGCCAAACAAAGAATTGACATTCCATAAAGGAACAGCGGTTACTCATGATAATATGTTATTTAAAACCGAGCATCTACATTTGCCTCCAGAGGCTGCTCCTATTGTGTGCGTCCTCTCAGGAGTACCAGAACTTATAAAGGGGAAACATGAAAGTCATCTGGACGGGGGCGTGGCTTGGGCGCCGATGGCGATGGTCGCCTGAGAGCTCGGCTCCGGGACTAAGCCCGGGATTATCCTGAAAATCGGAGGCTGCGGGGCACCCCAGACCCCGCATTCTGCTGAGCGTGCCGACGGCAACCTGCCGGGGCCCCTGGTGGAGCTTGGACGAGGGTGGCTCCGGAGTAATACCGAAGTTTGCGGAGTTGCGGAGTGCGACTCAACATGGCGCCCGGACTCCTTTGTCCCCCTGGTCGGAACTACTGAGTTGATGAGGTGCCGCGGGTGTCGACTGGCGCCCGGCTTCGCCATCCCCGGCTGTTCTGGACATTGGGCATTTACTGGATTGGACCTTTTGCAACGGATTTGCACTCGGTTGGATGGCCGGACGGGTGCCCACGCAGTGGAGGGCACCGAGAGCGGACGCCCTGTGATCCAAGCGGTGGCCCGCCTCGCGACTCCGCAACTAGCTACGTCTTCCTGGCCAGTCCACCTACATGGGAGGCGCGACACTCTGGCGCCACAGATCATCCGAGGGAGTTGGTGGCCCTCACCCCGGGGCTACAGTGGGTGAACGGGTCTGCCCGACTCGGCGACGGCTGTCTCCGCCCCCTCATCGGTGCCCTCGGACACCGTGGCGGTGGCGTGAGCCGAAGCGGCGGAGTCTCCACAGGCTCTGGAGAAGGAGGTCGCCCTTACCCGAATTGAGGACAAGCACCCGGGAAGGTCGTGGTCAACATCTGTACACGGAGACGCCTACTCCGAGACCCTCACGGAGTGCCCCTGGAAGCATGGGGAAACCTAGAGGTGCCAAGGGATCCACCCAGACCACCTCGGACTCTGAAGCCCAGGACAAAGAGGAGCATGGGGACCCAAAAAGTTCTGGTAGCGCGCCGATGCAGCAACAGTTCGACCGTGTCCTAGGGGCGATAGAGGCTACGAGATCAGCCCTCCAACAGGACATTGCTCAGGTGGCGACGAGCCTGGGCCTCCTCAGGGCGGACCATGGCAAACTCTCAGACCGGGTCAAGGAGGTGGAGGGCACGGTGAAAACTTTGGAGCCGGCGCAGCGAACCTTGGCTGCGACGATGAAGGACGCCTTATCCCGAATTGAGACCCTGGAACGGAGGGCTGAGGATGCGGAAGGCCGCAACAGGAGGAACAACATCCGAGTGGTGGGCCTGCCGGAAAAGATCGAGGATGGCGACATGGTGCGATACTTGGAGACCTGGCTCCGAGACACGGTGGTCCCGGAGGGTCTGTCCTCCTTCTACACTCTGGAACGGGCCCACAGAGTCCCAGCACGGCCCCCACAGCAGGGACGTACCCCGAGGCCGGTGGTGGCGCGGTTGCTGCATTTTCGGGACAGGGACTTAATCCTCAATGCCGCCAGGCACAATGGCCCGTTCCAAGTAGCGAACAGTCAGGTGAACATCTTCCCTGATTACACCTACGAGACGCGGCGCAAGCGGTTCTCCTTCCTAGCGGTTAAGCGCGAGCTCAGGAGTGAGGGCATTCAGTATTCACTCCTATATCCTGCGAGGCTCCGCGTCATTGTCGATGACAAAACCCAGTTTTTCGACACCCCGGAGGATGTCTGTGACTGGCTCGAACTATACCGGACAGGGAAAGATGGTTTTGGCTCCTCGTCCCAACAGGCAGATGAGCCGGACCAAAGGAGGCGATCCAAGAGGGTCAGGAATCGCCGCGGCCGCACGGGAGGGCCCTCGACTGCGGAGACATCATCGGAACGGAGGGGAGTGCTGGAAGTATTGTCGGAGCTGTCGGGAGCAAGGGATGAAGCCATCGAGGAGGAAGAAAACCCGGGTGCTGAGGGAGCACCATCGGACTCGGAGGATTCAGTGGCAGATAGTACCCATACACCGGTGATCACACCGAAATCGGTGGAGGACCTTCTAGATGGACAAGGGTAACGGGGTATACTGCCTTGTTTTGGGTGGGGGCCCGGCAAGGGGGAGGCGGTTGCCGTCCTTTATTGCTGACAAAGAGGGAGAGAGGGTTGGGGGGCCTCTGCTTTTGCCCCGGAAGGTTTTGGCACTGTTTGGGGCTTGTTATAGTCCTGGTGGCCTGGGCGACGAGGGCCCACTGCCTCCGCCCAGCCCGCACCTGGCCCATAAGGCCTTCCTACGGTGGCGACCGTAGGATTAGTGGGGGTTCTGGGGTTGATGAAAGACGAGGTTTGGATGGGATCTAGATGGTGCAGTTTGGGTCCTGTTCTGGGGTGGGTGGGGGGGGGGGTTTGGTTGGTTCTTGGGTTGTTTGGTCTTGGTTGGGGAAAATGGCCGCCACCAGCGCTGGGAGGATTGATGCCTTTTCTTTGTGGGGACCCGGATGGGGGGACTGTGCAAGAACAATCTGGGACAATGGCTGATGTTGCTAACTTGAAATGTGTTACTTGGAACGTGAGGGGGCTTCACACTATGTCCAGGCGCCACAAGGTCCATGCTTATTTAGTGCGTAGGGGAGTGCAAATGGCGCTGCTGCAGGAAACTCATCTGAACAAGGCGGAAGGGGCGGCGCTTCAGCGTAGATGGCGGGGGCAGGTCTTTTCCACGTCGTACTCTGCTTATGCCAGGGGGGCGCTAATATGGATCAGGGCAGGGGTCCCCTTCCAAGTCACGAGGACAGTGTTGGATCCGGAGGGGCGTTTCGTGGCCATCTCAGGCACTCTAGGAGGGAGAGACCTGAACGTTTGCTGTGTATACGCTCCTAACGTAGACCAGACTGCCTTCCTTTCCAGGTTATCGGGCTCGTTGGCCCACTTTTTCGCCGGGCCCCTCCTGTTGGGGGGAGACTTTAACTCCGTAGTGGATGTGGACATAGACCGCTCGCACCCCCCGCTCCCCGATTCCCCGGTTCGTCGCACGGCTAAGGGTCGTCAGGATTGGCAGACCCGCTGGGGGTTGACGGATATTTGGAGGGCGCATCACCCCGCATCTAGGGATTATTCATATTTCTCGAGCCTCCATGAGCTGCATGTCAGACTAGATGGCTTTCTTGGTTCGCCCGAACTGGTTTCGGCAGCGGTCCGATCGGAGTACTTATCGAGGACCATCTCGGACCATAACCCCCTCCTACTGGACCTTCGCTGGTTTCCTGGGACGCCGGCGGTGCCCACCTGGAAGATGCGACCCGAGATCCTCGAGGACAGTGTCTTCAAGGCGGACTTGGGGGAGAGAATATCGGATTATTTTGCGTCCAACGGCGGCTCCGCGAGTACTAGGGCGTTAGAATGGGACGCTTTTAAGGTAGTGGTGAGGGGCTACTGTATCTCTAAGAAGGTGGGCATGAGGCGCGTTATCCTGGCTGATTTAGACACTGCGGACCGGGCACTCCGCGAGCTTGAAGTTCGCCGCCCCGGACACCCGGAATTGCAAGCACAAACGGCGGAGGCGAGGGAAAGGGTAGCGGTGGAGGTCGAACGGCTCCGCTGTTTTGATTATAAGGCCTATACGGTCCGGTCTATCGCGGAGGGGGACAGGTCGAGTGCGTTGTTGGCGTGGTTGGCCAACCCTACGTGCCAGTCCCAGACGACGACAAATATGCGTGGGGCAGACGGAACCGAGGTATGCACCCAACCGGAGATCCTTAGTTGCTTCCGGCATTATTATGAATGTTTATACCGCAGTCGCTCCGCACGTGACCCAGACCGGCTTGATAATTATCTTCGCCCACTGGAGCTCCGCACAGTAGAGCAGGAAGTGGCGAAAACTCTGGGTTCCGACATCGAATTAGGGGAGATCCGCGGGGCCATTAAACGGATGGCGAGGAACAAGACCCCGGGCCTAGATGGCCTACCAGTGGAGTTCTATGCAGCTTACGCTGACCTCCTAGCCCCTCGGTTACTGGTGGTCTACAGGGAGGCGAAGAGGCTGGGGCGACTCCCGAGCTCGATGTGTGAGGCGTTGGTGGTTCCTCAAACCGGGCCGAGGCTCATCCGACCCGGGGTCCTACCGTCCCCTATCCATGTTGACGGTGGACTACAAAATATTGAGCAGCATCTTGGCCTCGAGGCTGCTGGGACATATGAGTTCCCTGGTGCATGAGGACCAGGCCGGTTTCATCCCACGGCGGAACACGACTATGAATATTCGTAGATTGTTCCGCTTGCTGGGGGAGCCATTTCTGGATGCCCCGTCCCCGGTAGTCTTGTCGGTGGACCTGGAAAAGGCTTTTGATAGCCTAGAGTGGGACTACCTCTGCACGGTGTTACGGAGATTCGGCCTCGGGGAGGGATTTGTCAGATGGACCGCGGTTCTTTATGCTTCTGCTTCGGCCAGGGTCGGAGCGGGCCCATTGATTTCATCGCGGTATCCGGTGGAACGAGGCACGCGGCAAGGGTGCTCCTTGTCCCCGCTTCTTTTTGCGCTAGCGGTGGAGCCACTGGCGATGCACCTTCGCTCGGGAGCCCACTATACGGGCTTATGGACGTCTGCGGGCCCGCATTATGTCTCGCTATATGCGGACGACCTGTTGCTCTTCCTTGAGGACCCGATCGACGCTTTACGGGGAGCGGAATTGGCGCTCACGGAGTTCGGAGAGGTCTCGGGCCTCCGAGTGAATTGGTCTAAGACCTGTCTTTTTCCGGTACGCAGGGGTACCCCCACCCCTGCGCTAAGTAGGGAGATTAGATGGGAGCCCGACTGCTTTAAGTACCTTGGGGTATTCGTTTACCACGACCAACCCGACCTCCTAGATGGGAACATTGCCCGCTGCATTCGAGCACTCCGAGGTTGCATGGACTTTTGGGCCACGCTGCCGCTCTCAGTGGCGGGACGTATCGCCCTGCTCAAAATGGTGGCGCTTCCCCGGTTATTGTATTACTTCCGAACTTTGCCGATCTGGATCCCACCGGCCACGTTTCGTCGCTTGCGCTCTATGGTGGTCGGATTCCTCTGGGGAACGGGCCGGCGGCGGGTGGCCCTCAATACCTTGATGAGGCCGAAAGACGAGGGGGGGCTCGCTGTGCCGGACTTCGAGAAGTACTATCTGGCGGCGCAGCTCCAGACCTTCACCCAGGAGATTGCCAGGGAATTCCGGGGCCCGGAAGACGGTAGAGGGACGGGTATGGCCAGGCATGTTCTCTCCTTTATAGCGCTGCGACAACGTTTGGTCCTGCGGGACTTGTCGATGGAGGAGCGGACTGTCCGACTGTGTTGGAATCGGGCCCACGCCCGAGGCCACCTGAGAACACCGTATGCGCCTGAAATACCGTTGGGGATGTTGACGGCCCTCCCCCACGGAGGGGATTGGTCACGCTTGGCGGCATGGGAGGATTCCGGTTTACAGCTCGTCGGTGATCTGTACGAGGACGGAGCGCTCCTGTCCTTTCAGGGTCTCATTGACCGCTTTGGGATCTCCCGGGGTGACTTTCTGCTGCACTCGGCCATTGTACGAGCGATCCAGGCACACTGGAAGAACGGGCAGGAGGAACCCCACTTGTCTCAGGTGTGCCAGTACGTAATGATGTCGGCGGGCACGGTGAAGGCGGTCACTTGCCTCTATGGCAGGTTGATTACCGAGGGATTGGCTCCTCTCACCACTTTGAGGACCCGCTGGGAGGAGGACATTGGTAGGGAGATCCCGGAGACGACCTGGACCCAGTTGGTGAGACGAGCCTGGAAGGGCACACGTAGCGCCCGTTTCCAGCTGGTCCACTATTATGTTCTCCATAGAGCGTACCTGACCCCGGTGAAAATCAGGCGTTATTTTGCCACGGCTTCGGCGGAATGCCCTAGATGCCCGGCTCAGGAGGCGGACCTCCTACACATGTTATGGGCCTGTCCAGGACTGACGTCCTACTGGCAGGAGGTAGCGACGACTCTGGAGGAGGTGACAGGGAGACTCTTATCATTGGATGCGGCGGTGGGGCTCTTGCACTGGTTCCCCCATACCCCCAGGAATAAAATTTCCAGTAAATTTATCGACCTGGGGCTCCTCCTTGCTAAGCGAGAGGTGACCAGGAACTGGAAGGCACGATCTGGTCCGGCAGGCAGCAGATGGCACAGTGAGCTTTTGAAGTGGGCGGCGGGAGAGAGCGCGCTGAGATATCAACTGGCTTGGAGGCAGGGTAATGAGAAGGCGCAGGAGGCCGCGTTGGAGTGGGAAATGCTGGTGCAGGCCCTCAGGGATTATTGTGCCCCCAGCGACTCTGAAAGTGAAGAAGCGACTCGCCCCGAGTCCCGGTGAACGTCAGCACTGACAATCCTCTTGCCTTCCCCGTGGGTCAAATAGCAGATCCTATGTTGATAGCTCCCTGGCGCTGGTGGTGGGGGGGAGAGGGGGTTTTCTTAGTTAGTAGACATTTTGGGGGGGAGGGTTTATTTTGGGAGTTTTAGGCTTGTTTGGAAAAGCAGATGACGGACAGTGTATTATCCGGACCAGCTCCAGCATCCTACTGACCCCCGTTGCATTTCGCCGCCCGACCCCAGGGTTGTGGGCCAGTTGGCTGTGTACAGACTTTACGGAGGGGGGCCAGAGGGCTTTATTCTGTTAATATTGCTTATGATACAATGCTGGTCGCTACTGTACTGATTTACTGATTCCTGCAATAAAAATATATTTAAAAAAATAAAAAAAAAAATGAAAGTCATCTGGACCTAACAAACAAGGTTGTGTTTTGGCTAACCAAAAATAGACCCCTACCACCCAACATCGATGGCACTATACTAAATGTCAGAAGGGTGGGTTGGCTAGGACCTCTTCCTAAGGATATAGCGGGCGATTTGGTACTTGTCAAATTCAGGTCTAAACACGTTGTTCCATTTCTCCAAACCTGGCAGCCACAAATAGGAGATGGTCCTATATCTATCTGGAGCATAAGTGACTTTTACCCTAGATCATTATATGTCCCGTTGAAATACCAAAAGCAGAGAGCAACCTTTTGACGGGCAGGAGTGGTTTTGTATCGAGTGGCCGTATCATCTCCACGTCTAACCAACTTGACTTATTATCTCGCTCTAAAATGATTAGCTGATTTCTTTTATCGACTTGATTTTATTTTAACATAAGTAATTTTGATGAAATGCACTGATGTATTTGTATGTACTGTTGCTGCTTTTATGATTTTTATACTGAAATCGAATAAAGCTAAGATTGATTTATTGATTGAAAATGTTGTACAAAATTGGGATTAGGTGTGGTTAAAAAATCATTATTATAAAAATTAATAAAACAATTGAGGCACCCGGTGTGTAGATTAAGACTTGATAATTAATGTTCCCAGTAGGGATTGATTTGGTTCTGCCACCTGAGGCGATACTGACCCATATTGATAGGCCACCCGATTGTCTGCCATATATGGGATTAGTGGGAATAATAATAAAACATTCATACCCTTCGAGGTATAATTCTTTAGAAGCCCAGGTCTCTTGGAACAAGAGAATATTGAATTTATTTATCATATTTACCCAATCCTCAGAGTTTAGTTTTTAGGCTAGGCCTGCCACATTCCAGCTTAAAACCTTCAATGTAGAAACAAAGCAATCAATTGGGTGAGACTGTAGCGCACCAGGGGCTTTTATAGACAATCTCATCAGTATCCATGCGCATCGGGCTATTAAGGTGGGTTTTATGTAAGGGTCAATCAAGGGCATCTAAGTCGGAGATAGCCGAAAAACGATTTACACACTGATGAGAAGGACTAAAAAATGGACGCTGTGTCGGTGGGCATTTATAGAAGAACCCAAGGGGTAGGGCACAAATGTTTGTTGAAAAGAGACTGTTAGTTTCCTTAACTGTAAGTATGGATCCAACAGTCCTTGGCCGTGAAAGTTGATGACAATACAGTCCCCCCTAATAGTTTTCATTGCGGGTCCCACCCAACCCACCCTGCGTACCATTAAAATTTCATGCATATCAGACCTCCTGTACCCTTTATGTTTGGCCATCCAGTCCACACATTTGTTTCTTAATTGTTCCCATGACTCTGATGTATTTTTCTCTAATGGGGGTACCCCTGCGAGAACTAACACGTATGGACAGGAAGCAGGTGGTAGATTCAAGGAGTCCTTATTTGGCCTGACTTGCCCCTTATGGCTGACCTCAGCGGTACTTGTATTAACTATCATGTTTCTTTGTACAGCATTTAGGTTAGCATTTTGGGAGGTACCAAGGCATGTTGGTTTATTGAGGTTAGTGGTGGTTGGCACCGATTTTTCAATTTGGGGGGCTAAGGATACATGATGGGACAGTTGTGCTGTAAGAGGGGGTTTTCCTGGGTATTTATCTGTCGAGTTATGTCATGACATTCCCTGCAAGCCAAACGATTTAAAAGCTTCCACACCTTATCAAAGCTCGTGTCCACAAGCTCTTTAATACGATTATACAATGTATCAACAATAATGTCAATAGCAGTGTCCCCTTGTGTAAAATCTGAGAAGGCAGTTTGTGTAGACTTCATCTGAGTTGTGTTACATTGTGTGTCCTCATCGACTACAACAATTGGGTCAATGGGGTTACAACATGGGTCACGGCTTATGATTGGGTCTGCGGTGTTTGTATTGCCCCTGAACCACTTGTTTAATGTTGAACATTGGGAGTTCAGGTGTGGGGGCTGTCTTAGTTTAGGTTTAGATTCAGAAAAGGGGGTGGTGATGAACAGTGTGTCTGAATTAAGCAGACCACTCTTACCCAGTCCAAAGATCAGGGCTTGATCCATCACCGTTATTTATCTCACTGCACCATCCCAGCTCAGAACCTGGCTATATGCAAATCAGTCTGTCCCTGGCCCAGTGCATCATGGGAACAGGGCAGACTAAACTACCAAGCCAATTCTTCACCAGAAAGGAGACAAGCTACCGGGGACCGGTTTCTGGCATTTCAGCCGTCTTCGGCCCGGCTTGCTTGAATCCTGATGGTGCAGTGAGAAAGGGACTCATGTCTGAGTATACCCTGCCACACCTATAGTGGCCAAAAAGGATTCAGAAAAGGGGGTGGTGATGAACAGAGTGTCTGAATTAAGCAGACCACTCTTACCCAGTCCAAAGATCAGGGCTTGATCCATCACCGTTATTTATCTCACTGCACCATCCCAGCTCAGAACCTGGCTATATGCAAATCAGTCTGTCCCTGGCCCAGTGCATCATGGGAACAGGGCAGACTAAACTACCAAGCCAATTCTTCACCAGAAAGGAGACAAGCTACCGGGGACCGGTTTCTGGCATTTCAGCCGTCTTCGGCCCGGCTTGCTTGAATCCTGATGGTGCAGTGAGAAAGGGACTCATGTCTGAGTATACCCTCCCACACCTATAGTGGCCAAAAACGATTCAGAAAAGGGGGTGGTGATGAACAGAGTGTCTGAATTAAGCAGACCACTCTTACCCAGTCCAAAGATCAGGGCTTGATCCATCACCGTTATTTATCTCACTGCACCATCCCAGCTCAGAACCTGGATATATGCAAATCATATAAAACAGACTAATTTGCATGTAGCCAGGTTCTGAGCTGGGATGGTGCAGTGAGCTAAAAAACGGTGATGGATCAAGCCCTGATCTTTGGACTGGGTAAGACTGGTCTGCTTAATTCAGACACTCTGTTCATCACCACCCCCTTTTCTGAATTAGTTTAGGTTTAGGGCAGGGTGGTTTCAGCGCCTTCCTCTTCTTTTTTGTCCCGCATACTTCTGGGTTGGGCGATGGGGACAAATTTACTGTGATCAAAGATTCAGTTGGGCTTTGGCAAGCTTCGGCATTGTCGACCAATCCTGTACGGTCGGACCCTTCCATATCCAGCATATTCTCTCCCATTACAGTTTGTGGCGAGTGTACAATTGCTCTATGTCTTAATGTCTGTGCCACACTTGAATTTATAATATCAGAGTGATCAACGCATGGTGTTTTTAAGGGGCCCAAAGACAATCTTCTCTCAGTGAGCTGAATTGCACTGCTCACCAGGTTCATAGCGTGTTCCAACATGGTGTCAATCGAGGTTATTTTGTGTGCTGGGGTGATAGCGTTATGTTTGCCCATTATGGCCAATCTCCCACAAATATTCAAATTAGCAAAATGCACCACTCACCACTCCTTAGCCGATTTCAAGATGTTAGGGAATTTGCCCGGCCCAGCCTCCTCCGGCCCCGGATGGCCACCTTTGGCCGGGCACGTTCTGCGTGGCAGGAGGCGTTCCGCAGCTTTGTAGCGCCTCCGGGCGTAAGCTGGATCGTCACTGGTGCACCTGGGGAGTAGTAGTTTCCTGTCGTTCCCCTCACGGCGATGGTGACAGCGTTTTCTGAGCCCCGCAGCCGTTTCCCTCACAGTGAGAGCTTGCCCAGCAGGTCCGGTAAGTTTTTTGAGTCCCACCAGAGCGCTCGGCGCTCCGCAGCTTTGTAGCGCCTCTGGGCGCAAGCTGGATCATCACTGGTGTGCCTGGGGAGCCTGGGGCACCTGGGAGTAGTAGTTTCCTGCCGTTCCCCTCACGGCGAAGGTGACAGCGTTTTCTGAGCCCCGTAGCCGTTTCCCTCACAGCGAGAGCTTGCCCAGCAGGTCCGGTAAGTTTTTTGAGCCCCCATACAGTTTTATTATTAAAAACTATACAGCACAAAAATTATAGTGTGAAAATGGCATCAGCTAGTGGATTGATTTGTTTTGATCACATTAAAGTATTTTTTACCACACACTTTAGAATTAACAAAAAACGTGCTTCATTTGTGCTTTGCTAATTCTGATATATTCTGAAATACTTGCACTGTTCATTTAAATGTTGTTGTGTGCTACAAAAAACCCTTTCCTCTAACCACAGTATCCAGCAAGATTGCAACATAAACCCTCTCACTTTGAAGTCAGAGAAAGAAAATTAAACACCAGACTTCCTTGAATGACAGAGCCTGACATTTGACCTCTGTCTTTGAATACACAGAAAACATGAAACGATAAGAACAAGATTTGCAGGCCTGTTTACAGAAAAGAGCACTCATGATAGAATACAAGGGGAGGTAGCGAGAAAATATTTTCACCTTGGGAGGCCCAAAAATGTGGGTTACAAACCACAAAGCCAATGGTAAACAAGGGGCAGAATCTATTCCAGGGGAAGCTTTCTGAATGTCCCTAAGATGTCTTTAGCAGACCAGACAGTGACACAACACGGTCTGGTAGGATTTGACCTAAAAAACAGCCCTGCTTTTTTTTATAATGCTTATATTTGTTCTTTTGATAATTCAGAAATTGCCCAAAATCTCTTGGTAATAATACACATAGTGATGGAACAAGGTGGAAAACAAACTTTTTTGTATACCCCTTGTAAAATTAAATATGCGTAACAATAATACGCACTAAATGTGTGGTTTTGAAATTAACCAACATAGAATAGAATGCACACACAAAAATACACGTGGGATACTAATTTGCATGAAATTGCCAAGCATAATTTACAAATTTTTCGTATATTGTGTCATAAAAGGCACGCATTTGTCGTAATCTAATTGAAAATTGCATGAATGTGCTTTAGTCTGTTTATTTGTGGCATAAATCATGAAAATTGGTAAGTAAAAACACGCATATGTGTTGCTTGAAGCTAGGTAAATACTAACTGAGATATTATTAGAAGGAGGAGGTAAACAGAAAGGCTTTATTTCGTAAATTTATATTTTATTTGTGTTTGTTTCTGTATTAGTTCCTAAATTGAGGCCTGTGTGAGCAAACAAAATGGAAGCTGATTCTAATTCCGAGGTGGCGGTCGAAGCACGCATGCGCCAACTGGAGATGTGAGCTGCCTGTGCCTGAGCAGTATGGGTCAAGGACAGCGTATCCTGCTTCATGGGGCACATGCCAAGTTTGTTGAAGTCAGCAAGTTAACTCGTGGGAATGGGACATCGAATAACAATTTAAAGTGCACTTCGAAGGAAGTAAAATCCGAACAATAGGACCACTATTTTTTGTGTCATAATGATGACTCCGCACAAATTGAACAGTAAAGCGATGAGGTGATGCTCATCCAACTCTAAATTGACCAATTACTGACATTTTAGGACATAGAGTTACAAATTTAGACAGATAAGTTAGTGGAAAAAGGGTATAAAAGAGGACATTTGGGACTTTGAAGGGAGCTTACTTTTTGACCTGATCTTTGCTCCCCGAGATGCTGGCAGTCTGCGCAATTTTCCTTATGGCGCAGGGACTTTGACATTTTTCTGAACTTTAACTTTTGAATGGGTGTGAAGTCATATGAGAAGAGAACATCGAGAGAGATAGAGAGGTGTATCTTTGGGAACTATTTTGTTTTTGTGCTGATGTCTGCGTTTCTACATCTGGGTAATATATGCTCTTCTTATTTTCCTAAACTGTCATGCTTATAAATAAATGTTTTGAATCTAACTTTTCTTTCAGACTTATTAATGCATAACTAAATCATTTTCTTTGAGTAAAAACGTAAAGATCATGCTAGGAAATTTAATCTCTAAATAAAAATTAAATAAATGGAGTATTAAGCAGATCTTGTTGTTCTTTAGTTAACTTGTACTAGCTGATCCATTAAAGAAATGAATAGTGGAGTGTTTTAAATCCTTATTTTAGAAAAACCATGGTATTAAAACTGCAGCTGTAAATAATGTATTCATTTTAAGTTTAGGTACTCCACTGTAGCACCATGGCTCTCTTTTTAGGTCTTCACTAAATCCTCGGAGTAGAATAAATGTGAGAGTGAATGAAAGATAAGAAGTTATGGGCCCAGTTGTGAGAAAATAGTGAATTGCTCCGTTGGTTAAAGTGATGATTTATGAAGCATTTTTGGAGCTGCGCTGCATCAGTATCACACCAGAGATCCTTTAATGCACAGATCTAATTGGAGTACCAATGCAGTACATTATAATGCAATTTTCATGACATTGTGCTTACTCGAATTGAGGCAATCTGATGGGTGCCAAGTTTGGGTTTGGAAGTGTCCAGTATGTAAATGTAGATAGCCAATTAGTCAGGGTGGAAGGAATCCTAACTATAAGATGACTTCCAGTGGTTGTTCAAACATTCCTGTGCTTACTGCACATATGTGAAAATACTCAAAAGAGAGAAAATGTAAAATACCACATATGAAGATGTATGCCATTACATAACGTATTACAGCACAGCATAAGCTAACATAACACACACTGGAAAATATGCAGAAGTTCTAAGACAAACAAGTTTTGTTTTTTAAACGACTACTTATTCTTTTGTCATTTAAACAAATGTATACATTGATCTAAATTATGAAAGGATAAGTGGAAGTTTTTAAGAAATTGTTCTCTGGCCTCTTTATAAGTACAATTTATTTGGCCTCTTTTTGAGTACAATTTATTTGTTCCTGTGCCTGAACACTGAGCTGTACTGCAAGTAACAAAGCACAATTAAAATGCAACCTTATTCATCATTATCCTTTGATACAGGTTATGTCAGGGTGCTACAGTACCTGCTGCCCTCTTGTATCCAGCACCCCTGGGAAGTGCATTTTTTTATTACCCAGGCGAAGTCTTAGTAGATCCCAATTATTGGTTTTCCTGTAATTCAGATTTTCCAACTAGGAACCACCACCTGGCATTTTTTCCAGGCAAACTGGCAGTATACCCTAGCAAGTGCTACTTGGCCTTGAAAATTAATCTGCTGTGTTCTAGGAAGTTAATTTTAAAACTGTTTCCCCTCAATTATTCCATGGAAAGTGGTACAAATAAATATTCCGAAAAACATATAATTTTCCAAAATTGGCCTAGGGGACAAAGGCTTTCTGCCTCAGAAAACCGTGTTCGTGCACCACCATACTGAACAGGGCCTGTGAATGTAACCAGCTCCTTCCTACTCGGATATTAGCAGCCTCCATGGTCTTGTGTACCAGCAGCCAAGATGGTCAAGTTACTTTGGTGAAGCCAGGGATATTAGTGCTTAATTAGTAAAAGAATAAGTGCCGGAGTCCAAAGTTTTGCTTATTAGTCCGTAGCCCAGGCTATAACAATCCTGGGTGCTGACAACCAAGGCTGCAGTCTTGATTCTCCTCATGCTCTTTAATCCACCACATTCCTTCCTACTAGATCTCAATCTTGCATGTTCTTGTTCATCCATTCTTTCTCCATTTGTCACTCTTTTTCCATCTTTCTCATCCTCTTTTACCACTTCATTTTTGTTCTCTCTTGCTTTGGGTAAAAGTCCGAGGAGGAAAAATAAGTGCTGGTTTCCCAAAATGAGTGCCAGTTGACAAATAATTTTGCAGGATGTATTTGTACTTGCACATTCTTCCTCTATTGCCTGACAATATTAATTGGAGTTAAACGTCAATTTGGCTCCAGTACAACAGGCAATTTTTGTAGGAGTCCCCCAGAATGAACTAGACAATAAATAAAACTTCAAGACATTGTGAATTGTCCACAACTTGGGTAGTGCGTACTGTGTCCTCGATGATGTGCACTCCTTGTGAATTTTATTATTGCTTGGAAGTGCAATTTGTGCGCCCGGTGATGCGCACACCTTAAACAGGCACATATATTGGCAACCATTGTTGTAAGAGTCAATTGCCTACTGCCTTCGGAACCTTCTTCTACAGCCTAGTGGTGTGCAGTCAGTGATGCGCACACCTTAAACATACTGTGTCATTTAGGAACTAGCAACATCTTTTGCACCTATACTTTTGGAGCCTTTCTTTTGCCTGATAACACACATTGCTAGCATTTTGGGATAGTGCGACACAGTGCATGTTGTCCATCTACTGTATTGAACTACACATATTAAAATAATGACACAACCTGCACACTAAGTAATTGGTGTTATGTTAAGGTATGTGATGCAGCTATAATAATGGTACTTATATTCAAAACGTGTTCAATCTCTTAGCAGGTTTACAACACTTTTGGGAATATGCAGCTAAGTATAATTCCTCCACTTTAATTTCTTCCTAGTCCGAGTCATCCTTCCATCGATTGGGAACAATAAAAAGGAGGGTTTTGAGTCATACTTAGATGCTATTGATGGGGATGATTTTACTCATAAAAATAAGTTTGTGTTATTGAAACATTGTTTGCGTACAGAGGGCTGGAAGACATTAAAGCATCTTCCACGCCACCGTGTGATGGGTGAAGGGGATGTGAAAGATGAATATGCGTCTGCACTTAAAATGTTGGCTGTGAGGCGTAAACCCCATAAAAAATGAGGTGCTAGAAAGACATACGTTTTATAGATGACATCAGTTATCTGGTGAGTCTCTGGAACGGTATGAGGGTGCCCTGAGAACATTAGCATCAATATGTGAGTACAAAGAACTTTGAAGACTAATTAATCAGGGATCAAGTAGTGGAGCACACCAATAATAGAAAAATGCTCAAACTTTTACAAACCACTCCAAATTTAAGGTTTAACAAAGTTATAGAATTAGCTGCGAACATAGAAGGCACAGCATCCTATATGACACCAATGTCTGTATCCCAATCATCCAAAGGAAGTAGTGGCTGAGTTGGGCTACAAACACAGTAAGAAGAGCAAAGCCAAGTCTAAGAAATTGAAATGTTACAGAATGGGGAGTCCCATATTGGGAAATGCAGCTTTCTGTCCTGCTATTGGCAACGTGTGCTCAAGTAGTAAGAAAAAGGGACATTTTGCCAAAGTATGTAAGTTTAAAGGGAAGGAAAAGGAAAAAGTGGTTGGCACTGTGGATAATTCTTGAGCCTCAGAATAGAGTGATGAGAGTGTTATTCGGGATGTCGAAGAACAGATTCACAGTATGGACAGCCATGTCTTGCTTGCAGATATCACCGTGGTCAAGAGACCTTATTGTCTGGTGAATGAGGGAAGTGTGTGTGTGAACATGATGGCTGACTCTGTTGATTGAAGAGGAGGACTGGAAGAACTTTCAGAACAAGGATGTTATTATAAGAAAATCTGCTAACAAACTGGTAGTGTATGGTGGAAAGCCCAGACAGGTTGTGGGGGAGATTGATACTATGGAATCTTTGAAAGGAAAAAAGTTGGGTACCACTATGTATGTAGCTAAGTATGTGTCATCTTTACTGGGTTTGTTAGAACATCTCTTACCTAATATCACTCAGATTCTTTATTTGGTAAAAAGGAGCTAAAGTATTTTCTACCTTGAATATGGCATCCGCTTACCACCAGGTCGTGTGGGATTGCAACTCTTGCATTTAACTTCCTTTGTCACACCGGAGAGGAACTTCCAATTCAAGAGGATGCCTTTTGGATTGGCCTGCACTTCTGCTGTTTTTCAGCGCTTAATGGATACCATATTTACAGGAGTGGGGAGAGTCACATGTTTCCAAGATGATCTATTGGTGTATGGGAGGACAAAACTAAGCATGAAAGGAAACTGGCTCAGGTATTAACCATTTTGGAAGAGAAGGGTTTTACCTGAAGACAGAAAAATGCTAAGTCAGAGTGGAAAGTGTGGATTATTTAGGGCACAAGTTGTCTGCGCAAGGAGTGGAACCAAAAGAGAGTTTGGTGAGGCCTATTGCTGAAGCTCCCGTTCCGGAAGTCAAAGATCAATTGCGATGCTTTATGGGCCTTATGGAATTTTATGTGCGATTCATTCCAAGCTGTGCAAAGAGAACACATTGTTTACATACAATTCTCAAGAACAGTGAAAAATATGTGTGGGATGAGGAGTGAAACCTTGGGTTTTAGGACATCAAGGGTGTGTTGGCTAAAGCCATCCCACTTAAACCGTTTGATACCAAGGATCCCAGCATTATGGTCACAGATGCCAGCCAGCATGGGTTGGGAGCGGTCTTATTGGAGAAAAGAAATGGAAAGGACGAAGTTGTTGCTATCACTAGCCGCAGCATAAAGGGTGCTGTGGTAGAGCGCGAGGCACATTTGCGTCTGTATTTCTAGAGCTCAGAATTTGAAGTTCGAGTGGACCACAAACTGTTGGTCTATCAATTTACTACAAAAAGAGAAGGTAGATCCTCATCGAGAATTGCTAATTGGCAGTGCAGGTTACAGGATTACTGTTATCGAATGGTGTATATTCCTGGTGTTAAAAATGTGATAGCTGACTGCCTCTCAAGATTGACCCTTTAAATTTGAAGGTCAGAAGTGTGAAACGTTTTGTGAGGATGATGATTAAATTGTGGTCAAGGAATTGTCAAGTGCAGTGCATGAGGATATAAGTAAGCAAGACTACTCGGAGGCCCTGCAGCAGGGCAGTACTTTGAAGAAAATAATGATTTATGTTAGGAGCGGGTGGCCAAGCCGCAAGTTGTTGGATGCCATGATGGATGTGTAGATACATATTGGCCTTGAACTCTTGGAAGTCAAGGCCTTTTTTATCGGTCAGATGTTCTAATTGTTCCTGAGAATTTGAAGACCACAGTGGAGGCCTTGACGCACAAAGGTCACGTAGGGATGAGGGCCATGAAGAGAAGAATTAGGGACATATTTTGGTGACTTGGAGGTGGAACATTTTGTCAGGCCGTCTGTGTATTGTGCAGTCAGTGAAAATACATGTTACAATTCCTAGTGGCGTGAGTGAAGTCCCTGTTCATGATAAAGCATGTTCTAAGTTGAACAATCAGGTCAAGTATGGCTTTGTGGTGGTTGACTTTCATTCTAGATGGCCAGAAGTTTAATTTGTGAGTAACGACACTTCTTGTGCAGTGAAGGGCATGCTGGAGAATTTGATTGAAGAGAAGGTGTGCTATATGAAATCATCTCTGATAATGGGCCACAATTTGTCTCCCTGGAATTTGAAGAATTCTTTTGGGGATTTGGGATAAAGCACATCACTACATCATTATATTACCCCAGGAACAATGGTCTGGTGGAGCGTTCCAACAAAGTGATTTAGGAAAACATACAATTGTCATTGGTAAATGGAGTTAAAAAATGTACTTTGGGCAATTCGCACTACACCTAACTCAGAAACCAAAGTGCTGTCTTTTGTCTTGATGCAAGGGAGAGTTCCAGGGTTAGAATTGAACTGCATTTGGATGCAGAAACAATGCAGTCTAAGGAGACCTTGGATGGTGTGAGTGACAGGATTAAGTCTGCTCAAGACAACTATGTGAGGAGTGCATCTAGAAATTTGGTTGTGACCGAAGGGGTTATGGTCCTGGTCAAGAAAGTAGGTTCTGGGAAAGGAAGGAGTTGGTTTTCTAGCCTCAGGAGTGTAAGAAAAGTGGCAACACAGTCTGTGAATGCTGAATGTTCTCCGCTGTAGGTTCCCATCAAGCAAAATATGGCCACCAAGTGACATACCTAGAACACTAGGCTGCTGCTTCGGACTAGTGCACAAGATGTCAGCCGCTGTGACATGCGAGGCACACATGTACCGAGCGCAGTGCCACTTGCCGGTTGCATGCCCTCGCAAGAAATATGACTAAGAAGGCTGCGATAATGCTAGGAACGGCTCAACAACAGCATAGAAATTGTCTTCTGGGCACAACCACACAGACCCCACGAAAAGCAATGACAACAGGACACAGATTGCTCACGTGACAAGGGACAGCTGATTAACTGCCGGAACTGCACTAGAGACGCTCCTCTGCTCTGTACGCTGAAAACTCGTCGTCAGTGAAAGAAGGCTTATACGCTGGCAGAGAAGCAGGTTACACAGCAAATAAATAATATTTCTAAGATAACATTCCACCCCACCTTCATGAGGCATACATTTCAACTGAGAACCCATTTTTGCTAGACACTTCAGTCACAAGTAAAAAACTGAAAAGGTGACTAGGGTTGTCAGCAGAATTATTCTACAAATCCTTATTTTTCATGAGGAATTACTGCATGGGTCAAAACTTGATGCAGTGCCAGAAAAGTCTGGTTAGTCAATTGCTGCACATTTCGTTTCTTAACTCAGGGCTCCTAATTAGTGCCTTAAAGTTGACATGAACAGGTACACGGTTGCCATGGTGATACTAGGACTGGCAAGAGAGAGAAAATATTATAGACTTATCAGACTTGTTAAGCCCTAGATATAAACCATTTAGCACCCCACAGACACTCAGCTCTGTCATATTGATTATGTGGAGTTGTATCACTGCTTTTTGTCTTTGTTAATTGAATGAGCTAGTGCACTGATTGACAGTATTATCAATCAGGAGTATTTTAATTTAGTTTAAGTAAACGCTGTTGGCTGCATGATAACTTGCTGTGTAAAATGTTATTTATTGAAAAAACGATTGCAGCAATAACATTATATCAGTTTACCCAACGTCTGGCGATGCCATTGCAAGAGTTTCAGAATACCCATTGACCATGTAAAGGACGGCCATTTAGATTCATTGATGGAAATTAGTCTTTTCTTAAAACTTTGAAATTCTGTTCTAGCTTCTGACCCATTTAGACACCACATAAGATGCAATAAAGAGCTAGTGTTTTTCACAATGCAATTTACTACTGACAAAATACCATAATCAAACACAGATGACAGAAATCTGTTTATGCGATACAGTCAATACTGCTGACAAACTCTTATACAGTCAGAAAGAGAGGTGACACTGTGGCTGTGGCTGTTAACAAGGTAACTACACCATCCAACGACCCTTATAAAGAACCTGTAACAATAATCAGTCCTTTAACTACAATCCACAGTGCAAAGATATGTCACAGTGGACTAGTACACTCTCCTCATGGTGACAAATAGGCTAGCAACTTTCTAGGTCCCAATAATTAACTAAGGGTTGAACTGTGTCTAACCTCGGTATTATATAGTAATGCAAATTCAAAAATAGCCCTCTTGGCCCTCACTGATACTACACCAATCAGTGGTTGTGTAGCTGATTATAGTTGGAACAGACTTGTGATATTCTACCTTTCTGATTATCTATGGTTGTGACGTGTCTACCTTCATCTCTATGGTGGGATGACATGTTTGTTCTAGAACTGTAGCTTAAGGGAATGTTAAGCATAAGAGAATGTTAAAGGGTTAGTTGTGAGTTTGCTGTTATCCTGTTTGCATGAGATTCTTTTGTGAAGACTAAACTTCCTTTTGGATATCTACATTTCAAGTTTGAGGATCTTCTTTCAAATATCACACTGGTGTAGTCAGCAGCTCTTCACAAGGATCTCAACACAGGAGGACTTTATATCTAAGGTGAGACTTTTGTATACGTATGAGGGGAAATCGCCATATCTTTCATCTGGAGCTCAGAACAGGGAGAGTGTGTCAAGCTGTGGGCTAAGCGGCACTTGCTCATCACTATTTACTATTTCTGTCGTTTTGATTCAACATTAGTGATTGGGAGCTCTCGAGGTGCATAGCCAGCTACCTTGCTCTTTTGATCTATAGCTCCGCAAAAAACTATCTCTCTGCTGTTGCTGGGATCATGTGTTTTACTCCTTTGTTAAGCTTAAGTTTATGGCGCTAGTATTCTTCATACTTTTAAAACAAAAGGTCTCGCAAAGCGTTTTGGGTTTATCATTTTGGAAGAAATTTAACTTTCAACAATCAAACACTTGGGAAATATTAACTTTTATGGTGGAGATTTGTACCGGCTTTAGGATTTACTTGCTCTGAGGTCGATGGTGATACTTGGAGCTTGAAACCATCATCGGATAAGTTAAACGGCCGTTTCTGACCTGCATCTTTCACGGTCGTTTCAGACCTGCATCTTTCAAAGTCACTTGCCTGTGCTTCCCCGTGCTCTGGAACCAATCTTCATTCTTCACCGTCATTCCGTCTTCCTCATCCCGGAGACACAAGTGGTTTGTGCATGTACTGTACGTGACGTGACGTGGGAGCAAAAATCTACGCAGCACATAGTGTACGCATCGTGGAACGCATCGTAAAGTGACGGAGGCGTAGCACGCACAACGTGGGGGCCATCTTCGGTGACAAAGGCGTAGCACGTACAGCTTGGGAGCCATTTTCGGTAACTCACATCACAAGCCTTCACGCGTTACCAAGGGGACAAGTGTGCAAGATTTTAAGATAATCCAATGCGGAACGGAAACTGGGAAGCGGCAAAACACTCAGTCTAGTAAACTCTACATATTTTGCATTTTCTCTGTTTTTTCTTTGAATTATCAACAGCGACTTGCACACTAGCGGGTTCTTAAGAATTGGAAGAATTGGTCCATTTGTGTACATTATCTTTGTCTTTTTAACAGAGTCTAGCGAGTTCTTAAGAAGTGGACCATTTGAGTACCTTATTTTTTACAGCGGCTTGCACATTCCACTAACTGTTATTCCTCATGGTATGTTTCTGCAGTGTCTCACATTTATCTCTGTGGTTCTTAGCGACTTGTGACAAAGTGTTTCGTCATCGGATCATATTGTCACAACAAGGGGAACAAGAGTAAGGAATTGTGAACTTTGATATTTGTTTTTTATTCTTATTGTACTGCTTAATAGTTTGTGGGTCACAGTTGTTTATTTTATAGTACTGCTTGGTAGTTTGTAGGATATAGTTAAATATTCCACAGCCATGCACAACGTAACGGCGGCACCATTTTTTTGGGCAAGTCCAGGGGAACCACAGATTAAATGGAAAAAATGGAAAAGTGTGTTTGAACGTTACGCCAAAGTGTGTGGCACTTCTTTAAGTGCAGAAAGAAAACTGCTCTTTTATTGCATTGCCTTGGTTCTGAGGGGCTGGATATTTTTGATCATCTTCCAGAGTTACCAGTTGCTGAAGCTAACAGTTTAAATGAGTATGAAGCCAGCATTCGAAAGCTTGATTTACATTTCTTTCCTATAGTTAGCACAATATTAGAAAGATACAACTTTGGAAAAAGGGTACAAAAGGAAGATGAAACTGTTGAAACTTACTTAACTGATTTAAGGAAGTTAGCTTTGTCTTGTAAATTTGAAGAGTTAACGGACGAGCACATCAGGGATCAGTTCATATTGGGGAGCAACATGGATAAGGTTCGGGATGAATTGTGGTTGCATGATGAGCCCACTCTCGACTAAGTCATTCTTATTGCTAAAAGAATTGAACATTCCTTAAAATGTGTTGCCATCATAAAGAAAAACGTAAAGAGCAAGGCGTCAGGCAAATCCCAAGATGGTAGGAGTAAACTACTTTCAAAGGATGAGGACAGTAAGGAGAGAAAGTACGTGAGCAATACACTACTTAGGTGTTTCATATGTGACAAGGTGGGTCATTTGGCGAATGATAAGAAGTGTCTTGCTCTTGGTAACACCTGTAACAAATGCAGAAAAAATGGACATTCCTCATCTGTCTGCAAAAGCAAATTGACCACTAAAGTTAAAGGAATTGCAGTGTTTGAAGATAATGATAGTTCGGGGAGTCATGATCAGTATGAGTGCGGTCAAATAGTATCATCAGTTTATGATGAAACAGGTAGAAAATCGAAATCTTGTCCAAGTGATCACATTAAGGTGGATGGATGTGATACTACGGTCTTGTTTGATTCGGGTGCAAGAATATCTATTGTTTCGAATTATTTTCATGCTAACAGTTTGAAGGGCAAAATCAAGATGTTTAAGCCTGACATAATTCCTTTGGCGTACGGAGGTGAGCCGATAAAATTACATTGTTATTTCTTTGGTCTTATAGAGTATAAGGATAGGATGATATCTGGTAAAATTTACATCTCTAAGAAGGGTGACAGTTTATTAAGCTGGATTCATCAAGGTGAAATGGGTGTGTATTTGGATCCCAACGCTGATCCTCAAATTTTGTTAAAAGATAGAAACATTAGTGCAGAAGCTTTGTCTGATGGTAAAATATAAGTGGTGGATAATTGCAAGTTTTCTGAGTCTCTTCAAAAAGACTTTACATAGGTTTTTAGGCATGATCTGGGATGTCTCAAAGGATACAGACATAAAATCAAGCTAAAAGATAACTCCATACCAGTTTCCGGTAAGGTTAGGAGTGTACCATTTGCGGTGAAGGAAGATATGGAGAAGGAAATAAACAAATTAATAAATGGTGGTATCATAGAGGAGGTAGAAGGGACTGAATGGCTTGCTTCGGTGGTTGCTGCCCGCAGGCCCAACGGCGATCTTTGTTTTTGCATAGACCTTCGCCAATTAAACAAGTGTGTGATTGTGGACAGATATCCCTCACCAAATATTAATGAGATGTTAATGCTGTTGGGTGGGGCAAGAGTGTTCAGTACAATTAACTTGACCTCAACATATCATCAGGTGGAATTAGATGAGGCATGTAGGGATTACACAGCGTTTATAACACCGTTCGGTACTTATAGGTTTAAAAGGATGCCATTTGGACTGATTTCAGCATCTTCAGTCTTCCAGCGTATTATGGAAGGAGTTTTGAAAGGGCTTGGAGGTGTGTGCATATATCAGGATGATGTGTCGGTGTTTGGTGATGATGTTGCTCAACATAATGAGCGACTCCGTTCTGTGTTAAGTAGGTTGAGTGATTGTATTTGAACTATCAAATTAGAAAAGTGTAGATTTGGTTTGGAGTCTCTGGATTACTTAGGACACAATGTTTCCGCACAAGGAGTCAGACCTAAAAAAGAAATTATTGACGTTATCAGTAATTTATCTGCTTCTACTTGTAAGGAGGAGTTAATGAGTTTCTTAGGCATGATTGAATATTATGCTAAATTTGTGAAGGGGTTCTCTGACATGACTTCTAATCTAAGATTACTTTTAAGAAAAGGCAAGCATTTTGAATGGACAGAAAAGTGTCAAGAAGAGTTTAGCGAGATTAAGGACAAGTTAAGTTGTGCGTCATTTCTTGAAAGTTTTAATCCTAAACTTAGATCTGTTTTGACTAGCGAAAAGGGATTAGGTGCAGTATTACAGCAGGTTGGTCCGGGTGGTGAGAGTACAGTATTGTTTCTTTCTAGGAGTCTGAAAGATGCAGAGAGTCGCTATTCCGTAGTCGAGCGAGAGTCTTTGGCAATTTTTAGGGCCATAAAAAAACTGAAGAAATTTCTATGGGGTTTTGAGTTCGAGGTCAGATCGGATCATAAACCGTTAGTTGAGATATTTGAGAAGAAATGGTTGGATTTGATATCAGGGCGCATTTCTAGGTGGATCATTGGGTTACAGGAGCATTCGTTCAATGTGAAATACATTCATGGAATAAATAACCGGATAGCGGACACTTTGTCACGTTTGGTATCATCTGGTGGTAAGGTTGAGGATGAAATCGAGGAAGAGTTTGAGTGTGTGTGTGCGATTGATGCTGAATGCATTTTGAAAGAAAAATGGATTGAACAATTGGAACAGGGTACTATCATCAAAGAGGTCATGAATTTGATGAAGGGAAAATGGTATGGTTTTAAGAAGAGTTCCGTTGACAAGAGCTCAGTTGACACAAAAACGTTTTGGTGAGTGAGGGATGAATTGAGTGTTGAGGGAAATATTTTATTTAGGGGTACTAAGTTGGTTCCTCCTTCTAGTATGAGGAAAGATATAGTGCACTTGGCTCACTTAAGTCACCCTGGTATTACCAAAACTAAGGAGAGAATCTGTTCTTCTTATTGGTGGCCAGGGATGGATAAAATGATTGAGAGGATTATTTACGATTGTGATGCTTGCTGTATGAGTGATAAGTCTAGAAACACAAGAGTTCAACCCATGATTATAACGAGTCAGCCAAAAGGTCCGTGGGTTGATGTTGCTCTAGATATAGTAGGTCCTTTGTATTTTCAGGACGCTCAAGTCTACATTTTGGTGGTCATTGACATGTTTTCTTGATGGCCAGAGGCATTCTTTTTTAACAACATTGATTCTAAAGCTACTATTTCTTGTCTTAAGTCCTTGTTTGCTAGGGAAGGCATGCCAAAAACATTATTAACGGATAATGGCGTGCAATTGATCTCAAAGGAGATGGAAACATTTTCATGTGCAGTTGGTATTGTACATCAAAAAAAGCTCTCTTTACCATCCCGAGGGAAATGGGATGGTGGAAAGATTTAATAGAGTGATTAAGGAGGTAATTAATCTGTCCAAATCATATGGCTTGGATTGGAAAAAAGTCATTAGGAAGGTGGAGGAATATAGAATTACTCCATTCAACTACAGGAAAAACACCTTTTCTTTTATTTAGAGGTAGAGCACAAAATACTTTACTAGAACCATTTTGGGTTCATGATTATGCTCAATCTAAAGGTAAAGAAGCTATGTATGATCATAAAGAGGTTATGGATAAGGTTAAAACGAAGGCTGAACAGAGGAAAATATATTTTGATAAAAGAAATGCTATAAAATCAACAAAGATTGCTGTTAGTGATTAGTTGTCATTAGACGTCCAGGTATTGTCAAGAGTAGAAAACCAAAGTTTATGCATCCTATGGTTGTGATTAAGGTTTTTTCAAATGCCATCAAGACTCAAGATCATCGGGTCTGGAATCTTAATAGGGTGTTTGTTGTCAAGAGAAAGGACAGGGTTGGTAAAGGACAGGAGTCTTACTCAGTCGAACAAAGGAAAACTCTTGAGCCAAGGAGATCTTCTAGAATTTCTAAATGTCCAGGTTATCTTAAAGACTATGTTTGAAAATGTCTGTAATGTTTTTTTCTTTAATTTCACTCGTTAATTGTATTATAATGGAGGGAGATGTGTGATATTCTACCTTTCTGATTATCTATGGATGTGACGTGTCTACCTACATCTCTATGGTGGGATGACATGTTTGTTCTAGAACTGTAGCTTAAGGGAATGTTAAGCATAAGAGAATGTTAAAGGGTTAGTTGTGAGTTTGCTGTTATCCTGTTTGGATGAGATTCTTTTGTGAAGATTAAACTTCCTTTTGGATATCTACATTTCAAGTTTGAGGATATTCTTTCAAATATCACAAGACTGCATAGTAATTCCCTGATTGTCCCTCTTAAACTCACGTAAGACAGAAATACTAATGGCCATGTCTGTCACTCAGTACTGTACCAGTCCACAGCAAAAAAACACCCACCAAAAACTAAACAAGCGTGAAATAATTGAAGAGTTCTATCACATGGCACTATTCAACGGAGGGCTTTAATTTAGTCCACCACTGTAGGGCTCAACGAGCTACATACTATTACCACTTCTTGACATTGCACAATGACATTCAGATAAGGGATAATTGTAAAAAAGTTCGTCCCAGCAGGTCTTTCCTCCCTCTTTCCCTTAGGAGTATAAATATAAACAAAAATCTCCAAATGGACAACCCCGTGTGGAAACCAGTTTAGTGGACTGCAATCATAAGAAAAACCTTAAAGAAACCTGCATAGCTGATCAAAGCTGGCAACTTACAGAAAGCCATAAACGTGGGCCTACCTTTCACCATTCTTCATCCATCACACTGCTAAGCACTGCTTCCCATAACAAGATAACCGGATCTCGGTAGTCATCACAAATGCATGGAAAAACTTCCCAGATAAGATAAAAGCAAAGACAATACCCTTCCAACCACACTACTTGCATGATGTATAAACCTACTGTGAAGCTAAATACTTCAGCACCTCACTTAGGGGTAGTAAATGAAATATATAAATGTTACGGTGCATAACAGCCCAAGGTAGTTTTAATTTGCTGTAGTCCAGGATCATGTTATGAAATCAAGGAGACTGTTGTTATTCTTATTTTGTGTGTAGCTTTTTTTGGTAAAATGACTGTCACCTTGAAGTGACAGCACCATTTCTCACATAGTGCTGCAGATATCAGAACACTGAGGGTCTTATTTACAAGTCGCTTGCACCACAGATATGTCACTTTTTCCCATATTAAGTGACGCACCAGCTGAATCTCCTGAAAAATTAGCATGTATAAATCAAAGATGGTAACCCTCTATGATTTTACCACATGATCTACCTCATCCTAAATCCGAGGTGAGAAGAGCCCAATGTCAGGGGCGGCTAGTGACATTTGAAAGTGGTGGGGCATAAACTAATTTGCATATTGCACCGCAGCGAGCGAGCGCAGCAAGCGAGCCGGAACCACCTTGCATCCATCCTTACATCATTCATGCATCCACCCACCCATCCTGCATCCATACATCATTCATTCATGCATCCACCCATCCATCCATCCACCCATCCACCCATCCATCATCCATCCTGCATCCATTCATGCATCCACCCATCCATCCATCCATCCATCCTGCATCCATCATTCATTCATGCATCCACCCATCCATCCACCCACCCATCCATCCTGCATCCATCATTCATTCATGCATCCACCCACCCACCCATCCATCCTGCATCCATCATTCATTCATGCATCCACCCATCCATCCACCCACCCATCCATCCTGCATCCATTCATGCATCCACCCATCCATCCATCCTGCATCCATCATTCATTCATGCATCCACCCACCCATCCATCCTGCATCCATCCTGCATTCATCATTCATTCATGCATCCACCCACCCATCCATCCATCCTGCATCCATCTTTCATTCATGCATCCATCCACCCATCCATCCTGCATCCATCATTCATTCATGCATTCACCCATCCATCCACCCACCCATCCATCCTGCATCCATCATTCATTCATGCATCCACCCATCCATCCTTCATCCATCCTGCATCCATCATTCATTCATGCATCCACCCACCCATCCATCCTGCATCCATCCTGCATCCATCATTCATTCATGCATCCACCCATCCATCCATCCATCCACCCATCCATCCACCAATTCTGCATCCATCCTGCATCCGTCGATTCTGGCGCTATATAAGAAATATATTAATAATAATAATAATAATTCATGCATCCACCCATCCATCCATCCTGCATCCATCATTCATTCATGCATCCACCCATCCATCCATCCATCCACCCATCCACCCATCCATCCATCCATCCATCCATCCATCCTGCATCCATCATTCATTCATGCACCCATCCATCCATCCATCCACCCATCCATCCTGCATCCATCCTGCATCCATCATTCATTCATGCATCCACCCATCCATTCATCCATTCATCCATCCTGCATCCATCATTCATAAAGGGGTGGGGATCGTGGGGAATAAACATTGCATGTAACACTGACAAACACAAATGTTGCAGAAGGGCAGCAAAACGAGTGTAAATGAGGGCAGAAGGGCAGCAAAACGAGTTGCAGAAGGGCAGCAAAACGAGTGTAAATGAGGGCAGAAGGGCAGCAAAACGAGTTGCAGAAGGGCAGCAAAACGAGTATAAATGAGGGCAGAAGGGCCAGCAAAACGAGTCTAAATAAGGGCAGCAAAACGAGTCATTAGCAGTTAGCAGTTAGATGGCCGACAAGGCTACACTCATTTGTAGCAGCGCGCCAAAAATCGCATTCCAAGCGCGTGCATAACGACGTTACTTCCTATAGTGTTTCTTTAATGAGTTAATCAGGTATTTACTTTTCTATCACCACATTTCATAGGCAAACCTGTGCTGCCTAACTGGCGATTGCTACTGCGGCATAATTTAATAAATAAAAATCACTCGGCATCTATATTTCTCAAGGTCGGATTTCACTTTCCGTGTACACTACACTTCTACAGTGAACCCGTTTAGTAAACAATGTTCCTTCATAGCACTCTGATCATACCTGAGCTGGTGTGAACGCCGGGTCTCCCTGGCCGAGCGGTTCCTTCGGGACTTGACTGTCGCAGTGTCGCCCTCTCAAGTATTCCTTCCTGGGTCCGGTCAGGTCAGGTCTGAGGTCAAGTCTTCCATCAAACGAACCCCATAAACAAACAGAGGCCGCAGTACGAGGGAGGGAGAGAGCTCTGGCCCCCCAGACAGGGGGTTATGTACCCGGGCTAGGTATTGACCAGCCAATCCTGGCGCTGTATGGTGCCCCCCCAGCCAGGATTGGCTGGGGGGGGGGGCACCATAACTGCTCGCCCAGTCGCCCTGTACAACCCCGGGGGCTGCCGCCCGCCCCCATGTCCTCTCTCTAAAGGGAAAATCAGGGGGGAAACAATCTGCGCATGCCCGGGCATGTTTGTGCCCAAAAGTCGACATGCGCAGCTTTAGCAGGCCCATCAGGCCCATCAGGCCCATCAGGCCCCCACTCCCCCTGCGCACTCCGGGAAAGTCGGGTGTCTCCCGGATTCCCGGCCGGCAGGTAGCGCGATTTATAAAAAAAATTGTATGTGGTTTAGTGGCGACGCGGTGGGTCCATGGGGCTTAGTGGGGCTACGCCCCTAGGCCCCAATGGACGCACTGCTCCTGGAAATTCCTCTAAAGACTTCAGATGCAGGCTGAGCACCAAGACGGAAGCTAGAAATTGCAGCGTTCACTACAATTTCGGTAGCCATCGTCACATAGCTGCCGAGTTTCCCAGTTGCGTGCGTGAGATATTTAATCAAGTCCATTTTTTTCTTTGAATTCTGGGTTCTTGTCCTATTTTATAATATGGAGAGGGGAAACAAGCATAAGTCTCAGAATTCTACTATAAAACAAGTACATGCGTGAGTAGCTTACCCAGTCCGTGATATTTCTTTCCATTCTGGGTTTTGTGGTTCTGATTTGAAAATAAGCGGGGAAAAAATCCCAGCACGTGAAAGAGAGAAAGCGCGGACTGGCTGAGTTGCTCATGCTAAGTTTCAGGTTCAGGTTTTTTCTTTGAAACTGGTCCTGTTTTATAATTAAATTAAATAAGTCTCAAGTCCCAGAATTCAAAGAAAAAACTTGGAGCAGCACTTCACACATGGACCTGGGAAATTTGAAAAAGCTGCACATGGAACTGGGAAAATTGAGTGTTCTCCCTAAAAATAATGAGGGACTGTTGTTAGGAACTGTGCATCCCTCAGTTGTGAGAGTGTTTTAGATGTTACTAATGGCAGTGTGTCAGGAACAAATTAATGAGCTTGTCTTTAGGAGGGCAGAGCTCAACATTTCCTAGGCAGCTCGAGTACAAGGTTATTTGTTGTGACAGTGACATCTGCAAATAGACAATCTACGTGCTAATGTGGTAGAAAGGTGAACACACTCACTGTGTATGTTCACCTTTCTACCACATTAGCACGTAGATTGTCTATTTGCAGATGTCACTGTCACAACAAATAACCTTGTACTCGAGCTGCCTAGGAAATGTTGAGCTCTGCCCTCCTAAAGACAAGCTCATTAATTTGTTCCTGACACACTGCCATTAGTAACATCTAAAACACTCTCACAACTGAGGGATGCACAGTTCCTAACAACAGTCCCTCATTATTTTTAGGGAGAGCTCTCAATTTTCCCAGTTCCATGTGCAGCTTTTTCAAATTTCCCAGGTCCATGTGTGAAGCGCTGCTCCAAGTTTTTTCTTTGAATTCTGGGACTTGAGACTTATTTAATTTAATTATAAAACAGGACCAGTTTCAAAGAAAAAACCTGGACACGAGTAGCACATCACGCAAGAACCTCTATCTGGAGCATGAACCTGAAACTTAGCATGAGCAACTCAGCCAGTCCGCGTTTTCTTTCTTTCACGTGCTGGGATTTTTTCCCCGCTTATTTTCAAATCAGAACCACAAAACCCAGAATGGAAAGAAATATCACGGACTGTGTAAGTGTAGTGATGGCATGTTCCTTTAATTGGAATGTTATATATGTAATTGGAATGTTTGGATGCTGGGCAACAGTAACTGGTGGATCTTGTGTATTCTTGATGTACCTTTACTGGAGCTGCATGCATTCCTTCTCTCTCCGGATTAAATACTTGTTCTTACCTATAACTACTCTCTGCTTCCTGCTTCTTCATCCTAATGAGGTCACTACAATTTTGGCGACAAGGATGGCGACATGAATGACTAAAAGACCTATTTTGGATGAAATTTTCGTTGGGACTTTATTGTGGCTGTTCTATTTTTAATCATCGTGTGGATTCATTTAATCTTTACTGTGGAAATTCGATTTAAAAGAAGACTAGCAAGACAGACTACATGATTTGGGGAACATTTGCGCTACTTGGGAGCTTTTGCGCTGCTCGCTTTCATTTCGCTTCTACAGGAAAGAAGTCTTTGGGTAACTGAAGCACGAAAGGTCCCGAGTTACCCTGAGGGAGCACCTGAAGCAAGTGAGTGTTTGGACTTCGCCAAGATTGCTGGATTTTCAAAGTAAAGTAATTCGGCAAAAGGTGTTTACCTTTGAAATCCTGGGCATCGTTGACATCCTCGAGCCACGCAGCACCGGGATTCTACTTCGGAACGCCTTTTGGAGCATCGGAACGTCATCTGCTGTTTGGATCGTCAGAAGTTTTGCGGAGGAAGACGTCTTCACGCATGGAGGGTGACGTCATCGCGCAGTTTTGACGGCGGCGGCCATCTTTGAAGGTTGTTACATCGGATCTCCATGGCAACGTCTTCACGCATGGCGTATGACGTTATCGCGCACGTCTGACATCGTCAGTTTTGACGGCGGCGGCCATCTTTGCAAGAACTGTATCGCGTTTCCATAGCAACCCTTCACGAAGATCGTATTTCACGGGTTTGAGCCCATTTCGAGTGTTTTAGTTTTTCTTTCCTTTGACCATCTCTCTTCTTTGTTGTGGAAAGAGCACATCTCCCTCTGTTGTACACTTGGAAAATACAGTGTTCGATTACATCGAACTCAGGAGAACAGTTTCAGTTTAAGGTACTTTCAGTACAGCAGTTGGATGTGGGGAACATTACTGGAAGAAAAGGAACTTTGCGTTGCTACGCACAACCTTCAAGCAGGAAAGTGCTCACCGCTGGTGCGCACAGCATTCAAGTTACAATTTTCTCTTTTTATTTTATGTGGTCATATTCTCTTTTTCTCTAATGGTACAAGAGACATGCTAGCAGAAGAAATTTCACGAGGCTCATGAAGTGTTACATAAAAAGGGAGGGGGAATGTATGTAGCAGAGGTTTCAGGAAGTTTAGGAAGTTCTTGAGGTGTTAGTTTATGAAGTTCCTGAAGTGTTTGTTTATTTACTAATTCATCATTCACGTGGTGAATATTTTAATGTCACGTTGTGGTTATTTGAGTGTCTTAATTTCATGAGGTGTTTTAATTTCAAGTAGGAGTAGTTTAATTACTGACGTTTCATTCACGAAGTAGTTATATTTGCTGGTTCATCATTCACGAAGTGGTTTTATTCATTAATTTTTCTTTCACGTTGTGGTTAGTTGAGTGTTTAATTTGAGTCTGACCGATGTGCAAAAGTAACTGTGTCGCAGAATAACAAGATGGAGAAGGGATTAGTTACCAAGGTGGTTGAGAAGAAAGCAGGGTATAAAGATAAGTTGGAGGCAGGAAATGGTGATTTTTGTTTTAGGAAGGAGTGGGAGGGTAGTGAAAGAAAGAAATTTACTGAGGGTGGTGCAAATAAGAAATTTAGTGATTTTAGGTGTAGGAGTTATTCACATGCCGCTACTCTTGTGGTTGGGGGTGAGTTCACATGTTCTGTTCTCACATGTTCTGTTCTGTTCACTCAGGAAGATGCGGAATTTACTAAAATTAATTTTAGTGTGTAAATTGTTGGGTTCAGAGTGTTATGAATTCTTTATAGTTTATTTATGATTTTTATGTTCTTTCTGTTTCTTTTATTAAGAAGGAGGATGTGTAGTGATGGCATGTTCCTTTAATTGGAATGTTATATATGTAATTGGAATGTTTGGATGCTGGGCAACAGTAACTGGTGGATCTTGTGTATTCTTGATGTACCTTTACTGGAGCTGCATGCATTCCTTCTCTCTCCGGATTAAATACTTGTTCTTACCTATAACTACTCTCTGCTTCCTGCTTCTTCATCCTAATGAGGTCACTACAGTAAGCTACTCACGCATGTACCTGTTTTAGAGTAGAATTCTGGGACTTGTATGCTTGTTTCCCCTCTCCCTATTATAAAATAGGACAAGACCCCCAGAATTCAAAGAAAAAAATGGACTTGATTAAATATCTCACGCACGCAACTGGGAAACTCGGCAGCTAAATTGGAATGAACGCTGCAATTTCTAGCTTCCGTCTTGGTGCTTAGCCTGCAGCTGAAGTCTTTAGAGGAATTTCACTTAATTGTTATACTCACGAGGCATTTCTTCGACTTAATCCCTAAATCCACCACACACCCAAACGTGCCCACACTTACTCCACACAATAACCTGGTAATTGTTCCTATTACAGCTTTTTAAGCACGGCTACTCTGCGGAATTGCAGCCTTCTCGGTTTTATTGATGCGGCCCTCTCTTCCTCTACGCCCCAGAAGCCCTTGCGGCCGCAGAGCGGTAAACAAGCGCGGCGGAGCCGGCAGGACGGCGCGATAATGGCCGCTAAACAATGCCTGCGTAATACAAATAACAGATATCTCGCGCAGCGCGGTAGCGCCGAAGGGAAGGTGAGTATTACCTCTCCGCACTAACCTGCTCTTTAGTCAGGATAATGAGGTACTTTCAGCGGCTGGGGATTTACGGGAAGATTCCTTTCCTTCTGCTCTCCTGTCTCTGACTGAGTTAGTCCTGCGTTCTGAGTGGCTACTAATACTGAATTTGATTTGTAAGCAGTGGGCGAAATTCTGAATTTCTTTCACATAATATAAAAAATGTGTGCAATTGTTTGCAAACTTGCACTTTTTTTGTACTTGGGCCAGGGCCGGATTGGCTACCGGGTGTTTTGGAATGCTGCGGAGCTGGCAGAAAATGTCTTTATGCGTTCTTGCAAGATAATTTATGTGCAAACCAGTCTCATTTGGGTGAAAATTACCCCCAATAATGTGCACACAAAATGGCAAGTCATTTTGTGAAATTCAACAAACGCATACATTTTAAATTTTGTGACACATAACCCACGTAAAAAAACATTCCCCCAGTCATAGTTTTTGTTTCTTGGTCAGCGTTACAAGAAAATTGACAAAGTTAGCACACCTAAAGGAATTTTCCCTGTTCCCATATCGCAAAGAAAAACCTGGCAAGATTTGCACTGGACAGCTGGTCAGAAAGATGGAAAATAAATGGGCGCACATACATCACTACTGAACATTATGCTTCTTTCTAAGAAGTTTCAAGTTTCTTTATTTTTGCATAGTTAACTAAAACCATTGCAATGCTACCCCGTCGATGCTGATGACGGCCCCCAGCCGTCATGCACTACGGTGGGCGTGTGCTGATGACGGTTGGGGGACGTCATGAACCCGCCCACTCGCGATTCTGCCGCCCAGGCGCAGAATCGCGGCCGTGCCCAAGGGGTTAAAAGAATAACATTTTAAACAGACATTCAATATGATTTCATCCACCTTTGCTGCCTTTATGGTTGTTGTAATTATAAAAGGAAGAAAAAAAACTTCGGATAAAACCAGTTAAAACCCAAAGGTAGAAAATTCTTTACAGTTTAAAATCAGAACTAATTGTAGCTATTAATGAATGTCATTAGCTCGCTGGAAACTCTAAGAAGGGAAACGTGGATTGGAAGGTGGTTCTTGTAAGGGTTGGGGCACTAGGCCCCCATACACCTAGAGTGACCACAGGGAGTTATTATTTAAACTGGCCCAGGGCACGTGCGCCTGGCCCCTTTTATAAGAAAGGTCACATGTCCTGTGAAAGTCAGAACCCTAAGAGTGGTTGGTGGAAACACATTACTGCTTAACACTAGAACGTGACCAGTTGGTCATTACATCCCTCCCTTCTTTAATAAAAAATGGGACCAGAAGTCCAATTTGTGGGAGAGAGCAAAATGACAAAAACAACAACTTCACTGAGTCCATTGAAGTTGCTGGTAGGACAGGATAAGTGGACAGGTGCAGCTGGGAGTACCAGGCATCAGGGCACAGCTCTGATGTTTTAACCAGACTACTCTGGGCACAAATGGCAGTGTAAATGAAGTCTGGATTTGTCGCTCGCCAGTCCTAGTTGTTACAGTCTAGCTGGGCACTGGGGGTCCTGTCCCACCTGGTCTTATTACATGGAAGTCTATGTACAATGTTCGCTGTTCCATTTGGAGCAATAGCGAAGTCTGTAGCTGAGACGTCTTCAAAGGTGTCTTGGCTCTGTGGCTAACAATCCTCCAAAGACATATAACGTACTGGCGACTGTTGAAGATGTTACCTCCTATGCCTCTGTGCTTCCAGCTGCATGATGGTGGAGTAACTTCCGTCTTCCTTCTCTTCCTTCCTTCCTTCTCTCACCAGAATTCCCCTCTCTTACTAGGATTCCCCTCTCACACAAGTCTCCTGAGGTCCTCTTCATCAGGCTTCCACAGGACTGTGTGAACTGCACCCTGTCTCTCCAATGCTAAAGGCCCATGGAGGAATCACTACGAGACCCACCTTCAAGGTACTCGCTCCGCCTCACAGGTAGTTGTTTCCAGGTTGGGGTACTCCTGCCATACTGACTCTAGTGCACCTGCATTAACAGGGCAGTCCTTGGGGTAGCCAGACTCCAACCAAGACCTTTGTGCGACTTGTGACCTGCTGGGGAGCTGCTGCAGATGCATCTCTCATGTCAGGATTCCTCTTTCACTGGAAATCCCTGAGGCCCTTGCCCCTGGATTGCCACTAGATGGTGTCAATTGCTCGGATCCCCTTTTAAGCCCCACGACCTAGACTGAGGGGAATGCTGGGTGGTAGGAAATTTGTGCCGGCGCATTGATCCCATACAGAAATATGAGAAAAATGTGATTTTCTTTTTTAGCTAAATTTGAGATTTGCAGGGGATTCTGGGTAGGAAAATGTTGTGAGATCCACGTAGGTCACACCTCTCTAGACTCCCTGGGTGTCTAGTTTTCAGAAATGTCTGGGTTTGGTAGGTTTCCCTAGATGGCCACCAAGCCCGGGACCAAAAACACTGGTGACTACCTCGCAAAACCAGATAGTCTTGTCTTGTGATCGATCATTTTTAAAGTCTCCGCAGTACGTTTTGGGCCATTTCCTGTCGCGTACATTTCCTGTACGTAATGGGACCTAATAATAGGTACCATTATTATCAGGAGACGCTGTGCGATAGGAAATTTGTGGCGGCTTGGTGATCCCACACAGAAAAGTAAGGAAAACGTCATTTTTTTTAAAGCTAAATTTGAGGTTTGCAGGGGATTATGGGTAGGAAAATGTTGGGAGATCCACGCAAGCCACACCTCTCTGGACTCCCCTGGGTGTTTAGTTATCATAAATATCTCGGTTTGGTACGTTTCCCTAGATGCCCGCCAAGCCCAGGACAAAAAACGCCAGTGTCTCCCTCTCAAACTCAAGTCTTTTTGTGATTGATAATTTTGAAATCTTCGAAGTATGTTTTGGGGAATTTCCTGTCGCGGGCACTAGGCCTACTCGCACAAGTGAAGTACAATTTTTATCAAGAGACTTGGGGGGATGCTGGATTGGTGTAAGTCTATGGCTCCCTGCAGATTCCAGAACTTTCCATCATTGAAAAGTTAGGAAAATGTGTTTTTTTTAAACAAAATTTGAGGTTTTCAAGGGATTCTGGGTAACAGAACCTGGCGATAGCTACACAAGTCACCCCATTCTGGATTCCCCTGGGTGCCTAGTTAAAAACAATTTACATGTTTGCTAGGTTTCCCTAGGTGCCTGCTGAGCAAGGTTCCAAAATCCACAGCTAGACACTTTGCAAAAGAAAAGGATCCGTTTTCACGGGAAAAATGTGATGTGCCCAAGTTGCTTTTTGGGCCGTACCCTGTACACAAGTGAGGTACCACTTTTTTCAGGAGACGTGAGGGAACACAGAGTAGTAGAAGAAGTGTTATTACCAATTGGCTTTCTGTGCATTTCTGTATTCCAAATTTAAGACAATGTGTAAAAAAGGAGTCATTTTGAAAAAGTTCCTCTAATTCGCATGCTAATGCTGGTACCCACAATTTTGGAGATGTGCAAATAACCACTGCTTCTAAACTCTATGTTTTATTCCTATTTAGGACACCTATAGGTTTCCTTTATACCTATGTTTCACTCTTTATATTTTACCAAATGGATTGCTAAATACCCAGTGCACAATGGAAAACCATTGCAAGGTGCAGCTCAGTTATTGGTTCTAGGTAACTTTGGTTCCTGTTGCACCTAGAAGTATTATATATCCCTGCAACCAGAGGGGTCCAGCAAACGTAACGGTATATTGCTTTAAAAAATCTACCATACTTGCAAGAAGTTACAGGTGAAAATGTTGGTACAATTGGCTGTTATTTTTTCAACCCCATTTCAATATTGTTTTATTTTAACTATTAGTTTCTATAAGAAAACCTTGAAGGATCTACAGAATTCATCCTTCGCTGAATTCAGACACAAAATATAGGAATAATAGCGTATGTCCCTGTAAAATTCCAAAACTGAGTAAAAAATGTAGGTTTTCTGACAAAAGTCTGCCTGTTCCTGAATTCTAGGAAGATAGTGATTTTTGGGACAACATAACCAACCCTGGGGACAGGAAGCTTTTTTTCCAGTTAAGATCAGGTGCTCTGCCATTGAGATCACTGACAGGTAGGTGGAGGAGTTCCTCCACCTCATGTTGTCCAGCCTGTGGTGCATTAAATGAAAGTATAGGCCACTTTTTATTCTTGTGCAAAGCTTATGCCACCTCGAGAAAAGTCTGGTTAGTCCCTGTTTGCAAAAATTTAGGGACATCCAGGGGTGTCGAGGCCTTATGAATCATTTGCACTTTCACCCATATGCCTGTAGTCCTAGCAACAGCCAAGTACCTGGGGTGGGCATGGTCTATCAGACGGAGGGCTCTTCTCTAGAGTACATCGATTGGGGTATCCCCTCTGGCATCTGTGTAATCATGTACCAAAGTTTTATATTGTTTTTTATTTGTTCTTATTAATTGTCTATGTCTGCACAATTTCTCTTACAATTACTGTATTAATGAGGAAACAATTTTTAAATGTATGTTTGTGTTTTTATGAGTATAATCCTCGAATAAAGCTTTTTGATGATGATGATTTTAGCACCACAAACCCTTTGTTGATAACATTTGCAGGGAAAAAAACAGACGCATTCTTCTGCAGCACTTTTTTCCCATTTTCCCTAAAAAAACAAAAATGTAGCTATATTTTGGCTAATTTCTTGGTCACCTCCAGGGGAATTTACAAACCCTGGGTACCTTTAGAATCATCTGGATGTTGTAAGAAAAGGGACGCAAATTTGTCATGTATACGTTAGGTGGACAAAATGTTACCGGGGCCTAAGCGCAAACTACCCCAAATAGCCAAAAAAAGGCTTAGCACTAGGGGGAAAGGCCTAGCAGGGAAGGGGTTAACAGCAGACAATGCCCTTCCCTAAATTCATAATGTGGGGCTGTAAACTGGTAGCCAAAGGGTTTGGGCTGCAGGGAGTTGAGGCTACTTGTCCCAAGGACAAAATATACATTTTTTGTAATCATTTCCAGCAACCCTCGGCAATACACTCCTTGACACTTCACTTTAATACATTGCCTTCTCTTTAAAAAATACCTGATAGGGCCAAGATGGCGGAGTGAGAGAAACGTGCTCTAAGGTCCCTCCGCTCTGGCGAAATCGTCTGCTGCTTCAGCACCCGAACACATACAGGGTGTGGCCAACTCCAGGTAGTCCCCTCAACCCAGCTGGACCAGCGGAGGCTCTCGGATGCCAGAGGGAGATGCTAGGCCACATCGGTCTGCGGAAGCTTGGAGCCGCTGGTCTGGGCTGAGCAGAGGGTGACGGTGCTGGAGCCTAGTGCGCCCCAGATCGGAGGGCGAATGCTGGCCCTATGAGACAGGAGGACAGCGGAGGACGGCTGGCACTGGTGTTGACCCTTCCTGCCTCGTGGTGGCCCCTGCGAACGGGGGTTGAACTCCACTGGGGACCCATCTGAACGGCCTGAGGGAGAGCGAGTGACCTCACGGCCTCCCAAATCACAGAACAGCAAAGACGGTGGTAACAGTAAGGCGCCACAGCCCCGGAGGCACAGTCCGACTACTCACAAGAGAAACCGGGGGCGCGTTTGGCTTGGGAGGTGTCCTCTCTCTCCTCTTGGGCCCTGGGTGGCCTGGACCCTGCGTGACAGCCCTGGGCCTGATGTTGAATCGGGCCTAGAAGACTTGAGGCCTCTGGTGTGCTGGAGTGCTTGAGAGCCGCCCCACCTCAGGTCAGTCTTTAGGAGCCTGATGAGTAAACGGCGGAGAGGGGTTGGGGGCTGACAACCAGTGGAGCGCTCTGGGACCAGCCTGAACTTTAAGTGAGCACGACCCCCGTCCCATCCGTGAGGACAGCTAGGTGGGGCCTACATGGGCTATTCCTGGTGAGCAGCCCGCCAATACTGCTTTGGATACATGGCCCAGGTGGGCCTAGACTGCACTCTGGCCCCTGCTGCCTGAAGGGTGGACTTACTTTGCGGGAGAGCACTGGCGTGTGCGCCGCCTCCTGTTCTCCTTTGGGAGCAGGTTCGCTGCAGGCCCTCCAGCAGGCGGCGGGCCCCTCCTTGACCTGGGACTTTACCTACAAATCGATTGGGGTCGGCCTCAGTGTGGGGTTGGTGACGCACTAAAAAGGATTGCTCCCTAAAGGGCATGCCTACCAAGCCCTCCACTTCATTACTGGAGGAGCGTTCTAGCTTCTTGAGTTGCCCACCGTCCCCTGATGATGCTGGGGGTGCGTCTCCAGTTACCCGTGCCTACCTGGAGACCCTGTTCTCCTCCCACAGGCAAGACTTACAGACAATTAAGAGGCACTTAGAGCAGGACCTACAAGGGGTCTGGAAAGAGATCTTGGAGAAAGAGTGGACACCCTGGAAAACCATGAAATAACCAGAGACAAAGACATCAAACAGCTCAGGCAGAAACTCTTCCAACTTGCAGACCAGCAGATCAATCTCCAGGCCCATATCGAAGATCTTGAAAACAGGTTGTGGTGCAACAATTAAATCCGCTGCGGAGGCTGAGAACATAGCGGAAGATGTCACAACCCTTTTTGCCTAGATCCTGACAGACATGCAGGCATCGGACATCCGGCTGGACAGGTTCCACCGAGTTGGTCTTTGTAGATCTGCAAATTCACTGCCCTATTCATTTTGGCTTGTGTACACAGCTTTCACCCTGAATGAACGTATCCTTCCAGGGGCTAGGGACACTAATCCTGTGCAACTTCGCGGCCACCCCCTTCAATTGTTCCAAAACCTCTTGTTGATCACACTCCAGAAAAGGTGGGAATTTCACTTGGTGCCAACTTTTTTTCAATATCATAACATCACATACTCCTCGGGTCATCCCTTCCGCTTAATTTTCACCTTGGAGGGGAAACTTCAGCAACTTTGCTCCATCAGGTCGGCTTGGAACTTGCTGCAGATCGAGGCCCCGGAGGGCCCCTCATGTGGCGCAGCGGCGCCGCCCTGGGGCAGGTCGGCGGTCGCGATGGCAGAGGAAATTAGAGGCAAGGGTCTCACGAGGCCTGACCAAGCTACAATCATCGAAGAAAGGGATGGGGTTCTGGAGAATCTTGCAGGGGACTCAGCATCGCAGGATGCCATTTGAGATACTGGGGCAGCTCCTATATCGCTGTTTATGTGCTTTTTAGAAGCTTGCCGGGGCAATGAAAGGGTGGACCATCATTGAGATGACTGCCCAAACATAAACCCCAATTTATGTCTACTTCCTTGAGTGGCACTGGTCTCGCAGAATGTCTTGCCCCTTCCAGAGACTCTGTTCTTGTTATTTCCTCAACTTTTTCTGTTAGTTCTGTTTCATGTTGGGATTGTTGCGGGTGTACCATAGCCTGCGATTCTAACGCTATGCATGTTGATGCTTCAACACCCAGGGGTTTCCTTCCACCCTAGCTTACAGCGCAGGGTGCGACAGGTCTGGGCAGGGAACTCTAGCATAGACATGATTTACCCTTAGACAATAGGTGACTCCTTGAAAGTGATTTCCTTGAATTTGAAGGGACTTCAGGGCTCGAACAATCCACTTGCCCGTTCGCCTCTCCTGCACGTCTGGGCCCGGTAGCCACGACGTTGGCCAATGAAGGTAAGCAGCTTGTGCCTGAGGCCCAGCCAGGGTTCCCTAGCCCCCCAAGATGCGGAGACCCCCGAGCCTTGCATAGGCAGGCGGGAGCCCTACCGTGAATGCTCGGATGGGCATATGGGAGTCTTTTAGGTCCCAGCCACCTGGTCGCACCTTCCCCCCGGCCATCTGGTCGCACGCAATGTTTTCCAATGGGGCGACCAGATGGCCGGGCTGCCCTGGAAGTCCCCAATGAGGGCTCATTTGCGTCCCCGATCCCAGCTAGGGCTCCAGGAGGTCAGGCGCATCCGCGCCTATGGTCCCCTCTGTCACTCTGTGTGCACAGGTTACCAGAAAGTGGTGTAGCTTTTCTCCGGCTTACTAGGGTAGGGTATGCTGGGACACCCTTCCTGGGCTGGCAGTTCTTTGCCGGTGACCAGATGGGCTATGCTCAGACAACACCTCTCCTCCGTCTGGGGGCTCCAGCCCACGGCGTGGCACAGTGCCCGGGACGGGCTCCATGGGTCCCGCGCAGTCCTCCCCTGGGTGTCCGGTCCCCGGAGCTCCGGTGTTCCTCCCTGTGCCTGAGGCCCAGCCAGGGTCACCGAGCCCCCATGGACGCAGAGCCCCCGAGCCCTGCGTGGGCGGGCGGGAGCCCTACTGTGAAGGCTCGGGGCGGGCAGAAGGGGGTGCTTTCGTCCCGGCCATAAGGTCGCATCTTTCCCCTTGGACATCTGGTCGCACGCAATGCTTTCCAACCAGATGGTCGACCTGGGAGGGTTTAAGGTATTCCAGATTCGGACAGGCGCGCAACCAAGTAACCGCAAGGTATTGTACTGCTAGGGGGTATCAGAATCCAGGCAAAAGGGCGGGCGATAATCCCTCGTAACCGCTCAAAGGTGGATCACAAAATCCACACAAATTTACACAAAAACAACAAAACCCCTGCACTGGGAAACCAACAATAATGTCTGAGTGATTTCTAGTTATTGTAGCATAAGTAAAATGTGCACATCGAAAGTTTCTCAAAGTCAATAGATTGCAAAGTGCCGAGAAAGGAATTTCAATGAAGTAGAGTTCTTGGTATAAAACACCGGTTTATTGTTCCTCTTGTACTGGCCAACACGTGTTTCATCGCAGGGAAACAGACTGCGAATCTTCAGGTCCTCTTGAAAGAAAGAACCGGAAGTAGTTCCCGGCGCCGTTTTTCAAAGACCGTCTTTGAAAAACGGCGCCGGGAACTACAGGAGGGGGAACAAATCCAGTCAGGTGTATCCGCCTGTCTACCCTAATTTGAGCGCTACTGCTTCAATCTCTTCTCCTCCCGGTTATGGCCTCCTTACGACTACACTAAGGAACCATCAAACTACGCGAGTAAAGTTCATCACCCATATTTCGCCCTTTCGGGCGTCGGCCACAACACCACTTCCGGTTCTTTCTTTCAAGAAATTCCTTTCTCGGCACTTTGCAATCTATTGACTTTGAGAAACTTTCGATGCGCACATTTTACTTATGCTACAATAACTAGAAATCACTCAGACATTATTGTTGGTTTCCCAGTGCAGGGGTTTTGTTGTTTTGGTCAGATGGTCGACCTGCCCTGGAAGTCCCGATGGGGGTTCATCCGCCTCCCCGATCCCAGCCAGGGCTCCAGAAGGTCAGGCATGTCTGTGCCTAGGGTCCTCTGAGTCTCTCGGTGCGCACGGGTCCCCAAAAAGAGGGGTAGCCTTCCTCCGGATTACTAGTGGGCAAGGGTACGCCGGGACACCCCTCCCGGGCTGGCTGTTCTCAGCCGGGGACCGGATGGGCTATGCCCGGACAACACCTTCCCTCCATCCGGGGGGCTCCCTCCTCCGGCCCACGGCATGGTAAAGTGCCTGGACGGGCTTCATAGGGTCCTGGGCAGTCCTCCCCCGGGCGTGTGGGCCCGAGAGCTCCGGTGGACCTCCCCGTGCCTGAGGTCCAGCTGGGATCCCAGTGTCCCACGGGAAGCGGAGCCCCCGAGCCCTGCAAGAGCAGGCGGGAGCCCAACCGCAAAGGCTCGGGGTGGGCAGATGGGAGTCCTTTCCTTCCCGGCCATCTGGTCGCACCTTTCCCCACGGCCATCTGGTCGCACGCAATGCTTTCCAATGGGGTGACCAGATAGCCGGGCTGCCCTTGAAGACCCGATGAGGGCTCATTTGCCTTCCCGATCCCAGCCAGGGCTCCAATAGGTCGCGCGCGTCCGGGCCTAGAGTTCCCTGAGTCTCTTGGTGTGCACTGGTTCCCAGAAATAGGGGTGGCTTTCCTCTGGATTAGTAGGGGCAGGGTACGCCGGAACAACACCCCCCGGGCTGGCGGTTCTTTGCCGGGGACCAGATGGTCTATGCCCGGGCAACACCTCGCCTCCGTCCGGGGGCTCCCTCCTCAGTCCCACGGCTTGGCAAAGTGCCCAAGACGGGCTATATGGTTCCCGGGCAGTCCTCCCTGGGCGTGTGATCCTCTCTGTGCCTGAGGCCCTGCCGGGGTCCCCGAGCCCTGCGTGGGCCGGCGGGAGCCCTACGGGGAAGGCTCAGCTCAGGGCAGGCGGATGGGAGTCCTTTCGGTCCCGGCCATCTTGTTGCACCTTTCCCCTCGGCCATCTGGTCGCACGCAATTCTTTCCAATGGGGGGAACAGATGGCTGGGCTGCCCTGGTAGTCCTGATGGGGTGACCAGATGGCCTGGCTTCCCTGGAAGTTCAGATGAGGGTTAATTTGCCTCCCCGATCCCAGCGGGAGTTCAGGTACTTTGTCACCTAGTGTGCATGGATTACAAGAAAGGGGGGTAATTTTCCTCCGGATTACTAGGGAGAGGGTCGGTCAGACCTCTGTGAGGTCTGGCGATGCTGAGACGGGAGAAGGCAGCACCTGCCTGCCGTGGCCCCCAGGGGCCCGGGTACGCACCTGCCTCTCAGCCCCTTCCTGATGGTCCTTTTTCTCTGAGTCTGCTCACCCCGGGAGCAGGCAGGGACGCTAAGCCAGAATACCCCCTGCGCAGGGTGGCCTGCCAGGGGATGCCACAGTCATACTCTGATCCATTGGGCACTCTCGGTCCATTTAGGGATGGACTGCTTGGCCAGCCTCAGCTGTTGTTTCATGCAAAGAGCTTCCACCCCGCATGGACCGTCCGACTCGAGGACCTGCCGCCTGGCAGGAGGCCCTTTACCCATCAGAGCGAAGCCCGAGTGGCCCTGGCAGCTGTTAGGAATCAGCTCTCAGTCCTCTTTCTGTGACCATGTTTTGCTATCACATGACCTACCAGTTGTAGACATAAGCCTGTCCTACCTTGCTGTCAGTGCTCATTATTGCTAACCTGTGGGTTCTGGATTTCCTGGTTCCTGTGTTGTTTGGATTGTTTTCGCTGTTTCTCACGGGCTCGTTATTTCCATTTCCTTGGGGTTCCATGCTGGGGCCCTATTTGAGTCTTTTCCCTTCCTTCCCTTCGTTTCTCCTATGTTTTTAGTGAGTTAGTTAGGGAATCCTTGTCCCCGTTTTTAGTCCCGTTTTTGGTATTTACATATGGGCTTTTTCCTTGTCGGGTCTGGGTATTGGTAGGGGCTCCCGGTTCCCTCCCGACTGGTAACTTTTGTCCCTTTCACTAACGTGTGGAGTTCCGGTGTTGTGCTAGCGCTTTTCCTTTGTTTTGCACGTTCCCATTCAGCACCGCTCCACAACGTTAGGCTCCGGGAATGACGTTTGAGGTAATTCCGCGAGCGTGATTTCCTTTCCTAAATACTCAGCTACCGGTGCCTTAAGGTTGCTCTTCCTTGCCCTTTACCGAGTCACGGGAATCTATGCTTTAATTTTTTACAAACAGGAGTTTTTTGTGCATGTCGACAGTAGGACGTGTGTTTTTTCCCCTGACAACGAAAAGAGCAGAAAGATACTCCCTATGGGTTCAGTCATTTCCCTGGTATCCGAGAGACGTTATCTTGGAGGGGTTTTGCTGGTTGACTGAAGCCTTCACGATACAGAACCTGCACTTTCCACTGGTAAGATTATGTTAATGTTATAGCGGAATACGGTCATTTGGTATTGAGACGCTGGGGACAGTTTGTGATTGTGAAGTGTTTCTTCCCTGTCTATGCAGGTGCGGAAGCGCGGAGGAGGAAACAGTTTATTCTTCGCTCAACAGGGGTGGAAGTCTTGGTGTCTCTGCATACTCCACCCCCTTTTCAGGGTCATTAGTGCACTCACTGTTTATATCTTGTGAGTCGGGGAAGTGGATTGGAACATACCTCGTTCCTGCAGTGTGTGGGCAGAGGGGGAACCCAACAGCAGCTCGTGCCCCCCACTTGGAGAAGTGTGGCTCAATGGTTAGAGCGGCAGACCCTGATGTAGAGGTCTAGCCCGGGACTAGGGTTCAATTCCCCGCCTCGGCGGGTCCTGGGCTCAAAATTCCACGGACCTGATAATTCTCGCCTCGGTGCCTATTCCAATCATTGGGCCCGATTCACAGAACTAACTTAAGACAAAATCCTAAACTTACTACTTTTGGTATTCACAAAATAGTCTTAAGTTTCAGATTTTGTCTTAAGTTTGTCTTAAGACAAACTTAAGACAGACTTAAGTTAGGATTTTGTTTTGTCTTAAGTCTGTCTTAAGTCTGTCCTAAGTTTGTCTTAAGACAAACTTAAGACAAAATCCTAACTTCTGTGAATACCAAAAGTAGTAAGTTTAGGATTTTGTCTTAAGTTAGTTCTGTGAATCGGGCCCATTGAGTCCCACTCTGCAACTCTGGGCAATAGCTTGCTTAATCTCCACAACGGCCCCGACAATGCTAAGGATGCCTGGCCTCCACCTTGGGGGTGCCCAGGAGTGGACGCCTCACAGGAAAAGCTGGGATGGGTTCCACAGCGGTATTCGTACAAGCGCCTTGAGACCCTTGTGGGTGAGTAGTGCGCTATACAAGTATCAATTTACAATTTACAGTGGTCTGACCCGAGCGGAAGGGGTCGGGAGGCGCCAGGCCCTTGGATGCTGCCACCCAGCAGGTCTGTAGGCTCAGCGCACCACACCGTCACCCCTCTCTGCCCAGCACATTTCCACAGCAGCTCAGAACAACTGTTTAAGGGGTGTTGCCACCGCCAGGCTTCGGCACCCCTGCGTCTCGCTCAGGCTGCACCTTGGCCTGCCTCTCCCTCCCGGGGGAGACTGTTGGGCCTGCCGGTGCCCATGCGACCGCACCTCTCCATACCCCTCCAGTAAGCCCTCCAGCCCAGGCGGGTGGGCTCCTTCCCCTGGCAGGCTCCAGAGAGGGAGGGGTGTGTGAAGGTTGCCGGTCGGAGGAATGGGCACACGGCTCCACCCTGTCAGCAGGTGCGGCTACCTGGTTGATCCTGCCAGTAGCATATTCTTGCTCAAAGATTAAGCCATGCAGGTGTATGTACACAAGGCCGGTGCAGTCAAACTGCAAATGGCTCATTAAATCAGTTGTGGTTCCTTTGATCGCTCCATCTGTTATTCGGATAACTGTGGTAATTCTAGAGGTAATGCATGCCGACGAGTGCTGGCCTCCTGAGATGCATGCATTGATCAGACCAAGACCAATCCGGGCTCGCCCAGCCACTTTGATGACTCTAGATAATCTCGGGCCGATCGCACGTCCCCGTGACGGCGACAATACATTTGGATGTCTGCCTTATCAACTTTCGATGGTACTTTCTGTGCCTACCATGGTGACCACGGGTAACGGGGAATCAGGGTTCGATTCCGGAGAGGGAGCCTGAGAAACGGCTACCACATCCAAGGAAGGCAGCAGGTGCGCAAATTACCCACTCCTGGGGAGGTAGTGATAAAAAATAACAATACAGATCTCTTTCGAGGCCCTGTAATTGGAATGAGTACACTTTAAATCCTTTAACGAGGATCCATTGGAAGGCAAGTCTGGTGCCAGCAGCCTCTGTAATTCCAGCTCCAATAGCATATATTAAAGTTGTTGCAGTTAAAAAGCTCGTAGTTGGATCTTGGGATCGAGCTGGCGGTCTGCCGCAAGGCGAGCCCCCTTGATGCTCTTGGCTGAGTGTCTGGGGGTCCGAAGCATTTACTTAGAAAAATTTAGAGTGAATACTTCAGCTAGGAATAATGGAATAGGGCTCCGGTTCTATTTTGTTGGTTTTCGGAATTGGGGCCATGATTAAGAGGGACGTCTGGGGGCATTCGTATTGTGCCGCTAGAGGTGAAATTCTTGGACCGGCGCAAGACGAACCAAAGCAAAAGCATTTGCCAAGAAATGTTTTCATTAATCAATAACGAAAGTCGGAGTTTCGAAGATGATCAGATACCTTCGTAGTTCTTACCATAAATGATGTGACTAGCGATCCGGTGGCGTTATTCCCATGACCCGCCGAGCAGCTTCCAGGAAACCAAAGTCTTTGTATGGTTGCAAAGCTGAAACTTAAAGGAATTTACGGAAGGGCATCACCAGGAGTGGAGCCTGCGGCTTAATTTGACTCAACATGGGAAACCTCACCCGGCCCGGACACAGAAAGGATTGACAGATTGATAGCTCTTTCTCGAATCTGTGGGTGGTGGTGCATGGCCGTTCTTAGTTGGTAGAGCAATTTGTCTGGTTAATTCCGATAACGAACGAGTCTCCTGCATGCTAACTAGTTACGTGACCCCCAGCGGTCGGCGTCCAACTTTTTAGAGGGACAAGTGGTGTTGAGCCCCACGAGATCAAGCAATAACAGATCTGTGATGCCCTTAGATGTCCGGGGCTGCACCTGCGCTACACTGAACGGATCAGCGTGTGTCTACCCTTCACAAGTGCGGGTAACCCGCTGGTCCCCGTTCGTGATAGGGATTGGGGATTGCAATTATTTTCCATGAACAAGGAATTCCTAGTAAGTGCAGGTCATAAGCTCGCTGTGATTACCGCCAGTCGCTACTACCGATTGGATGGTTTAGTGAGGTCGTCGGATCGGCCCTGCTGGGGTCAGCAACGGCCCTGGCAGAACGCCGAGATGACGATCAAACTTGACTATCCAGAGGAAGTCAAAGTCGTAACAATTTCCGTAGGTGAACCTGCGGAAGGTTCATTAACGGCAGAGCGGCCCGAGTGACAGAAGTTGCCAGCCTGAAGCCCTCAACCGCCTCCTGCAAGCAGGCCCCGGCCCTTCCCTGGCGCGCTCCGGCCGGTGGAGCAGTTCACGGCCGCATGGGGCGCTAGTGTGAGGACTGGGACTTTGGTGGGCCTCTGGCGACCGGACTGCCCTGGGCCCATTCCGGGGTGCCTGGCTATGTGCCGCATGTGGTTGTCTGTGGTGTCCCACCAGCTGCTCGTGCGCAGGCGCCTCGGGCGCCCACTTCTGCGGCCGGCTTCCCGGGGAGGGTGAAACCCCTCCAGATCCAATCCAGGGAAAGAGGGTACTTGCTGCCCAGATGCCTGGCCTTCCCTGGCAACCCCCTTGACGCTCCGGAGTTATTCTTCCGACTACGACCTCAGATCAGACGTGGCAACTGCTGAATTTAAGCATATTACTAAGCGAGGAAGATAAACTACCCAGGATTCCCCGAGTAACGGCGAGTGAAGAGGGAAGAGCCCAGCGCCAAATCCCTCCCGGCAGCGGGCGCGGGAAATGTGGCGTACAGAAGATTGACTCCCCGGCGTCGCTCAGGGGGCCCAAGTCCTTCTGATCGAGGCTCACCCCGTGGACGGTGTTAGGCCGGTAGCGGCCCCTGGGGGGCCGGGATCGGGTCATCTCGGAGTCGGGTTGCTTGGGAATGCTGCCCAAAGCGGATGGTAAACTCCATCTAAGGCTAAGTACGGGCGCGAGACCGATGGCCAACAAGTACTGTAAGGGAAAGTTGAAAAGAACTTTGAAGAGAGAGTTCAAGAGGGCGTGAAGCCGTCAAGAGGTTAACGGGTGGGATCCATGCAGTCCGCCCGGAGGATTCAACACGGCGGGAAGTTCGGTGGCCCGGGAGTTCCAGGGGATCAGCGCCAGGGCACTACCCGGCCCCCGCAGAGCACATTTCCTCCACAATGGTGTGCTGCGACCGACTCCGGGTCGACTGGGACGACTTCGTGTGGCAGGTGGCTCTCTGCTCTGGCGGAGGGTGTTACAGCCCCCCTGGCAGTAGCTTCGCTGTGTCCGCGGGCCGAGGGAGATTCAACCGCCTCCGCGCCTTCCACAAGGCACCTTGGGGCATGCCAGGACGGTTGGAAGGGGGTCGGCCCCCCTGCTGCCGGCGGGACTGTTGACCGCTCTCAGTGCGCCACGACCGCGTCCAGCCGCCGTGCGGGGAGGCCCACGCCGGGGGTCTGCGGCGATGACGGTTACCCACCTGACCAGTCTTGAAAAACGGACCAAGGAGTCTAACACGTGTGTGAGTCGGAGGGCCGAGGAAACCCTGTGGTGCAATGAAGGTGAGGGCCAGTGCGCACCGGCTGAGGTGGGATCCTGCCCCACTTCAGGCGGCGGGCGCACGACCGGCCCGCGTCACCCGCTCCGTCGGGGAGGTGGAGCATGAACGTGCGTGATAGGACCCAAAAGATGCTGAACTATGCCTGGGCAGGGGGAAGCCAGAGGAAACATAGTGGAGGTCCGTAGTGGTCCTGACATGCAAATCGGTCATCTGACCTGAGTATAGGGGCGATAGACTAATCGAATCATCTAGTAGCTGGTTCCCTCCGAAGTTTCCCTCAGGATAGCTGGCGCTCGGAGTCCCCAGTTTTATCTGGTAAAGCCAATGATTAGAGGTCTTGGGGCTGAAACGATCTCAACCTATTCACAAACTTTAAGTGGGTTAGAAGCATGGCTCGCTGGCGTGGAGCTGTGCATGGATGCCAGTGCCTAGTGGGCCACTTTTGGTAAGCAGAACTGGCGCTGCGGGATGAACCGAATGCCGGGTTAAGGCGCCCGATGCCGATGCTCATCAGAACCCAGAAAAGGTGTTGGTTGATATAGACAGCAAGACGGTGGCCATGGAAGTCGGAATCCGCTAAGGATTGTGTAACAACTCACCTGCCGAATCAACTAGCCCTTAAAATGGATGGCGCTGGAGTCTCGGGCCCAAACTCGGCCGTCACCGGCGCTGAGAGCCGCAGAGGCTAAGCTGCGACAAGTAGGAGGGCCGGTGCGGTGCACACGGAAGCCCGGGGCGAGGGCCCGAGTGGAGCCGCCGCAGCTGCAGATCTTGGTGGCAGTAGCAAATATTCAAGTGAGAACTTTGAAGGCTGAAGTGGAGAAGGGTTCCATGTGAAGAGCAGTTGAACTTGGGTCAGTCGGTCCTAAGAGATAGGTGAGAGCGCCGTTCAGAAAGTGAGTCAGGTTCAGATCCCCGAACCCGGAGTGGCGGAGACGGGCAGCCTCATTGCGTCCAGTGCTGTAACCCACACAATCACGGAGAAGCCGGCTGGAGCCCCGGGGAGAGTTTTCTTTTCTTTGTGAAGGGCAGGGTGCCCTGGAATGGGTTCGCCCCGAGAGAGGGGCCTGAGCCTTGGAAAGCGTTGCGGTTCCGGCGACGTCTGGTGAGCTCACGCTGGTCCTTGAAAATCCGGGAGAGATGGTGTGAATCTCGTGCCGGGCCTTATGCATATTCGCAGCAGGTCTCCAAGCTGAACACCTCTGGCATGTTGGAACAATGTAGGTATGGGAAAACAGCAAGTCAGATCCGTAACTTCGGGATAAGGATTGGCTCTAAGGGCTGGGTCGGTTGGGCTGGGACGTGAAGCGGGGCTGGGCACAGGCCGCGGCTGGACGAGGCGCCTCCATGCGGGGTGGCGGAGACTCTGGACGTGAGGGCCCTTACTGTGGATCGACAAAACAGTAAACCTCAGCGAATCCATCAAGTTTGTGGCCTCCTCAGCCAAGAATGACATTGGTACAACAAACGTTGAAAATCTTCCTGATGTGTACGAGGTCAGCAAAGATGTAATAACAAAGAAAAGTGACTACACAAAAAAAGTCACTTATTGGAAATAGCCAAACGAAAAGTATAAATGTGACTTGTGTGGAGACATATTGGGAACTTTTAAAGAACTGAGAAAACATGTTTCCAACAAGCACAAAGGCTTCTATCTTAAAACGTATTGCTCAAAATGTGACAAAGAAGCCGAATACCACAATATTGCATGCCATTATGCCAAATGTAAAGGAAGACCTCAAAAAGGAGAGCTGTCATTCTTGTGCAGCTTCTGTGACCTCAGATTTGGAATAAAGATTGGTGTTTCACAACATGCTCAGCATGTGCATCCAAGAGCGCAAAATTAGGCTAGACTAGCAGCTCGAATAAGCAGCAAACCGTCAAAATTATGGTCACAGGAAGAAATACTGCTGCAGAATTGGAAAAAGTGTATGAAAACAAGAGAAATATTAATGTGCTGATGGTTCCACATTTTGACAATAAAAACAGAAAACAAATTGCAGAAAAAAGAAGAGATAGAAGAGATAAGAGCAAAAAATTGGTAAAAGATGTACTGCAAGCATCAAATGTTTCTGAAAATGACTTTTGCGATGAACCAGAGGTTACAGTGAAGTAACAACAGAAAAGCGCAGAGACTTTATCAATCGCAAACGTGCACAAAAAAATCAAGAACTTTGATGAGCTGGAAGATAGAATCACAGAAATCGAGAAGTACACCCAATCAGGGAAGTTCCCTTTGGTGGGGAGGAACATTTGATCAGTCTATACGCAGATGATGTTTTGGTGATGCTTGATGATCCCCAAGAGATTCTATCCCATTTCTTGGAGGAGCTGAGGGAGTTTGGGGAGGTGTCGGGGTTCCGCAAGCCCATAACATCTTGGTCCCGCCTGCCGCACTATCCTCTTTAAAGCAGGCCCATCCGTTACACTGGGCAATGGACTCCATCCCATATCTGGGAGTACAGCTGGCCTCGACTCTGGAGAGGATGAAAACCTTCAACGTTCGGGAACTAGTGAAGACAGTGCAGGCTGATTTGGATCACTGGCGGATTTACCCACTGTCTATGTATGTTGGACCACATTGCGACCTTGAATATGACCATCCTCCCCAAGATACTTTTCCTCTTTCAGGTCCTCCCTCCGACTCCCCCAACAGACACGATCCCCGCCCTACAGGCAGAGCTACATCACTTTATCTGGGTGTGCTAGCGCCCTCGGATTCATAGGGAATTGATCTGGCACCTACCGGCTGAGGTGGGACTCGGAGTGCCAGGCCTACGTCATTATTATCAGGTAGCCCAGCGTCGGTACCTTGTTGAGTGGTTTAGAGTAGAGTCAGAAAAACCGTGGCTGTTTATGGTCAGGGTCCAGGCTGGGACCTTGCTGGGGAAAGACTAGTTTTTTCAGCACACGCATTGTGCGCCCAGTTACTACATAACCCCGGTCACGAGCTCCCTGCTGAAAGTGTGGGACTCGTGCACTCTGAGGGGGAATCTAAACACTCTACCCTCTCCTCTGACACTGGTGATCTATAATCCAGCCTTTGCACCTGGAGTGGGGCCTGCCGTCGAGCCTGGCGCGTCACCCTCTGCCAGTCGGCAGGGCACTTTTTCGATCGGGACAGTCCCATTTCCTTTGATACTCTAAAGAAGGACTATTCCATCCCCGCGGTTGAAAGGTTCCATTATCTACAGATGAGACACTGGCTCTTACACCCATAAGTTAGAGAGGGAGTTGAGAGACCACTAACTCCATACAAAAATTGGCTTCTTGCCAAAAGGTCGGACAAACACCTTATCACTGAACTGGACGCCTGACTTTGGCCAAGCTGGGCCAAGGACAGGGCGCCCGCCCAGTTGCGCCGGGTAGCAGAATTGGGATGGCAGCTTTCCCATAAGGAGTGGCCTTGATATCTTTTACAGAGCGAGACACACTTCATATAATGCCTCTAGCTCTGAAACGGGGGTAAAGATTGCCACCTACTGGTGTTTAACCCCCGTTAGGCTCCACAAGGGTATTCTGACTCTTTGCGAGTGGTGTTGGCGACAATGTTGGGAGAAGGGCACCCTCACCCACATCCTCTGGGACTGCCCAAAGGTAATCACATTCTGGTATTCTGTCCTAGATGATATAGACACCCACTTACATACCCAGTTCCCCAGGATCCCGTCATATACCCTGCTAGGACTCCCCAACACACTTACTTATCCACTCACATCACGCAGGGGGTGTCATATTTACGTAGTCCTGAGGATGGCACACCAAACCATTCTAGAGCTCTGGGGAACCGCCACTACACCGACACATCTAGGGTGGCTTTAGCGCCTCAGGTTCCTTCTGGAAATGGAGAAGCTCACTCACTTTCTCTGCCCAGGGCGACACATATAGAATTCTCTGGTAACCATTCATAGCCCTGTTGTCTCAAGAATTTGGGGAACTGACCTCCCCTTGCTACTTACTGTTACTACAACTCACAGGCTCTGCTTCAGCTGAGGATAAGGGGGGCCCTCCATGACTGATACCGGCCTGAAATTTTCTCTTCTGTTTTATTCATATTGCTTCTGGTACCCGGGAAGGGAGGTGGGAGGGATATTGGGTAGTTGGGGGTTATTGTTGAAACATTAGTCTCTATGCATGTGATTTCAAGAGGATTGAACCTCTCATGATGTCAAGTACATTTTTGTGATGAGCAGAAGTTGTTTTAACTATAAAAACAGGTTTAAACACATAAAATGTACCTGATGACCTGCCTCCATTTACATCTTCCCTCTTCCTCTGCCCAAAGTAATGCTTTCTGTCCACCATCTGAACAGAAAATAAGGGGCTACCCTGACAGATTCTATGAGTGCCTATCATCAGGATGACCTTGATTTCTCTGTCATAGTGACTCTGTACAGACCTGCAGCTGCCAGGGGCCATGGCAGTTGGAAGCACAAGAACATCAGTCACATACACCACCTCCCTTGGGTGTGTTGAGACCCAGAAGTGTCCATTGCAGTACAGGCCTTTTAGCCTTGTCAGCATTCGCCTACAACATGCACATACTGTCTGCGAGATCTATTGTTAATAAAAAATAGCTTAAAACAGGCTTGTGGCCCCCCCATTGCTTACCATTGGTTGGCTTTCGCATCAATTTTGTGGTCGGCACCTCCTGCTCCTTCTTGCTTCCTCTAGGCCTTCCAGTATTGTTCCAGTGGGTTGGAGCATGGACCTAGTACAACTTCCTGTCTGCGGCCACTGCCCTTTCGCTTGTCGCAAGCTCCTGCAAGTACTTTTTAGGTTGACCAGACAGTTCAGCTGTCTGGTTGCAAAAAGGCACATTGGAGACCTTCTTAAAGCTTCCCATTGCTTACCATTGTCTTTGCGGTTTGTAACTCATATTTCCTGGATGTCTATTTGTTGCATTTATTTGTTTTAGGCTGTCAAGCATGTCTTTGTTGCTTCGGTTGAGCAAACCTTGTTCACCATTGCTCCTTGATTTCATCCACAAGTCCTTGCTTTCTATAAACAGGCCTATTACATTTTGTTCTTATCTTGCCACATTTGCTGTGCATTCAAAGACTGAGGTCAAATGTCACGCTCTGTCTTGAAATAAGCTTGGTGTTTACTTTTCTTTCTCTGACTTCAAAGTGAGAGGATTTATATGACAATTTTGGGAAATAAATAGTTTTTTCTAGCACATAACAAAATGTAAATGTTTATAAATTAACTGTGCAAATATTTCAGAATATATGACGATTACGAAATCACAAATGAATCACATTTTCTGTAAATCAGAAATGTGGTTAAAACAAATATTTTAATCCGATCAAAGCAAATCACTTAACCAGGTGATGCCCTTTCCACACATTATCGTTTGTGCGCTGTATAGTATTATCAGTAAAACTGTATGTGCAAACGTAATTGTCATTTCAATTGAAAATGTGTTGTCTGTAATGGCAATCCCCTACCACACCATGCATACTCCAGACTACGCCACTCCACTTTACACTACGCTACTCCACTCTACAACTCTACTCCACTCTATGCCTCTCCACTCTAAGCCATTTCACGCTGCAAAACTATACTCCACGACACAACACTACACTCCACCACATTTCACTGTACGTCACTCTATGCTACTTCACACTAGGCCACTCTACTCTAAGACACTCCACTTTGACAGCCTATTTTATGCCAGTCCATTCCACTTTACTCCACTCTATGCTATGCCACTACCCTCCGATCCATTCTACCATACAGCACTCCACTCTGCTCTTCTTTACTCCACTCCCTGCCCCTCAACTCTACGCCTCTCCACAATATTCCCCTCCACCCCTCCACCATGACACTCTACTTAACTCTACTCTGTTCTACTCTACAACGCTCTATGTCTCTCCACTGTATGACACTATATGCCACTCCACTCTCCCACACTAGGCCACTCCACTCTGACATACTACTTCATTGTACAGCCGGGTCTGATGTCTAGTGGACTAATGCATCCACTGCATTGGCCTGAGTTCGACCTCTAGGTTACAGGTTCAAATCCCGGTGGGTTCAAACAGTCTTTCATCCACCTGAGGTTGATAAAATAAGTGCCATTGAGTTGGGTAACAAAACACATCTGTTATTCAGCGCCTTGAGACCCACAAGTGATAAGTGCATTTTACAAATACACTTGTTATGTTTTTTATGTCATACTATACTCTACTCTACTACACTCTTCTCCACTCTATGCCACTCCACCCCATCACTCTAATCCACTCTACTCCATGCCACTTCACACCACCCTTCGACACTTCAATCGATGACACTATACTTTACTACACTTTATTCAACTCTGCGCCTCTCTACTCTGTGCCCCTCCACTCTACAATAGACTACTCACCTCTTCGCCACTCCTCACTACACCACTCTCCTCTACACCACTAACGTTTAGCCATGCTGAACAGCAGCCACTATGGTATAAGGCTAAAATACATTGGCAAAGTCAGTAGCTCTTGCAGAGACATATTTGCTTTGTCAATGCTTATTTTTCTTTTCGACATGCCCTGTTCAAGAGAGGATGTCTGCATTCCATCTCATTCCCTTTCCTCCCTCCTGCCCTGCACGTCTCTTGTGTTTCCGCCTTCTGTTGTTGCTTCGAATTACCCTCATCCACTGCACCTCCCTATGTTGTCCCCTTCTGTTGTTGCTGCAAACCAAACTCTTCCACTGCAACTCCCTCGTGTTGGCCCCTTCTGTTGTTGCTGCTAACCTCCCACTTCCCCTGTGCCTCTTGTGCTTTTTCAAATTTTTCGGGTAGAGCCTGAGAGAGCATACTCTAGGGTATGGGTACCCTCAAACATTTGCCCAGTGGCCTCAAAATACGGTCTTTGGTATGAACGAGGGCCGCACTGATGTCAGCGGGGGGGGGAGCGCGCTAGTAATTTACCAAATCGCTGTGAGGGGAACGGCTGCCCACAAGCTTCACCGTGTTCTGCCGTGAGGGGAACGGCTTTCTGACCTGCAAATCACGCCGTGTGGGGAACAGCTTCTTCTGTTATCACAGCGCCGTGAGGGGATCAGCTTCGCTGTAGTATCCAGCAACCGCCTACAACTCCCAGCAGCCCAAGGGGAGCAACGTCAGCCGCGCGCCGGCGCCAGCCCTCAAAGCGCTCCCACCCCCACGCATCGCGGGTCGCGCTAGTAATTTACCAAATCGCTGTGAGGGGAACAGCTGCCCACAAGCTTCACCGTGTTCTGCCGCGAGGGGAACAACTTTCTGATCTGCAAATCAGGCCGTGAGGGGAACGGCTTCTTCTGTTATCACAGTGCCGTGAGGGGAACGGCTTCGCGGTAGTATCCAGCAACCTCCTACAACTCCCTGCAGCCCAAGAGGAGCAACATCAGCCACGCGCCGGCGCCAGCCCTCAAAGCGCTCCCACCCCCACGCCTCGTGGGACGCGCGCGGGCGGCTGCCGGGCTAAGCCCGGGGCAGACCGAGGCTGGGCTGGGCTACCCCCCTTCCACTTACTGTCCCGAGGGAGTGCTGAATCCAGTGGGCAAAGACCCCCGTGATTGGAGACAAGAGACTGCGCCTGGACTGCCGGGACTGTGAGTGACCAGGCGAAGTCGCCATTTTTATTTATGTTTATTGATCGTATATGGTGGGGTAGAGCCAGGTGGTACGAGACTTTACCCATCTGGGTCATTTACATCTAAGGGATCCTGCCACGTATCAAGGCTTGCATTAAGCAATTACTTGTGTAGTAGGGATGCAAATTTGTAAGAAAGTGCTGTGAGGGTAATATCATGGCCAGTACTGTGCAAACAAGATCAGACAAAAGAGGTCAGAACATCCCTTCCAATCCCAGCTCGGTTACCAAGCAAAAAAGAGCACTCCCACCAACAACTGGACAGCCAACTGCAATCGATTGTATGTTGCAAAGGGCAATTGGGGTGGTATCCAATGAAATTGAGCGAACAGAAAGACGCCTATCATTAACCACATCGATGCTAGTGTTATTTTCCTCCTGTGCTGGTTTATTGAATTTCCCTTTGTTCATGACGAGCTCAGCTCGTCATGAGTGTATGGAGGTGTACATCATGACGAGCTGAGCTCGTCATGAGCGTCCAAGGAGTTAACCCCAAATATCGATCTGACTGCGACAACTCAAGAATCGGAAAATGACATTATAATTGACTCCCCACTTGGTTTGTCAGCTTCACCATCTATGGCAATATCATGGGCACAGAGGGGTAGCAATCCGGACTCTGAAGCCTCCAGAGTTGGGAGAAAAGCTCCAACTAGAAAGAACAAGCATTTACAATGCAATGGTCTCGGCATTGTTAAAGTTAGAGCTATTGGCATTGCTCATGACATTATTTTTATTTATGTTTTTAAAACATAAATAAATGGCATTGTCATTTACAATGCCAATAGCTTAATCTCTCGCAAATACGAGACCTACTGCCTTTGCAGCCACACACACAAAGCCACCCACACACACATACAGTCACCCACACAGAGCCACCCACACAGAGCCACCTACACAGACACACAGCCACCCTCACACAGACCCACCTGCACACACACACAGCCACCCTCACACACACACACAGAGTCACTTCCTTGAGGGACATAAAAATTGGTGTATTAGTTCTGGAAGGTCGTGTAGTGTAAGGGCCCCGCTCCAACCAAACTGGCTTCTGTACAAGCAGCCGGGAAACGCTAGGGGCCATTCCCCTCTCTTGTTTGATGCCCTACACCCCTTGGAACACCCCCTGGGAGCAGTCTAGACAGAGAGGGCTAATGCCCCACAAGTACCTCACACAAAGAACGCCGGCCCTACAGTCACCTCACCCACGGAGCGCTACTGCCCCACGAACACTTCACTCACATTGAGCCCCGCACCACAACCAACAGTAACACGCAGAAAGCGTGGGCACCGGGGTGCTTTCTCCAAAGAGAACCCCGCCCACGCACCTCTTTCCTAGACGAGCAAGCCCCACAACCAACCCCGACTGGGCAAATGAAGTGCCAGTCAAATGTAACAACAGTAAATTGGTTACTCACACAAGATTCCGCACATTTACAGCAGCTGAAAAGTAGGTCGCCAATATTAAATAAAAAATACAAAATGGGGTGGGCGAAGGGGGTGCTGTTCTGCTCACGGCGAAAAATGGCCTGCCGTTCTTTATGCCAACATTGGTGCCCAGTTCTTTCCACCAGGGTCTATGAAAGCGCCATATTTGACATATAGGGTACATGTTAACGTCTTTCCAAGTAAGTGTTGTGGGAAGACTTTAAACCTGTCCTGGTTTTTCGGCTTTCAGCTACACGGATACTGGGACTTGTAGTTACGCTAAACACACTGTATATGTGTCCTACAAGCCCAAGAATGCTAATGTCGCTGGTTCAGAAGCCCGGACGGCAGCAAGTCACAGCTTTGTTATTACCTTTAGTACCTCTGACATTTTGCAACGTGAAAGTGTCGGGTACGACAGCACAAAAGAAATGCACGCGCAACAAATGCACCTGCAATATCGCTGTATGGCATTACCTCGTTCCTCTCGCTTATTTCCATTACGCAGTGAGACCCTTGTGCCTCGTAGACACACCCATATAAAATGTTTATGCCCCCTTCACATCCCCTGTTCTTTTGTGTCCGGTGGTTTTAATTAGAGCTGGTTCTTAATTTTATCGACTCCTTTTCTCCTGCAACATTTTCTCCCGGCTTGGAACTTTAATTATCTGCCTGCATGCATTCCTCTCCTGTGTGCTTTTTTGGGCCGGGCGGTGAACACGGAGCAGTGCTCCGATTCTGGTGCGGAAAAAAGTTCGGGAAACGGCTGGACTGTGAGGCCTGACCCAGAGGGACTTCTCTGGCTATGGAGCTTCCTGGGGGCATCGGGGCTCTTCAGAGTGGTGCTCTGTCTGTCGCTCTGACAGGATGGCGCAGGTAATTGGTCGCACACACGTCCAGCAAATGCCACATTCCACGCTCAGAGACGGGACGAAAAAAAAAAGCATTGCTGTTTATCAGTGCCGCGCGCCTCTCTGCAGACTCCCGCTGCATTCCAGAGAGGCGCGCGTCGCGATCCGGTCTGCCATGCCATGGTGTGGATACAAGACCTGGCCGCGTGCACAACGTTATCCTATGGGGATACGCTGCGTGCGGCCAGGTCTTGTCTCCCTTCGTCGTTCTGAGACGGCTGAGACGCCGACTATAGTTCTCTGTCGAGACCTAAAAAGGGGGTGGTCTTAGAAAATCTAAACCTAGGAAGCACAAATTGACCCTAGTGCAGAATGGTGGAATGAATTTGGAAGGGGGAGAAGCTGAACATGTCATGCAATCACAAGTTCCCCCTATTTGGGTGTCCCAGCTTATCGCAGATTTACAATCGCATCTTGAGCAAGTAGTTAGCACCCAAATGAAATCAATTGTGAGCCGGTTGGACAAGTTAGTAACTTTAGTGAAAACCAGGGACCCATGGTAGTGGTATCCCACCCCCTATCCCTGCAACTAATCACAAAGTCCCTGAGACTATTGAAGGGAAGGAGATTAGTGGACCCCCCAGTGCACAACCCATTTCTGTAGAGGATTCACTGTCATTAGCAATTAATCAACAACCAAGCACTAGTAGCCCCTCTCACAGAAGTGCCCCGAGTAGAGGAAAAACAACTGCTGTTTCGGTTACTACCACTGCTCAAGTGTTAAATAATGGCCCCCCCTCTAGAACCACCACCAATGCAGGACATGCGTCTACTGCCCCATTAATCGCTAATACACAAGCCCCAACTGACACTATCTCTGAAGCTCGACTCTCTAGTCATTCAAAAGTGTCCCCCTCTAAGATGTCCACTAACCGATTACCCAGCATTAATCTACCGCCTGAGGCAGCCCCATATGTGGTTATACTGGCTGGAGTCCCAGAACTGAAGTCTGAACATATGGAATCACACGAAATATTAAGGAATAAGACCATGTTCTACATGTACGGAGAGTGAGCTAGTTAGGGAATAGAAAAAAAGATATTGTGGGTAACTGTGTGGTGGTCAATTTTAGAGATTGCAGATTAGTCAATCACATATTAGTAGGAGGACTGGGTACTCACTCAAGTATTATTACTCCCTTGCCCCTAGATTATTTTTACTGGAGGGGAACCCCGAGTCACAATCAAGGTCTGGTGTACAAAGTAGGAAGGGATACTACCATTGACAGGATGGGACTATCAGCTAGATTCATCATAGTGCCGTTTTGCGAGTCCTTTAATAGCGATTATTAAGGAATCGCTATTAAGGACTTGCAAAACGGGATTCATGTTGGAATCGCTAAATAAATCGCGATTCCTACACATTCCTTATCTGCGATTAGCAAATTGCTAATCGCAAATAAGGAATAACTCCCCATTCATTCCTATGGGCCTAAAGGCCCATAGGAATGAATGGGGAGTTATTCCTTATTTGCGATTAGCAATTTTCTAATCGCAAATAAGGATGCGATTTCAAGGGTGCCAGGGGTGTCCAAAGGACACCCTATAGCACCCTTGAAATGCAATTTACATTGGTGTTGCACACACACATGTCCAAAGGACATGTGTGTGTGTAACATGCAACTTAGAAAAATGCATTTAAATGCATTTTTCTAAGTTTTTCGCTATTTACCACAAGGTTTGACCTCGCGGTAAATAGCGGCCCAAAATTGCGATTTCGCTATTTTGAAATGCTTCTTGAATTGCATTTAAGGAATCTCTAATTGAGATTCCTTAAATGCAATTAATCGCAAATATGCGATTTCTAAAAATGCGATTTTTGCATTTGGGATGATGAATCCCAAATGTAATGTAATGTAATGTAAATAAATTTGTTAAGCGCGGTTGCTGCCCACGGGCGTCCAAGCGCTGAGTTAAGCAGAGATGAGACGGAGCAGAAGAGTTAGCACTCGGAGGATTTGGCAAACAGTAGCGTTTTCAGCTTTTTTCGGAACGAGAGCAGATCTGGGTTGGACCGAAGTGGAAGGGGGAGAGCATTCCAAAGCTTAGCAGTGTTCAAGGAGAATAGCCTACCCCCGGTCCTGGCTCTCTTTACTCTAGGAACAACTGCCAGGAAAGCCTCCGTGGACCGGAGGTTCCTGTTTGGGTGGTAGGGGATGACAAGATTGTCAAAGATTGCTGGGCCTGTCTTCCAAAAGGCCCGATGCGCAATGCATAGCGCCTTAAGTGCCACTCTCTGCCTCACTGGAAGCCAGTGCAGACTTTTTAGTCCAGGTCTGGCTGACTGGGTTCGCGGAATCTGTAGCAGGGTACATGCTGCGCAGTTTTGTACCACCTGCAGCTTCCGGAGGGTCATCTCGGGGGCCCCTACGTATAGAGCATTGTTTGAGTCCAGGCGGGACTGGATGAGGCCTTGTACTGCCACCTTTTTACCTTCCAGAGGTAAAAGCGGGAGGACCTTCCTCAAGATTCTAAGCAGGCCGAAGCATGTGGCGGACAACTTGGTAGCCTGGGTGGAGAAAGAGAGCTTTTTGTCGAGCCACACTCCTAGGCTCTTTACATTTTCCTTAGGGGTGGGAGGAGCGCCCAGACCGCGGGGCCACAAGGAAGTAAAAGGTACTGGCGAAGCTGGACCTAGAAGCATGAGCTCTGTTTTTTCTCCGTTCAATTTGAGGGAGGAGTTGGTCATCCACTCCTTGACGTCCTCTAAGCATTTTAGCAGACCTCCCGGGGGTTGCCTGTTGTTCTCATGGGCCAATGAAACCACTAGCTGAGTGTCGTCGGCGTACGACACAATTTTAATGCCGTACGGTTCGACGACCCCAGCCAGCGGTCTCATATATATATTAAATAGCGCAGGGCTCAAAGAGGAGCCCTGCGGTACTCCGCAGCTGAGTGGTTTGCTGGATGACACTGTGTCACCGTCGAAGATCTGAAAAGATCTTTCTGACAGGAAAGAATCAAACCACCTTAGTGCGTCACCTGATACTCCGATGTCATAGAGACGGTTCAGCAAGGTGGCATAGCTGACCGTATCGAAGGCAGCACTTAGATCAAGGAGGATCACTGCCACTGATCCTCCCTGATCCAGTACCCTTCGAGATTCTTCGGTGACCGCTAGTAAGGCGGTTTCAGTGCCATGTTTCGGTCTGAAGCCTGCCTGGGACGTGTGTAATAGAGAGTAATTCTCTAGGAACTGGACCAGCTGGGCATTTATATATTTCTCCAGCACCTTGCTTGCCCATGGGAGGAGTGAGATGGGGCGGTAACTGGAGTGATCGTCAGGGTCCAGATTGGGTTTTTTCAACAGCGCCCGCACCATGGCTTGCTTCCAAGCTATGGGGACTGTGCATGCGGATATGGACGAGTTTAGAAGCTCCAAGATTACAGGCATGGTGGTTTGACATGCCTGCATCAGGACTTCCGGTGGAGCTGGGTCACGTGGTGAGCCCGACTTAACTTGGCGTGCCACTTTGCCAAGGGTGTCAAGGTCCAGACGAGGGAAGTGCTCAAGAGTTGGCTGGTCTGGGGAAAGAGGGGGTCTGGGGGGGGGGAAGGTCAGTCGCATCGGGGGTTGTGGCTACTGTTGGGAAAGTGGAGTAGATTTTCAAGACTTTATTGTAAAAGAATTCCGCAAGCTCATTGCATTGATCCTGAGTTTTGTTCAGGGGGGGAGCAGTGTTGACACTAGTGCATTGCTTTATTATGTGGAAAATCTCCTTAGGCTTGGATTTGGCTTCCAAGATTTTATCAGAGTAAAAGGCTGCCTGGGCTGCCTTGACCCCTTCTCTGAAGGCTTTAATCGCCTCTTTGTAGGATACCTTTTTTTCCGGGAGAAAGTCTAATCGCCAGGCTCTCTCTTGTTGCCTCAGAGCGTCGGAGAACCAGGGAGCTGATTTCTGCAATCTCTTTGAAGAGGATCTGCAAAGAGGGAGGATCGTATCTAACGAGTTCGTGATCCAGCTTACATAGTTTTCGTTTGACACATTGGGGTCTGGGCAGGGAGGTGGACGAGTGGAGTCCAGGTTGTGCGTCCATGATTCCAAGGGGAGTTTTGTCCAGTTCCTCCTGGTTGTGACTTGGGGGGGATGGCTGGGGAGTTTTGTGAGTAATCCAGGTGAATGGAACCAAAAAATGGTCTGACCATGGGAGGGGGGTGGGTTGGTCAACAGTCAGGTCGGTGCAGTTGCTAAAAATTGGGTCGAGTAAATTACCCTTTTCATGGGTCGGGATGTCACCAGCTGCAAAAATAGCGCTCGCAAAGGGCCAGATTCTCAGAATCTGGCCCTTTGCGAGCCGTTTTCGGGTTGATGAATCTGGCCGTATGTCCTCAAATGCAGGGTGCCCCCCCCAGGTCATCCGGATGTTTTGAGTCTTAGAAATATTTTGAACCCTCGTTGTTTTTAGATGAATTAGATTGACTGGGACCAACAAAGATCACTTCAAGAATGGTTTAGGTGAACCCTTACCAAGCCGACCGTACCCCTTTTAACTAACCTAGCACTGTCTGATGCTGATAGGGTTGTATCTGATATGGGTGGGGGTCTGCAGTCTGTACATCAGAAGGGATCCCGGCATACACTTACTATGGCAGAAGTGTCTCCATTACTGGAGAACGCTAATGAGAGCCCCCACCACAACACTAGTGCTCCAGTAATCCAGTACGGCTTCTTGATCACGACACTAGGGAGTGAGGACATACTGGATGTAGACCAATCCATTCTGTCATCTCACAGAATTAACACTCAATCTGGTGCGGCAAGGCCCATAGCCGACTCAAATGACAAGAGTTCAATTGTTAATACCCCCGATATCTCGCAGCGCTTGGCAAATTACACGCAAGGAGGTATTAAGCTAGTATCTTGGAATATTGCCGGTGCAACTGCCAAGTTTAACAACCACGAATGGAGACAATATGTCACAAGGTTCCAAATAATATGTTTACAGGAGACCTGGGCAGTAGACTGTAGTCCCTACCATCTAGTTGGGTATAAGCGTTTCTCTGTGCCTGCCCAGAAACTAGGCCCAGGGAGAGCCATGGGTGGACTCTTCATATTTATTGATCTAAACCTGTAGGGAGTATGGACTAATTTAAGCTGGACCTCCAACAACATTCAGGCTCTCGGGTGTGCTAGAAATGGATTTAACATGATATTGATCAACCTGTATAATACTGCCGCATCCACGGGGAGAGACTCAATAATTCATGAAGTAGACAGAAACCTTAGTGCCGAGCTAGGAAGGAGGAAGGGGGCTGTTGCCCCGTTTGTAGTATTAGCCGGTGATTTTAACTGCCATTTATGCCCGGCTCTATTACCCCCCAGTGTAGAATGGTCTAGCTGCCGTATGGAGGAAGGACCGCACCTCGAGCATACTAATGAAGGCCTGGAAATAGGTAATGTCTTAAAAAGCCACACCTTAGAACACACTATTGACCTGGTCACTATTGGAAGGGACGGCGCTGTGATCCCAACCTTTAAAGGTAGGGGGTGCAGATCGTACATAGACTTTGTCACGGTCTTGCATTTATTCAAGGATTGGATAATAAGGGCTGAGATCGAGTGGAACCACAATCCCTTAGTCCTTGAGATAAGGAATCTGCCTATGGTGAAAGACAGGAGGGGAGAGAGGGTAGGCAGCATCGAGAAGGTAACGGACCAAGGAAGACGTTTGAGATGGTCCAAAATTAATGGGGAGGCCTTCTATAAATCATTAATGGAAACCGGGAAATTACCTATCGGGGAGTGTTTAGACCTCTCGGTGGAGTGACCGCCCCTGGTGAGGGCTTTTGAGGCGGTGGCCCATATAATTGACGGAATGCTAAAGGCCGCTAATCCTGGGAGGGTAAACACTGTCCTGAGATGGTTCGACACAGAACGCTCCCGAACACAGAGGGAGCTAAAATCACCCTCAAAAGTTACCCCCGGGACAAGTCCAGAACCATACAGTGCAGGAGCGCCTATAAAAAGGCGATTAAAAGTAGGAAAACCTCTCTGCAACTGCAATCTTGGGAAGACTTAAGGGATGCTGCAGAAAGAAGAGACATGGGGGGCGTGGCCGAGGCAGCGATGTGAGCAGACTCGTCCTGAGCGAGCTCCGTCGCCCCGCTGTATCATAAGCTTCAATACGCGGAGTTCGGGCGCTATTTCTGGGGCCCCCCCCCTACGAGGCAAGCCTTGCCTGCACTGAAACCCTCGGAGTGAGTCCTGGGCGTGGGAGACCCCGCTGGGAGCAACTGGAGCACTGGAAATTCCGCGACCGACATCTGGCCGCCATCTTGCTGTCGGGTCTGCCGCCAAGACGCCTGGCCCTGCTGCTCCCGAGGTCGATCCCCGACGTCGGAGAGGTGGCGGTGGACACCAGTAAACCGCCTACAACGGACCCCCCGGGGACGAATTGCTGGCGGGGGGTCCGACGGGCGGAGAGAACGCGGCTGTCGGCGCTGGGACATCCCCCGCACGGAGGCGCTGAGGCCACCCGGGCACAACCACCAAGAGAGGCCCCGGCTTCGGCGGAGTCCGACGGCCCCGCCTGGAGAAGCTGCCGACGGACCTACCACTGCGAGGCCCAGCTCCGAATCCCCGGACTGCCGCAAGACAACTCTGGTGAGCTGCCCTCCCTGTGTCTCCCTTCCCGTCTGCAAACGGCTGCGCCCTGCTGCAGGTGGGCCTCACAGCGGTGCTGACTGCCATTTTGTCCCCTCGTCGGCCACCCGCAGAAGCGAGTCCTGACGCTGTGGAGGGGACCTCGCCCGCCCACGCTGTCCCCCGCTGACATTGAGTGGGCAGCTAGGAGGCAGTGTCAACAGCTGGGACGCCCTCCCCCTTGCCCGTGGGGACTCTTGATTCTGCCCGCCATTTTTACCCCGCTGCTTGGCGCCAGCGGCCCCGGGCCCTGGCCTAACTGACTACCGGGGCCCTGGGGAGTGGCGGCTGTCTAGTGGGGGGACGCTGAGCACGGAAGAGCCGCCACAGCTGGGCACTGCGGCCTGGGAGGACCTGCGCTGGCCCTGCCCCTGTCTGGCACCTTTGCCACCCACACCTGCGGCCTTGTGCTGGATCCTCACCCTGCAGTGGTCGACATCGCCTGGGGGCTACGGAGGCGGACTGTGTGCTTCTCCCCCCCCCTGGATGCAGACGGAAGGACTGCCCGGCGGCGCGTGAGTACCCCTCCACCTCCACTAGCAGCTCGGGGGGGCTGGAGCACGGTTTCCTGACATTGGGGAGACACAAGCCACTAGCGGTCGGGGAGCTGGGAGGCCCCTTGCAAGCCCACGGGTGTGCCCTCATTCCATGTCAGGGGGGTCAGTGTAGCGCCTCTGATTCGGAGTGGAGCTCATCACTCACGACAGACCCACGCTGAGACACCCTCAAGAACCCTGGGGACGCGGCCTATACCCCACATACCGGACTAAGGGGATCCTCACTAGAGACGTCACTCGAGAGGGCAGGAGGCCACTGGTGGCGGATCACTCAATCCCGCGCTGCTGTAGCAACTACAGAGGCCCGCACCTGCGGCTGAGAGCAGCGCACTAGGGGACGGTGCCTCGCACCCGGAGCTGACGATGACCCGTGGCAGAGGGGGTAAGACGGACCCGCCGGGGGCGACGACCAAGGGCACGTCGGTGGCCACCATGTGGGGCAAAGCGAGCACACCACCATCATCTGGAGGAACGCCATGGCCGCCCGCCGACTCCCCCCCCCGGTAACCCAGGCTTTTATGTCCTCCTTCATGACCGAACTGAAATCCGAAATTTGATCCCTGAGATCGGAGGTCCACTCGTGTGTCAAGGAGCTACGTAAGGAGGTGACCGACCTGGGCGATAGGGTCGATGGCCTTGAGAAAATCGTTGACACCCGCACGGAAGATCTGGAGCAGCTATGACAGAGAGTGGCGGCCCTGGAGGAACAGAACATCGAGCTCCAGGTCAAGCAGGAGGATCTTGAAAATAGGGGACGCCGCAATAACCTCCGGATACGGGGTGTACCACTCGGAGAAGAGTGGACTGACGCCATGGCCTATGTGGTCCAACTCCTGCACGAGGTGTGGGGCAAAGACGACGCCTCCCCACCGCTCCTGGACCGTGCCCACCGAGTCTTTGGGGCAGGAAACAAGGCGGGCCTCCTGCCTGACATCGTAACCAGACTGCACTGTTTTACGGAGAAGGAGGCCTTACTGAAGGCGGCGAGGGACAAACCGGACCTGCGCTACGGAGGGCACAAGATCCAGATCTTCCAAGATCTGGCCCCCAACATGCTCCACAGGAGGAAAGTCTTCCGTCCGGTTACTGAGAGACTGCGGGCCCTTAGCATTCCCTACCAGTGGGGACGCCCCTTTGCCCTCATCTTTCGTTGGGAAGACAAACGCAGGGCCATCTGGTCCTATCGCGGGGCGGCCCAACTGCTTGGCATGTCGGAGTCCCCAGAGCACAGCCCCTCCCGCTCTCACCGCCAGGAGAGGGCCCCTCCCCGTCCGGACTGGTCCTCGGTACGCCGACGTCGTCGAACCCCCCCAGTGGATAGCTGCTCCACCTCTCAGGCCAAGCAGGACATTATAGCGCACATTCGCTCCCTTGAAGGCGACCGCGAGGAACAGGCCTCACAGCCCTCACCTCTGAGACTGTAGGGGAGGACCAACCCCTGACTTCAGATATTCACTGATTGGCAAGGACATGGCCGTCACTCTCCTAGGTAATGGTCCTCTACATCTCCCACGGCGAAGGATCCCCCCCTTCAACGCAGTACGCTGATCCGTGCACCCCGGCGGCTCCTCTGACTTCTTTCGCCCTATACGCAAGGAGGGCACATGCCCCGGAGGTTGGATCAGCCATATAGTTGTCCGGGGCTATCCAGACACTAAAAACGGACTTGCCCTGCTACCAGCGATGAAGGGGGTCCCAACCATCCTTCATGGGGCACCTCCGCCCCCCCCCTAGTGGAACTGAGGGGGCAGAATGCGACGTCCCTCTTCTTCGGGGCCCGGATCCTCTCTACTGAGCCCTGATGCCTATTTGAATCTCTGGACAAGACGCATCTACCTTTGAGAGGTCTCAGTTCTCGCTGCCACCGAACTTGTTCGAGACAGCGGGGCAGACGGACAGCGGGACGATCAGGATTCTCACCTTCAGACAACCGCCCCCCACTTTGTCCCATAGGAAGTGACATTCCTGTGATCATCCAAACCCTCGGGAAGAGGATGCCCGGTACCTGGGACATTGTATTGTGGCCCTGTTGGCCTGTTGTAGTTATACTCTCTCCACATACTCTCCATTTTCCTACTTTCTCTATTTTTCCTACTTCTCGCCTGTGCTATCCCCTCTTCTGGCCAATATTCTATTTGTGTAGTGTGGTGGTCTGGTGGATGCCACGGGTGCCGGCGCAATGGGGGTGGAGGGAGGAGGGCACTGCCCTGCCCGCGGTGGGAGGTGGACACTGGGTGATAGAGCGGCCTCAACCCCCTTAGTGCGATGATGGCGACCATTCCCACTCCCCTAAAGATCCTGTCGCTCAATGTCAAAGGACTTAACTCCCCCAATAAGCGGAATCAGGTATGGCGCTATCTTCTACACCACTCCCCCGACATCATCCTTCTCCAGGAGACACACCTTATGCGGGGGGACACTAGGCGCATGGCGCACCCTAGGTATCCCACACAATTCTGGGCGTCAGCTAACACTAAAACGGCGGGGTGGCTATCTTATATAGAGCTGGCTTTAGGCGGGGACCCACTAAACCCTACAAGAGTAATGATGGGCGTTTCCTCCGGGCCACGGTACAGTTGGGGGGCACGCAGTTCACCCTGGGTTGTGTATATGCACCCAACCAGTCGCAGGATAAATACCTCCAAACGCTTCTGCAAGGCCAGTTTTGACCTGGCGACCCGCATACGATACTGGGAGGGGACTTCAATCTCGTGTGGGATCCGGAGCTGGACCGTGCGGGGGCTGCATTTAATGGCGCGGGCGCGATGTCCTCTGCTCTCAGGGCACAGATCGCGGACCTAGGACTCGTTGACGTGTGGCGCTACCATAATCCGGGATCCCGGGACTACTCCTTTTACTCGCACTCTCACAGGACGTACTCCCGTATCGACTATCTCTTCACTTCCCTTGAGCTGACTCGAGATACGCTGAAGGCCACCATCTCAGATATCTCGCTGTCGGATCATGTGCATGTGGAACTTCTACTACAAGACCCGCTGGCTCACGCCCCCCGGGAGCGGCGATGGACCCTCCCTCCGAGCACCCTTCGGGACCCGGAGGATGTTGCCAGCATCCGGGAAGCCATAGACTCGTACTTCCCCGTTAACGACAACTCGGAAACGCCCTTCCCGATAGTCTGGGATGCCTTTAAGGCCACCATCCGAGGGCACATTGCCTCCCTGGCGGTAGCAAGGAGACGAGAGGCATTTAAACTGGAGAACGATTTAACGAGCGAGATCAAACAGGCGGAGACCCAGGACAGAGAGTGCCCCTCTCAGGCATCTAGGAGAACCCTTGCCAACCTTAGGGGGCAACTCCGAACACTGCGCACCAACAAGGCGGAGCGCTCTCTGCTGGCACTTAAACAAAAATATTACGAGGGCGGGGACAAGGTAGGGCGCCTCCTGGCTGGTAGACAGCGGGCACGAACGGCTAGAGCCCATATAGCCAATATACACCGGCAGGACGGCACCTGTGCCACTACTGAAAGAGCCAAGCAGGATGCCTTTGTTGCTTACTATTCCTCCCTATATGCGGAGGAAGCTACATCAGTGGAGGCACGAGCAGCCGTCCTCGCTGAGTACGAAGGGACCCCGCTGCCGCCGGCCTGTGCGGCTGAGCTGGAAGAACCCATACAGGAAGAGGAGATCTCTGCGGCTGTCAAAGACCTCCCCACCGGGAAAACACCGGGACCGGAGGGCCTACCGCTGACCTTCTACCACATCTTCCTGACTCAGCTTCGCCCGTATCTACTGAGGCTGTACCGCTCCTTCTCAGACACCTCTGGCCCGTCTCCCGATATGGGTTTGGCGGAAATCGCCTTGATACCTAAGCCAGCGAAAGACCCCACCCTGTGTGCTTCCTATCGCCCTTCTAAATACCGATCTAAAGATATATACCAAGATACTGGCCAAACAACTCGACCCGTATATGCCAGGACTGGTAAAACCGGGACCGACAGGGGGCTGATAATGTGCGCAGGTTGGCGCATCTGGTAGGGAAGGTGCGACACTGTGACATCCCTGCTTGTCTTCTCTCACTCGACGCGGAGAAGGCCTTCGATCGGGTCGACTGGGCCTTCCTGAGGGAGGTTCTCCAGAAGGTCGGTATCGGCCCCAAAATGATCGCTAGGATCATGGCCCCTTATATCGGGCCACAAGCCAGAATCAGGGTCAACGGCCAACTAACGCCGCCGCTCTCGATCCACAGGGGCACGAGGCAGGGGTGCCCGCTCTCGCCACTCTTGTTCGCTCTCGCGGTAGAGCCACTGGCGGCGCTGATAAGGCGTACTCCTAACATCCACGGAATACCCCATGGGGGACGAGACAACAAGGTGGCGCTGTTCGCAGACGACCTGATCCTCACTCTTACGCGCCCTCGCGACTCCCTCCCAGCGGTTCATGAGGTGCTTTGCCTGTACGAGAGGGCATCTGGCCTCAAAATAAACCATACCAAATCCTGGGCGCTCAACCTCACCATACCTGAGGAAGAGATCCCGTTCCTAAAAGGGGCTGTGCCCTACCAATGGGCGGAGAACCACATCAAGTACTTGGGCCTTGACTTGACGCCTCATTTAGAATCTTGGTCCTCGGTAAACTGGACGGAATGCCGCAAAGAGGTACTGGCAGATCTCCGGAAGTGGAAACCCCTGATGGTCTCGTGGCTAGGGCGCCTTAACGCGGTTAAAATGTCGATTCTCTCCAGAATTCTTTACGTCTTTCAATGTCTACCTACCCCGATCCCACTTCATTGCATTAGGAGTCTCCAGCGTGAACTCACGTCTTTCATCTGAGGCGGAAAACGCCCCCGGTTCTCCCAGAAGGTCCTTATGGAACCGAGAGACAGAGGCGGCCTTGCCTGCCCGAACTTAATACACTACTACTGGGCGGCACACCTCCGGTTCGTGGTGGAATGGGGTGCACGTGAAAGTGACAAGCACTGGTTCCACATGGACCGAGCGGTCACAGGGCGTACTATATGGGATTTACCCTGGCTTCCGCGAGTGGCGCGCTCCAGAAGTGCGTACATGGCAGTCCCGACAAAAACGGTCCTGGATATATGGGACAGGATAGCGGTGCCTAAAGGTCTAACTAAGTTTCCATCCCCACACACCCCAGTCGCTGGCAACCCGCACTTCCCTCCGGCCGCCCGGACTCGAGCATTTGAGAGCTGGACGCACGGAGACTGCAGGGTCATAGGGGACCTCTTCATCAGAGGCTCGCCCAAAACGTGGAAGGACTGCAGGGAGGAATTCGGAATACCTTCGACCACCGGCCTACAATACGCCCAGCTACGCCACTGGACTATGGGTGACGACATGTACCAGGCGGCCACCAGGGCCTACACACCCTTTGAGAAACTAGCACGTTCCCTAGGGGGACTGAAGAGGCTTATTTCTCAAATATATCACATACTGCAGCACCCTACCTCGACACCTACACATCCCTACCAGAGACAATGGCAGTTGGCAGCAGGCGTAGACATCGAGCCCTCCCAATGGAACAGGCTGTGGAGCGATATCCCCAAAATCTACCGCAGCATCCCCCAGAGGGAAAACGCTTACAAGTTGCTCACCCAATGGTACTATACCCCGCTGCGGCTTAGCAAGATGTTCCCTAACACCTCGTCGCTGTGCTGGAGGTGTGGATCTGCGACTGGTGACTTTGTGCATATATGGTGGACGTGCCCGAACCTAGCTGTCTTCTGGAAGGAGGTACTTAGCCACATTAAAAGGGTGCTGGGCTTTCCCCTACCTGAGGAGGTGAGCTCGATATTGCTTGGCGTCCGACCCCCCGCGCTTAGGGCGCTCACGTGCAGCGACTGGATCCTTACGCTTCAAATGCTAGGCGCAGCTAAGCAACTCATCGCTTTGTACTGGAAGCGGGCCGAAGCACCGCCAATACCTTTCTGGTTTGTGCGTCTCTGGCAGGTCCTGGCAATGGAAATGCTTACGGCGCGGATACAAGCGAGGGACACACGCTTCAAAGCGGTGTGGGAGCCCCTTGTGCGCCACCTGTGCTCTGTCAGTTACGCGCGACACATGCCTCCTAGACTCCGTGCTCTGCACCTCTTTGAAGACGCCCTTATCCCCGCGGACCCAGCCAGACTTTGCCCCTGACTACCGTTCTCCCCGCAAGCGCTGCTGCAGCTACGCAAGTCCTCTCACACCCTGCCCCCTGACCCGCCACACGAAACTGCCGCACCTTCTCCCTGCCTCCTTACTCTCTGGCTAGCTACCCTCTGATTCTTTCTCTTTTCCTACTTGCCACCCTGGCTCTCGCCTCACTACGAGGCAGTTGTGCCCTGTTGGGCCTTAAAATTCTGTGACATTACAGTCAGCTATTCACCATGCGCCTCCCTCGCGAAGTAACACAGCATCCGCACGAGACCAACCTCTGCGTATTTTGCCCTTAAGCCACGCGGCCGGCCCCCCCCTCGAGGGGTTGTAGGCAAGGCGCTGTGTTAAAGCTTCTTCCCCGCCCCAGTTGGTATAAGCCCATGAGTCCTCATATGCGCGGCCGGCCTCGGCATGAGGTTGTAGGCTTATCGCTGTGTTCACAATAAAAACAGATTTGAACAGAAAGAAGAGACATGACTCTGTTCTGGAAAACAATAAATAGACCATGTTTCCAGGACAACAACACACCAGTAATTGGCACCACAATACTACCTGAACAATGGTACAACCATTTTAAAGGCTTGTACAATCATTCAGAGGAGATCAACCCCAATACAGGGGGGGACGGTCAGTGGGCTTCCTCTATAGAATTTTCTCTGGGGGAAATTACAGTGGCCGTTCAGGGACTATCACGAAACAAAGCCCCGGGCCCAGATGGCATACCACCGGACCTTTTCCTCAGTAATGTGGCATTATGGGCTCCTATTCTAACGAGGGTAATAAACGCGGCTGTGGCAACTGCCCTACCCCATTCATGGTCGACCGCAACAATAGTCCCAATTTTTAAGAAGGGGAATAGGGACAACCCCCAGTGTTACCGACCTATCTCATTGATAGACGTGACCGCTAAAATTCTAGGTAGAGCGATCTTAATGCGCCTCACTGACTGGGCGGAGGATAACAGAATCATAACCGACGTCCAGTATGGATTTAGAGCAGGGAGATCAACGATGGACCAATGCTTCAACCTTTATCTGTTGGTGGCAAAGTATACAATAGCTAGTAATGAATCGGTACATCTAGGGTTCATGGATCGTACCGCAGCTTTTGACCATGTAAACAGAGAAAAGTTATGGACCCTGATGACTAGACTAGGATTAGATCAGGGTCTGGTTAACATTATGAGAGCATTGCATCAGAACACTTCTGCTAACGTGCGGTTTAACTTGTAAGAGGGGGCACTACAGAATCTTTTCCCTGCAATAGTGGGGTCACACAGGGATGTATCCTGGCCCCCTTTTTGTTTTCGCTATATATAAACAATTTAGATCATGCCTTAAGCAAAAAGTGGACTTCCCAAGAATAGGGACCCAACCAGTTCCGCTACTGTTATACGCTGACGATGCGGTACTGTTAGCTCGCACCCCCAAGGGACCTCAGTGCCTGATAGACGGGTTTGTTAGATTTATGGATACCCTGGATCTCTCGGCCAATCTATCTAAGTCCTTTGTTATGTCGGCGGGTAATAAACCATGCTCGAAGTTCCCCTATAAGATAGGTGCACACAAAATAGGACAGGTACAAACCTTTACTTATCTTGGCCTGTTGTTTGATGGCTTTTTAAATTTTAAATCACTAATTTTAGAGTGATGTTCCACACTAGTGGCCTCTACCGGGGCCATAATGAATTATGGGCGGAGGCTAGGGAGGTGGTCACCAGAGCAAGTCATGAACTTGTATAGTTCCGTATGTTGCTCCAAAGTGACCTATGGCTCAGAAGTTTGGGGTTTTGTTAATGCACAGCAACTCCAGGTGGAGGAGAACAAATACTTCAGGAAAGTCCTCCAAATCCCAAAAAGTACCCCCGGCCTCGATCGTCCACGAGGAACTGGGAAGGCCCTAGGTCGAAGACTTGGTCAAGGTCAGACCCCTTGTAGCCTGGCTTAATATCTGGACGAATGCAGAGGCTGACCTTAGCAGACAAATCATCAGTGACTGTCAGGGTAGGGACAAGGGAATGAGAATCCCATGGCTAATGTACGTTAAAAATTATTTTAAAAAAATTGGCTGTGTGGATCTCTTTACAAATCCAGCAGAGATTATCCCCCAAGACGAAGTAAAGAGATTATTCCTGGAGAAGGCAGCCTCGCGCAGGGCAGCACAGGAAGGAGGCAAATCCACAGTCCGCGCGCATAGCCTGGTCCAAACCGGGGAGGGCATGGAACCCTATCTCACTCTCATGCCTAATGCACAGGACAGATTTTTAATTACCCGTTTTAGACTCAACCTTTTACACCACATACTGGCTGACCCCCCAGGTTTTACTTCAACTGTTGAGCAGAAGGGTGCCTGCGGCTGCGACAATCTGTCTCCCCAGGACACCCTTCATTTTGTATTATTATGCAGATTTTATGTACTTCCAAGACGTAGATTTTTAGTAGGCATTTTAAAACAGGGCAAGTTTCGACAAGCTAAGGTTGGTCTCCTATTCTTGCAAAAGGCAAATGATCCCTTCACGTTGACCTGTGTGATGATTTTCATTAGGGTTGCCTTAAGGCTCCGGAATACAAGAGGGTAGTGCTGATTGATTGCTTTGTGTTTTTCCTTCTTATGTTAACTCCTCTCCTCTTATCTAAATCGGTAAATGTCACATGAAGTTTATGAAGTGTATTTTTTATGACTTTTTAATTGTAATAATTGTTCTTTTATGGTGTTATTCAAATACAGAATAAATGACTATGATGATGATGATGTCAGAAGGGTGGTGATAGAGTGTCTGGGTGGGTCAGAGATTGTGCAAGGAGGTCTACAAAATTGTTAAATAAATGGGCAAGCATTTATTTGCAGGTTAATAAATGCTTGCCTGTTTATTTAACATTTGCTTCTGACTATTAGTGCTAAGCCACTAAACAGCAGCTCATGCTCCTGTGCACCAGGAGGACCGCATGTAAAGGTCAAGACGACCACAAGCGCCCCCCAGGCCGTACTTTGAGTGTCACTGCTCTCGCACATTCTTCTCGCTTGTGAAACACTGTTGTTAACAAACAGGTCTTGGAGCCCGCCTGTTGCTTACCATTTGTTGGCTTGCGTGGCACTCTTCTTTAAAGCCTAATAAACCGTCAAGGCAGGCCTAACATATTTTCCGCCGTGCCTGTTCACTGCTACCGATGTGACTGAGGTATGGTTTTGTTAAGTTTAACTTTTTGGGCCATGCAAACAGAAGGCGTGTGACTGCCAAAATCATGCCCATCAGGACAAACAAAATTGCAAAAATTTATTTTCTATAGTTAACTCCTTTATTTTTCCAAGTCGTTTTTTTGCCACTTCGCACTTGTGTTTTCTTTTGTTTTTGCTCTTCAGCGCCGTTCTCAAAAGAGGATTATTTTATTGCAAAGCAGCATTGTTTCTTTCTTATGTTTAATTTCTGAAATGATGCTTTAACACATAATCATGCAGTACACCCCAATCCAATCAATCTTCACCACCTCACCTCACCTCATACTAATCCGCCCCAGACAAATCCAATCAACCCCAGACCAATCCAATCCATTCTAATCCATTCCACCACATTCCGATCCACCACACTCCACTCCTCTCAACCGCCATCTACTCCAATCCAAAGCAATCTGTCCCACTCCAATCCAAAACAATCTGCCCCTGTTAGAAACTGGTGTTCTTTGCAGGTGCCCCCCCACCCCCACTTCTTGCCCCATGTTAGACTGCAAGATCATGTTTTCTCTGATAGTGCACAGGGGCCTGCTAACCGGGCCCCAGTGCTTGTTCTCTTACCCTAAACGTAATGGTAATTGGTACACCCAACTGGCAAGGTACTTTGACCCCGTATAAGTCTCTAGTATTGCAGCACTGTATTTTGCCACACTGTGCGACCCAAGTAAAAAGTATGTCTGCAGAACTGCCATTGCAGCCCTACAGGTGCAGCCTGTCTGCTCAAGAGTGACTGTGCACACACCATGTGCTGCAGAGCCACACCACTGCATAATATAAGTAAGTCACTCCTAAGGTTATCCTCCAAAGCCCAGGAGGCAGAGTGCATGATATTAACCCTTTCGGTGCTCATGACAGAATGGTTCCGTCAATGACCTGGATTTTCAAGGGGATCACCTGCGTTTTTGGTCCTGGTCTCAGCGGCCATCTATGGAAATCCACTAAATCCAGATATTTCTAAAAACTAGACACCCAGCAGAGTCCAGGGAGTTGTGGCTTGTGTAGATCTCCCAACATTTTCCTGCCCAGATTCCCCTGCAAATCTTAAATTTAGCTGAAAAAAATCATATTTTCCTAACTTTTCTGTGTGGGAAAGTTTTGGGATCACCGGCCTGACACAAATTTCCTACCACCCAGTGTTCCCCAAGTTCTCCCAAGAAAAATGGTACCTCACTCGTGTGGGTGGGCCAAGCGGCCTCAACAGGCAAGGGCCCAACACGCATTGTGGAGACGTCAAAATTACCTATCACAAACCAACCTGGTTTTGCAAGGGGTGGAACCTGAGTTTTTGGCCCCGGGCTTGGCATTCATGTAAGGAAACATACCAAGCCCATACATTTCTGTAAACTAGATACCCTGGGGAGTCTAGTGAGGTATGGCTTGCATGGATCCCCAATGTTTTCCTATCCAGAATCCCCTACAAACCTGAAATTTGGCTGAACAAAATCACTTTTTCCACATATTTCTGTGTAGGATCACCCTGCCGGCACAAATGTCCTACCACCCAGCTTTCCCGTTTGTTTCCCGAGTAAAATAATATATCACTTGTGTGGCTGTCTAATGCAGAATTGGCTAAAACCTATTTTCTAAAAAATGTAGAGGTTAGAACTTGCTGTGCAATACCCTTCCAGTCACAGGCCTTGGCCCACCCACACAAGTGAGGTGCCATTCTTATCAGAGAATGTAAAGAATGCAGTGTGGGTGGAACTTTGTGGACCCACGCAGATTCCAGAACTTTCCATCACAGAAATGTGAGGAAAATGTTTCTTTTTTTTTTTTTACAAAGTTTGAGGTTTGCAAGGGGTTCTGGATAACAGAACCTGGTGAGAGCCACACAAGTCTCCCAATCCTGAAATACCCTGGGTGTCTAGTTTTCAAAAATGTATAGGTTTACTAGGTTTCCTTGGGTACCGGCAGAGCCAGTTTTTAAAATCCACATCTAGGTCCTTTGAAAAAAAAAGGTCAGTTTTCACTGTAAAAATGTGGTGTGTCCATGTTGCGTTTTGGCCTGTTTCCTGTCGCGGGCACTAGGCCTACCCACACAAGTGAGGTACCATTTTTATTGGGAGACTTGGGGGAACACAGAATCCTAAAGCAACTGTTATTACCTATTGGCTTTCAATGCATTTCTGCCTTCCAAATGTAAGACAATGTGTAAAAAAAGAAGTCACTTTGAAAGATGTCCTATAATTGACTGCTGGTATGGGTACCCACAATTTCGGAGATTTTGCAAACAGCCACTGCTTCAAAACTATTTTTTTTTTCCCTTTTCGGAAATACATAGGTGTCCTTGATACCTATTTTTCACTCTCTATATTTTACCAAATGAATTGCTATATACCCGGTGCAAAATGAAAAACCATTGCAAAATGCATCTCAGTTATTGGCCCTGTGTTCCTCTGGTACTTGGTAAACATACAAGTCCTATATATCCCCACAACTTGAAAGGTCCAGTGGATGGAACAGTATATTGCTACCAAACATTTGTAATACGTAGAAGAAGTTACAGGTAAAAACGTTGGCACAAATGGCTGTTTTTTTCAACTCATTTTCAATTTTTCTTGTTTTCAGCTGTTAGTTTCTATAAAAAACCTTGAAGGATCTACACAAAGGACCCCTTGCTAAATCCAGAATTGTGTCTACTTTCCAGAAATGTATAGCTGTCCAAGATCCATTGTTACTTTCACACTTATTTCTTCCACTAACTGGAAGGAGGTTGAAAGCACAAAAAGTAGCAAAAAATAGGCTATGTCCCAGTAAAATGCCAAAACTGTGTAAATAAAATTGGTTTTCTGGCAAAAGTCTGTCTGTCCCTGAAAGCTGGGAAGAGGATGATTTTAGCACCACAAACCGTTTGTTGATACCATTTGCAGGAAAAAACAACAGATGCTTTCTTCTGCAGCACTTTTATCCCACTTTTCTAAAAAAAAAAACTGTATTTTGGCTCATTTCTGGGTCCCCTCCAGGTGTTCTTTTCATTCAGAAAGTGAACAGCAATAAAGATGCCATTAAATCTTGTTTTTATCTTGACATATTTGTTGTCTTTTCAAGGAAAGAGGTCAAATGTCAGTTTGTCTTTTAACTAATTGCTGTTTGGAAAATGAGATGTATTTTTCCATCTCCTACTGGAGCTAGAGGTTTTTGTCAAGTGAGCTGTCAAAAGATGTCAGTTATTTTTTCTATAACACATAACATTCAAATAAATAGCCTGTAAACTAATATTACAAATATTTCAAAATATATCAGGTATTACAAAAGCACATTTTTTTTATTAATTAAGAAGTGTGATGTAAACAAATAGTTAATAGGCGTAAAACAGACCAGAACACTTTCTTTACATGGTGCTGTGCAAATCACAAATATTTGCAGAAACTTTATTTCCAAACATTGCACAATATATAGTTTTAAAACCACGCGTCAGTTACACATTCTGTGGCCATTTCAATGTAAAATCTGCTGATTATAAATGACAGTGTGCTTCCGCTTCATGCTTTAAGGTATGCATTTATTAAAAGTGATAGGTTTTAAACATGAGTTGAGAAACATTGCTGCCTTTACCCTGATGAAAATGCTATTAACGAACTAAGAGACAAGTCAGGGGTAATGTGGCTAGATTTGTATTATATATGGACAAAAAGTTTAGTCTATTAAATCAAACCAAGTATTTTTTTTCACGCCGGACATGCTGAACTCGCACATTTGACGGCGCTCTCATTTGTGATAATGAAGAAAATGGCGGTTCAATGAATTATATTATTTGCCAAAGATCACATCATTTGAAACCAGTTTATGGATCAAGAGCATTACAAATAGGTTGAGTGGATTATTTAAGTCGCTAGAACTGCAGGTCTAGAAACATTTTTATGATTTTTTTAGGCTTTTTTTATATATATATCCCTACAGTAACTGTGTAAAGCAAAGTTTTACTGTAAGTGACTGGTGGTCCATAGAGTAACATGGGCTGGCTAGCAAGGTAACTGGAGATAGACAGCTCCATTATGAAAAGACCGAATTCTGTTGTGTTTGGTGTCAAACACTGTGCTTTTCACCCCCCAACATGATTCTTCTGTCAAGAGTGAGCTGGCATGCATCGGAATGCCATCCTCCATGAGTGCCCCACAAGGAGAGGATGTGGTCTGACGGCTAGACTGCCGACTTTGGTGCTGGAAACCAAGGTTCGAGCCTCGGTGTCGCGTTCACATCCTGTGATTCTGGGCAAATCACTCAATCTCTCCGTTCCTGAATGTGTAAGTAACCGGTGCTCATGTAAAGCGTTCCAATACCTTTGGGTCGAGTTGGCGCTATATAAATATGCACACAAAAAAAAGGATACAGTGCTCCAGTATCATGGCAGGCTTCCACGCGCCGTTTGCCGCCAAGACAAGAGTCTGCCCTCCTGGTGGGATATGCTAGCACTTCACCAGGACAAAGACAGGCCTGGGCAGAAGGGAGGTCACATCCTCTCCATCCCAGGATGGCTAGTGTTTACAGCTATTAAGGTGGTGAGCCTCAATGGCTTCATCGCCCTTGATATGTAATTACCTTGACCCTCACTTGAGTACAAAGCCCTTCCCACTCTGTCCAGCCCGACAGGAGAGAGAATTAGCTATTCAGGACGTGTACACCCCAAAATGATAAGCACAGCCCTAGGGTGGGTTAGGAGGTCTGTACAGCCAAAGAAGGGTCCTCTCGTTTTGAAAGTACCCAAAATAGAGTATTCTGGGTAGCATAGTGACATACACCCACTGGATGTTGTCACTACAGAGGCAGGTTAGCCGCAAGGACCCATTTCCCACTGGCCACTGTGACCCTCACATTCTTAATTCCCCCTAAACTAAGATTTAAGAGTCTCCCCTCGCACGCAGAAGAAGAGGCACAAAGAAGACCCTCTCACTGAAAACAGGACCTTGGACTCTGCTGCACCACAAAGAGAGGAAACTTAAGTGCCCAGATGAGACCATATACTGGAACCATGTGCTCGATGTGTGTCCATGGCAAAAGCTTGTTGCTCCCAACAAGAGGTACTCCAGTGGATGCCAGAAACCGATGCAGACTCCCAGTAATAAGTGGGTCCAGTCTCCTGGAAGCTGCAAGAAAATCGACGTGCTGTGTGACAAGAATTGCAATTCGCTGGTCCTGTCGAGAGTGTGCCCAAAGAGAAGTGGTGTCCTGCAAGTCCGGAGTGGTAGCCAGGCTTTCACCATGTTTCAAGCTGCTTCTCCACTCCTGTCGCCCTCCACCTGCTGAAGTAACCATACATTACATTTGCCACATCCAAGGCATAGTCATCGAACCTTTGATGGCCATCTCCATCCAAAAGCAGCTCACAGCAACAGCGCCCGACGTCATCATTGAACTCCCCTGTTGTGTTCCTGCATCCTGAAGTTGGATTAGTCGAGCGTGCAGCAAAGCATCTTTAGCGCAACGTGCTCCTGGTGATTGACAGTTGCCAGCTACCTCTGTACTCAGAGCCTCCAAGCAAGGTAGAAGAAATCCAGCTGTTGAACCTGGGTCCAAGGACTCCAAAGGCCCTTACTCTGTGTGAGTAGTGTGGAACACCATCTGCAAGTGTGGTTTTTACCAAGTGCTGCTAGTTTGACAGCTCCTCCAGATCCGGTTCGGTACCAGAGACAGCCAAGTCACCTCTACTCCCTGGGCAAGGTAATGGAGAAACAACGGTCAAGTCTTGGTCTAGGGGCCCGTAGAACCCTAACTACAGGAGCTTTTGCTTAAACTCGCCCTGCAAGTGACCGAGTGTCAACTATGTCTTTCTCCATTCATTTCAATGGGATCAGCTTGATCTTAAAGTGAGTCTATTTTAGAATTCCAGTTGTTTATATGATACAAAGTTCATTTTGGTGTCTATATTTATATAAAAATTCACTCCATTTCTTTCGAGTTGCCTCAATGACTTATGAAATATTTTGGTAATGTAAGATTCTTTTTTTTTTTTAAAGATTTTTCTTACCAGTTTTTAAAGACCTATACTACCAAAGTGCAATTATCCACATAGTACATCCTCAGTATGGCCATAGCAACAAAGATCAGAGACTCCCCCCTTCTTCCTTCCAATGGTATTCTGCAATCCCAATAATATAATTTAGGGGGTTACAGATAGATTCAGGGACAAAGTTTCCTTAAAAAAAAAGACATTTCCTCCAGCAAAGGACGGAGACCACCACATGTAGCAAACATGTGCACTAGGTCAGCCCCATATTCAGAGCAACGGTAGCACCTGGGGCCTTTACCATTCCCCCATTTAGGAAATTTTACTCGGGGTGTAATATAGGAAGAAACAGGTTTTTTAGAACTGGGCTTTGAGATTTGCAGAGAGTAAACCAGATTGTGTGTATAGGAGAGCTTACTGAAAAGCCTTATCAGTGATTACCAAATTCAAATGCCATTTCCCAGAGATCTTTCTCAGGTCATCTGGCATTCGGCTATTAAGAATATTATAAATATTCCCTATTCGTGGCAGATTGCTATCAACCAATTTCTCCATAAGTTCACATTTGGCAAATCCGAATGTCCCCCACCTTACGCTGGAAAAAAATCCTAATTAATAAATATTTGAAGAACTACTCATGGCAGAGGCCAAAATGCATTTATAAATCCCCAAATGATATAATCCCATCAGGGGAAAAAAGACTCCAAGTTTGTTTATCCCAGCCTTAAACCAGGTTGCCAAGTAATGGTCCCAAATATCTCTGGCAGGTTCTCATTATTTCTAGTTGGAGTATAATAACTCAGTCTGCCAATACCAGAAAGTTTATGAACAGCAATAAAAACTTTATAAGCTCCAATAAGGATCTTAAATCTCACTCTTTTAAAATATCCTAGTTCGAGTTCAAGCTTCTGGCCCAACCAAGATTTCAAACGGCAAAGGGAAATCTGATCTTTAGAGCAATCTTGTAGCAACACTGGGCAATATTGCAAGGTAGCTGCCCAGTGATACAACTTTAAATTGGGGAGCGCCCATCCACCTCTATCATTTGGGAGTGATAAAAACTTAATAGACCTTCTGGGCTGAGAACAAGCCCAGAGAAATTGTACAAAGAGATTATCAAATGTCTTTAGTATATAAAACAATTTTTAAAACATTACATCTACCGACTAAAGAGAGGTGCAAATTATAAAGCCTGTGCAATGAACTCTTCATCTTGGTGGCTAGAGGGACTACATTTTCCTCAATAAAAAAATCGGTATTAGCCAAAGTATTCACCCCGAGATGCCTTGCCTTTTTTACCTCCCTAGGGTCAGCCCATTCAATTTTCTCATTCAGGATAATCTTTGTCTTTTCTTTATTGAAAGCATATCCCAACACATACCCAAAGCGTTGAGCCTCTAATTCAGTTGCCTCAATTGTCATTACCGGATAAAAAGTTATAAGCGTTGTATAGTCGGCGTATACCATAATTTTCGTGTCCTACCCATGACTCTGGATTGTGCGAATAAACTGATTCATTTCTATCTTCTTGATGAACGGGTTGAAATACATTGGGAAGAGCAAAGGAGAGCAAGGACACTACTGGCGAGCACCCCATGAAATTTGAAATTGCTCCGCCAACATCCCATTTATCAAGACACTAGCTGTAAGTTTAATATATAGTGCCTGTACAGCCTGAATAAAACCAGGCCCAATCCCCATCCTCTGCATGATGGTCCACAGGAAGAGCCAGGAGACCCGATCAAAAGCATTTTCAACATTGAGCAGAATCAGCGCCATTGGGTCTCCTGTAACCTGCGTTGCATCAAACAGCGTAATGGTCCTCCTTATATGATCAATAGTACCTCTTCCAGGTATGAACCCGTGCTGCCATTTAGAGATTAGTTTGTCGATTACTTGAGATAAACGAAAGGCTAGTATTTTAGAATACATTTTGGAGTTCCCATTAATTGAATGTGGTGATACGAGCCCAATTCCTGGATGGGTATATCTTTTTTTGGGAAAGATGATCATTTTGGCAGAAGACCAGGACTTAGGAGGGTCAGCGCCACAAAAAATTTCTTCTAACAAGGTTTTTAAAATCTCCTTAATTTGATTGGAAAATACTGTATAAAATTCAACGGGTAGAAGATCTAAAAAGGCAGCCTTCCCATCCGGCAGGCTGGTCTATGCGGTGACTATCTCCTCCCAAGAGGGGGCCTTCTAAAATCTCACTTGCTCTTCTTTCAGTATGGTCATTGAGATAGGGTCAAGATACTTATCAATAGCATTTTGTCTGGACACCGAACCCTTTCTCGTTATACAATGCTTGATAGTACGGATGGAAAGCTGTCCTGATTTTGTCAGGCTCTGTTACCAGTACGGCGATTGGGTCTCGGATCTACTGTATCCCGTTGTTTGTAATTTGCTGTCTAGTTCTCATGGCTAGATGATGACCAATTTGTTCGCAAAATTCATAGGCCTTTTCCCTTGAAGCCGCCTACTTGGAGAAAGCTTTCTCGGCTAGGATTTCCCCAGTTGCTGCCTTAGCAGTCACAACCTCCATCTGGGCCTTATCCACTTTTTTCTTTTGCTGGACTGCCCATATAAGCTTTTCTTCAGTCATAGCCAGTTTCTTGTGGAGCTCTTATAGCAAACATTTATCTACTTTGCTCTTATAATGAAAACTGAAGTGTTTCACCTCTGATGAATGCCTTAAGGGCATCCCACACCACCCCTATTTGTGCAGAGCCAATATTTCTGTCCAGAAATTCTGATATCCACCCTTTCATGTGATTACAATACTCTTTATTGTATAATAGGGCGCTCTCAAAGCTCCAGGCAGAAGCCCTCTTGCTGAGACCTTTCCCCTTGATCCCTAGAATTAATGGGCTATGATCAGACATATGACATGGCTTGGCAGTTCGGGCTGGACTGTCCCCATGAGGCACAGGGTCAAGACTGATTTGCATATGGCCATGTCTGAACTGGGGTGGCTTGGTGAGCAAAATAACATTGGATTAAACCCAGATTCTTGACTGAGGGTGAATGTTTTGCCATTGTGCAACATTCCCTCCATCATCTTTAGTGTTCTGCTGTTCACCCTATGTGGGAAGGGTATGCCCAGACTTGGGTCCCGTGCTCACTACGCCACTGGAATCAAGCTATCCTGGCTGATGACGGCTGATAGCCAGAAACCGGTCCTAGGATGCTTGATTCCGGTCCAGGGAAGACATGCTTGGCAGTTCGGGCTGGACTGTTCCCATGAGGCACAGGGTCAAGACTGATTTGCATATGGCCATGTCTGAACTGGAGTGGCTTGGTGAGCAAAATAACGATGGATTAAACCCAGATCTGTGACTGGGGGTGAATGTTTTGCCATTGTGCAACATCCCGTCCATCATCTTGTGTGTTTTGCTGTTCACCCTATGTGGGAAGGGTATGCCCAGACGTGGGTCTCGTGCTCACTATGCCACTGGAATCAAGCTATCCTGGCTGATGACGGCTGGTAGCCAGAAACCGGTCCTAGGATGCTTGATTCTGGTCCAGGGAAGACATGGCTTGGCAGTTCGGGCTGGACTGTTCCCATGAGGCACAGGGTCAAGACTGATTTGCATATGGCCATGTCTGAACTGGGGTGGCTTGGTGAGCAAAATAACTGGTGGATTAAACCCAGATCTAATACTGGGGGTGAATGTTTTGCCATTGTGCAACATTCCGTCCATCATCTTGTGTGTTTTGCTGTTCACCCTACGTGGGAAGGGTATGCCCAGACGTGGGTCCCATGTTCACTACGCCACTGGAATCAAGCTATTCTGGCTGATGACGGCTGATAGCCAGAAACCGGTCCTAGGATGCTTGATTCCGGTCCAGGGAAGACATGGCTTGGCAGTTCGGGCTGGACTGTTCCCATGAGGCACAGGGTCAAGACTGATTTGCATATGGCCATGTCTGAACTGGGGTGGCTTGCTGAGCAAAATAACGATGGATTAAACCCAGATCTGTGACTGGGGGTGAATATTTTGCCATTGTGCAACATTCCGTCCATCATCTTGTGTGTTTTGCTGTTCACCCTATGTGGGAAGGGTATGCCCAGACGTGGGTCCCGTGCTCACTACGCCACTGGAATCAAGCTATCCTGGCTGATGACGGCTGATAGCCAGCAACCTGTAGTGTAGTTCCTAGTTTCCCACTAGGCCCTGCGCATTGGAATAACATAAACAGTAGTATCGACGTGGAACTGCGGATATTCCAGGCCTCCACTGACTATGCTAAACTTAATTGGGTGTGTTACCAACTAGCTCAGAGGTCACTGGAAACTTTCTTCTCTGCATGGGAAGTGATCAGCTTCCCTGGCACAGACAAGAAGGGATTCAGCTTTCCAACAACCGTGCAACATGACAACTTTGCTCCTCAGATCAAGAGTCAATCTCTAGGGTCGTGTGAAACAATAGACAGGTATTTCACTCAGTCAGATTAGTGCAGTTTACTTTCACGAGATGTAGAGAATAGAGAGACGGGCGTTTGTCAATAAAGGGTTAACATTTATTGAACAGTCTTTCTTCTCGTACAAGAGAAATGTATTGCCACAATTGCAAGACTTGTTATTATAATAAGTACGTACAGTAAGATAAGTATTGCGAAATAGAACTGTAAAAGCATTGATATGGTTTCTTAGCCATACAATGGTTAAAAGTAATAAAACATATATACAGTCATATATACATTAGGCTAAAACACTCAACTGGTGCTTCTAACTACGCCTACCCCAGTGTGCCTGACCTAAGCCTAACACGTGGAAGGGGAGTAAGTAAGTAGCTTTAAGTTAAGTTGGTTTTGCCAAGGTTTGCTTCAAGAATTCTCATCTAAGGGTTTAGTCAACACCATACCTCTGAATAGAATGATGGAAGTCTGGTATTTCCTTCAGGGGGCACTCAATATCCCAGTCACCCGCGAGGGCAGACCGGAAACGCTGGAGCTGGATTTCTCTGCAGGAGAAAGGCAGCGGCTCTCTTCTCAGCGCGTCGGGAGGAGGAGGCGGGGAACAGCGTCTGCGGCAGCTGGAATCTGCTGGGCTCTTCGCAGAGGGACGGCTGTTCAGCTCCTAAGCTTACCACACCATCGTTCGCGCTTTAGCAGCGATAATGGTATCAGTAGCTTAACCACCAAGGGGACAGCAGCAGCATCAGCGTACTGCATGCAGCATACAACAGCAATGGGATGCACAACAGGGTGCACGACAGCAATTGCTTAAGGCAACGTTGGTAGTATTTATACCTGACAGGTGCCTGGTTTGACGCAAGTTTGCTGGACATAAGACGTCAATTAAAGATGTCACTAGGAAGTGATAGCTATCAGTTGCTCATTAGAGTTCCATTACCAATCAAAACACAGCAAGCGGGGATTTCCAGGTTTGCTGAGTTTTTATCTTGTTGAAGAACTCGGGAGTGTTAATCTAGGAATATCAGATAGTGACTTCTGCTCTGTCATTGCACTAATTGGTTGCAAAGGAAGTGGCAGAAAACTATTCTGGAATGTGGCTCTGTTCGTGTGAGGCCAGAGATGACTTTCTGAATATTGCACTTGAACGGTTATGCCAATATAGGGAATAAATGGATTTATAGCCGAATAGGGGCATAAGGTCACAGTATCGATCAGGAACCTAGATAAACACGCAACACCCACTCCACGTTTTCATGTCCATCAAACTACTAAAACTAGAGCAATAGGATGCATGTGTAACATTGCCCACCCCAAAATACATAAATGCATTCGAAATAGGCGTATATTGTAATACGTGAAATTTAGGTACTGTACGTCTTTGAAGCATAGAAATCATTCAAAAATTATTGCATATGAAATCAGTGAACGATTATGCAAAAAGAATTACACATGAAGTATCTCTGACAGAAGAAGGGCGAGATAAATCATCACATATAAATGCATTGCAATAACATGTGCTAGAGGCTGATGTAAGTTTGTTATGTCTCTAGATGTGTTTAGAAATAGAAGTTCGAACTTCTGTTCTCTAAGAATAGTTTTTACCTTAAGCAAAGAATTGTTCGTACCAAAAAGGGTCAATATTAAAAAATGTTCAATTCAAAAGAATTATTGCTTGAACGGGGAAATAGAGTTCCAACGCTTTTAGCAGTTTTTGTTGATCAAAACTGAAGGCCGAATTCAGAGTTCATGAGAACGCTGTGTGTCGGAAAGCTTCTCCAAAGTTATTGTTTCTGTACGGGTGAGAACATCGTATCAGACAGGCTCTCAAAGAATTGGTCTACAAAATCAGGTGACAGTTCAACCAAATTCGATAGTGCTGTAACTTGGCAGGTGTGAGAATGATTGCTGTCATCATAGTCAGGAGCAGCAATGCTCACAGAAGGTCGTACCTGGGTGATGTTGCTTTTGTCACTCGCTCCACTGTTACCACCTAGTCGTAGTACAGGTGTCTCCACGAATGCCGTCATCAGGATTGGTAGCCGCTGGGGACAACACAATGCATGAGCCGTTATTGGACTGAGCAAAGTATCGACGTCCATTGGTACTGCTGATGGAAGTGAAAGACAGATGTCCAACACGCATTCATCGCCGCAAAGCATACATCGTAGTACCGGTAAGATACAGTTCTGCCATATAGGTCTGAATGAAAGGAACCAGGTCATGTTTAGATCTCTCAGCCTGGCCAATCCAAGGACGTTAGTTATCCTGTCCCGGTAGCGCATTGCTAGGATTGTCTCTTCCATTCCCATGGGAGCTATGTCTGAGTTTCGGCTTGCCATAACGAAGCAGGAGGGTCAAAAATAAAATCCCTGCTACAAGTCCCAAAAATAATGGTATGCCGCCAAAAACAGAGTGTACAAAATTAGGAACGATTCCTAAAATTGCCTGAAAAGGTGTTAGCAGTCCCGTAAAGACTGTCTTAAATATGCCTGGGATGCTTGTGGCACTAGACATGTTAAGGAGTTGGCTGAGCATTTCTACGAAATGCACGGGGCAATTTGTTGATAAAAGATCATGAACTTCAGTAGCTGTCCTTGCAACTAGAAGATCATACGTCTCTTTTGATGACGTTATAGGCACTGTTGTCTGTAAAAGTACAGATTTCATTTTGCTTAAAGTATCAATTCGTATAGAATAGAGAATCAAACAAGGCCAGATGGGAGTCACTGTGTCTGCAGGCCCACTCAGGAACAATGCCTGCATACAGCATTTGACCATGGATGTTACGCTTACTAGATAACTTTTCCCTGGCACTAGGCCACAACATCTGTGATCCGTTCCAAGAATGTAACTCCCGTTTGCAAGTTGCATAAAGAAGGGCTCTATCTGAGTTGCAGGTGTGACTAGCTGGTGGCATGAAAGGTTGTTAGAATTTCCATCACATGCTCCGTGTAAATTAATACCCTGACACAAAAGTATACCGCTTAGTGAATGTTTACAATTTCCACCACTAAGAAATACATTTTTGTCGCTGTCCCTATAGCAAGAATGTGTGTATGGTAATTTCCATTCAGATTTTACATATCCTTTACCCAATTGTTCATACTGGCCAGCAGGTATGTACTCAAGGCACTTTTTAAATCGGAAAGTTGTTATCGGAATAGTGATAATTCCGTGTATTATCCATTCAATGACAGGACTCTCTGACATTGTCAATGGTAATCTCTCAAGTTTTTCGATGCTCAGGATTGTATAGTCTGCTCCTTTTTGTGCCAAACTGATCTGTTTATCAGTAAGGTTAAAAATGGAAAATAATGACGTTGTGTTGATTAAACGCCAAGGCACATAGCCTGCACGAAGATTTTGCAGCGTCCAGCCTAATTCTATAATAGAACGTAATTGAGATTGGCCATGTTGTAACATTAGCAAGTCTCTATCTATCACATCAAAGGCAGAGGATACAATATTGTCCAACGAATATACTCTGGAAGACAGAGTCATTAACCCATTGTCTACTACAGAAAGTGATTTCTCCAAATTAATACGATCAATTTCTCGTATTTTTTCTGCTGTTTCAATTTGTTTGACTTTCCAAGCCTCGTTGTACGCAGCATAGATACTGGTCGCTATGAAACGCTTTTGACGCTGTTTGCGTGGTCCAAGTATGAAATCGCGCAAATCAGCACCATCTTTTAGTAAAGACAAGTGTTGCTTAATTTCAGCCAGTGTGGATGATGTTAGCCATTCAAGGCAGAGTTTCCCTACACTGTATGTTGTTATTATCCCTGGATGTTGTCTCTGGGAATATCTTGAGTCTAATCTGGTCATTTTTAACCCCTGTGTTTTATTCAGGAATCTATCTTGACAGCTGTTTGTGTCAGTAGGCCAGATTAACCACTTTTTCCAATCAGGATGTGATCTGTTAAAATGTAAAATTTGTGACACGTCTAACTCAATATCTGCAGTTGCATTTTCAGGTATTGGCTTTGGTATAGACGGTGTTTTAAGGTCTTTGATCTTAGATAGGCCAAGACAGGATGTTTGGTGTATTGTGTCATTTAAAAACAACATTTGTTCTGGTATCATGCAGGTTCTGAATAGTGCTTCAATGCCTTGTACCTGCCAATCTTTTGTACCCCGAATGGTTTTCGTTTCAATGTTATCTTTCCAATAATCAAAACCAAATGTCATCTTTTTGTCATAAAATGCTTCTGAATATATCCATTTAGAATTTGTCAGCATTGTTTTCATTCCTGTTTTATCTAACAGTTTGTAATAAAACGTTTCTGCATCACTGGTGTTAAACCCTGAGAAGTATTTGAATTTCTCAAAAAATGCTTTAGAACTGCTTTTAGGTGGTGTAGCACAATGTTCCCATTGATTATACATAAAAACATTTCTAGGCTGTGCAGATTTATGCAAGTAAAGATCACCATAGTGTGTGTAACAGAATAACTGCTCATAACTACATGAACCTTGTAAATAATCATGATCTGTGAATCTAGCTGACATTACTAAATCAGACATCATGTCATTAATACTGTTAAAGTCCCAATCATCAGAGAATGTACTAGGCGTTACAAAGTCACTTAAGGAAACCTTCAGTTGATGAGGATACTTCAGGATTTCGACCGGACCATATATCTCATAGTCTGTTTTCTCCCATACTACCCCACCAGGTATTGGAATTGCTGTGACATTTACTGTTGACAGTTCTCTTTCCTTCACATGGGATGATCTGTGTGGTTTCAGGACTAGGTTGATGTTCTGACTTGCTGTGTCCATTGTAATATATTTTCCCTCAATGAATTTTCCCAAACAAAGTACCATGATGAGCCAAAGCAGGAGGAAAAACACACCTAGACCGAACCAGAACTCTAACCAAGGGGAAACAAGGTAGATTTCCTTCAGTTGATGAAAGAGTTCCGTTGCTTTTTCTTTAAAAGTCTTTTTTGTTTCTGGCATCACTTCGGGGTCGTTTTGATCTTCAGAGAAGTTGTCGAAGTTGATGAAATAAACAGAGGCAGTTCTGTCAATTGATGGGATTGTTCTTTCAATCTGTCTTTCGGTAGCATTTTCTGATGCCACATTAGTGTAGACTGGTGTTGTTTCTTGACGAACTGTTTCAATCTGTGTCTCAAGAGGCACGAGTTCCATGGCATTATTGCATAGTCCTTCATTGTGCACTGCAGGCTGATCGAATGTGATTAGTCTTTCAGTTTGAACCTCTTGGATTGTTGCAAGTTTGGGTATTCTGTTGTTTCTTGGGAGTCCACTGGGCCTACTGTTGATTATAGGCCACATGCTTGTGGTTTTACCAGATCGATAGACACGACTCTGTTCTCCTTTTTACCAGCAAGGGGCGGTAGCACAACTGATCTTGTTCCGGTGACTGCCAAGACAGGTACTGCTTTTCTGTAAGAAGGCCCAAATTCCTTCTTAGCCGCGATCTTTTCTCTGACTAGATCCCCAATCTTTGGAATCCAGACAGGCCTTGCTGGGGCTGTTGCTTGTGGTGCCTCGTCAGTGGTATCTGGCTGTTGCTTTAACTTTATGTTGCTTAAGGATTTTCTGGTGTCATTCAGTTCCTGTAAAACAGCCAAACGATCCTTTACATCAAAGTCTGTTGTTCTTTCTTGTACCACTGACATCTGACTATCGAGGTCCTGAATACGCATTCTAATTCCGAACAATAGTTCGTATGGGCTGAAACCTTTTAGAGAATTTCTTGGCAAATTATTAAGACTAGTCTGGACACTTATTAAATGTTTGACCCACCCAGCGCCTAAATACCTTCGCTGTTATAGATCGCTTTATGTCCCGGTTTTTTCTTTCTACCACACTATTCCCTCGGGGTGCGACGGACAAGAATACCGCAACCCAATTCCCATGCTGGCCATGGCCACCTTATAAGCTCGAGAGCTAAAAGCAGGACCCTGGTCAGAATGGAACGTGGTAATTGCGTATATGCCGATATGGACTCGCAAATCTTTTATAACAGTTCTAGCGTCAGCCGAGCGCAGGAGGCTACATTATTTAAGTGTGTTTAGCCTTAACTGTGTACAATGGGACGCGCTTCTCTTCTTTGATTGCGCAGCTAGACCGCCTTATGCTGTCTAGCAGGGATCCTGAAACTACACTGGCCTGTTCATTACTGCATTCTCTGTTGCAGTTTTCACAATTTTGAGCAAAACATTGAATGTCTATACTCATTCCTGGCCACCAGTACTCTGATTGTAATTCTTTCAGAGAATCTTTGATTCTTTGGTGTCTCAGACCCAACCCCATGTGTGCTTCCAGTAAGAGGAAGCCCCTCCTGCTCCTGTTTGGAATTACTCTGTCCCCCACTCCAGGGATTCGAGCAAAAGGAACGGAGTTTGCATCTATTACGTATGCATAATTGAGTGGATAGTTTACGGGTAGTGCTGCGCAGTCGCCTTTTACAGTCGTTTTTACTGCCAGCATGGTTTCCCCGTCTATGTATTTTTCTGTACGCTTTTTTGTGGCTACGGAAGCCGGTTTAGTTGCTTCCGCTGTGGCTGTATTAGCCAATGAATTCCCTGCAACGTGAACGCCATCACGTTGAAGACTCTGTGCGTGAATCACGTGAGTCTTTTTTAGTTCTTTGTGAAAAAGAGCTACCTGTTTCCAGAGCAATTTATGCTTTATTGTGGCACCTGTGTCATCTTTGTAATCGTTTTCAATCCACCTCTGCAATTTATTGTTGTAAGAGTTGACGCAAAAATGAGAATCGCACACGATAAGTGTGGGGAATTCACGTTCTGCATTTTCAAGCGCCATCTTTAAACATCTGATTTCAGTTCTTTGAACCGAACAGTTTCTTACAGATTCAGTTTTTGTTACTTTCGGTCTGAATTTACCGCACAGCCAACGACCTTTAATGATCGCACATGCTGCATCGTAGGATTTTCTCTCTACGTTGAAATGCTGTACAAAGCTATCTGTATAGATTATACAGGCGTATTGTGGGTGAGGCAAAATTTCGATTGGCAGAGGATATTCTTCTTCATATTCTAAATCATTCAGTTCTTTAAATTGCGGGGCAAAATAGTATTTCACATCTTCCGTTCCTAGAGAATCTACACACTGTATCCATTTCGGATCCAGTGAAACTGTAGGCAGGTTTACTGGGCTGAATAGCGCTTCGAAGGCGGATTCCGCTGTAAGGATATTAATCCGTTTGCCGTGTGCTAGTTCTCGTTCATTTGCTAATGCGATTTGCACTGCTTTCACAGTTCTTTCTGTGGGACTGAATGTTTTTTCTGCTTGTGTGTACAAGTGAGATTTAATTGAAATTGGTACCTTTTCTCCCTCATTAGAGGTTAGGTACATGAATCCGCATCTTCCTGGCATGACTCGGATTACAAGATCGATCGTGTTGTCACGTGTATCTAATTTTGTTTTTGCTAACATGTCTGTTTGCAGTGATCTCAAAATTTCTGTGTGTTTTTGAGTCCAATTGATTTGTTTAAAATCAGGTTTAATTAGTTCGTAGAGAGGTTTAACCCTCTCTGCGTAATTTAGAATGTAAGTTCTTCCGAAATTCAGAAAACCTAGTATGGATTGTAAATTCTTCAGCGTTTTTGGAGCTTGGAGTACAGCGCACTTCTCTAAGAAGTTGTCCGCTAGGCTTTTCCCTTCACTTGATAATTCGTACCCTAAAAATAGTACTGTCAGATGGGCAATTCGGGACTTTTTAAAGTTGAATTTGTAACCCTCTGCAGCGAACCCAAGTATAATGGTGTTCACTCTTTTCAAGTGAGTATCCAAGTCGTCGTCTGTGAGATAAATATCATCTACGTAAGATAATGCCTCATCATCATATATTTGTAGTAACTCTGTTACCCTAGCTGAGAATAGTCCTGGGCTGTTCTTGAACCCCTGTGGGAGTCGACAGAATTTTTTCTGCGACCCAAATGCAGAGAAAGCGGTCAAATATCTGCTTTCCGGTGCAATGTTTTGACAAAAGAAACCATTAGATATGTCTAATGTCGTTTTGTATTTTTTCCTAACTATGTTATTCATTAGGGCTGCACTATGCGAGTTTTGTACTGCAAATGTTTTGCAACATGTATTAAGATGTCTGTAGTCCAAAACTAGACAATATGAATTGTCTGGCTTGGAGACAGGAAACAAAGGATTGTTCATTTGAGAGGTGCATGTTTCAATCACCCCCTGGTACTCAAGTTGATCTAAGATCTCCCTGACTTGTTTTTTAGCTTCTCGCTTAATGGGATACTGCCGTTGGGCAGTTGGTTCACTTTTTAATTGGATTTTGTGAGGAGTTGAGTCCTCATCCCATCCTACATGATTTTTATACAATGCAGGTGCCTGGGCCACTGCCCATTTCCTTGCATAAGTATATTTTTTGTGAATCGGAATGTGATTCGAGAAGGCAGGCATAATCATTTCTTCGCCACGAGGGCACTCCCTGACAAACTCTGGGGGCCAATCTTTTTCAGCTAACAGAATATCATAGCCTTTTGAGAGTTTATCCCAAAATAGAACCTTTATTTTCCTAGTCTTATCACCCTCTATACGCAATGTTATTTCGTATATTTTATGGGGATCGCTAAGTCTGGTGTCGGCAGTTTCAACCTGAATGTATTCATTCGTGTCCACTGTCTCCAGATGACTCATCAAGATCTTGCGCGCTATACTGATTTCTGCTGCACTGTCCAACATTGTCAATGCCCACTCCCCGTTTTTCAACTGTGTCCTCAGTATTCTCGGCATGGTTGATTACTCTAATACTGGCTACCTTCTTTTTCTGAAATTGAGATTTTTTACTCTGAGCAGGTTCCTTGTCTTTGGACTTGGTGTGCTCTCCTGGGTCTGACCGTCCTCTTCTTTCTGATTTCTGTGGAAAAGATCGAGAGGGACGTGTATCAATACTTTGATATCTATCAGGTTTTTTCAGATTATCCCTATTTCTAAGGTTATATCTTTTCTCAGAGGGCTCCCTCTGGGGAGACTGGCGTTCTCGAGTCGGAGTTCTTTCCCTCCGTCGAGGAGACCTTCCTCTGGACTGGAAAACTTTTTCCTTGGGAGTGGATTGTTTATTTCCATCCCAGCTCTTTTTAGGAGTGTTTAAATTATTTTTAATAAATAATTTTTCAGGATTTTCGAGCAGTTGGGGCTTTACCGGTTTCCCACCCAAGCTGTCTCTACCTAATTTTTCATAGCATTTCTCTATGATTTTAGCAAGCTCAACAGGATCTTTTATATCTGTTTCCTTCAACTTCTGGCGGATCGCCACAGATGCTGCTTCTCCTTTTATGTTGGCTAATAATATAGCCGAGACCTGCTTGAAGTCTTTCAGTAATTTCATACCTAGATTTAAAGCGGGCTCTGGACCGTATTCATTTTGAATCTGTTTTAGCACTTCTGGTATTACCGCCATAGACGGATCACCGTGTGTTTTTGTGTAAATGGAAGCAAAGACTGTACCCCAAGTGTCGCAGTCCTCCACGTGTGGTGCGATTCCCATAGGAAGGCAGATTGTCAAGATTCTGTGTTTCTCTATAGGGGTAGTATCAGGAAATACTGCCTCTATTTGAGTGATTTTCTGTGCTAACCAGAAAGGAATTTGTTCCCGTTTTACGTGTGTTTTACCAAGACATGACTGTATGTTCTGTGGTGTAATTTTATTAGTGTTCCCCTGATGAGGGGTCAGCTGTGGTACATTAACAGCTGGCTGGACTGTTGCAGTCCGCATTACATATTGAACTAATTGCCTATGTATTTTAATTAGTGTTTTTAGCTGTACTAACAGCTCTTCCTTTGACATTTTTACAATGTCCGGATGTGGTGTGTAGCTGGCTAGAACCGGCCACGTTGCTCCTGGTCTACCTAGTGGACCGAGCCTGGTAATGTGATCATTGTGTTTTAGGGCGCCATTAAACCAGAGCAGGTGCTCTTGAAATTTAAGTGGAATTTCAATCTCCTCGAAAGGAGCGTACTCTTCCGGAGGTTCCTCTATTTTGTAATAGTGAAACTCTTTTGTTGTAGCGTTTGCCGCTGGAAAGTTTATCCATGAATAGAATACCTCTGTCTGCCGATATTCGTGAGCCTCTATCACGAAAATTACTGTACCACCTTGAGGTGTCAGTCCGTTTTCTATAAGTTTTAACGTTATAGATTTTCTTAAGTGGACCGGGATGATATTTGCATCCGGGTCTGTGTGTTCGGGACCTTGCTGAGTCGCACCTGCTGCGGCCCCAGTGGTTCCGTTTTCTCCTGGCATTGTTAAAATGCAAGGTTTGCAGAGTTGGTCTCCAAGGAGACAAAGATTAGGTGCACAATATTTTGGAACACTGTATCCTTCAACGTTGAATAAACCAGAGCTTTACATAGGAATCTCTTCCTACTAAGGTCGGGTGGACTTTAACCTTTCACCCACTCCAGAAGTCTATTGGAGTATTTACGGGAGAAAGGGGTCTGTGTGAAATATGCACGACTGAGTTACTCTAACGTCTTGCGTTAGTTTATCGCCTTACCAAACGTTGGGCGCCATGTAGTGTAGTTCCTAGTTTCCCACTAGGCCCTGCGCATTGGAATAACATAAACAGTAGTATCGACGGGGGCGTGGCTTAGCACGCGAAGCAAATGGTCGCCTGCGGGTAGAGCTCCGCGCCGAGTTCCCCTTCCCGGCGCTGTTCTCCGGGACAGTTCTGCCCTGAGGCTGCCGAAAACCACCGGCGAGTGCCCCACTAGACCCGACGCGGCGCCTGTCCAACTTTGGCGCGGATCGGATTTACGGACCCGCACCGGGAGGTGCCGGCCGCCCGCGGCCGCGAAAGCTGCCACCAGCCCGGGCACGGACCCAGGAAACCCCGGGGATCCGGCAGTCGCGGTAGGCCCGAAAACGAGGCCGACACCAGACGCCTGCGGACCACGCACTACAGCACCGGAGGCCGCCCACCCCCCGAGACGGTGAGGACCTGAGGTGAGATGACCGCACACACCCAGCTGGGCATCCCGCGCACGCACTAGGCCACCAGGCCTGGACGCGTCTCCCCCGCATCGGGAGCCACACGGGCCCAATAGCATAGCGGCGCGGAGAGGTAAGCGGCTGAGCCTCGGACACCTGGGGAGCTGGAGGGCAGTGGAGGCTGGAGCCCGCAACTCGGCATCCGCCGGCAGCCACGCGCACCACGATACACGGGCCCCGGTTACAGGCGGCACCCACTGGCTCCACAACGCAGCGCGGCCTGCGACCTACTGGCGCTACCCCAGACACACACTGTGGGGACAGTGCCGGCCTGTAGGGCCGAAGATTTACACCACCCACGACCCGAGCGGCCGCCACACGGGTGGACCCAGTCACCACGCCTGCACAGCACGCAGCCCGCATGGATCCACACGGACCCTGAACCCCTTTCCGCAAGCAGGCACGCAACTCACAGGGGACACATCGCGGAACCGCGCCCTACACCTGGAGACGCCCAGACACCCCACGTAGCGCCGAGGAGCAGGACGCCCAGCAGCTGCCCACCCCCCTGGGAGCGAACAGGCGCCACGCAAACACCGCGCAGGCAGCGCCTGCCGATACCAGCAATCGAGCCCCGACCGGCAGCCGACAACCTTCATCCGCCTACCCGCCATCAGCCAGGCTAGACTGAACCGAACCGGGACAAGGAAAGCGGACCCCCCATCGGACGCCGATGTCTGGCGGGACTAGGGCGCGGACCGGAACTGGGGGCACGAGGCCTAAAGGCGAAATGAACAAAACTGGCAAAACCACGGAACAGGACCAGACGGCAGCGAAGCTCGACGTCATGCTAGCAGCCATGGAGCGGCTAGAAGAATCAATCCAGCTCACACGCACCTCCCTGGCCACCAAGATCGACAGCGTGGCCATAGACCTCACGCATCTCCGTGAAGACCACAAAAAGCTTGCCGACCGCACCTCGATGCTGGAGGGAACCGTGAAAGAACTCCAACCCCAAGCCAGCCAGACGCATACCCAAATGCAGGACTTGCTGAACCGAGTGGAGTTCCTTGAAGACCGGGCCGAGGATGCAGAAGGCAGGGCGCGGAGGAACAACGTACGCTTGGTCGGCGTTCCGGAGATATGGGAAGGGAGAAAACCGGAGGAACACATGGAGAAATGGCTGACATCCATCCTACCTGAGGGCTCACTCTCGCCTCAATTTGTGGTGGAACGCGCTCATAGAGTCCCGACTGTGCCCCTGGCTACGGGCTCCAACCCAAGACCCATGCTCCTCCGCATCCTGAATTACAGAGACCGGGACTCCATACTGAGAGAAACGCGCAAACTTGAGGAGGTGAGAATCGAAAACACCAAAGTAATGTTCTTCCCGGACTACACCTTGCAAGTGCAGAGGCAGAGACAATCCTTCCTAGCGGCGAAGAAACGCCTGCGCCAGCAGGGCCTACAGTACTCCTTACTGTTCCCCGCGAAACTCAGAGTGATAGCCGGGGAGAGAACCCATTTCTTCACAGACCCAGAGGAAGTGGAAGCATGGCTGGACAGCGGCACGGACGCAGCCCCCAGGACCCCGGCAGCTCGCGCGAATGGACACCAACCAGGCGGGAACAGGAGGCGACGGCGCCCGAGGCAGCGGGCGCAGGGGCGCACAAACGGGCCAAGGAAGATATCTCCCCCTGCCGACGCTACGCAGCAAGAAAAACAGGAAGCCCTCCGCCTTGTGCGGGAACTCAGCAACTCCCCAACGCCTAGCGGCCCAACTGGCAGTGGCATACAGGACCCCCCAAGCGACGACGAAGCACTCTACGGAATGTCGGACTCCCCTGTGACAGACCCTGGACCAGACGTCACCCCCCAAACCTCGGAATATATCGGCTAACTGTTTCCCAGAGCACATTCACCAAGCCTCCCACAAGAACACTCGAAGGGCCATCCACGTGGAGATCGCGGACATGGACAGAGCATGCCTGGCCCGGCGAGACCTCCGGAATGCTGAGAACCACGTCTTCATTGCCCTGGTGATGACCCAGCGGACGCTGGGCGGCCGGCCCCCCCACTCCTGTGGCCAGCCATCCTGCTGCACACTAATCAAGACACGTAATGTATGGCATTAAATATTGGTTTTGCACCTATGACTCTTACAGTTGAGGCTGACTCGGGCCCTCATATACCCCCCGGGAAGGGGAACAACCCCTGTACGATGACTCTACAAACACTTAGCCAGCTGCTACTGCTAGCACTGCACGGCCCCCCCCCGGAACTGAACTAAACTTTGTTACTCTCCTTGAGAGCATGGACGGGAGCACGTTTGCTCACCGACCTTTTGGTATTTCGCATGTTTGCGATGTTCATTGGCTATCTGTTCTATTGGCCACGTTAACTGCCTGTTTTCCCCCTTCACAAGACTGCACTGGCGTGCGGGCCGAACAATATACCTTACGAACTGCGGGCGGGCGGGGGGTGGGACGGGGATGCCGCTCTGGGGAGACCGTCAATACAAAGCAATGTCTGTGATCAATGTATGCACATGGAATGTGAGAGGGATGCACACACCGTCCAGACGGTATCAAATATTCTCATACCTCAAACGCCATAACGTACATATTGCTCTCTTACAAGAGACGCACCTCTGTGCACGGGAGGTCACCACCTTGCGCCGTAGATGGCGCGGCCACCTATATGCCACGCACCACTCATCCTACGCTAAGGGGGCGCTGGTATGGATACGTCCGGGCACCCCATGGATAATGCAGGACGCCTTGGTGGACCCCGGGGGGAGGCATGTAGCGGTCAGGGGCAGGATAGACGGGAACCCGATGGTACTAGCCTCGATATATGCACCCAATACAGGGACACAGGATTTCTTAACACACCTGTCCAACACCCTGGCGCCATGGCATGGCATACAGTGGATACTGGGCGGGGACTATAACTGCACACTGGACCCTTCCCTAGACCGCTCCCGTCCCCCACTCCCTAACTCCCCAGCTCTTCACGCAGCGCGAGCCCTCACAGATTGGTCCGTGCAATGGGACCTGCTAGACGCATGGCGCAGCCATAATCCAGACACCAGGGCCTACTCTTTCCACTCAGGGGCACACGACCTGCATGTACGCCTAGATAGGTACATGGTATCCAGAGACCTGCTACCGACGATACGAGACACGCAATACATGGGCCGCACGCACTCGGACCATAATCCACACTTCATGACGCTCGCCTGGGAACAGCCGCAGCCACCAATCCCCACCTGGCGACTACAGCCAGACCTTTTGCTTGACGGCACATTCAGAACCTCGATAGGGACACAAACGGCACAACACTTCGAAGATAACAACAACACTGCCTCCACACCCCAGATAGAGTGGGACGCGTTCAAAGTGGTCCTGAGGGGGCTATGCCTCGGAACCCAGGCACACACACGTCGACAGCTGGAAGCAGACCTGCGACGGATAGAAAGGGAACTGCTGCACAAAGAACAAGAGGCGACGGGAGGGGATGACACGGAACTGCTTGAGGCTAGGACGGAACACGACAGACTGATAGGCAGGCTAAAACAGGTCAATTTCACTGCGCATTCAGCACGCACACACCGCTACGGCGACAAACCGGGCAAATTACTGGCCTGGCTGATAAGGCGAGAAGACCGCTCCGCCCCAGTCACGGCCATAAGCCCTACTGCGGACACCGTGGTCTACACCCAGGCGGGCATACATGCAGCCTTCGTGGCGCATTATAAGATACTATACCAGTCGCAAATGGCTAACCCGCAGCCGGACATCCAGGCATACCTGGAGGAACTCACACTTCCCGCCCCGACTGATGACCAACGAGATGAGCTCGGAGCCCCGTTGGTAGCGGAGGAATTACGTGAGGCCATATTCGCCCTCTCTAACGGGAAGACCCCAGGTCCGGACGGACTGCCTGCAGAATACTACAAAGCATATCATGACATCCTGATCCCCGAGCTGCTCAGAACATACTCGGCAGCTCTAGACGACTCATCCTTACCAACATCCATGAATGACGCCATACTGGTATCGCTTCTCAAACCAAATAGGGACGGGATGCTCCTCGGGTCATATAGGCCGTTAGCCCTGCTCAATACGGACTACAAAATCCTGGCATCAGCACTGGCGCGTAGACTAGCGGCCTTGGTACCGGCCCTGGTACACAAAGACCAGAACGGGTTTGTCCCAACGAGAAGCACCTCCCAGAACATCCGGAGACTGTTCCGGGTGCAGGAATACGCAGCCCGGACGTGGCCGAGATCGGGTTGCCTGGTGTTGGACCTGGAGAAAGCGTTCGACTCTGTCGAGTGGCCCTATTTATCGGCAGTGCTACGTAAGTTTGACCTGGGTGATGACTTTCTGGAGCTGGTCGGCCTGCTATATGGGAAACCGGAGGTGAGGGTACGCACTGGCAAACTGGTCTCAGAGTCCATAAAGGTTAGAAGAGGCACCAGACAAGGTTGCCCACTTTCCCCATTACTATTCGCCCTGGCGATTGAACCACTGGCTGAACGGCTGCGCACCTGCGGAGCACGATGGGGTATCCCGCTAGCAGATGGCACGCATACAGTGTCACTATATGCAGACGACTTGCTCTTATACATCAAGGACCTTGAGGACGTGCCGCCGGAACTGTCGGACATATTCCGCACTTTCGAATCGATGTCCGGCCTCAAAGTTAATTGGGCTAAGTCGGGGGCATATTCATTCACCCCCGATGTACCGGACCCGGCACTCCACATAAATAATGAACGACTGCCGTGGTACCAAACCACGTTTAAGTACCTGGGCATTCATATATACAGGACGCCCCCAGACATCTTAGACGGCAACCTGACACGGGCCATAACATCTGTACGAACGCAGGTCGCCTTCTGGAAAACTCTCCCCATCAATGTACCAAGCAGGGTAACCTTAACGAAAATGATAATACTCCCCAGGCTCCTGTATTACTTTGCCAACCTCCCACTCTATATCCCGGTCCGCATATTCAGGGAGCTGGAATCCATGCTCAGAGATCTGATCTGGAACACAGGCAGGCCAAGAGTTGCGCTGACAAAACTCTACAACCCGGTCACGGAGGGCGGCGCAGCGGTCCCGAACCTAGAGCTCTATTACCTTGCAGCACAAGTGCAATGGGTGGTAGCCTGGATCTCGGGCAGGAATCTAGAGGACACGGCTACGGCCACAGACGTCCTTTCCCAACTGCAGGTACTCACCCTATTTCACCCGCTGACGAGCCCTAGGAAGCACCCGCAACTACATGTGGCTGTGGCCACGAAATGTTACGACAGATGCTTACGCCTCACTAGAACCACCATACCGTACGCGCCAGCGTTACCACTCCTGGGCACCCCCAAGGCCACGTCGGTCGTGACAGAGGCGGCACTGACACAGTGGACCCACGCAGGCATAGAAACCATGGCAGATTTGTACGCAGATGGCGCTTTACTCTCCTTCGAGGCACTGACTGCTGACACGGGGCTGCCCGCGGGACAATTCCTGCAACATGCCTCAATACTGCGGACACTTACGCGGAAATGGGGGAACATCGCTGACGAACCGCCCACACACCAGCTAGTACAGTGCATGCACGTGATGGGCAACGGGACGCATGTGGTGCACTGGCTGACACAGGCGCTACTCTCGCACACCCAACACACATTGCAACCTCTCCGGGACAAATGGGCGGCGGACAGAGGGAAGGAATGGACGGACAAGGAGTGGGTGGCGATACTCTTAGGCCCCCGCAACGTTCCCCGTAATGCACGTTTCAAACAGATCCAATTCTATGTTCTACACCGCGCATATCTATCCCCGGACAAGATAAACCTGTACTTCCCGGGCACGGGAGCCAAATGCCCGAGGTGTGGCACGGAGGGAGCGGATCTCCTCCACATGCTGTGGCACTGTCCCCAGCTTCGAGCATACTGGCACTCGATACACACGCTACTGAAACGATGCACGGCAATGCCGATCCCGCTCTCGTGGGAGGCATGCCTCCTGGGCCTCTTCCATAGGACCAAACTGAACAGAGTGCCTTCCCGATTCTGGGACCTTGGCCTCATCACAGCCAAAAGACTCATCACGAAGCATTGGAAACGGGCGGCACCACCAGCGGCGGAACACTGGCGCGCTTCACTAGATAACTGGGCGAAAGCGGAAAGCATAACATTACATAATGAGGAGACGGCGGGATTGCGTAAGTACCCCATAGCGGTGCTCTGGGACGATATGATCCGCTCCTCCCACACTGGACCCCAGGCACCAGACACCCCTGAGAGACAGACACCCCCGGATGTGGAACATAGCGATGACCAACCCACTCCAGGTGCCGCAGACGACAGAGACAACGCCCATGCACCGGACCCCTAGGTACCCCCCCCTCTTCTCTCCCCCCACCCCCGGCTCAGCTGACATGCCAGGATGGCTGACGCCCCCCTGCATCGCCAACATACCTCCCACACATGCGAGATCAGACACGAGCCTGCTGAAACACTGCTACCGGACCCTCCCCCCCCTCCCTCCTCGCCCCCCCCCCCGACCATAGGCCCCACCGGCTGTTACACTGCACGCCCCGCGACCCCAAGTTTGACACCCACACCCCGTTACGCTTTTATTGAAGTTGCTTGAATGGCAGGACGCAATGACCAAGACAGCATGATCGTACACTGTTAGAATGCTGACATTCTCGACGAAATGTTGTGATATACTCTGCTGACTGCTCCATGATCTGTGTATGCATTACCTTGACTATTGAATCTCCATACCTTGAGACTCTGTATGGAACATGCTTGTATTCTTTTTTCCTCCTTTGCACTGAATAAAAGACATATTTAAAAAAAAAAAAAAAAAATAAACAGTAGTATCGACGTGGAACTGCGGATATTCCAGGCCTCCACTGACTATGCTAAACTTAATTGGGTGTGTTACCAACTAGCTCAGAGGTCACTGGAAACTTTCTTCTCTGCATGGGAAGTGATCAGCTTCCCTGGCACAGACAAGAAGGGATTCAGCTTTCCAACAACCGTGCAACATGACAACTTTGCTCCTCAGATCAAGAGTCAATCTCTAGGGTCGTGTGAAACAATAGACAGGTATTTCACTCAGTCAGATTAGTGCAGTTTACTTTCACGAGATGTAGAGAATAGAGAGACGGACGTTTGTCAATAAAGGGTTAACATTTATTGAACAGTCTTTCTTCTAGTACAAGAGAAATGTATTGCCACAATTGCAAGACTTGTTATTATAAAAAGTACGTACAGTAAGATAAGTATTGCGAAATAGAACTGTAAAAGCATTGATATGGTTTCTTAGCCATACAATGGTTAAAAGTAATAAAACATATATACATTAGGCTAAAATACTCAACTGGTGCTTCTAACTAAGCCTACCCCAGTGTGCCTGACCTAAGCCTAACACGTGGAAGGGGAGTAAGTAAGTAGCTTTAAGTTAAGTTGGTTTTGCCAAGGTTTGCTTCAAGAATTCTCATCTAAGGGTTTAGTCAACACCATACCTCTGAATAGAATGATGGAAGTCTGGTATTTCCTTCAGGGGGCACTCAATATCCCAGTCACCCGCGAGGGCAGACCGGAAACGCTGGAGCTGGATTTCTCTGCAGGAGAAAGGCAGCGGCTCTCTTCTCAGCGCGTCGGGAGGAGGAGGCGGGGGACAGCGTCCGCGGCAGCTGGAATCTGCTGGGCTCTTCGCAGATGGACGGCTGTTCAGCTCCTAAGCTTACCACACCATCGTTCGCGCTTTAGCAGCGATAATGGTATCAGTAGCTTCACCACCAAGGGGACAGCAGCAGCATCAGCGTACTGCATGCAGCATACAACCGCAATGGGATGCACAACAGGGTGCACGACAGCAATTGCTTAAGGCAACGTTGGTAGTATTTATACCTGACAGGTGCCTGGTTTGACGCAAGTTTGCTGGACATAAGACGTCAATTAAAGATGTCACTAGGAAGTGATAGCTATCAGTTGCTCATTAGAGTTCCATTACTAATCAAAACACAGCAAGCGGGGATTTCCAGGTTTGCTGAGTTTTTATCTTGTTGAAGAACTCGGAGTGTTAATCTAGGAATATCAGATAGTGACTTCTGCTCTGTCATTGCACTAATTGGTTGCAAAGGAAGTGGCAGAAAACTATTCTGGAATGTGGCTCTGTTCGTGTGAGGCCAGAGATGACTTTCTGAATATTGCACTTGAACGGTTATGCCAATATAGGGAATAAATGGATTTATAGCCGAATAGGGGCATAAGGTCACAGTATCGATCAGGAACCTAGATAAACACGCAACAAACCGGTCCTAGGATGCTTGATTCCGGTCCAGGGAAGACATGGCTTGGCAGTTCAGGCTGGACTGTTCCCATGAGGCACAGGGTCAAGACTGATTTGTAAATGGCCATGTCTGAACTGGGGTGGCTTGGTGAGCAAAATAACGATGGATTAAACCCAGATCTGTGACTGGGGGTGAATGTTTCACCATTGTGCAACAATCTGTCCATCATCTTGTGTGTTTTTATGATCCGTCATAAACCAGGGTAAAAGTTCAATATTGACATCCTGGATCATAGCAGCGGATACTAAAAAGTAATCTAGTCGGGCATGCGACGGATGTGGTGCGGAGTAATAGGTATACCCATAGTTGATTGGTCTCAGGCTAGACCATAAATTGACAAGCCCATGGTTACGACATAGGGCTCTAAGAGATTGTAGAACTTTGGTTTTTCGACCGGTATAAGTCTGATGGGCCATCCCTGACCCAATCACAAGGTACATTAATATTCAGGTCTCCGCAAATTGATAGGTAGAGTCCAGTGTGCTAGCTCACTTGTGAGCTGGTCGAAAATCCCAGAGTCAACAGCGGTGCTACCGTAAACTGAGCATAAAGTAAAAGGAGACAAGGATGAAGGCCTACATTCAGTTAAAACCCACCTCCCATGGGGGTCCACGTTAGTTTGCATGCATTAAAGTGACTTGCTCCGGGCTAAAATTGCTACCCCTTGAATGCGTGCGCTATGTGCCCCCTTATCGGGGTATATCCCAACTTATTTAATACTCCCTTCTGTGCCACTTTGATGTGCCTCTCTTGCAGGCAGACTAAATCTGCACCCAAAGGTTGCAGTCCTTATGAGACTTTCTGCCTTTTCCACATATCATTTAATCCGCAAACAGTAAGAGTGACAATCCTAAGATTCTCTATATTTGTCATTCTAACATACCTGGGTTACTCCCTGCATCACCTTTCATAATATACACGATACTTCCTCTTGTCCCCCACAATAAACAGCATAATAGAAAACACTTTAACTTAAACTTACCAGCCTCATTTTGTGGGCCCCTCCTCCTTGCCCCTGCCCCTACCCAGCCCCCCATCCCACCCACCCCCCTCCAAAAACCAAGCAATCAGGACACGCCTAAATGATGTACGCCTAACTAGTGACCCCACCACCCAAACCCACTGTGTTGACAAAAAGAAAACATTCAATTGTTCGACCATGCAAGACTGGTTTCATATTAGCCTGGTTTTTCAGAGGACCGAAAGCCTGCGATACCAAAATTAAAGTCAGCAAGGGTGGTTCACATTGCACAGTTTTGACTTAATTTCGTTGGTACTCCTGAGCCTTGATTTCTGATGTAAAGTTGCTGGAAAAGCCATTTAGATTATCTTTAGGCTTTGCCAGATTCAGTAAGTAGACTTGGGCACCAATCTGCTGAAATGGGGCAAACATTTGGTGAAGATGACATTTGCCCTCGACTGTTGCATGAGAGAAGTCAGTCTTAACATATACTTTTTTTTCAGGTGAACTTGTTCAAAAGCAAATTGTCTTGGTAAAAACTATTCAAAATAGACTAAAATGCCTCTTTGTGTTCCACTTCGTATGGTGGGTGTTTCTTTGTCATGAAAGGGAATCAATGTGCCCGTTGTATCTCTTTGTCCCAATTCCAATTAAAATGGTCGGGGAATGCACCTTTCAGAAGATTCGCTATGAACTGCTGGGGTTTATCACCTTCAACCCCTTCAGGAATCCCCAAGAATTCAAGATTATTCCGGAGCTGCCTGTTCTACTGATCCTCTAGTTTCCACATAACGTCAGTCATACAGGCTCAGTGAGAGATGCTTTGCCTTTTCAAGGCACTGACGTCTACTTCGAGAGTCTCTGTGCGATTTTCAATCATGGCGATGCGTTCAGCTATGTCTGAGCAAGTATTGCTCTGCTTCCTGATCCCACCCAGGAGTTATTTGGCTGCCACATTTGCTTGCCCATTATCGCTCCAAACTTCTTTTGAAACTGTTTAATCGAGTGAATAATGGTAGACAGAGTAGACTCTTCCGTGTCTATACTTGGCTTGCTTCTGTCTTGGTCAGGATATCTAACCAATTTATCTCCATTGGGGAAGGCAAGCTTTGTGCCAGATTAACCCCATTTTAAATGACTGTTAATCTCGCTCCGTTTCCCCTTTTGCTTGTTCTGCTCTGATGACCTGCATTGTGTTGTACCTGCCTCATTCATGGTGCGGCTACAGTTCAAATCTGATCGTGCATCATCACTTGAAGACAAATTTCCATTCACAAAATATTCAGATCTATCTGTTAATGAAAAATAATTTCCCCCGGCTATCTTAGGGGAGCTAATCGCTTGCTGTTGTCACTCCTCAGAGGTAGCCTCACTTTCAAGCGATGGAGTAAAAGGGGTATCTTCTTCCCGCACCGCCTCTTTCAAAAATCCTTGTGCTGAATCCAGGGTTTTGGCCCTGTCGTAGGCAGTCACGCTGGGTCTGGGGACCTCTTGTATCTGGGGCACCGAATCTTCACCCAATTAACCCATCTACATTTCTTGACTGTGGCGCAATAATGGTTCTGGGCTATCAACAAGATGGGTGCTTGGCAGGTGCTTAACAGTAGTGGGTCGGGCCTCAGTCTCCAAACCAAGAGGTTCAGTGGTTGCCCCAGCCCTCCGAGAATCGTCCACATTTCTCCCCTTGGAGCTAACAGTGCAACGAGGGGGGGACAAATTAGTGATAGAAAGTTGTGAGCCTTCCCATTCAGTGTGTACAGTCCCTCACTGCGCTGTCTTTTTACCTCGTCCAGCATCCATTTATCTCTACCTGGTGCCTCCTGAGTGCCAGCTTCATTAGGCGAGTCTGCCTCAACCGTGAGAGCCGCACCAGCGATTCCTGTTGTCGGCGGGGGGTGGGGGGGGCTCGCATCTTGGCACCCTTTGCCCCTCTCGTTGCCATAGCTCCCCTTAAGTACACCCTCGCCGTGTCTGTTAGAGCGGATTCCTTGGCCGTGAGAAAGCGCAGAATTAAGGCTGCAACAGCGGCTGCCAGACAGTCAAGCGAGGTTGTGCCACCGCAGCCAAGTTCGGGGTGGTGATGCGAGCACCGGCGTCCTCTCAGCGTGAGTTGCAGCAGTGCACGGAGCAGGATCTCGAAGCCAGGCCGCTTAGCCAATGGCCGTTCATCAGAGCGGTACAAAAGGGGGTGGTGATGGACGGAGCATCTGAATCAATCAAACATTGATTCCCATGAGGCACAGGGTCAGACTTTTGTACCGTTCATCAGAGCAGCACGGTCGTGGTGGGGGACATTACTGTGAACTACTCAGGCGCCATCTTGCTCCAGCAAGTGGCCTTTTTTGGTACTATAAAATTCTTAACATATGTTCCTCCAGTAATGCCTGACTGATCTTTGCTATGCTACCAGGATTGAATAATGGATTATTGTTGTTGAATCCAAGGATCATCCACTGTGTATTGTGAGAATATTACATGGGAAGGCCACCAGCCATATCACATAATAGTCCACCTTGCATCATCCCTACTCCAGTCTAAAACAATCTGCCCCACTCCAATCTAAAACAACCTGCCCCACTCCAGCAATCTGCCCCACTCCAATCCAAAATAATCTGTATCACCAATCCAAAACAATCTGGACCACCAATCCAAAACAATTTGCCCCAATCCAAAACAATCTGCCCCCTCAATCCAAAACAATCTGCCCCACATCAATCCATCCAATTGCAATATACCCCTTTCTAATCCACTGCAGTCTGCCCACTTCATTTTGCCCCACTTCAATCCAACACAATTGGTTCCACTCAAATTTTCCCCACTCCAATCCAATCTGCTCCACTCAAACCAAATCAATCTGCCTCACTGCCGTCCGCCCCATTCCAGACGTCCGTCCCATTCCAGTCGTCTGGCCCATTCTAGTCGCCCACCCCACTGCAATCAACCCCACTCCAATCTGCCCCCACTCTAATCCAAAACAATTTGCACCATTCCAGTATGCTCCACTCCAAATCGTCCCACTCTAATCCAATCCACCTCACCCCAATCCACCCATTCCATCCCAATTCACCCCACTCCAATCTACCACAATCCACACCACACCAATCCACCGCACACCAACCAAATTCAGCCCAAACCAATTACTCCAATCCAGTCCACCCCAGTCCCTCCCCCATCCACCCCACTCCAATCCAAAACAATCTGCCCCACTCCAGGCATTTCCACACCATTCTGCCCCACTCCAGTCCATAACAATCTGGCCCACTCATATCCTTAACAATCTGCCTCACTCCGATCCTAAATAATCTACCCCACTCCAATCCAAAACAATATGCACCACACAATCTGTCCCTCTACAATCCAAAACAATCTTCCCCACCCCAATCTGTCCCTCTTCAATCCAAAACAATCTTCCCGACTCCAATCTGCCCCACTCCAATCCAAAACAATCTGCCCCACTCCAGTCCGAAACAATCTGCCTCACTCCAATCCACCCCACTTCAATCCAATCCACCTCACTCCAATTCAGTCCATCCAAGTCACCCAATCCATCCAAATCTAATCTACCCCAGTCCAAACCACCCAATCCAATCCACTTCACTCCAATCCACCCACTGCAATCCAATCTACTCCACTCAAATCTAGGCCAATTCAGTTTGCCCTACTCCAGTCCACTCCGCTTCATTCCTCCTGTGCTGCGGTGCTTTAAAAAACACATAGAAAGATGTTGAAATAGAGTGCAGTGTGTGACATCTTGAGATGTGCAGAGGGTGAGACCTCTGAGATATGCTTGCTGCAGTTTCCATGTTCGCATTACAATAGAAAAATAAATGTGCAGCCAATGAGCAGCAAGGGGAGCAAAGAGGAAAAGAGGGAGACAGCGGTGAAGTGAGACAGTGCAGCAGAGAAGGTGTAGAAAATGGCCCATAGTTTAAGATGAGGGGTTAATCATAGCTGGATGGATCGATATACAGGGAGAGGGTGTTGAGGACGAAGGGAGAGAAAAAAAGAGATGTGTGACAGACCTACACTGTAAGCATCCTAAATCGAGATTCAGTAATACAAAGAGAACAGAGATGGAAAGAGATACATACACACATAAACGGAAACGATGCTGCAGAAGAGGTGACCTTCCCAGCAAAAAAGAGAATTTATATGTAGGCATGGGTGCTTCCTGCTGAATATCTGGCGATATGAAAATGGTTTATCCTTTGTTTTACATATGGGTCACTGTGTCTTTTTATGTGTCTTTGTTTCACCAAGAAACAAAGAAGCGTCTATAAATAACACAAGAGCTCACAGTCGCTCAGGCCCAGTGACACGACGAGAACCTTGGGGTGAGCACAGGGACTGGGCACTGCTTTGGTGGGAAAGAGGCTCAGAACACAAGTCACCTTGGAAGCTGTCAGAGAGACACCAGTGCTTGTGTAAAACCGTGGTATGTTAGGAATCCTCTAGAGCTGCGACATGCGTGCACCCCCTCACCCCAGACCACTAAATGGAAAGGCGAATAGTTGTGTGGACCCCACAAAATAAGCAACTGGTTAGACACATTAAAAAAACATAGAAGATGTGGCCGCCATTGTTTTTTTTTTTTTAAAACCTTTATTGCAACATTCCGAAAGTATAAGTATGGGCCTACAACCGCAGGGGCCGGCCGCTAGTCATAAGTGGAACCAATCATAGCATGGTGTAACACAGCTCATCAGCCGATAGCCCTGAGGTCCAGCAGCGATTCAGGATGAAATTTATATTGGAACGCATGAATAGGTCACAGGATATATGAAAGGTTTCATTTTATATTATATACATAGACGGATCAGGTGCCATACAATCAAACAAAAGGAGACGGGGGACAGGCCAAGAAACAGGATATACGTCTAGAAGCAACCATATGGGGAACCCTGGCGCCAATGCTTATGAATCGAAATAAACAACAATACAGTATACAGTTTCGTAAGCGCCGGTTCCCAGAGCCTGCCCACCCGGACGTTCGATTACCATAGGAGCGCAAGCACAAAATTCCAGAACACAGTGTGATCAGAATAAAGCACAGACGACACTGACCCGAAAGGAAAGAAAGGGAAGGGAGAAAAAGGCCATAGAAAATAAGAAAGGCTAAATAAATTTTTTTTTTTTAAAACTCCAACCCCCCACCCTACACCCCTGCCGATGGCTATAGCCTAACCCCACTAGCAGCGTGCCTGTCTCCCTAAATAACTAAAACCTAAAAGAAGGGAAAAGAAGAAGAAGAGTGGAGGAGGGCCTAGTAGTACGTGCTCCCAGCCCCTTAGTCCCCCCGCCAGCAACAGACACCCCCTATCGCAAAGAGACAGATGTAGAGCGACTCTTATAAGAGAAATTAGGGGGCACCGTGATACACCGCCCAGCCTCTTAAATCAAACCATTGCAAATCGAACAGTCATAATGCCATTTCAAACCGTCCCGAGTTGATTGATCTCAACCCTGACCATTCCGAACCAGCACACGAACCCTCCCCAACGAGACCCAAAGGCATACAAGCAAGTCATAGAGGAGAGGGAAGTCATCGAGAGTCAATCCGTTACCACTTACAGCAAGTAAGTCCACGCGAGCTTCAGGCGCAGGAAGTCTCCCTCTCCCAACTAGACAGTCCCGATGTTTCTTGCCCCGGGGTCGCAATGTTTCCAAAACGGGGGGGAGACGACCACAAGATGAAAGAAGAGTCTACAACACAAGTCTCCGGGGGTAGGACGCCAGTCAATACCTCCAAAGTCAATAACGGTGGAAGGTGCGGTAGCACACTCACGACCTCTGGGACACCATCTTCCAGGGCTTCATCCGATGGTTCCAATACTCGCTTCCCCACGGGGTCCTCGCAGTGAGTCAAAATGGCCGCGGCTTGAATGGCTACAGATGGCAGTTCCAATAGTGGGGCAGGGTCCGGTACAATAAGTAGCATCCCAGATAGGCTTGCATCCATTTTATTCATTGAGACAGTCACTTGTGAGTGAAACGCCCAGAGTTCTGCCAATAATGACCTCAGCGATGGCTCAGACACATTTCGATCCACAGTCTCACGCCCGAGACCGATCACAATCACCTCCCGAGTGAATTGGTGTCTCCAGGGGGGACAGACGGGATCACGAGAGGGCAAGCGTGGACAGTGACCCGTCGTTCTCCACAGCCACGATCACCCGGCTTAACGCCGCGGGTCGGGGTCCCGACCCGCCGAACCCCGGAGGGAGCCAGCACCGGGTCCGCGGGACGGGGACCCCCACCCACCGTCAGTAGCAAGCAAGGTCACCTCTCCATCAGTGCTGAGCAAAGAGAACAATCACTGCCAATTTCGGGCGCAAAAGAAGCCTCCACTACGATCGACCGGACCCTGCCTGGGTCTCTCAGCCGTTGTTGTTGCACTACCACCCGGCCATGCAGATACTCGAGGCCCCGGCTTCACTGCTGGAATAGGCCACAATCTTCAACTCGGTGTAACTCCGTGAAACCGGCCGATAAAAATTCCCAGATTTCACCATCAGAGTGAGGAACTGTTCATGCACGCAGGGGCTGGGCGTAAAATCAGGATATTGTACAGGATCTTGCGGCGGGATACGGAGGTCGGCGGAGCCGGGAGCCTAAGCAGCCATCTTGTTTACCGTCGTAGCTCCTCCGTGGCCGCCATTGCTGCTGATTAGGAGCGGTGAGTTCCGGTGCTTAAAAAAAAAGTAGAAAAATGTTGAATAAAGTTGGGCAAGCTGCGCGGCTGCCATTGTTGAAGATTAGGTACGGTGTGCTGCGCTGTTGTAAAAAAAAATTATATACAAATGAATACTCCATTTTTTTTAAATCATAAAAGTGGGTGCCTGCTGAAATACTAAGTGTGGCACCCTTGTTGTTAATATGAAAGTAGGAAACGTGCTGAAACCTAGAGCTCTGTGCCCGGGGCGAGACGGAGATGAGGAGCAGACAGTCAAGCTTTTTGAAGAGAGAGGGATTAGGAAGGTACAACAGGTATACTCAGCTTTATAAAAACCGATCACTCCCCTTAGAAATCTTTTCAGATTCAGTCATGGCAGAATGGGCAGGGAAAGGTATTAGGAAACTGGGTGATTTGATGGGTCCTCAGGGGATTGTTCAATTTGTGGAACTGCAGGATAAGTTCAATATAAGTAGGAATAGTTTTTTTTAAATACGCAGCTTCCTGTGCAATATACTGGGGGGAGTGGTAGGATTTAACAATAATTGCATATTGGACCTGATAGAAAAGGAAGGGGGGTGTCGTCCGCAGTGTGTATGCAAACCTGGTTACTACTAAGCCAGATGATATGGAGAAGCATGGGGGTAAATGGGCGAATAACTTGGGGAGTGAGTCGGCTAGATTCCAAGATTCCCTAGAGTTAGGCTGTGCAGTGCTGTGTTCAGCCCCACTGCAATCCCAGCACTACAAAACACTCTTCTCGCTCTACTATACCCCGGCTAGAATAGCCCAGTGGGGCGGCACTTCAGGGACGACGTGCTTTCGTTGTGATGCACCAGAAGCAGACATCATACATATCTTTCCTACATGCCCGCAACTATATACGCTGGTTAAAGGCATTGAGCAATTTTTGTCAGAGGTCACAGGGGCCAACATCGTCCTTACCCCAGAGTTAATGTTGTTAGGTGTAGCAACAGAATATAATAGTATGTACGAAGAATTTTTATTTTTAGCTATGGCTGTTTTAAGATTGATGCTCGCCAGGACGTGGCTGGATAAGACCCCCCCAGCTATGCAGCATTGGGTTGCTAGTCTTTTGGCGGTCTACAATCTTGAAAAAGGGATATATGAAAGGAAAGGTAAAAGGGGGAGAGCATTAGGGAAGAAGATTTGGAAACCACTGATGCTGTGGAAAGGGGATAGTGTGGAGGTTTAGTGGAGGGGGGCCAGTAAAGTTATGCATGTAGATTCCGCTTTCTGCTACTTGAATATGCGAGCAAATTTTTTCCTTTATGGTGTTTACAACTGTTTATGCAAAATCATCTACTTTCTTTTTTTCTTTTTTTTGAACAATGTATTCTGTATGGATAACAAAACAACTTGTGTTTTCTTTTTACATTATATGCTGTGCTGTGCTATATGTGACATTTTCAATAAAAAATAATAATAAAAAAAAAGAAAATAGTGCTCACAGACTGTAAATAAAACATACCGAGTAACAAAACATATAGGAGGGCCAGTCCTCATGGGAGGTTACAAAAGGAGGTACTAGGGTGGGACTACTAAGCCTATTGATCAATCAAAAGCAACCATTTAGAAAGGACAGTAACAGGAGCCAATTGAAAAGATGGGTGGAGCTTCAAGTCCATACTTGAATACAGCATGTCTCAAAGAGAAAGTGCAGGCGCTGCCTAGCCGAGACCTAAAAAGTGCTATGACGTGGTTAACATTGGCACTGCTGTTCAACATGTCTAAAAAAATTGAGAAAGCCAATAGATCTTGCAGAGGCAACGCCTATTGGCTTCGCCAATGCATGTTTTACTGCTGTCAGAGCAGAGAATGATCTAGTCAATGACAATGGCTTCCTACCAAAGTAATAGGCCTTTACCACCCGGCCCTCTAAACGTATCCCGCATAGGCAGACACCCTTCTAGATTCCCTGTTTCTGTCAGCTTCTGCTCTTATGTGTCACACTTTCACTGAACTTAGCAATAGTTACCCCAAACATTCTAATCATTCTGATTGAGCCAATTTCAGCACTCCATACAAGGGGCTAAACTCATTCATCTAAAAGGTGATATATGTCAGTGTCTAGAATAGAGATCTGCAGTGTACCCACTCCTAATCTCTCACCAGTGGGCCTGAATTGATAAAAGCGGTGTGGGGGGACGAACAGGCACTGGCCAAGATGAGCATAATGCTGAACACCGTACTGTGTTTTAGTGAAAAAAGAGCGTCAGCGAGACACTCTGTAATGGCCAGCATAACATCTGTTGGCGCCCATGCCCTTGGCAGGGCAAAAGCGGGTGCAAGAGGCTCCAAATAACCCTCCATGCCCTCCCCCTTATTTTGGATAAAGGATCACTCTGGATAATTTCGCAGTTTAGCGAGCACAGGCTGCCTTTAGCATGTTGACAATTGTGTATTTGCATTTTTAAAAGGGATAGCTGAATATATCTGCAAGGTTTGAACTATGAAATATATGTGGAACTGTTATATTTATAGAATAATTTTTTTAAACAATAACTTTGCTATTCGAGGAGGGCATGATTAACTTTTTTTTTTCTTAAACGTGGGATCGTTGGGGGTGAATCATTAAAATGTTTGAAGACCACTGATCTATAGAGGTTTTTGAATAACTGATGTAATGTGTATTTCCCTCTTTTGCTGTTAGATGTTTGTATTTGATGTAATCATGTTGCCTTTTTTCATTTTGTATCATTGTATTTTTAAAGAGTGCTATCTCGCTTCCACTGAAGGGGGCATCATAACTCCTCACAAAACACGGCATTAAAAAAACATTTAATATAAAACAGAAGCAGACACAAAGAGCTAAACATCTGCCGGCCAAACATTCCAAGCTGAGAAGTCATAGAGTGAAATCAGAGCTTTGTAGTCTCTCTGCTAGGCAGCAGTCAGCACTGAAGAGATAGCCATATGCGTATTGCCACGTGGGGCCTGGAGGTGGCGACATTGCAAGTAGCGGCAACAGCCCAAACAATGACACATTGACTCCCTTTTCTCACTTAAAGGCTTTGTGTGATTTTTTTTTTTCAGAACAAAATTTTATTGCGCTGTTGAAAAGTTACATAGGACAAACAGCATCTCGAAAACCCGGATATGCTGTGAGCATAAAGACAGTAATTGCATTGCAAACAATTCAAACAGTCATTTAAATGTTAGAAAGTACCCCTAAGTCCCCCCTCCCCTCGCCCCCCTACCCTCCCCACCCCCTGCACAGTGTCTAAACAGTCCATAGATCAAAACATAGCAAAACATAATCAGTGTGTACACCTCATCACACGGGCTCAACGTCCAAATATCGTTCTTCAGGTTCGACATGAGTCGGCGGTTCCAGCCACAACCCTCTGTATTCTGCCCACCGCTTCCAAATTTTATAGTGTTTCCGGGGGAAGCCTCTGGCCTTAAAGATCGGGCGTTCCAGCCCATATAAAAATCCAGACCCCTCTTCCATACACCCAATAGGGGGGCTCTCACGTCCTTCCAGGCACGGGCCACGTCCCTTTTGGCCACCATTAGACCCAACAACAACAAGTGGCGTTTATAAACATTTCCTCCCACTCGTTCTAGGATATGCAGGAGGCCTAGTTGTGGTGTGCGGGGGAGGTCCCAGCCCAGCACCTCTGACAAGCAATCCCACACTCCCGTCCAGTACCTCCTTAGACCATCACATGCCCAAACCGTGTGTAGGAACGTGCCCGTTTCTCTACCACACCTCAAACAATCGGGGGACGCAATCATGCCTGCCTTCCACAGTTGTTCCCTGGTGTAGTAGGCCCTATGCAGGTATTTAAATTGAATAAAGCGCAGTCGCACCGCAATGGCAGCCCCTCTAGGAGCCTCCAGCGCCTCCCTCCAGTCCTCCTCCTCAAATGTACCCAAGTCGTTTTCCCACTTAGCCCGTAGTGTATCTAGGGAAGATGAGCAATGTGTAACTAGTGTTTGATAGATAGACGATATCTTCTTGCTTTCCAATTCCCCCATGAATACCTTTGCCTCTAAGGGGCTAAACTCGGGCATTGAGTCAAGATCCTTCAGGGTGGGGGTGATAGCATGCCGTAACTGCAGGTATCTAAAAAATTGGTTTTGGGGCATGTCATATTCCTCACGTAGCTCCTGGAACGACTTAAGGGTCGTGCCCTTGACCATGTGACCTACAGCCGAGATGCCGATCGCATCCCAACCACAGAAGCCCTGTAGGGACATCAGTGCCAGCAGCTGCCCATTCTGCCACAATGGGGTCTCCCTTGTCAGCCTATTCCACCATCCCATTCGACGTAGTGCACTGCGCCATATTTGAAACACTATCTGAGTGACCACTGGAAGCCTCTTCCTCTTAGTGGCAGAATATAGCGTGGTGTGCAGCGTATCCGGGTCCATCAGAAATCGCTCTAGGGCGTAAGCAGGGTCACCTCGATCCCCATACCACCATTCATTCAGTATTAATAAGTGGGAAGCCTGATAATAGGATAGGATGTCTGACGTTGCCAGGCCGCCACAGTACGTGGAAAGAAAGCATGTGCGGAGCGCCACTCTCGCCACTCCCCCAGCCCAGAGGAAATTACTAAGTGCCGAATTCACCTGCCTGAACCACTGTGGTGATATAGGATACGGGTGGTTTTGCAATTGATATATGAGACGCGGAAGGGCCACCATTTTGAAAATGGCCGAGCGGCCGCACACGTTCAGAGGCATGCGGGACCACACGGTCATATCCGAGCGGATACGCTCCCATACGGGCACGACATTGCGCGTCCAGGAGACCACACGTATGTCTGTCAAGAATATCCCCAAGTATTTAATGCCTCCCGTCGCCTCTTGTAGAGCGCCGGCCCAGGACCCTAAGTCCCGACGCTCCCCCAGCACCCACAGTACTGACTTGCGCAGGTTCAGGGTTTAGGCCCGATACTTCTCAGAAGATTCGCATGATATCAAGGACTCGCGGTCCAGATCTGTTCAAGTCCGTAAGGAAAAATAGGACATCGTCCGCGTAGAGTGCAATTCTATCGGAGGGGCCCGCGTTCCACTCGATGCCCCGCATCTGTGCATCTATTCGGACCCACGCACCCAGCGGTTCCATGACCAGGGCGAATAAATATGGCGACAGGGGGCATCCCTGTCTGGGGCCTCTACCTATAGGAAAGGAATCAGACACTGCCCCAGCCACTCGTACCGACACCGTGAGATCTGTATATAGTAAGTGTAAGTAGGATAAGAAGCGGGGCCCGAGGTTTAGGCGGGACAGTAGCGCTCGGAGGTAGACCCAGCTTACTGAGTCAAAGGCCCTATCTATGTCGGCCAGCAGAAGGGCCGCAGGTAATCCTGCCGCTCGGGCCGCCTCTACCGCCACCTGCGCGCGCCTTATATTATGCCTTGTTGCCCTATGGGGCATAAACCTGGCCTGGTCTGGGTGGACGAGATCAGTAATGTACGGGAGGAGGCGATTGGCTAGCGCCTTCGCCAAGATTTTGGCTTCAGTGTTTAATAACGAGATCGGCCTGTATGACTCGGGTTGGTCTGGAGGTCGTCCTGGTTTGCAGAAAACCACAATTTCAGCGTGTCGCCAGTCTCTCGGGAGTCGGCCACATTCTCTGGCTGCCTCTAGTGCTCGGCCATAGTATGGACCCAGTTGGAGGTGAAACTTCTTAAAGAATTCACAAGGGAATCCGTTGGGCCCGGGGGCTTTGCCTGTAATCAATTCCCCGAGGGCCGTACCTAGTTCCTCCGCTGACAAAGGAAGTTCGAGTCTAGCCCTTCCCTCGTCCGAAATCGATCGCGGCGGAAGATCAGCCAGAAACTTATCTACGTCACTGGGCGAGAGAAGCTCCCGGGGGGCGTATTGGGCCTCATAATATCGCGCAAAGCTGGCCGCCAGGTCAGTCGGCCGTCATGGGCTGTCCGGACTCGTCTCGAAGACATGGTAGAGACTGCGCGTAAAAAGTGCTCTGGCATAGTCTATAGAGCATCGAGCTAGATTTGTCGCCCCATTGGTAGATCCTGCTCTGGGTCGCCAGCCACAGCTGTCGGGCTACGTCTAGCTGCAAGGAGGCATACGACTGCTGCAGCAGCAGAAGCTGACCCACATCCTCCTCACCCCCGCCTGCACTGCATCTGGTCTCCTGATCTCTAACTTGGGCTGCCGCTTTAACTAGGTCCTCCCTACGTGCCCTGCGGGCAGCCGCGCACCACGCAAATTCCACCCCACGGAGCATGGGTTTCAGAGCCTCCCAGAGGGTCGTGGCATCCACGTCGTGGTGATCATTATTGCTCCAGTAGTCAGCAATAGCCTCCCTCATGTGGGACTGATAGGGCTCCTGCTGTAGGTGCCATGTGGAGAGGCGCCATCGGAACGGCTGCCTTTCCTTATCCAGAAGGAGATGAAGCACTACCGGGGAGTGGTCCGAAAGGCCACGCGGCAGTATCGATGTGGTGTCCACTCTCTCAACCCAGGTGTGGAGGACAAATAAGTTATCAATTCTAGAGAAGGACTTGTGCACTGCTGAGACATACGTGTATTCCCGATGCTGAGTGTGTTGGTGCCGCCATGTGTCTACCCATCCCATTCCTCTCACCATGCCATTTAGTTTAGTAGGTGTGTCCGACGGCGCCTCACCCCCCGGCCTATACCTGTCCATCCGTGCGTTCATCACATCGTTCCAGTCCCCGCCTATTACTGCCATAACATTAGGAATCTCAGCCCATACACCAAATAGCTTTTCAATAAGGGTACCCTGCAGCGGGGCGGAGCATACACACTCCCAAAGACCATCTGTTCAGTGCCTACTCTGCCCTGGACGAACACGTATCTGCCCTGTGCATCAACCTACTGAGCCTCATGAGTGTAGGACAGCCTGCGATGCACCAGAATAGCCACCCCCCGGGATCCCCTCACAAACCCCGCATGAAACACTTGTTGGTAGCCATATCTCTGTAGGCTAAGAGTCTTGGAACCCATGAGGTGGGTCTCCTGCAATAACAGCACATCAGCCCTGTCTCTTTTCCCTTGTCGCAGGACTGCCCCTCTTTTAATCTTGTCCAGCATTCCCCGCACATTCCAGCTCACAACATGCATCAATGCCCTTTGTAGGCCTGATTCAGAAGCCTCAACCGCCATTCATGAATTGAAGATCAGACAGCCCCAGTGTAGGAAGCCACACACATTCATCTCGCAGCAAAAGGACCCTAATGAACACTGTGCAGTAAAACGCAACTCCCCTCCTCATACCTCTTTGTAACATCCCCTCAACTAACCCCCCCATTCCCACTCCGTTCCCAGACAACCTTGCAACTTCCCCTCTGCCCCCCACCCCATACCTCAGCAACGTTGAAGTACCTGTCGCGGTATAGGCTATCTCCGACCCCCAACGGGAGGTTAGAGACTCACTATTCCAATGGATCCCCATAAACTACCCACACAAACCCCACTCACCCCCCCCACAAAACTAACGCCTCTAACCGAGGGGTTATGCCCGCCTACTCGTCTTTGTCTCCCCAACCCACGTCTCAGGGTTGTTCAAGTACTGATATATCTGGCATCGTAGACAGCAGTCTGCAAGAGGGTTCCGTTACTCAAAGGATTAGCTCCGGCCTCAGACCATTCTCTAGGATTTTGTCTCTAGTTCGCCAAGTGTCTGTGTGTCTCGCTCATCTGGATTCTGAGAGTCCGCAGTTCCTGTCGCCTCCGTCGCACCTTCCTTAGGGGGAGGATTCTTCTTGGTGTTGCGTGTCCTCCAGTTACTCCTGCTCCGCGAGCGCCGGGCGGTCCTCGGGGGCCCTGCTGTGGATGATGAATCCGAGTCTCGGCTCGGAGGGGTGTTAACTCTAAGGCAGACCGTTTTATCCGTCCAGGCGAACACCTCCTCTGGAGTGTCGAAGAAGTAAGTCCGGGACTGGAAGACCACACGCAGGCGAGCCGGATAGAGCAAGGCATATTGAAGATTGAGGCCCCGCAGTCGCGCCTTAGCTGCAGTGAAGGACTGACGCTGTTGCTGGACCAACCTGGTATAATCTGGGAAAATTAGGATTTTGTGGTTTTCGAATAACAACGGCTCCTTCACTCGCGCTTGTTTCAGAATTGTGGTGCGGTCGTGATAATTAAGCAGTCTGGCTATCACAGGCCGCGGGCGAGCCCCCTCAGGTGGCTTCTGGGTCAGTGCACGGTGCGCGCGTTCAATAATAAAGCAGCGCCAAATGGACTCCGGAGGGAGCCACCCCTCCAACCATTGGGTCAGAAAGGCCTCCATGTCTCCCTTCTCGCATCCCTCCGGAATTCCCACGAAGCGCAGGTTATTCCGCCGAGCACGTCCTTCTGCGTCCTCGGCTCGCAGTGCTAGGCCCTTTTGAATCCCTTCCATATTGGCCAACTTTTTCTTGAGTGTCGCTACGTCGCCCTCCACATCGGTGATTCTAGTCTCAGTCTCAGTGATGCGGGCCACGGCGTTACGCAGATTTTGACGCAGCAGGGTTACATCGGCTCCTACCGCCTCTATTTTTGCATCTAGCATGTCCCTGGATTGCGTTATCGCTGCCATGAGGGCCGCATTATCCGGACCAGGCGTCTGGGAGCCTCCGGATGCCCCGGCTCCCCCCGTCGGTCCCGCAAATTTGTCCATTGGGCCCGGCTTCGAGGCGCCCCCGCTGTTGCCACCCCTCGTCATGACTGCCACCCGATATGAATGCCAGGTGCTGGGAGCCGCCGGGGCTGCAGGTAGAGCACTCCAACCTCTCTGATCTCGGAGCTACAGTTCCTCTTTAGTCCGTAGTGCCGCCTGTGCCGTCCCCGCTCCCGCGGTGCAGTGCCCCCGTGAGGTATAACAATGTCTGCTACATCAAATCCCAATGCTGGGGGGGGGCACTCGTACTCCAGCAGTGTAGTTTCTTCACCACAGTGGCCCGGGGTCTCAAGACACACGAGTAGCCATCAGCCTGCGGCCGAGCCTCTGTCCCCGCTACCAGGCCCACTGCGTCTCTGTAGCTCGTGTCCCCCCAACGTGTAAAAAGCAAATTCTGGTACAGCCTACCCGGGGTCGCCTCCGCGGCTCGACCGCGCCGCCGAAAGGGGGCGCCTGCAACTGCCCACCATGTGTGCCGGGAGCAATTCACCACCTTCACCCCTGCCGCCGTAGACACAGCCACCGTTGTCCCAATTTGCCGGGAGGGGGGGGGGAAGGAGATGGAGCACTGGATAAGGCCGCCGTAGGAGGTGCAGCGTCACCGGCACTCCTGCGGTCCGATTCGACCCCCTCTCTCTCCCCCCGCTCCCGCAGCCCGCATAGACCCAGGCTCTCGGGTGTGTCAGCGGGTGGTCCGCACCGCAAGTGCGACCCGGTCTACTCACTGCGGGTCCTCGGGTGCCGGGTATAGAGCGCCGTGTGCTGCCTCTCGCCGGGCCCAGCCGCGTCCCACTTCCGCCCGGGTGTGTTTGGGCTCTAGGTCCCGGCTTCCTCGGGAACTGCAGGCCGTGCTTCCGTGTGTTTCAGACCGCTACCAGGTGAACGGCCAGAGCCCCGCAAAGCACCGTCGGAGCTTCCCCGCCACCTCCGACCCTTGTGCGGCACTTGTAGACGTCTCAGGGCTGGGGAGTCAAGGATAATCAGCGGATATTCCTGACGGCGGGACGGAGCGCTCTTAGGCTGCGTCCGCCATGTTCGCCGCCTTGGCCACGCCCCCGGCTTTGTGTGATTTTGAATGGTTTCATGAGCGGGTTATCCTGAGGGGTGCAAAATGAAAGTCTTAGAAGAGAATAATAATACTGGAGACCAGACCTCCCCATCCTCCTGGCAGCAGTAGCAAAAGTTCTTTGTCAGGTTGACCACTATGTAGCTACAAGAAAACAAAGTTACAAACATGGGATTCTATTTAATATTTGAACTCTGCATCTACATTACTTACATATTTCTCCTACACCACCAAATTTGATGTTAAACAAGCTGAGTGCCTAAAAATACAAAGCCAGCGGCTGGCTAACTTTGAAAAGCTAGTTGGAAGGCAGTTGCGACAGTCAAGACAGCGGGATCGATAGGATTCCCTTTTTGTCCAGATGTGTTTCTGTGAATGTCCGAGCACTCGCTAGGCTAGCAGGGTGTCATCTCATGCTTGGGTTTCGAGATTGCCATTGCCTTGAGTAAACAAGAGGTGGCCCCTACATGCATAGTCAATAGTTAGCCCCTACCAATGAACTGGACAAGCACATGGCAGTCTTCATGACTTTCGATATCCGGTCAGAGTGACAAAAAGAACACGAAAATAGTGAGATCTGAGTATAGGTTCTAGAGGCTGTCAGTGAACTACGTGGAAGCACTTGGTACGTAGACAACCACACCATCCCAACTACGCATGCATGTGCCCTAATTGTACCTTTGCTTTTGAGATGTGTGTGGTTAGCCGGAACTGGCATGAAATGAAAGGTTTCAAGTATAGGCACTTTTTCGTGGAAACTGGTTGTAAACATAAAACCTTTATTTTGTGCATTGACTGGTTGTGTGCTCACCTCCTCTCACAGATTATTATTACACCTCCTAAAGCATGCCACAAGTAAAAGTGGATCAGCAACTCTGCTAAAAGACAAAATGGGCTTAAACTCAAAAACTCATTAGCATGTCTTGCTGCTGTTACTCACAACTCATCATCGGTCTTGCCTAACTCTGGTCCAACTATCTAAACCGTCTTTTTTATATAGCATACATTAGACTGTTTGGTCGTGGATTCTGTTATAATCAAAGTTAGATATACACAAGTCAAAGCGAGAGTTTGTGAGCATTCAGGTGAGGTAAATCCTTGAAAACTGAGTTACACATTCCATACAGAGTGTGTCCCCCACCAGGTATAGAAAAAGAAGGGAGGATAGCACACTCGTGAGGAGGGACACTCAATCTGGGCAGGTGCCCTGGCCATATAATGGGGCATTGAGAGCAATGGAGATGATTGGAGAGTGCTGGCAGCCTCAGTAGGCTCCTAGAGAAGGTAATTGAAGTGCACTGAATGTTGGAACACATCAAGGTAAATTAGGATAACGGCATGTTATTATGATGCTCAGAAGTTATTAGAGTTGTGAAGATGAATGATCGCTGTTTCAATGGATTGATTTGCCCAATGACCAAATTAGAATGGGTTGAGAAGTTTGTTGTTGGAAGCTAATTAGTGAAATACTGAAAGATTTACATTGAAGTAGAGAGACTGATAGTTTTAGGAGATGAGGAGATTGCTGTTTTAACAATGAGAACACAACAACAGATTTGGACAATTATGTATAACGACCAGATTAAATAAAAGGAGAAGTTGAAAAGAGAAGTTAGGCAGGTCATAACGTCAGACCTGATAACTTTAAAAAAAATGTCATTGTGTGAGGAGGGGCCGAGAACTGCCTCAGAGGCACTTCTAACTCCTAGACACCCCACCTCATCCCGCCAACCTCACCCCTCCTCTGAAAAACTCAACAAAAGGTTGCTGAGTCTTCCGCTGATGCCCTGGGGTGGTTTTCAAACTCCTTAATGGGCATTACTGCTTGGAGCCTCCAAAAACTAGCTGGAAACACACTCTGTACAGGGGGCTTCTAGTTCACCTTCCCTGCCACCATGCAATAACAGCTCTTCACTGGGTGACCGCGTGAAGGAAGGAGATGTTGTGTTACACACGTTGGCATCGTGGGATTTGTCAGGTCTGTAACTTTGGCAGTGAACACCAATGGTTAATGGTCTTGCAGCTGCTTAGGTCCCACCATGCTTGACAGTTTTTGGAGCCCATAAGTGCTCTGCTCTCATCAAGTCTTGGGGGTGTCAGGTCTGCAGAGCTCCCATTGTGCGCTAAAAGTCCTCTAGGACGTCCAGATTGACCTGACCTGCACATCATCCTTTCTTTTAAGATTTCATTGTGAAGGTTCTGTGCCAACACAGTACCTTTATGCTTCTTTCCCTTTCGGGGGCTTTGTGGTAACAGTGCCCGCACCTTAACGGTATGGAGTGCCACTGCCCCCGCCACTGTCTCACTTTGGAGGTTTGATGTGCCAGTGCCCTGCAGCCCCCCCACCTTCGGAGTTTGGACTGGAAGTCCCTACAACTCACCCACCTTCATGGTTTGAAGCCAGTGTAACTAACACACAGCTCCCTCTCCTTCAGTGAGGTTGAAGGGCGCAGTGTAAGAACGGCCTCATGACCCCTTGGCAGATGAATTGGGAAGGGAATATATTATGTTAGCATCTCACTGTGTAAAAGTAAACTCTTATAACTCGATTCCCTTGAGGGATCAGGTAGAGGGTTAGAGCCACAATCCTCCCTAGATTTCTTATTTGGAGTGATGGGTTAGAGGGTGGGACAGCTCTTTTGGCTAAATGGTGGTCAGTGGAATGTGTGTTGCTTACCCTAACCTAATGTCTCGGTTTTTGAAGTGTGTAGTTGAAGGTGATTCGTTGGTATTAATTGCCTCTAAGAGGCACTTGTTGATGGCACCGGGGGCCACAATCAGAAGGGATCTCAGATTATAGTCTAGTTGTCATTTCATTGGGAAATGTGTGGCTGTGGATGCTGAAAGAAGCAGTGAGGTCTATTAGAGGGGTCCGGCAGATATTAACACCTTGGCTGCGCAGGATATTCCTCTCCTGTGCTGGGCCATAATGATAATGGTGTGGTCATGACGAGCTGAGCTTGTCATGAGCACCGAAGGGGTTAAAGAGGATTAGGGTAATGGTGGGACCTTGAGCAAGTCCACCGTTGGCGTCAGTTCGGCAGAGCCAAAAGAGGCAATGAAGGCATTGGGTATTCCTATGCTAAGAAGGAGGCAATTCAGTATAGTTCAGTGTTTGGACTCTTTCCCATCCAGTCCATAGTGGGTAGAGTTGTGGACCATATAAAAGGAGGCAGAAAGGTCTAATAGCAGCAGTACTGCTATACATCACTAGTATTATAGTAATAGTGATGTGATCCCATGTTGCAGTAAGTGCATGCTCCATCCACTGTGGAATCTGTCAGGTTGCACTCCGCGGGGTCCAATTGCAGCAATAGGCTCCACCTCCGGACCTCACCAACACACTGAGATATAAAATACACAGGGTGTTCGAGTGATCGGGCGAGGGGAAAAGGGGAAGGAAGGGAACAGCAGGGAAAGGGAAGCTGAAAAAGAAAACACACCAGATTTAGAACGCACACATGTATTTGCTACTCTCATTTCATTCTCACTAATTTTTTCTCCTCCATTCACCTGGCTCAGGTTCTCCAAATCACTCCTGCTTCTACAGAGGTTGTGTATGAACTCAGAGTGTTCCCTGGTCCCTAAACAACATAAGAGACACGTAAATATCCCAGCACATCAATCAATAGTAATGTATTCAATAATTTTCTGCAGAGGAACGCACCCACGGTTGTATAACAGCACACTTGGAATATAACTTCTCCTTCATAACCAATATGCTAATGCCCTTTGTCAGATCCCCATAAGAAGGAGAGCAGAGCAACTCAAAAAGGAAATATCCTGCGCCTTATTTCAAGTGCAAAGATTACGAGTAAATCATAGATTTCGGAAGGTTCCTTCACCCAATGAATAATCCAAGTGTTTAGTCTAAACACGGTAAGATGTAGCGTCCTACCACTATCTTCCGCTTTGACCTAGTACTGAATGTCAATATCCAAGAACTCAAAACTCCATATATGGCAAAGCGTAGGAACCACACCCACTACTTTCCGCTCTGGCACTTAATACGATTTCCCACCATTTCCTCTCTCCTTCGATAATTTCGTAACCGTAGTGTGTAGTGCTACCACAAAACTCCGCTCTCGCTACTCGACGAGAACTCAAAAGAGTTTACTGTGCCCAACAGCTGTAGGATCACAATGCAACCAAAGCGTTCACTCACGCTAGCTCACCGAGTAAATCTCTCTCTCGCCTGGCTTTGCCCGGAAAGCACAGTCTCGCAAATTCAAATCTGCAGACACCGCGAGAACCCGGAAATCAAAACAAACAGTAACCGCCCACAAGGAGCGGAGCGCTAACAGAAAACAGTACTGGAATCCAGCTCTGAGAATCCAGGCACCTCCTCCTTACTCGACAGGAATAACCACAGGAATATTTCTTCAGATCAATGATGCGGGAATGACAACAGAACAAACGAGCAATCCAGAATCACGCACAAAGTTTCTCAGCCCTGCCCTTCTTTAAATATCGTGATAACAGCTAAAGGCTCATGGGAGTTGTAGTTTATTCAACAGTAAGGTAGGCGCAGCTGATTAATTCCTGACAGAATCCTGTTTAGATGTTCGAGAGACCACTGGTTGCTCCTGCATAGGATGATAATTGTGTGAGGCTGCTCTCCTCGGGTTGTCGAGGAGGGGACCAATGCAAATTTGGCGATAGTTCTAAAGGAGCACGGGGTCGGAGCGAGATGTTTTTACATTTTTTTAATATTTAGAATGGGTTTGATATAGGCATTTTGATACCAGGGAGTGATTGGTTATAGATCTGGCTGGGATAACATCCGAATGATTAACAAGGGTGTTCTTGAATAAGTGTGATGGGCATGGATCCTCCGATGATCCTGCTGTGACACGATTGATAGATTGGCGAAGTCCACTGGAGTTAGAAGGTTGCATGAGAAGATGGCGTTGCCTGCACGACTTCCCATGAGTCAGTAATCACACAAAGCTCCACACCCCCTCAGTGTCTGAGAGGCACAGTGCAACAACTCATCTTTGTGTTTGTGCAGATACCCCACCGACTATGACTTATTTTACTGCTTGGTGATGACAAAGCAATCCCCAGCCATGAAGGGGTGTACACTATTTTCACCCCCTCAACAGACACTTTTCATTGTTTGGGATCAGTGCCAGCACAGCGCTTCACCTCATCATAGGATAACTTATGCCTTAGTCACCTGTGCACATTTACCCCCACACCCTTCAGTGTGTGGTGGTCAGTGCCAGCCCAGCTTACCCAACGTTTTTATGGCAGTTCCTCTCGCACAATCCATTCCCATTTGTCCTTCAGTGTACAGTTGGCCGCGCATGCACTACTTCCCCATTCAGGGGTCTAACTATCCATAATGCATCAGGTGCAGTGGCATTGGAGCCCCAGGCTGTAACAGACTCACTCATTGCCGACTAATGGCTGATATTCACTACCAAAACAGGGACTGACTCTGAGTAGCGTTGTCGCTTGCATTAGGGCCTGCGTCCCTTGCTGCGCGACGGGCCCTGTTGCGGATTTAGGGGCAGATTTACAATAACTGGCGCATCCCTGCATATCAGCATGGGCTTAAAAGTGGCTGAGTGAAATCTTGTAGATTTCACTCAGCCACTTTTAGGAGGCGTTCCTGCACCAGAACGCCCCCCCCTGCGCCGGAACGCCTACTTCTGGCGAAGGGCTTTACAACGTGACGCATCTCCCAGATGCGTCATGTTGTAAATACCCCGCACCATGGCGCCTCTTTTGCTCCGCCGCTGAGTCACAAAGGTGACGCAACAGCAGAGTAAAAGAGGCGCAAGGGGCTTGTAAATCTGCCCCTATGAGCCTCTGGTTAGGCACAGGCCCGGCCCTCGTCCCTTGCTGCGCCACAGGCCCCATTGGATTTAGAGCCTCTGGTGAGGCACAGATCCGACCCGCATCCCTTGCTGCGCCACGGGCCCTGTTACGCATTTAGGGGCAGATTTACAAGCCCCTTGCGCCACCCGTAGGTCACTTTTCCCATGTTATGTCGCAAAAGTGGCACAAGGGGCTTGTAAATAGGCCACTTAGAGCCTCTGGTGAGGCACAGCCCGGCCCTCAGCCCTTGCTGCGCCACAGGCCCCACAGGGGCGACCTTAGGCATGTGCAAGCTGTGCACCTGCACAGGGCCGCCAAACCCCAGGGGCAGCCACGCCAATATATATCCTTAATATAATAATCCTCTGAAGATGGATACATATTTGCGTGGCGGCCCCTGGCAGGGATTTGGCGGCCTCCGGCTCGGTTCCACTTCCAAACCCCCTGGCCCCCCTCCCCCTCTTCTGGTCTTCTGGGGCCCTGCCCGGACCCCCTCTTCCGGGGCACCCTACCTACGCTCCCTGCCCAGGGCCACCATGAGCCTAGAGCCACCCCTTGCCCATTACAGATTTATAGGCACATGCATCAAAGGATTTTGCGATCGCAAACGATGCGAATCGCAAAAATCGGCCGTTTGTGATTGCAAAATCTGCTTTTGGAATGCATGAAGGGTGAAGGCCCTCACAATTTGAGAATTCGCAAATATTTGCAAATTCTCAAATTGCGATTGCATTTAAGGAATCGCATTTTGCGATTCCCTAAATGCAATGCATGAAACTTTTAAAAATTGCGATTTTGAAATTAGGGGAAGCAAATTACCATGAGGTTGAACCTCATGGTAATTTGCAAAAACTTTGAAAAATGCACTTTTGTGCATTTTTCAAAGTTTCATGTTGTGCACACACATGCCCTAAGGGCATGTGTATGGACAACATATGTGCACAGATTGATTTCAGGGGTGCAACAGAGTGTCCTTTGGACACCCCTGCACCCTTGAAATCGCATTCTCAATTTGCGATTCGCTAATTTCTAATCGCAAATTGGGAATGTCTTCCCATTCATTCCTATGGGCCTCTAGGCCTATAGGAATGAATGGGGAGGTATTCCTTAATTTCGATTCGCAATTTGCGAGTCGCAATTAAGGAATTTTAAGAAATCGCAAATTTTTCAGCGATTTCTTCATGCATAGGCTTTTGCGATTTCTTAATTGCGATTCCTTAAAAATCGCAATTAAGAAATCGCAAAAGCCAACAATGATGCATGTGCCTGTTAGAGCCTCTGGTGAGGCACAGGCCCTCCAGCAGCAGAGGCGGGAGAGCAGCGGGGCCGGCCTCCGCCTCCCTTCATCTGGTTTACAGCTGCATGACGTTTGGCCCGTGTACTTCAAGTGTGTTTTTTTCCCCTTTGATTCATCTCCAGGGTTCGGTTCCTGCTGATGTGGCAGATACTGAAGCCCGGATCCAGGCCCCGGCCTCCCTGTCCCAGGCCCCGGCCTCCCTGTCCCTTTTCAGTCTAGCTAATATGTGAATGTGTCTGTGCTGTATGTGGACTGTTCATGATTGGGTGTGCGCTGTGCGTATGTGTACGTGTAATGTGCATGCTCTACAAGGTATCTGCACGTGTGTATATTGTATGCTTATATGTGCCGGGGAGATGAGTTGGTGTACACTGTATTATGAATAGGTCTACTGTGTGTGCTACAATCTCTGGATTATACAGTGTGTTTATACCGTACGTGTATATAGGTATATATTGTATGTGACTGTGTTTGTGCAGTGTACGTGCCTTGGTGTACATGATGTGTGTGTGCACTCTGTAACTACATCGGTGACACTGTGTGTGTTCGGTCTCTATGTGTAAGTGTATGTTTAAATGCAATTGGAAGGTGCTGTGATTGCCACCCATTCTGCTTTGTTGAATAAGTGTAGGCCCACTCATATTGCACAGAGGAAGAGTTTTCCAACTAAATCAACCCAGAACCGTCCGTGAGGACTGGAGTACATTGCCCCATTCTGTGTACATAACATCAGATGATGGCGCATGGAGTCTGCTGCTGCTCCTTACACCACTTGGGCTGATCCTTCTTCCTTTCGGAGTCACTCATCTTATTTATTCTCCACCAGCATTTGCACAGTTCTCTTTGCACTACTTTTCGAATCATTTCGTTGCCCCTTCCAGTTCACTGTGACAAGCCCTTCCTCGGGAGCAATGGCTATGGTCTCCTGGTGTTCTAGAATAGATAGAGACATTGTCATCTCTCTAGATCTTCGCTATTTTTTGGCAATAGCTGCTTTAAAGATTATGATTCCAAGGAATGTCAACAAAAACTGTCCTGTTGGAATGGGACGTGTTAGCATTTGGAATAACGTTTCTCTAGAAGTTGCTGTCAGGAATGTTCTGGTAAGGCAGTCTCTGGAGTGGGAGTGATATGAAATTAAGTTTGTCTCTCTCTGGAATGGGGGCTGCCTACATTTCTTCATAAGGCTAGATAGATAGACACAGATGTATGAAATAACATTGGTCTTAAACAGGATTTTCTCAAATGTATCAAAATAACCTCTCTCTCGAATGGGATCACCTTAAATTTATGAAATTACCTAAATGGAATGAGGTCGCTTTACATTTGAGATCACCTATTTCTGGCTTTCAGTGGCCTAACATTGTTGACATTACCTCTCTTTATAACAAGTTTGCCTGAAATGTATGCGAATATCATTTTCTGGAATGGGGTTGTCCTAATTTTATGAGATTACCTCACTGCAGAGCAATGCTGCTTTTAATTTATTAAATGCTCTCCCTGGAATGGGGTTGCCTTAAATTTAAGAGATGAACTCTCTTTGGAATGGGTTGCCTTAAATGGATGATAATACTGTTTTAAGGATTACCTTTCTCGGGAATGGTGTTGTTGCCTAACCTTTCTGAGACAGTCTCTTTCTGGAATGAATCGAAATTTGCCTAGCTTACGTAACGGTAAGTTTCAATTCTATTAAGGACACGGAGGCGAGGATTATGCTTATATCTTCCTTCGCTTTATTCCTTGATAAAAACACAGCAGCTCAGGAAAAAAACGTTCAACACAATGCTCAAAGGAACAAAGAGCATATAACATAAGCTTTCTAAGTCCCAAGAACTACAAGTCCCATGAGGTTAGCCCTGGCACTCCAAACGTAGTCCTTCCACTATGTCCACTACCAGGTAGAAAGCCAGTCCTTCCTTGAACTTCCTCCTCTTTCTTCGCGTAGGTTACGCCTTCGTCTCACTGATCCTGTTTGGCGCCATCGTTTCCTAGCAGAAAAACAACAGCGTAAACAGGGTGCTACAAGCAACCGACCGCATGCAACAGAGGAACATCATGAAACTGGCATAACATAGCTACGAAGTAGAACACTTTGTAAAACGCTTTACTTACAGTCAAACGGGTGGGTACTGACCATGGAGAATTAATGGGTGGGATAATCCTTGCCTCCATGTCCTTAATAGAATTGAAACTTACTGTTACGTAAGCTAGGCAAATTTCGATTCTATGTCAGGACCGGAGGCTTCAGATTATGCTAGTTCAAAGCTTACTCACCACCAACTGGGCTAGGTCCACTACTGGTTTGAAATAGAACCTTTTAAATGTGGAATCCGAGGACCAATCTGCTGCTCGCATGAGATCCTCTAACTGAGCTCCCACTGAAAAAGCCTTAGAGGCCATGGCCCCCCTGGCCGAGTGAGATCCAAAATGTTTCGTATCAATGCCTGCTTCTTGCATGACCCAACGCACCCACCTTGCAATAGTGGGGGAGGTGACTGCTTTGTGTGGTTTACGCAAGGCAATTAGTAATTGTCTTTCGCCCGCCGGGCGAATATCCAAAGTGATGTCTTCATAAGCTCCCAAGCAATGTACAACACACAATTTCGGGGTGTCGACGAAAGCAGGGTACGAGATGGATCGAGTCGCGGACTTCGTGCGACGCCCCACCGTGAAAGTAACCCCATCGGGGGAAAAGACACGCGCGGAAACGTCCAAGGCGCGTACGTCTGACACCCGCCTGCTAGAGACCAGGTATAGAAGCATGGCCAATTTAGCCGAAAGTTCCTTCAAGGACAAGAAACGATTAGCCGGCCAGGAAAGAAACAAAGTCAAAACCACGTTGACATCCCAAAGAACTGAATACGTGGGTTCCGGAGGTAACGAAAGGCGGATACCTCGCAGGAGCCGACAAACAAAAGGGTGCTCCCCCACCGGGGAATTCTCTACCGGTTGGTGTCCCGCAGAGATTGCAGAACGCATAGCATTGATCATTCTATATGCCAGACCCTTAGACGCCAATTCAGCTAAGAAATTCAAAATGGGAACAAGGCCTGCGACCAGGGGATCCAGGTCCCTTCGAAGACACCAGCGCATCCACCTAAGCCAAGCGGATTTGTATCGCTTCGTCATGCTATCAGCCCAGGCTTTTGACAGGAGGCCCTCAGCTGATCCCGAAAGGCCCGGGAGCGACCAACGGCTCCGGAAAGCCTCCACGCCATGAGGCGGAGCGAACTCTGAGTGATGAGAGGATGCGGCTCCTGACTCGGATTCAGCAGGAGGTGAGGAAACTGGGGGAGTAGGATTGGAAAATCCCAAGAAAGTTCCAGAAGAACTGGAAACCAGACTTGAGATCTCCAAAGTGGAGTGATCAACACCAAGTCCGCTCCCTGACGGCACACCTGGGCAGCCGTTCGGACCACCATCGAGAATGGGGGGAAAGCAAAAGGCCATTCCCGACTCCAATCCTGCAGGAAGGCGTCCGTGGCCTCCGCCAGGGGATCCGGCCTCCAACTGTAAAACCGCGGGAGCTGGTGATCCAGGCTGGACGCAAACAGATCCACCGTAAACAGACCCCACAGATCAGTGATCCATTGAAACACTCTGGGGTCCAACATCCATTGCCTGGAGTCCCACAGATGCCTGGAATGCCAATCCGCCACTTGATTGACGTGGCCCGGCAAGTATTCCGCCGTCACCGAAATGTGTCGGGAGAGACAATAATCCCAGAAAGTCTTTGCCAAATTCGCCAACGCTTGAGAGCGTGGACCTCCCAGATGGTTCACGTAGCGGACCGCCGAGACGTTGTCCATTTTCAGTAGGACGCAGGCCGTCGGCGAATCCTTGGTCCAGCAACGCACCGCAAAGGACCCCGCTAGGAGCTCCAAACAGTTGATATGTAACTGTTGCTCGTCGGAAGACCAGACGCCGCCGGTGGAGAAGTCCCCGCAGCGGGCTCCCCAGCCCGTCCTGCTGGCGTCGGACTCGATGACCAAATCTGGGACCGATCCGAAGATCGCACGCCCATTCCACGCCTCCATGTGCGTAAGCCACCAAGAAATTTCCTCTTTCACTTCCTCCGTAAGGGGCACCATCTGGTCGTAGGTCATACCCCGTCGCAGATGTTGGGCCTTGAGGCGCTGAAGCGCTCTGTAGTGCAACGGCCCCGGGAAGATCGCCTGGATGGAGGACGACAGGAGCCCCACCTCCCTGGCTATTTGCCGCAACGACGTCCGATCCTTTGCGATCGTCTGCCGCAACAAATGTCTGATCTTGGCTATTTTCCTGGAGGGGAGGCTGAGCGCAGCCTCGACTGAGTCTATGACGAAACCCAGGAAGGTACGTTTTTGAGTGGGGACCAGAGCCGACTTGGAGCCGTTGACAACAAACCCCAGCCGTTGCAGAAGCGAAACGGTTTGCCGAAGCTGTCCCGCCAAGACCACCGGACACTGGCCCATCAGAAGGATGTCGTCTAAGTACACTAACATCCGAATACCCTGACCTCGCAAGTACTCCACCACTGGGTGCAACACCTTCGTGAAGCACCACGGGGCCGAGGAAAACCCGAATGGAAGGGGGGTGAATTCGAACACTGCGTCCCTCCAGCAAAACTGCAGGAAACGACGGTGCGGAGGATGGATAGGAATTACCAAGTAGGCATCCTTGAGGTCCAACCTCACCATCCAATCTAGAGGGAGAAGCACGTCTCGAAGGAAGTGGATCCCCTCCATCTTGAAATGCCGGTAGACCAACCACCCGTTGAATTCTCTGAGGTTGATCACCAGGCGTTTGCCCCCATCCGTTTTGTCCACCAGGAACACATTGCTGATGAAACCAGCGGGGTGGCGCGTTGATCGACGGATGGCCCCCTTGCGCAGCAAGTCTTCGACCTCTCCGTCGATCAAGAGCGCGTCGGGTTCTGAAAACACAATCGGCCGTGGTAAACATTCCTGAAATGGTTGATCGTAGAACTCTATGTGAAAACCACGGACAGTTTGCAACACCCACGCGTCGGCAGTAAGCGACGCCCATTCCTCGTAAAAGGTTGCCAGTCTCCCACCTATGGGGACGTGATCCAAAGAAAGGACACTCACCGTTGGGATTGTTGGGTCCTGGATTCCTGCGGAAGCCTCTGCCGCCAAAGCGCTGTCCTCTTGTGGGATAGAAGTTGTTGAAGCTGGCAGAGGTCTGGTATTGCCCTCTGCCGGAGCCTTGACCTCTGTTATTGGCATTCTGCCCACGGCCGGTCGCGCGGCCCCTGCCGCAACCGGCCCCTCCAGAAAAACGCTGTTGAAAGACGCGTTTAATGCTGGACTGCGCCTTGTCCAACGAGGTAAACGTGGACACAAATTTACCTAACTCCCTGATGAAGGGTTCCCCAAAGAGGCCTCCCTGAGCCACCGCACCCGCTTCTGAAGAAGCCAAGTCTCCCAATTTGGGATCCAGTTTGATGAGCAGGGACCTCCTACGCTCCGTGCAAATGGCACAATTAGCATTTCCAAGGAAAATTATCACTCTCTGGGCCCAGTTAGACAAAACCTCAGGGGAAATGACGGTACCGTTGGCTTTCGCCTCCTCCGCCATGTCAAGAATCTTTGTGGCGGGCCCGACCGCGTCAAGCTGCTAATCCTGGCATGACCGCCAAGAGCGGTCAATGCCTTTGCGCGGGTCTTTCATAAACTTTGCTAAGAAAGTGGCCATTTTCGCATCTAACTCAGGTGTCATGGCCACCTTGCCCTCTAGAGTGGGCCTCGGACATTCACCTCGCAGGCAACCCCTAGCTTCTTTTTCTAAGGGTTTGCGCAGGCGACCCACCACGAACTTCGCCACGGTCTCACCCGGTGTCCAAGCCGCGGACCGCGGATGCACAATCTCATCCGGGTCCAACATGCCCCCAACATCCCGGGGTAAGTCCACGGTTGAGCCCGAGAGGCGCCAAGAGCGCGCAGACTCCCCATCGTCGTCCGTATCGGGGGAGGACAGCCCCGGAGACGGAGGAGCGGTCCCCGTGTCCAATGAAGGGCCAGGGCCCGAAAGCGGCGCAGGCGAGGCAGAAGATGCTTTAGCCAAAAAAGCATCCCTGAGACGCTCGAATGCGTCTCTGTCCACCCCTGGTGCCCCCGACGGAGCCCCCTCCTTGCACAGCTTTTTGGGGGCTGGCGGACCCTCAGACGAGGGCCCCGGGAGGTTAGTAGGTCCTTGTAAGTGGGCAGACGCTAATTTCTTGCACTCCTCTACAATACGTGCTGAGAGGCGGTCCTCCATGGGCCCCACCACCTCAGTCACGCAGCGGTAGATTGAATTGTCAACCGCTTGATAAAACTCATCATCCTGGAGGTAGGAGTGAGACTCCTCAAAATAGCCATCCTCCTCCATAATAGCCCTTATTAATTAGCTAGGGAGGATTACAATGCTGCCTTACCCCACCGGGTGTCTGAGGGTAGAATATGGGCAGCCCCAAGGGCTGCAATGAAAGTTTGGGCCAAGGTATCTGGCAATCGGGGCTGCACTGTGACCCCCAAACGCGCAGACCCTCCACAGGACTGGGTCCAAACCACCCCCACAGCGCGTTTACCACACTCGTCAATACCACAGTGCAAACTTGCCTTCCGGCGTTCCTCGCGGTCAATAGCCGCTATACAGACCCTTAAGAGGGCGTCAAAGTGTTTACTGGGCAGCAATACGGACCCGGCAGAACCGGGCGTGAAGGGGTGGCGAGGGCAAGGCTCCGACGCTGGCTGACTCCTCCGCGCTTCTCACAGGGTGAGGAGAGCGCCGAGGAGCCAGCGAGACGTTCGAGCGCTCTGTGGCGGGCGTCTTCCGCACCGCAACAACACTCGGGGGGGAAAACCGCGAAAGGAGCGGAAAAACGCTCCCGCGGTCGGGCCTCTGCAAGGTAAACAACGAAGCAACAAGCCCCCAACAATCGCTAGAGCATTAATCACTCTAAACAGTTAACAATAAATCGTACACTGGAAAAAACATAAAGAGCACTTAACTGGCTGTGTGAGCAGCGAAGAAAGAGGAGGAAGTTCAAGGAAGGACTGGCTTTCTACCTGGTAGCGGACATAGTGGAAGGACTACGTTTGGAGTGCCAGGGCTAACCTCATGGGACTTGTAGTTCTTGGGACTTAGAAAGCTTATGTTATATGCTCTTTGTTCCTTTGAGCATTGTGTTGAACGTTTTTTTCCTGAGCTGCTGTGTTTTTATCAAGGAATAAAGCAAAGGAAGATATAAGCATAATCTGAAGCCTCCGGTCCTGACATAGAATTTGCATGCATTTACAAGTTTCTCCCGCTCTTGGATGAGGTTTTAATGAATTTATAAAGTTGTCTCTCTCTGGCATGGGATTGAAATTACATTTTTCAATATAAGGGGCCATATGTATGAAGCTAATTAGCATTCGCAAAGGCCGAAATTCTGCGATTTTCGGCCTTTGCAAATGCTAATTACCTAAATGGTATGCATCAAACATTTTTGCATCAAAATAAGGAATCGCAAAATTTGCTATTCCGTATTTTGCGATTGCACTTAAGGAATCGCAAATTTTGCGATTCCTTAAATGCAATGTATCAAAGAAAAAATGCCATTAAGGAATCGCAAATTACCACCAACTTCTAGTTGGTGGTAAGTTGCGAATTCTTTTAATAATGCTTTTTTCTGAAAAACCAAAGTTGCCATATGACGCCCATACGCGCCATATGCCCCCAAATGTCTTTTTCAGGGGTGCAGCAGGGTGTTCTTGAGACACCCCTGCACCCTTGAAAAAATTCCTAATTTGCGATTAGCAAATTGCTAATCGCAAATTGCCCCTTCCTTCCTATGGGCCTCCTGGCCCATAGAAATGAATGGGTAATTTGCGATTAGCAATTTGCTAATCGCAAATTAGGAATGGTAAGGAATCGCTATAAAAAATCAATTTTGTTCATACATACCATTTTGCATTTCCTAAATAGCGATTCCTTAAAATTCGCTATTTAGGAAATGCAAATTGGTTCGATGATACATATGGCTCTAAGTCTCTTAAATGGAGCTGTGATGAAGTTATGAAATTGCGCCTGTCTTCAATGGGACTGGCTTGAATTGATGAAGTCACCTTGCCCTAGAACATGATTGCCAAAAATGTAAGTTATCACAAATCCGCACTCTCTGCATTGGGATTGTCATCAATTTATGACAGGTACTAGTCTCTTTGCTGTGGTTTCAAAGCCATAAACTACAAAATAACCCCTTTGTCCAATAGGATTGTCATGCATGGATGATGTCCCCTCATAACGCATCCGGCTAGTAAGGGACTGTTAACATTTACATCATTACTGCTCAGTGGAATAAGTTTACCACACAAGTATTAAATTAAATTTGCCTTGAGTGCATGCACCATAAATGTGCGGGATTCCTCCTATTTCTATTGAGTTGCCATACATTTAAAATATTTCTCATTGTAATTGAATGTATTGACATTAATTGCATTGATTCATGAAATAGCCTATGAGTTTCTCTTTTTAGAATGATCTTGCTATTACTTTACCAGATTATTTATCATGTAAGTCTGAATTTAAAAAATCACCACTCCGAATTAGGACAGCTATGAGTTTAAGAAATGACTTATATCTGCTTGGTATAGCCATCCATTTAGTTAATCACCATCCATTTATTAAATCACCACCTTATGGAATTGGATTACTTTGAATTTTTAGATTTCCACTTTCTGGAATGAGATTACTGTGAAATCATTAGAGCAACCCTTTCGGTATTAAGATTGTCATTAATTTAAAAGATTATCCCTCTCTTTAATGGGGTTGGCTTGAATGTACTGCATGACTTTTGTCTGGAATTAGATTTTTCTGAATTTCAGATTACCACTCTTTGACGTGAGATTTGAATGAATATACAAGATAGACTCTCTCCCGATTGCAGCTGAAGAAAATGTACAAGATCTTCTCACTCTCTTTTTCTTGATTTCGGTTGCCAGGAATTTTAGAAATCACCTCTATCTGGAATGGGATTCTTTGTGAATTGAAGAAGTCATCTCTTTTTGCTGTGACAGCCTGTGCCTCGATGAAGACTGCTCAAAGAACTGCAAGGAAAGGCTTTAGTTCATGAGGAAGTGGTCACCCTGGAGACTTTCATCCAACTACACAACAGGGTGACCTCCCCGCTTTGATTTTCACAGTGTCCCCGTAGTAGCTCGTGTGGACAGAGGCTTTCGGGGCAGATTTTACTGTCACCATACCTTGCTGAATTTGAGTGGAGGCGTGCTCCTCGTCTCCCTATATCGGCCTGCTCTGAATTTGCATGCCAAAGAAAGGAAAATGCAGAGAAAAGTCTGTATCCAATTTTCACAAAAGTGGAGGCACATTTTTTCCAACCCACGTAACATGGAGCTCTTCTGGAGTCTGAGCTGCCTTCATGGCTCAGATACCTCAGCAACTTTTTTTTTTCTTCAGTAGTGACTCAACGCCAGAGTAAACATTTTTCACCGACTTCTTGAGCAGCTCCTAATGGAAAGTTAACTGTGTGAAACTTCCCTGAGAACACATGCGAAATCTCCATCCAAAGGAAAAGCTGCCCCTGCTGTCCTCCCTCCCCTCTCAACCCCCCACTCCTTGTTTCCTGGTCCCCTCCCCCAGTCTAAATCTTTGGCCTGCCTCTCATCCTTACATCCCGCCACCCGGTCTCTCTTCCATCCTCACTGCCCTTCCTCCCTTCCCCGCTTTCCTTCCTTCTCCCATTCTCATTGCCCTTTCTGTCATGCTCGCTGCCCTTCCTCCCATCCTTACTGCCGTTCTCCCACCCCCACCCACCGCCCCGCCTCCCATCTTCACTGTCCTGCCTCCCATCTCCAATGTTGTTCCTCTCTATCTAGTGGTCCTCCTTCCCATCTCATTGCCCTACCTTCCTTCCTCACTGTCCTTCTCCCATCATCAGTGCCCTGCCTCTCATCCCCACTATCCTTCCTGTCATCCTATGTGCCCTGCCTCCCTTCCTTACATACCTTCCTCCCATCCTCACATACCTTCCTCCCACCCTCACTGTCCTTCCCCACCTCCCATCCTCACAGTCCTTCCTCCCGTTCTCTGTCATGCCTCCATAATCTCTGCCCTGCCTCTCGACCTCACCTTCCTTCCTCCCATCCTCACTGCCTTTCCTCCCATCCTCACTGCCTTTCCTCCCATCCTCACCGTCCTTCCTCTTTGCCCTCCCTCTCTTTTCTGCATTCTTTCGTTCGGTGAATCCTCTTCACATTCTTTCTGCTTCTGCTTGTTCACAAACACCGGAAGCTCGACGAGCCGTGATGTCAGTGAACGAGGGAGGGCTGCTCTAAACTAGGCTTGGTTAGGGTGGGGTAGGGGCGGTGGGCGAGGAGGTGAAGGGGAGGGAAGGGGCTTCTTTTGGATCCGACTCAAGGGCTGGATATTGGCAGACATATACTTTTGCCACGGTTGTCTGTGTGCGCAACTGATGTTAGCGAAAGAAACGTGTACCCAGAACGTCCAAGAGATGATGTGGGCCCAACTGACTGCACACGAACATCAGATTGTGGCAAGTTAAGGACTCACAACTGTGCACCTGTACCAGTTCTGTTCATTCATGCAGTTATCCCCTCCTCTCATACACAGCGCGCTGCAGCTATTCGATTTCTCCCAGCTACTCGGTTACTCCCAGTCCATGTTTACCGCACACAAGCATTGCACTTATTCCACGTTCCCTATACACACCGTGTTGCACCTATTTAATTGCTCTCTTTCATATTGGGTTGCACCTTTCCCATATCTACCATACACACCGTGTTGCACCTATTTAATTGTTCTTTTTCATATTAGGTCGCACCTATCCCATATCTACCATACACACTGTGTTGCACCTAATCCATTTCTCAAGTACAAACGTTCACACATTCCATATCTCCGAAGCTCACTATGTTGCACCTATTCCGTTTTCCCCATTCACAATGTACCGCACCTATTCTGTTTCTCCTATTTAGTTTGTGTTGCACCTATTCAATTTCTCACATAAACAGTGTTGCACAAATGCCATTACCCCATACACACTGTGTTGCACCGATTCCATTTTCTCATACAAACTTTTGCACATATTCCATATCTCCCATGCACACTATTTGCACCTATCCTCTTTCCTTCGTGCACACAATACTGCACCTATTCCGTTGTCCCCATGTACATCGTGTTGCATCTAGCCCACTTCTCCTATTTACAATGTTTTGCACCTATTCCATTTCTCCCGTACACTGTGTTGCACCAATTACCATTTCCCATAGACAATGTGCTGCACCTATTAGCTTTCTCTAGTTCATTGTCTTACACTTGTTACATTTCTCGCATACATTTGAGATGTACTTATTTACTGCCATATTCATGAAGTGAAATTGCGCCCGCAATCGCTGCGAAAATGCAATTGCGGGCGCAATTGACGTAATCGGCATTCAACATCAAAATAGCGAATTCGCTAACACATAATAGCGAATTCGCAATAAAAATTGCAGAATCCCGGTAGCCGATCATTAGCGAATCGGAAAATGCGACAAACCACGGATTCTGCGAAATAAATTGCGAATTCGCTAAATAATCGCAATCGGCATTCATAAAAAATCGCTAATAGCGAAAAACCCAAAAATCGCTGTTTGCGCGGCGCAAATGAAGGAGAACTCAAAGCAGGTGGTAACCATAAAAGCCATGAAAAAATTACATTTGAAAAACCGTTGGCCAATCAGCAACAGGTTCAGGCCTGACCAATCACACATAAGGACTTTCAGCAACAGCATTTGGAGTGCCACAATGCCAGGAATGTACATGGTGGTGAGGCGTCGAAGGCTACAGCGAGCAGCACAGAGGAGACGCAGGATCCAGGACAGAATTTTCCTCCAGCGGGTCACCTTGCTGGGCCAAACCAGAGAGCAGATATATGCAAAATATAGGCTGAATGGGGAAATGATAATGCAGCTAATACAGGGCCTTGACCCCTGATGCAGCACCCAACAAGCTGTACCAATGTGGTGCCTACACATGTGCAGGTATTGTGTAGCCTGCACCTCCTGGCCTCCGGGAGTTTCCAGGGGATAGTAGCGGCTGCTGGGGGGATATCCCAGCCCACCATGTCACGATGCCTCCACACTTTCGTTGACGCCATGCTCACCCAGCTACAGCGTCACATCAAATTTCCCACGAGCCAACAGGAATTGGACTTGACCAAGCTACAATTCTACAATGTAGCCCATTTTCCCCATGTCCTTGGATGCATAGACTGTACCCACGTCACCATCTGCCCACCAGCTGCCACAGAGTATATGTTCCGCAATAGAAAGTCTTACCACTCCCTGAACATACAGATGGTCTGCAATGCTAAGTCATACATCACTGACATTGTGGCCCAGTACCCAGGGAGTACCCATGACTCCTTCATATTCCGGCACAGCGGCCTCCACTCACGACTGGTCAGGGGAGAGTTCGGTGAAGGACACCTACTTGGTAAGTGCACTTTGTCAACAATGTCACATTGCTATGAAGTAACTGCGCAGCACAGCCAATCACCATCTGCTCCTCTCATTCAGGTGACAGTGACTATGCTCTCCGTGAATACCTCCTGACCCCTTACTTCAACCCTGCCACACCCCAGCAACGGCATTACAATGCTGCACACATACGGACAAGGAATTGCATAGAAAGGACATTTGACCTGCTCAAGAGCAGGTTCCGCATACTGCACAAGACAGGTGGGGCCATGTATTACAGTCCAGCAGTGTGCTGCCGCATTGTGGCTGTCTGCGCAATACTACATAACATGGCAACCAAGCGCCGGATACCTGTCGACATCTCTGGCAGTGAATCTGAAGGGGACGACCGGCCACCTCCACATGTAAGTCATGCCCGCGGAGAAGATCCTGCGGAAGGACACAGGCGCCGCAACCACATCACTACAAACTGTTTCTAGTGCACACATACCACTATCACAACACTGCACCCATGCATGACGAATTAAATAATGACATGAGTGTGTATGAAGTTTGACCTTTCTTCTTTAATGTTACATCACAATAAATAGGCCTTCAAAAAACAAATTGTCTGATGGGGAGTGTATTCCTCCATACCTCCCCATGCTGGGGTAGGGGGTTTGCAGGGGTCGACTGCATGGCCTCCCTCATATTTTTACAGTCCTCAGCGATGTTGACAACGAGATGCCCCAAGTCGTCTCTCCGCATTCTCAGGGACGGTGTTGGCCCTTCTCTCTGATGTTGGCCGGCTGCTGCGGCGAGGTGGAGGCAACGGTGGTAAGGAGGCACTGCTATTGGTCGACGCAGCCTCACTTGCGTCGTCACCACCCTCTGCTTCTTCCTGGCCAGTGGCCTGTCTGCCAAGCACAGCTGCAGTGAGTAGGTCGAGTGACCTGGCCACATCCTGGCAACACTGCACCATTTGTGCCTGCATAGCAAGTGACCGACGTGCCAGCTGAGATGTGGTGTGGCCAGCAACATGATTAGACCTAGTGTAGGCCGATAGGCGGGCCAGTAGTTGGCGGTGGCGTCGACGGGTCATGTCCTGCTGGGAGACAAGCAGCTGGTTGTTCTGTCTCACAGCTGCCGTCATCTGGGCAATATGTTGTCCGTTTGCCTGCATCTGTGCAAGCATTGCTGCCATGTGGCGTGCCTGCGTGCGATGCACCGCCAGCATGCAATGACCAGGCCTGGGTCTGGTGTTTCTAGTGCCCTGCCGGTGCCTGCTGGGCCCTGGCGCTGCTGGCGCCTCTGTGCGCTGGTCTGTGACCTGCCAGCTGGTGTGTGCCTCGTCTGCCTCCGAGGCGCTGGTGGTGGAGCCTGTACCACTGCTGTAGCGGCACGGGGTGTTGGTGCTGTAGCTGGTGCTGGCTGCACTGCAGTGGATGCAGGGGTGGCCCTGTCGGCACGGGGTGTTGGTGCTGTAGCTGGTGCTGGCTGCACTGCAGTGGCTGCAGGGGTGGCCCTGTCGGCATGGGGTGTTGGTGCTGTGAGTGGTGCTGGCTGCAATGCTGGTTGCTGTGATGTGCCAGGTTGTTGGGAGGACTGTCCCTCACCCTCAGTGTCCTCCGGGCTCTCAGCGATGTGTAGCGCATCACTATCGGTGCTGGCTTGATCACCTGCACCTGTAATGTGAAAGGGTGCATGATTAATGTGATGTGTCTTGCACAGGAAAATTTAACACATGCACGCAGCCTTGCTTTCCCTGACTGGGTTTTGTTTAGACTTAGCAATGAGTGCTCTGGCACTGTTGGGCTGACTGCGGGCTCATGATTACACTACAAGTACCACAATGCAATGGGGCTTTTTTGGTGAGCTTGGTCTGCATATTTGGGGATGTCATGGTGCTAGTTCAGGACGTATGGGCATTGTTAGGGGACTGGGTCGCAGTCGCATGGCACTTACCTTGACTTTGTTGTTGGCCGGGTCAAGAGGAGTCCAGCTGAATGACCCCCACGCAGGCTGTGGCGCTATGGTCTCCTCAATCATGTTCTCCAATGGGGTGTTAGGTGTGGCTAATGCATCCCCTCCACCGGTGCCCAGTTGGTCCCCAAGCCTCAAAGCAATCCGCTCCTTGGAACGTCCTCGCAGGTCATACCAGCGCTTTTTGATGTCGTCGATGGAGCGCTGGGTGACACCGACAGAATTGACCTTGGCGCGGATGCGCTGCCAGATCCTGCGCTTCGCGGGCTCTGGCACCCTCCGAGAGTCTTTACCAAACAGCTTGCCATAGTCATTGCACACCCCCTCAATTACATACTCCAATTCAGCTTCGGAAAATTTCATTTTCCTCTTCCTCTCCTGCCCACTGCTCCCTGCTGCATCCTGGGACATCTTTCTGAACTTTCTTTCAGGCTGGGGTGCTGCAGGGTCTTGCTTTTGGAGCTCTAAACTTTCCTGCTGCCATTCCCTGGCTCTGTGTTCGGTTTGTGGGTGTGGTGAGCCTACTTCCTGGTTGTGATGTCATCAGTGGGCTCGAAATGCGCCTTCCCGTTTTTGCGATCTCGCAGTTAGCGAGATCGCTAATTGCAATATCGCTATTTGCGATATCGCAATTTCGGCATGGGAAATTGCCGAAACTGCGATTATTTAGCGATTGCGGCTAGATCGCAATCGCCAATTGCGATCGATTGCGAATCGCAATTTTTCCGCGCTTTTTATCATGAATGCCATTTTGCAAATCTCAAATAGCGATACGCTATTTTTCGCTATTTGCTAATCGCAAAATGGTAGCTTCATGAATCTGGCTGTTTCTCCTATACAGACTGTACTGTGCCTTTTCATTGTTTCTCATGGCACTGTACCTATTCTGCTTCTTGCATGCTATTTTTTTTCTGCACCTTTTCCATCTCTCTAATACATAGTGTGGTGTTCCAAATATTGTTTTCCTGCAGATATTGTGCGGTACCTATCCCATTTCTTCCATATTATTCTACTCCTTTTGGCCTAAACACTCTACTCGGTACCTGCTCCACTTCCCCTTTACAGGTTATGATACTTCTATTTAGTTGACCCATAGACACTGTGCGGTTCTATTTCATTCATCCATAGACACTGTGCGGCTCTATTTTATTCTCCCATAGACACTGTGCGGCTCTATTTCATTCATCCATAGACACTGTGCGGCTCTATTTTATTCTCCCATAGATACCGTGCAGCTCTATTTCATTCTCCCATGGACACTGTGCGGCTCTATTTTATTCTCCCATAGACACTGTGCGGCTCTATTTCATTCTCCCATGGACACTGTGCAGCTCTTTTTTATTCTCCCATAGACACTGTGCGTCTCTATTTCATTCTCCCATGGACACTGTGCAGCTCTATTTCATTCTCCCATAGAGACTGTGTGGCTCCTATTTCATTCTCCATAGACACTATGCGAATGCCATTTCATTTTCTCATAGCACAGTGCGGCTCCTTTTTCATGCTCCCATAGACACTATGCGGCTCCCATTTCATTTTCCCATAGCACTGTACGGCTCCTATTTAATTTTCCCTTAGACACTATGTGGCTCCCATTTTATTCTCCCATAGACACTGTATTGCTCCTATTCCGTTTGTCACACTTATATTGAGCTGTACCTATTTAATTACTCTCATACGTTCTGCGCTGTACTTTTACCACTTCTCTTTCTCCCAGACACATGACCAGGACAACAAACAGCACAACTAGGGGAATGAAAGATGGAAAAACAGTGACAAATGGAGAACGCAGGGATAACAAAAGAACTTACATTAGTGAAATAAAGAGCCAAGGAGTGTCTGGTGGTAGATTAAATAGGCATGCGTTGGAATCAAGAATGTATAGGTTTGCCCTATAGAAATATCAGGTTCGCCAACCGACCCCTGTCCCCACCACATCTTCAACAAAGCAGACTCCACCATCGCACCCCATCTCCGTGATGTCATCAACTGCTCCTTCAACTCCGCTACCTTCCCAGAAAGCTGGAAACACGCCGAACTCAGTGCCCTCCTGAAGAAACCCACAGCTGACCCCTCTGAACTTAAGAACTACCGCCCCATTTCCCTCCTCCCATTCCCTGCCAAAGTCATTGAGAAAGCCGTTAATAGCCAGCTCGCAGCCTTCCTGGAATCCAACAACTCCCTCGACCCCTCACAGTCCGGCTTTAGAGCCAAACACAGCACCGAAACCGCCCTCATTGCAGCAACTGATGACATCCGAATGCTTCTGGACAACGGAGAAACAGTTGCCCTCATCCTACTCGACCTCTCCGCCGCCTTCGACACAGTCAGGAGATAGCACCCTCATTCAACGCCTCAGCAACGTCGGAATACAAGGAAAAGCCATGGACTGGATCATCTCGTTCCTCGCCGGGAGAACCCAGAGAGTCCGACTCCCCCCATTCAAATCAGAGGCCACCGAAGTCATCTGCGGAGTCCCACAAGGATCATCACTCAGTCCCACCCTCTTCAACGTTTACATGAGTCCCCTCGCATCCATCGCGCGACAACACAACCTCAACATCATCTCCTACGCTGAGGACACCCAGCTGATCCTTTCCCTCACCAAAGACCCTAACACCGCCAAAACCAATCTTCATGAAGGCATGAAAGAAGTAGCCGAATGGATGAAAAACAGCCGCCTAAAACTTAACTCAGACAAAACGGAAGTTCTCATCCTAGGATCCTCACCCTCTGCCTGGGACGACTCTTGGTGGCCATCGGCCCTGGGCACAGCACCCATACCTACAGACCACGCACGCAACCTGGGCTTCATCCTAGACTCCTCCCTCTCGATGCCCAGACAAGTTAACGCTGTCTCATCCTCTTGCTTCAACGTACTCCGTATGATAAAAAGAAATATTCCGTTGGATCCCCACCGAAACAAGAAAGACAGTCACCCACGCACTGGTCACTAGCCGACTGGACTATGGTAACACCCTCTACGCCGGAACCACAGCCAAATTACAGAAAAATCTCCAACGCATCTAAAACGCATCTGCCAGACTCATACTGGACATCCCTCGCCAAGCTCACATTACCGGCCACCTGAAAGACCTCCACTGGCTACCCGTCAACAAGAGAATAACGTTCCGTCTCCTCACCCACGCTCACAAGGCCCTCTACAAACTAGGACCCTAATGCCTCAACACACGACTGTCCTTCTACACACCCAGCCGCCAACTTAGATCCTCCAACCAAGCGCTTGCCGCAGTTCCGCGCATCCACAGATCCACCATGGGAGGAAGATCCTTCTCCTACCTGGCGGCCAGGACCTGGAACTCTCTCCCCACTCACCTCCGCCTCACACAGAACCACATTTCCTTCAGAAAGGAACTTAAAACCTGGCTATTCGATAAATATTTCACCCCCTCCCTCAAGCGCCTTGAGACCCTATGGGTGAGCAGTGCGCTATACAAATTTCTGAACTTGAACTTGAACACATACATAGTGAAAAATTGCTCTGTAAAGTTGTAGACAGACATAAATGGTGGGAAAACTTTCTTTGGTGGCCTTCGGGTTGATGAAGGCGATTGAACAATTTTCAGAATATCTCCATCCTATGCAGTTAGTGTCACCATCAATCACAATGTATTTTCATACCTTATAGAGGAGTCATATAAGTGCATCTTAACTTCCTGGGTTTAGTGGGAATGGCCAGTGCCGCAGGTTGTACTTTTGAGCAAACCTTCTCTTTAGAGACTTGAAACAAAATTGGAGGCCTGGAGCCTGAAGATGCAGCTACAAACCAGTCCTCCTTTTTTGCACACTGACTGCTTCATTTTGAGATTGGACAGATGTACTTATTGGTTCCATCACAAAATCTGAATTCACACGGAGCCACCTAACCAACTGCCTAATTATTGAGGCACAAACCCTCATGGAACTCCCTGTAAATAGCTGCAAATGCATGTATTGTGGTTTGTGAGGAACAGCTGACCTCCATCTCTGCATTCTCATTCACTGATCTCCCTCCTGGTGAATACCATTTACAAAGTGGAAGCTGTCCCTCAGGCTACCATCTACTTTTGGGCTCCAACAATAGATCAATGGTTTTAGAATGTCACTGTGGTTGCAAATCGTTCATTCATACTGGCTCGTAAAGGAGATTGGGAAGCTCATATGCCTCTTCTCCTTTGCTAGACATTGGTCACAAAAGGAACTATTTACCAACTCACAGTATGTTTTAATACATAACAATTTGTCATTTTGTGGTTGCAAAGCCTGTCGTTTATATATCACCGGCTTGGTAGATCAGGCCCAAGGTCGAACGCCAGTGCGATTAATTTTCTTGAGAGCATGCTCTTTTCCTCAAAGTACTACTCAATCTACTGCTCCTTCTTGATGACGTCTTAAATGTACATGATGCACCTCAACTCAGGCATAGTGTCATCATCTGCATGTCTTGTACTCTGTGAACATTCTGCACACCAGCAAAGCTAACTCTCATAGCTAGACACTCTGTAAGAGGACTCTATGCAGTTATGTGCTGCGACATATAAAATAAGTATTGATAAACTTGCTATTTTGGCTGTTGCTTAGTCAAAAGGTTTCGCAAAGCCTCTTTAATGCACACAATACAGGTACAGGATGTGCAGTAGTAGTGCAAGCTATCCTATGACACATAATCAGGAACAGTGCACACTCCAGCACCAATGTCCCTTTTCCTCTCTCTCCCTTTCCCTAGATGGCACAATTTGGAAATTGTATCAAGATCCCTCCTGGAGTATTGAGTCAATTTTAGATCCCGTCCTAGAGTATTGCTACTATTTTTTTTAGGGCTTTTAGCATTTTATGTTTCAAAGTGAAGGTCACCTCATGCATATTGTTTCCTGTACTGAAGGTCCCACCTGAAATGATGTGTACAATTCTGTAGACCATCTGTGGAGTATTGCACCCAGTTTTGGAGAACTCATTTGAACTGTTGTGTAGAGTTTTGACGGCCATTTATTGTGATATAGGGGCGCACTTGTGGCGTACAGTTTTAAAAAAAAGTTTTTATTTTGATTCTGTATTTTAAAGAAAACTGCAATTTCTCAAAGGAATAGCAAGTTGGATATGAAAAAAAAATTGCCAGCAGCGAAAAGATATGAAGTGTCATGAACATTAGACTCCGCCCAGTCCCGACAAATATCAGCCGCTTTTCTATCACAGTACAGAGAAAATGCAGAGTCTATTACCGCACTCCTGCTCAAGTCCTGGCACACACACTCACAGTTGGGTTGCTCAGTGTCGTTCCCCGTCATCGTCCAGGAGATCCAGGGAGTAGTAGGTGAGCCAATCACCGCAAACCTTTCTAAACTTGCGGGGGCATCCCCTACTGGCATAGGTAACCTTTTCCGCCATCGTGTACAAGCCCGTGCCCCTTTTCCACTCCTGTAGGGTCGGACACTCTCCGGCTCCCCATAGTTGAACCATGTCTCTTTTCACCACTACCAGTCCTAAGTTACAAAGCAAGAGCTTAAACATAGGAAGGTCAATTTACTGAGGATCCCCAGGATGATAAATTTGGCTTTTAGAGAAATAGGTTTGCCCAGGACCTTGCCTAATTCTCCAGTGATCGCCTTTCAATAACTCTGCACGTGCTGGCAGTCCCAAATTTAATTTGGGAAAAGTCAGTGGGGAAATGTTGGTCGACTCTTAAATCTGCGGCACTGAAAAGAAACCATCTATATACCATACATCGAGCTTATTGGACACCAAAAAAGCTGTCCAAATTTAAAAACGCAGGAGCAAAGAAATGCCCAAAATGTGGAGAAGAAAAGGCAGACGACATTCATATGTTTAGAAACTGCCCCATACTAAAAGAATTTTGGAATGAAGTTGGTAAGACCTTGAGCATAATCATGAACAAAGAAATAACTGTAAGTACTACTCTTACTTTTTTTGGGATCGAAGATACAGCAGATGGAGGGGGTCTAAAAAGATGTCAAGAAAATCTACTCTTTGTATTAATTGTACTTGCAAGGAGGGAGATTTGCATTAAATGGGTTGGATCTTCCCCCCCAACACATGTAGAGTGGATGAACTCGGCTGTAAGGATTAATAAACTAGATAGAAAGGGAACCAACTGTAAGAGATTTAAGTATTGGGAACGTTTTGAAAACCATCTAAATCCTAATACAGGGTAGAAACATCGGTCCTATGATTAATGCGAAACAACTTCTGGCGAACAAGTATGGTACTTGTTGAGTAGCCATAGTGGCTAGCTCCCCCCGTTTTGAAACCAGAGTTTACATTATGTGAAGGCCTAAGGGTACTCCTCTAGGGATCATCGGGAAGATGATAAACTCCCCAGACAAGAGAGACCAAGGGGCAGAATCGGAAAAGAACAAAAAACTAGAGGCAGACACCTGAAACTCTGAACACATAGAGCTTCGCAATATGAGGACAAAAAAAAAAAAAAAAAAGAAAAGGGAACAAAGGCTGCAGACTCGGGGACGGAGGATCTTCTGGTGCGACCAACACTTCGAGGGGTAAGTTGGGATCTTGGAGGAAAGGTAGGCACCCCGGAGTTGGGCACAGGGGGCCGTGGGGCGCCGGGTGCAGGGGTGTCTTTTGAGGTCGGGAAATCTTACCCCCTGCTGGTCGCGGTCGTAGGTGTCCCTTGTCCTGAGGCTGCAGGTGTCGGCTGGGTCGTCGAGGAGGGTCCTTGGGCAATGGATTCCAAGTCATAATCGCCGGGGGGAGGTCCTCAGGGTCTTGATTCACTGTGGCACAGGCCAGACGTGGCGGGTGCAGAGTGTGCAGGGTTTGCGGTTCCGGGGTGATACCAGGGCTCGTTACTTGCTTTGAGCAGTACCACTGCTCGTGGGAGACCCAGGTAGTCAGAGTCACAAGGCAGTCAGGTCCTCCGGGGTTTTTCAGGTTGCTGACCACTGGAGATGCTGGGGTTTAACAGGAGCAGGTTCGAAGGTCAACAGGCCGGTAGGGCTGGGGCCAAATCAGTTGGGGTCTTCCTCTTTTTAGCCGCTGCGCGGCAGGTCTTCGTGTTCCTTGATCTTCTTTCTTGTTTCGTAATCTGGATCTGTGGAAAAAGGTTCAGGGTGCCCCTCACTTCTGAATTTAGGGGCGTTACAGGTAGGGCAAGGGCAGGAACCAATGGGTCCCTGTCCTGGGGTGGGTACACGTCCTAGCCTGCTCCTCTCCTGTGGGAGGGGGGCAGGAGCCTAGCTGTGATTGGGCAGGGTTCCCCATCTTCAAGATGGCCGGGGCCCGGGGTCATGCTTCACCTCGCCTCTCCCACCTGAGGGGTGGGGTTAGAACAGGCTGGCACACCCCCTTTCTGACGTAGGATTTCCCGCCAGTCTTCCCGCCAGAGTGGAGGTCAGAACTGGTGGGGGCAAGTTGCTGAGTACAGCAAGTGGTCTGGAGAAGCTCACAAAGGCGGATTGGCTTTGAAGCTTCCCTTGCCCATCCTGGGGGAGGAGGCTTGGCACCTCGTCCCAGGATGTACATTGTTGCAGGCCCTCAAGAGAGCGGGAGCTCTCCACCCAGGGGTCCAGCAACATGTCTGCTGTGTGACAGCCTAGGCAGCCTCTCAGACAAGACTTGGATTGTAGGTTTAGGTTTCAGGGGGCATCTCTAAGATGCCCTATGTAGTGCATTTACATTAAATCCCACACTGGCATCAGTGTGGGTCTAATGTGCTGAGAAGTTTAATATCAAACTTGTCAGCCTTCAGTGTAGCCATTATGGTGCTGTGGCGTTCGTAATAACAACCTCCCAGCACCATATACTCTTAATGGCATCACTACACTTACAGTGTCCAGTAATGGCCCTGGGTACTGTAGGGTCACAGGGCTCATGCACCTGTGCCCACACCACTGGCATAGGGCACCCAGCTAGAGGGGTGGCTGATGTATGCCAGGGCAGTGGGTTTGTGGGCCATGGCACACATGGATGTGTGCATGTTGACTCTTTGTTTAGTTCTGCATCAGGACACTCAGCCTGCATAGGTAGTATGTGTGTGTGTAAGGGTACAGGGCCCCTCAGGGTGGCACAATAAGTGCTGCAGGCCTTAGGGGTCTTCTCTGGACACAGTGCCCTGGGTACCAAAGGTACCATTTACTAGGGGCTGACATGTGGCCAGAGATGCCAATTGGGTTTAGACTTTAGTACAGTTTTTAGGGAAGGAACACAGGCCTTGGGTACCGGATTGGCAGGGACCCAGGGCACACCAAGGAAAAGTGCATCAGGTATCAGGCAAAAAGTGTGTGTGTGGGGGGGTTTACGGCAACAGAAACTCACTTTCTCACAGTATTTCTAGAATTGGTTGTCCTGCATCTCGTATTCCTGTCACAGCTCGAAAACGTTTTTATTTATTATGTACTGTTAAACATTCTGCACCTGAAGCGTTGTGTTCAGTTATGTAGGTCAAATGTGGAGATGGGAGGGTGCCATGATTAACAAAGGTAGGTACTCCAAATAAAAAATAGCCTTACATGGAAAGCACGCATATACACAGTATGTTTAGTGTTGTTTTTAAGAGTCTCTGCACACCAGCATGCCATACTCCATTTTAACAGATGCCTTACTCTTGGTACTCATAACTACGAGGGCCTGCCTCATTTACTAATCTTAATTCAGAGATTATGAAAAAGTTATTCTAGCCCTTTACGTGTAGTTTCAAAACATTGATATTATCCCCTCAAGGTTTGCCAGTCAAAAATTCATACATCATAAAAAGGAGGCTTTAAATTAGGCAAGTTGGGAAGAACATTTAAGAATGAAGAATCATGGAACAAAGTCAGTGAAATCCAATCACCAGCAGTTTGATCCTGTAAACATTAAGAGGCTCGATAATGGGCTGCTGAGGAGGGAGGAGTGGCGGAGGTGAGATTAAGGGGGTTGATGTGAGGTTTATATATGGTCGGTAAGATGTATATTGAGTTGAGGCTTTGGGTAGGGTGTAGTGAGAGTTGAGGTATGGATGAGGAAATATTGAGTTGAATAGAGTTTGAGATTGAGGTGATGCTCAGGTTTGAGAGATAAAGGGAGGTGACACAGGTGTGTTGGGATTAAGGGCTAGTTCAAGTGAGAAGCTCTGCAAGCAGGCGTGCATTTTATTTCCTTGTAGCACTCTAGGTCGTTACCCTATTTTATTCCCTTTATGTTTTCCTAGCGTTCCTCCCTTTTATGTTGTCTTAATCTTGTTTACCAGTAGCTCTCCCTCGCAGGGGAGCCTGTGTGTGGATTGCGGGGGTTGCCCGACCCTAGTTTTGCTTTCGTTTCACCCACCTTTTTAGCTCCAGAAACACGCTGCAAAGCGTCCAGTTTCGGCCGACCCTCATGCTTGGAGGGATATTTAAATAAGCAGCAAGCACGTCCGCACAGTGGATGCTCTCAGCAGGTGCGTCACTGGCCAAGCCCTTCTGCGGCCGGCTGGCCATTATGCCGGTTTGACCATCAATCCAACTCCATGTTTTTTTTTTTTGTAAATTTTTTATTTTGAGTTAAACAGTGAAATAAACAGGGTAAGGGCCCCCGAGGTGCCACACATTTCTCCGCACAGGAGGTACATTTTATAAATCGGTAGTGTTGATATCACACAGTAACAGAAGTACGTCAAGCTCAGGCCGATATAAGCCAGCACAATGGTCTTTGATCAGCAGTCCGATTAGCTCTGCGATGAGGTTGTGAAAGTAATAACACTCAGTGACACGCAAGCTGAAGCTCCTGTGCGGCTAGAGTAGAGGATAGTAGTCCCATATGCACCCCAGAGGGCCCACGAGCCAGAAACATAACAAAAGAAACATTCCCCCCCTCCCACTCCTCCCCCTCCCTCCCCATGGTGGTGATTCCATACGCCCCAATTGTCAATCCATCATTCACTCTAGACTTGAAAGAGGTGTAGCGACCTTATGGATGCCGGACAGACGGCTGAGGGCAATCCCTTAGACAGAAAGGCGACCAATGGGCCCCACTGAAATTGAAAGTTCTTGAAGTTACCCAGGAAGATGTCCGCCATTCTTTCCATACTCAAAAGCCTCCACAGCCGTGCGTGCCACAGGGAGATTGCTGGTGCCCCCTTCTGCTTCCAAGCGGCAGCCAACGTGAGCTTGGCTGCTCCTAGGCATAACCACAAGATCTTCTTATCCGCCCGAGTCTGATATTCCAGATCGGGTTCCCGCAGGCCCAACAGGACAGATGCGATAGAGTTCTCGACAGGATAGTGAAGAATGTCCTTGATATGCGAGAGGATTTCCTCCCAGTAGGGCCGAATCACAGGGCAGTCCCACCATATATGGCGGAAGTCACCAAGGAGCCCACAACCCCTCCAGCATTTGTCGAACGTAGCCGGATAAATGCGATGGAGCCTCGCTGGGCAAAGATACCACATCATAAGTGCCTTAAGGTGTGCCTCCCGTAGATGCAGTGAGTGATTAAACGCCGCAAGATCTCGCCACAAAGCAGACCACTCGTTATCAGAGATATCTCTCCCCACCATCTCCTCCCACTGTTCCATATAACGAGGCCTAGGCGCCACAGCAGACCGAAGCAAGAGCTGGTACAAGAAGGAGATAGTCCCCTTCATGGTGGATGTCCGCAGTATGAAAGCTTCAAATGGCGATAGGGGTCTTGTAGCCGCTTCCAGTATCCCAGGTGACGTGGCCCAGTGGAGCAACTGCACGTGGTGATACCGTTCAGTCTGGGGGATCCCATAGTCCCTCATACAATTAGTAAAGGAGAGAGGATCTTGCCCATGAAACAAATGGGTCGGAGCTCTACAGCCCCCTTCCCTCCAGGCATCAAAGGCTCCCTCTCGGAGCGCCGGAGTGAAGGCTGGGTTAAAATGTATGGGTGTAAATGGTGAGGGAAAAGTAGTCCACCGCTCATCGGAGGCGAGCGTGTCCCATACCTTCAACGTCGTACCTGTAGGAGTGCTGATGTAAGCGTTAAGAGGGCGGTCTTTCTTTGGTTTCCAAGCCAGATCCCACACCGATCTGCCAGACACGCTCCGGTCCATATGGAGCCAGTGCTTGTCCGACGTTTGCTGCGACCACTCCACTAACACCCTCAGTTGCGCCGCTTTATAATAGAGCAGCAGGTCCGGCAGTCCTACTCCTCCCTCAGACCTTGGTCGACGCAAGACCGTAAAGGAAAGACGCGCCCGCCCCCCCCTGCCATATAAATCGCAATATCTGAGTCCTGAGGCGTCGAAAGAAGTCGCTATCCAACGGAATGGGCAGCACCTGAAATAGATATAGATATTTAGGAAGGAGGACCATCTTAACGGAATGGATTCTACCCAACCAGGAGAAGAATTTAGGTTTCCACCTATCCAGTTCAGCCTGTGTTTTTGCTAAGAGAGGGGGGAAGTTGGCCGAGAACAGTTTGCCCACCGTCGGAGTCAAATGGACCCCCAAGTAGACTAGCGAACTAGCCGCCCATGCTAAAGGCGTCAAGAGACGGACCCGCTCCACTTCTGCCTGCGGTAAGGTGAGATTCAGGATATGTGATTTACTATAGTTGACCTTGAAGCCAGACACTGCTTCAAACTGCAACAGGGCCTCCCTGATGCAAGGTAACGAGTGTTCCGGGTCTACCACCGAAAACAAAATGTCGTCCGCGAATAGCGTGATTTTATGTTGTTCCCCCGTGAATGGGATGCCTGGATCCCCTCGCTTCCACGTACCGCCAACGCCAATGGTTCAATGCTCAGAGCGAACAAGAGGGGTGAAAGAGGGCAACCCGGCCTGTTACCCCTGGAGTGTGGAAAGGCCGCCGACAGATGGCCATTCACCATCACCCGCGACCTGGGGCAGCAAAAATTGGCCCTCACCATAGTAATAAATTTGCCCGAAAAACCAAATGCCGACATTGTGTTAAACAGGAAGCCCCAGTCCACGCGGTCGAAGGCCTTTTCGGCGTCCAACCCCACTAGGACCGCCGGAATGCGGAACCTCTCTGCCTTTTCAATAAGATGCACCACCCTCCGTGTGTTATCGTGAGTTTGGCGCCCTTTGATGAATCCGGACTGGTCAGGATGGATAATTGCCGGCATCAGATCTTGTAACCTGCGTGCCAGAATCGCTGAATATAGCTTAGCGTCTATGTTAAGTAGCGCTATTGGGCGGTAGGAAGCGCACTGGGCAAGATCCTTCCCCGGTTTTGGGAAAACCGTAATTACTGCCTCCGCCAGAGTTCTGGCCGAAGCACCAGAGGTGGCCATGTCATTAAAAAGTGCCACTAGGGGGAGGAGCCAAGATGGCGGCCGGGACGGACGTTTGAGCTCCCGGCTCCGTGGACCGTCCGGCTTTCTTTGTCTATCCTGCACGATTCTCCTGTACTGCGCCGCCCTCTCGCCGTGGATTTCCGGCGCTGAAGCGACCGGCGTTCTTCTGTCACCTTGATCGGCTGGATTGATGGCGGACTCGGTGTTTACCTCAACCTCCGATGCTTTCCTTTGTCCCCACGGAGATGGTCGCCACCGGATGCCGCAGGCTGTGGACGGTACGCTGGGCTGAAGTACGGTGGGTGATCGCGGGGGTGGCCACGCTTGCTGCACGACTGCTTTCGTACCCTTCCACCCGGGTCGGACCCCCCGTGACGGCGGTGGCATAGACGACGCTGGAGTCCTCTGATGCTCTCTCTCCTCCGCCACCCCGTCGAAAAGCGAGCGGACTCCATTTTGGGGTATCCCTTGCGGTCACTGCTGGCTTACATGTCCCCGGGGGGCGCTCTCGCCCTATACATCTTTTGAGGGGCGCACGGACATTCTTGGGGACTGCACACTAGTGTCTCCGGAACAAGTGGCTTTTTCACTCGCCATTACTCGCCCGCATCGGAGAAGACAATGGCGCCTGCTCATCCTGCCGGGACGAGGACTGCCCCTGGTTTCGTAGTGCCTGCGCGCCCTTGTGCCCCGGAGCTGAGTGCCGTATCGAGGGAGCAGAGGGAGCGTGCGGATCGCAGCTCGGCGCTGCGGGACCCGACCTGTGGAGAGGTGTTGACCGCCCTCGTGGCCTTGAAAGCGGAGATGCAGTGTACTGGCCGGGTGCTGACTCGGAGCCTCGATGAGGCACTGGCTGCAACGGGCAGTTCCCGACTGGAGGATCCCCCGCCGCCCACGCATTCTTTTGGGGGTGAAATACTGTTGCAGAGCGGAGAGATGGTGGTGCGGAGTCCTCTTGGCTACATTGTGTCGCGTCACCCTGTCGACACGGAAACTGTTGCAGAGACACCCTTTGTTCTGGATGCTGTGCCCTTGCCTCTTCACCACTTGTCGAGACCTGACTTTCCACGCCGCTTGCCCGACGTTGCCCTGGCTGTACCTACTGGTGGAACTTCAGTGGCATGCTACCGCTGTGTTTGGGGCCCCGTGGAGCGACACGTATTCTTTGTCCCCCTCCCTCGAGGGCGGCCATCTTGCCTCTTTGTCCTGGCTGGAGGAGGCTCGCAGCGATGGACGGACCTGCATCACATCTGCCGGTCCGGACAGGGGTGACGACATGGCCGGTGTCGCTGTGATTGGACTGGCTGGCGGAGAATTGGACTGGCACACGTTTTGTAATATGGGCTGAGTAGTGTTTTGATATCCTGGGTTGTAATACATGTTACTGATCTCTTCTCCTGTTTCCTATTCCTGTTGGGTCGAGGATCTATGCAGAGCTGAGGTGTTGGGTGGTATTGACTCGGAATCACCGGGTCCACGGGGGTCACTTGTTGCTGTATTGTGCTTGGCGCAGGGTGTATGGGCGACATGGGAGTCCGGGAGCTCGATTGTTGGGTGGGCTCCTCCTCGCTTTTCCCTTTTCCCTTTTCCCTTTTCCTTTTCCTGGGAGTAGTAGGGTAATGTACTCTTTCTTTCTCCCTGGGTTCAATCGTGATCTTATGGTCCTTTTTCCTTCTTTTTCTTACTCCTACATTTCGGGTTCTTCTGGGGCGACAGACACGTAGCTAGGGGGGGGGGTAGGCCATAGCCTCGGCATGCGTGTAGGGTGGGGGGTCTTCTTCAGTAAGTTTTTATTTCTATGGGCCTTCTTTTTCTTTCTTCGTCTTTTCTTCTATCTTTTCCAGGGTCAGTGGTGGGGACTGGTATTAGAAGGGTAGTGGCTGGGAGGCACGTTTCGCTGTGTATTTCTATCCTGATGTTACTGTATCGTGCCGCCATTTTAGATGTGTTTCTTGTTAATTGACTCTCCTGTTGGCTGTTACCCATATGTCATATGACCGTCTGTACTGTACACTGATCCGTATTGTTTTTATTTCTCCTTACATACAAAATTTTTAAAATTAACCTTAATGTCTCCTGCCACTCGGTGCACGTAGATCTGATGTAAAGTGGATTGTATGATGTACTGTGCTGCCGCGCCACCGAGTGGGCGTATACTTTGCTATCAAGCTTCAGAAGTACTGTGGCCGGCCGGATGGTTGTGGGCCCGTATTTGTATTGTACTAAGAGCTTAATAAAGGTTTTCAAAAATAAAAAAAAATAAAAAATAAAAAAGTGCCACTAGGAAGTTGCAGAGTTCGGAGGCGTATGTCTTATAGAAGACGGCTGTATAGCCATCCGGCCCAGGTGCTTTGTGTAATTTCAGATTTTTGATGACCTCGAGTACCTCCTCCCCGGTGACCGGAGCCTCCAGCAGTTCGTTCCACTCTTTCGAGATCTGAGGGAGTGGCAGGCGCTGCAGGTATTCCCTTTGAGCTTCCGAATCGAGACCATCCCCTGCGTAAAGGTCTGCTTAAAAGCAGCCAAAAATGCCCGCTTTCAGTTCGTCCCTATGCTGCAGCACGCCAGCGTCATCCTCAATCCTGCCGATATATTCACGCTCCCTCCTGTCACGCAGCTGATGCGCTAGGTGTCTACCCACCTTATTCCCAGAGGAGTAGGATTGACGCCCCAGTCTCAGCATCGTGAGTTCAGCCCTGTTGTTGTAATGGGCTCTCAGTTTCCCTCAAACCGCCGTAAGCGGTCGTAGGGTCGCCCTCGAGGGATTGAGCTTGTGCGCCTGTTCGAGTTTGGCCAGCTCGGCTTCCAAGTCCTCCCGGTCTTTCCGTCGCAGCCTATTAAGATTGGCATTGAGGCCTATACACGTGCCCCTGATGGATGCCTTAAAAGCGTCCCAAGTATTGGCCACTGAAGTATCTGTTGTGGGGTTGAGGTAAAAAAACTCCCTAATGGCCACCCGCAGTGCCTTATTCGATGCCTCATCCCTGACTACCGAGGCGGGGAAGTACCATTTCCGCTGTCTGTTACCAGACGGCGTCCAGCGAAGGGTGAGCACCAGCAAACTGTGGTCGGAGACTGAAAGCGGGAGAATGGTGGAATCCAGGACATCTCCCCTAAGGGCCTGACTGAGGAAAACATAATCCAATCGGGAGTAGGAATGGTGTACATGGGAAAAGAATGTGTAATCCCGGGAATTAGGGTGATAAAATCGCCATCCATCAACCAGCCCCAGGTCTCCCACCAGTTGTTGTGTTGTTCCCCAAAAAGACACCCGTTTCACCCTATGTGTCCTAGTGCTATCCACAACCGCATCCCACACCAAATTAAAATCCCCCATAAGGAACAGGTGCCCCTCAGCGAAATCCCCCACCTTCTGCAACAAGTCCTGTAAGAACTTATTTTGGCCGGCATTGGGAAGATACACTACTACAAAAGTACACATTCGACCTTGAACAACTCCTTTCACCATCAACCAACGGCCTTCCTTGTCATTGCGCACCTCCACAGGTTGGAAGTGCAGCGTAGCGCGGAAGAGGAGAGCTACCCCTCTGTGTTTCGTAGTGGCAGAGGACCTGTAAATAAGAGGGTAAGCCTTATGCCTAAGGCGCAGCTCGTCTTTACGTGCTAAATGAGTCTCCTGAAGGCCCACCACATCCAACTGATGATCAACCACATATTTCCACACTTTCTGTCGTTTCTGCAGCGAGTTAAGTCCTTTAACGTTCCAGGTCCCTATGCTAACAGGCATCACAGAAAACCACCCCAACACCCGCTAAGACCAGCTCGTGAATTCCCCCCCCCAAAGGCCTAATTGCTCCCTCCCCGAGTAGCGCCGAGGGACTACTCGCCTCCCCCCTCCCTACTCCACCATCCGGGTAACAGGTCACCCTGAACCTTAGGTATGCCCCCTCCGCCCCAAACCACCGCACCAGCATCACACATCTCAGCCATACCCACCACATAGCACACTTGTCACCACCATGGACCCTCCCCAACCCCCTCCCCCCCTACCCCCCACCCCCCAACACACCCCACAACAAGAAAAATAGGAAATAACTCAAGACTCTGAACCTGAACGGTGTACCCAGCAGTTCCAGGAGACCATAGTTCGGAAGTCCCTTTCTGGACTGGAATCGGGACGAGGGCGCCAACCTAGCGACCCCCAGGGCCTCGGTCCGGGGTGTCTTCTCCAAAAGTACAATCGTACCCCTAGGACCTTAGGGCCTGAGTCCCTCCGGCGCCAAATTTCCATAGAGTCGGGGATCACGCCGCCCCCGAGCTGTGTTGAGATGCTGCCAATGTAGCGGAGGCCACTGAGGCCACCGCAGCTCCCCTCTCCTACAAGCTAGCTGCGCTGTCTGGCCTCTGCCGATCTGGTGATGAACCAACTCTGTGCCAGGACGAAGAACGACGGCGTCGTCTCGATGGTGAGGTGCGTGACTCCTGGGATGGGGGGACATTCTCCAGGCCTAGAAGATCCTTTGCCACCTGAAGGGAGCGAATTTGCGCTAGCCGGTTCTGCCATCGGAATATGATACGAAAGGGGTGCCCCCAGGAGTAGGAGATATTGTGCTCCCGTAGGAAGTTGGTCACGGGGCGGAACTCCCTCCTCTTCTGGAGCGTCGTCGCCGCCAAATCCTGAAAGAGCTGTGGACGATGGTCCCTAAATTGCAGAGAAGGGATGGCTCTGGCCTTCCGTAGGATGCGCTCCTTCACCTGAAAGTCATGCACACAGACAAGGATGTCCGGTGGGGGCCCCCCTCCTCTCCTGGGCAGGCCGACTCTATGCACCCTGTCCATTCTTATTTCCTGCACATCCTCTTCATCCAAGACCTGTAAGAACAAGGCCTGAACATAGCCACGCAAATCCCCCGCTTCTCCGTCCCATGGGACCGCCCGAATAAGGATATTGTTCCATCGGGATCGGTTTTCCAAATCCTCTGTGTGGGATTGCAAGTCCAAGTTCTGTTCGGTGAGGCGGATGATGTCTTGCTGTAGTTGGTGCACGTTGTTCGCCACACTCAGATCGCGATCCTCCAGCGTCGCCACTCGTTCACCAATGCCATCTACATCTCTCCGGACCTCCCGGAGGTCCGACGCCAACTGGGCACGGAGTTCAGAAATATCCTCTTTGATAGATGCGAAAAGTTCAGTCATAAAGGCTTTGGTGGCGGGGGTCTCATCGTCCGATTGCTTAGATGACCCACTGGCCCCAGGTGACGCCGGCTGCTGCGAAGATTTAGAGGTTCCATCCTTCCCCGGTCTCCCCTTACGTAGCGTGTTGGACATCGTGAAGGTCCGGGTGTGGTACGAGGTCAAGATGGCCCCCTACTCCTCGAGGGCAATGGATAGGCCGTCACCGTGGGCTCCCTAGGATTGCAGGCCGCTCCGCACCTCACGTCCCTCAGTGCGACCAAGAGTATGGCCTCTCCCTCTCCGCCTAGAGACCTTGCTGTACTCTCCCCCCTGGCGATCCTCCACACCAAAGCCCCTCCGAGACCAAAACACTCCGGTATGCGGGGGGGAACCCAAGCTCCTCGGGGCCCCGATGTTGAGACAGAGAAGCGGTGTCCAACGCCAAGTGGGGCCTCCCCAGACACCCAGCTCAGGTCACCGAGGAACGGGATGAGCCACTTCAGACCTGCCCGGTCCAGCTTATGCACACTGCAGTCGGTGGCTGCCCAGCCAAAATGGCGTCGCAGTAGTTTCCCGCCTCCGCCTTCCAGATAGCCAGCTCCGCGCCCCCTGCTTCTGGCGTGTCAATGCCGCAGGGTACGTAGACCGGGGATCTCCAGCCCAGAACCCCCGGCTCCGCAGAGCACCTCCTCACTCCTTCCAAGCGCGACGGCCGACCTCAGCCAGAAGAGCAGACCGGACCGGCCACTCGGTCCGCAATAGCAGGTAGAGCCTCCAATGTTAGCCTCAGTGCTTCCCCGGCTGCGGAGTCCCCAGCTCCTGCCTCCCGGTTCCCCCAGAGCACCCAGCGCCACTGCACAACTCCAGACGGCTGCTGACCTGTCCAGGGTGCCCCGGGTTCGCCGCGATCCTCCCACTGCCGGGCTCCGCGTCGTAGCAGCTCCAGGACCGGCTCCGCTCCGCCAGTGCTCCTTAGGCCAGTGCCTTCCTCCCCGTCCCCAGCCGTGCTCCGTGGTGTTTAAAGGGGCGGGCAGTACCTGGATGCCCCCATTTGCTACAGGGCCGACCCCCTCCACCGGCCACCGCACCCAGCTCCTTGCGCCTCCGGTGCGCTCCGCTGAAGGCCGCTCTCGCTCTGTCCTTGCCCCGCCAGTGGGCCGAGCTGCGCCCCTCCTGCTGTCTGCCGGACGCTCCGGTGTTCTTCCCCCGGCTGCAGCAGAGCACCCCAGGACACCTTCTCACCTCCGGTGGTGCGTCGGGAAGCCGGCCGGTACAGGGGAGGCCGGGAGGACCCGCGGTCCGCAGCACCACGCTCTATCAGGGTCGGGCGCCGCCGCACCCAGGAGCCAGCCACCTCCTACGCAAGTCCGGTGCGTGCAGGCCCGGAACGCACCCCTCCTCCACAGGCCAGCGCAGGGCGCTCGTAGCTCCGCCGGCAGCGCCGGATTGCTCCGCTCAATGCCAGTGGCCTCCGCCAGTCCTCGGGGGCAGGTCAGCACCCCGTGGACCCCGCTTTACTATGCTAAGCTGTGTAGGCGCCGGAGGGAATCGAAAGTGCGTCTCACTCCGACGCCATCTTGGCCACGCCCCCACACTCCATGTTTAAGCTACACGGCAGAGAAGCTTCATGCGCTTAACCCCAAGGGTAAGAACCCAGTGTGTGGTCTTGTGGACCCGCTCTGCTCAGTCCTTAAGCCGGGCATGCTTTGCCCTGATTGCTCCAATCCCATAATTCAGAGCAGCCAAATGTAAGTTGTATGGACAGGTCATCAAGGACTAACCAGGATATTTTGGGAGGGGCTAGTAAAGTCCCGGCACGTACAATTTTAGCAGTCTTGATAAATGCAAGGTCTCTGGTAAAACATGCACTTGGCTTGCCGAACTCCTAGATAATAAGTACATTGACATAGCCCACGTGACTAAAACCTGGGCAGACCAGACATCTAGTCCGGATTTAGTAACTGCTCTACCCCAGGACTATGCCATTTCTTAGCTTGATAGACTTATCAAGTGAGTGGTGGATTAGCAGTAATCTAAAGGGATTCTCTCACAGCTATGTTTGAGCCAGCCTCCAAGATGGATTGTGAGGCCCTGACATTTATTATAGAGCTTACTAAAACCCAGTCTCTCAAAGGTATTTAAATGCGTTGACCCCCTGGCAGCAGAAACACCTTTGTCCCAACCTTAAGCTTTCTGCTAGAAACCAGCCTCTTTACTAATGACGTCACCATATTAGGAGATTTCAATTACCATCTGGAAATCCTTGCTGATAAAGAGACAGGGGAATTTAACAACACACTAACATGTTTCAGATTATTTCATCTGATAGGTGGCCCATCGCATAATGCTGAACACATGCTGGATTGAATCTTCTCAAATAATCCTCCCTTAGCCTTGTTGGAACGTCAGCCATTAGAGTGGAAGGATCACCAAGCAATTTCATTTGAGTACAAACGGCAACCTACTCCTAAACCAGGAAAAAATCCCGATCATGCAGTGAAACACAATGCCTGAAATAAAATCACAGCACAGGTACTCAATCAAACCCTCCAGCAAGGGAATTTAGTCATCACAGAAGACCTTGACCCTACCATCACCGCCTATGAGTAGTTGCTATCCTCAGCTCTAGATCATGCAGCTCCATAAAATATTATCCACATGAAAGAGACAAGCCCTCTGCACCTTGGTTTTCTGAGAACCTTAGATTGAGGCAGACGTGTCGGAGACAAAAACGTAGATAGTTGAAGGAGTACTGCGAGACATAAACAATAAAATATGAAATGGCCATTAGTCAATATAAATCATTAATTTTGAAAGAAAAATCTAGTTACTTTATCAAAACGATCATGTCAGCTCTCAACTAAAGAACTATTTCGAGCAGTCGAAAGAAGTAGATTGATAGTGATCAAAGCTTTTGTAACACACTCTGGCGAACGTCTTCGGAGAAAAAGTAGAGCAGATTTACAATAAATTTGAGCTCAACTATAATGATAATCAGAAAGCACATTCTCGGCCTACTAAGGAGACAGACCAAGCCACTCTGTCTTGAGTTTTCTTCAATGACTAAATCCTAGTTACTATCACTAATTCATAGCTCTAAGTCAGGGTCACCATTGGACCCTTGCCCCCGGCTATAATCAAGCTAGCTGCCAATACCATTGCAGCTCAGCTTACTGACATCTTTAACGCTATGTTAAGGATAGGTTACTTCCCAAACAGTGGAAGAAGGCCTTCATCCTGCCTTGCTGTAAAAACCCCAACCTAACCTTCTCAGATCCCACCAACTTTCGACATCTCCCGGCTACCACTCCAAGCCAAAATAATAGAAAAGGGAATCAATAGACAACTAGCACACTTTATAAATAGCAATAAGCTGTTAGATGACTCACAATTTGGTTTTAGAACCGGCCACAGCACCGAGACGACCTTAATAAAGACTACTGAGTAAATATGGATGGCCATAGATAGAGGCATTAAGGCCGCCCTGATATTACTTGACCTGTCGGCCGCTTTTGATATGGTCAACCACACCTAGTGAGTTGACCATCTTTGGGCCATAGGCATTAAAGGACCAGCACTCGCCCTAATAAAATCATTTCTATCGGAGGGTACTCAAATAGTAGTGTTAGACCCTTTTTGTCTCAGACATCTTTTCTCTCCTATATGGAGTTCCACAGAACGGTTCTATCAGGACAACGCTGTTCAACATGTATGGCACTTTTCTTTCATCGTTGATTGATTAAATCATATGGCTTTGACCTTACATCTTATGCAGATGATACTCAGATAGTAGTATCAGTGGCAGCCAATTACATTGTCGTAGGAAAAAGATTTCAAAGCTGAATTTAAAAAATCAGCATTTGGATGAACATAAACTGTCTAAGGCTAAACTCGGCTAAAGCTGAGCTTATCTTGTCCGGAACCAGCCGACATTTTGGTCCCTGTCTTGTTGGCGAGAGTAGCTGAGTTCCCTACCTGTCCTAGTTAAGAAAGCTAAACATTAAGGAGTATTGATGGACAGCAAACTCACATTCAAACAGGTAAAATCAGTGGTTTCTTCGGCATTTTACACTGTAGGAACTATTAAGAAAATTCTTCCATATTTACCTGAAGAAACCAAAAGTTTGGTAGCCACTGCCCTAACCTTATCAAAAATTGACTACAGTAACGGTCTCTACTTAAATATGCAAAACCAACATAAAATGCAAACATTTCAGAATGCATCAGCTAGGTTACATATAAAAATTCCTCAATTTAAGTCAGCTACACAGACAATACACAAGCTCCATTGACTTCCAATCAAACAGCGGACTACATTTAAGGCCCTCTGCATTGCCTTTAGGGTCCTGAACGGAGGTGGCCCAGCTTTTCTGTAACTCTGTTTCAGAAAATATGAGCCACCCAGATATCTGCGCCCTGCTGGAGCAAACAACTTGTTCATCCCCAGGATACACTGTACCAACTGGGGAAGTAGAAGTGTTGTATGGAGCAAAGCCAAATCCTGGAGTTAACTACCCCATCTATCCGAGCCATGCCTAGTATACTGTCATTCAGAAAGGCACTTAAGACTTGACCCTGCCTGAAATAGCAATCTGGTTCCAGCCCTCATCCTGCTTTAATTGAGGTAGCACCTTGACGCCCCAAGCATTTTGTGTGCTTAAGAAAATATATTATCATAACATAACAGGAGGTGGTGAGGCTAAGAAAGTCAGTGGGGTGGATCAGAGACAGGAAGTCCTATTGGCCGGTAGTAAGAAGTGATCATGGCAGTGTGCGTATCTTGATTTGCAGTGATTTTGCAATTCCTTCTCTGGTGGTCTTAAGCAGTGAAGCGACTATGTTGGACCGAACAGAGCCAGCTGCTAGCTCCTGGGAACTTGTCCGATTGCATCCCATTCAGTCGAGGGAAGCAGAAAGTTGACATTTATGATGGACCGAAGGAAGAGGAGTCTTTTAGAGATTTCTATACCTCTGCAAAGCACAGAAGCACTTGGACGCATTTTCACCTACCATACAACATTCTGTATGAGAAAATGATGGATCCTTATGTTGTTTTGCCCAGCATCAAGGCATCTGATATACGTATTCTCTGTGATATTGACTTGCAAAAGTAGATGAGCATATCTTAGCCAGTCTGCCTTACCCTTCATGCACTACTTCATTTTGCTGCTATTCAACAAGAGCATTCCCTAAAAACAGTGAGTATCATGTAGACTATACAAGGGTGTAATAAACAACTATGATCGCAAGAAATTATTAGATTAATCCAAAATGACATAGATCCGTTTCTAATCTGTGAAATTAAGATCTGTTTTATCTTGCATGAGCACTGGGCCGTTGGTGCTTTCCAGTCCTAAGATGACCAAAGAGATACTGCTCCAGTCATGGTGCATCCTTTGCTTTCTGATACTCAGATGAAGTTGCCCTGTGAAAACAGAGGAAGAAGGCATGAGACACTGAGAAGACGCTAGATTGGCTCTGAGGCAGCTGCATCATATAACTTGCTGTGGCATTGGTATCAGACAGGTCACATGATCCACTGCTGCACTGATCTTTTGAGAGTGAAAGAGGAATTGCACCGCAATATTAGTCTCCCAGAATCCATGGACAAATTTGAAAGACTTGGAGAGGTGGTTGAGACCACACTATTAAACATATCGTACTACTATATACTACATTTAAATAAACAGACATTGCTTTTTATGTCCAGAATCCAGTACCTCTAAAATCTTTTCAACAGTGTGTATTCTGTCTGGTTTATCCGTCACTTTCTTGAAGTTGTTGTGTCGAAAGTCTAATATGGCATAGTTATCTACCCAACCCTGCCTACATCCAGGTTTGTGCATTGCCTGACCTGGCATCCTTCCTTCCGCAGATGACTCTAATCTTGAAACCACTGAGAAAGGCTCCACTTTTTCTCTGACACTCTGCACCCAAAGTGTAGCCTTGTTTCTAGACGAGTGTTGCTACTGCTCCTACCGCACAACTCTTCATGATTAACGTAAATGTCTTTGGCAGCCTTTTGCCAAAGGAAGAGCCTAGTAGTAATGCCAGAGGGAAGCATTGTGTATGGTAAATACTACTCCAAAAATGGCTTCCGAAAATGGCAATAGCAGCCCAGCCATTTCTGTAAAATTTTATGAACATGTGCGACCTGGGGCCTATAAATTATTTTCTAAGCCATAAAAGTGGCTTTTTACTAATATAGCCTTCTAGCCTGTCGTAGCAGGCTATACCGGCTATTAAAGGCCCGCTCCCGCGTTAAAGCCCGAGCCGAAGGTGAGGGACTTTAACAAGGGTGCGGGCTATTAGAACATTCTGCCACTAGATGCATAATGTTCTAACAAATAAAACAAAGGCGTCTCGAAGCTCGAAGGGATTAAAATCCCTTCGAGCTCCGAGAGGCCTTTGTAAAACATTGAAATGTTGCTCTGCAGGCCTTTACCGGCCCGTAGAAGCAGGGAGCACTCCATTGAAGACAACGGAGTAGCTCTGGGCTTATAATGACCTTCTGCTCCAACATAACAATGTTTGTCTTCCTGTTTATCCCTTTCTAATTTAGAACATTCCTACCCTCAGCTAGTGGCATGTTCTAAAGCCTTATAGCCTTTCTGCTTCGGGCTATACCGGTTGTTAAAGGCCCTCTCATTTGTCAAAGGCCCTCACCTGCAGTTCCGGTTCGGGTTCATGGCATTTCACAACCAGTATAGCCATTGGCATTGGGCTTTAAGGCTATAATAAGTGTTATTTGATTGTCCCATAGTCTATCTGACTTCCCACCACTACCTTAAAGCGTCACAGGCTGGAACTCCTGACTTTTAAACAGGAAGTATGGGTCCACCATGTGCTTGTTACCTCATTTGCCTATTATAATTGCCTTCCTTACCCCCATTCCCACAGGTGCTCTCCATGGACGTCAATTCACCAAAATGCCAGGGGTAGAGTAAGTGACATTGCACGCCATTTGACCTTTACTTTGACCAACATACATACATGCTTTCACATATGAACACATTCACACACTCTCTTGCACATAAACACACTCTCACTCGCAAGCATGCATACATTATACATTTAACGGCATATTTTACTTACCTTAGCTTCCAGATAGGATCATATTCCAGCTGATGTACTCCATTTTTACTATCACTCTAATCGTGAATATTATTATTCACTATTTGTGTATTGAAAAAAAATGACTGAAAAACCGGGCAAGTGGAGCTCCAGCCAGCGTCCATTAGGAAACACAGTCCCTGTGTTCCATGTACTGATTTTGTCACCTCTTTAGCCAGGGGTCGCAAACGCAGTGCCAGGGATAGCAAGGGGCAAGCCAGGGGTCGCAGCCTAACCCAATGAATGTGTCTGTCTGTAACGCAACTGGTGCTCATGTAAAGCAATTTGATGCCTTCGGGTCAAGTTTGCGCTGTATAAAACTCCCTCTCTCAAAAAATAACACAGTGGTGGTAGTCTCCGAGGACCAAAGTGGAGCACTATTGTTAGATGGAGTGATAGGAGTCTGGAAAGAACCTGGAGCACTGTGTTAAGATACGAGAATGGAAAGTGGGAACTGCACTGGAGCACTATTTTAACAAAGATTTATGGAAGCGTGAGAGGACTCGTCTTGAGCACCGTGTTAAGATACAGTGAGGACTTAATTGGAACACTTTTAACATACTGTGATGGGAGTCTGAAAAGATTGAACTGGGGCACTGTGTTAAGATACAGCGAAGGGATTCTGGGAGGACTGGACTTGAGACCTTTGTTAAGATACAGTGATTGGATGTTGTGTTACTGAACTGGAGCACTATTTTCACACGCAGTGATGGGAGCGAGGGAGCCTAGGGTTGGACTTGAGTACTGTGCTAAGATACAGCGACGGGATGCTTGTGGACTGAACTGGAGCTCCGAGACAAAATACAATGACAGGAGTCAGGGAGGAGTGGACACACCAACCGTCTCTCAAACAGGCTCAGATTAGAGTTTAACATGCTTAAAATATTCTGGGTGTGGTTTTTGACAGTCCCATCCCACGTTGTGGATTTGGCTTCTATCACTGCTATTTGAAACCACTGTTTTCTTTTTTTATGCCCAACAAGCTGTTCACCATAATAAACTACATCTGCCTTAGATTCTTTCTTACCAAGTTTCTATTTTTAATCTGTTAAAGAAAAGCTAGAAACTTGCTTGGTCTGAAGCGACTGCTGAGTGCTGGGACCTGTTCTTCAAATGATGGGAGCAAGTTTTGAGAATTTGGGATGTTCCCTTCCCTAAATATTAACTTTCATTCTGGAGTATGAAAATGTGAAAGTGTGTCCTATGAGGTTACTATAGTTCTGCTGTTAGATTTTTCCTAGACAGTACATGCGCTGTCTTTGCAAAGCCTGTTGTGTGCTCACATTGGGCCCGATTCACAGAATGAACTTAAGACTCAATCCTAAACTTACTACTATTTTGGTATTCACAGAATGCACTTACTACTTTTGACATTCACAGAATGAACTTACTACTTTTGGTATTCACAGAAGTTAGGATTTTGTCTTAAGTTTGTCTTAAGACAGACTTAAGACAAAATCCTAACTTCTGTGAATACCAAAAGTAGTAAGTTCATTCTGTGAATGCTAAAAGTAATAAGTGCATTCTGTGAATACCAAAATAGTAGTAAGTTTAGGATTGAGTCTTAAGTTCATTCTGTGAATCGGGTCCATTGACCTTACAGTAGTCCGCCCATAGCTTACCATTTGTTAGTTTCAGTGACGCTCTTGTTTCCTTCATCCTCATTTGTCACGGCATGCGGGCATTATGTCCTCTTCTTGTGTTTGGCCCCCACTGGAGCATGGACCAAGTATTTGTTTTCCTCCACTGCTCTTGTTTTGGAGCAACTTTTTTCTTTGTGCTCAAGCACTCCATATGAGCGCTTGTGTTTTCAGTCCGTCTCCCATATCCCTGTCAATGTAGCCTACATTGCCTCCCACCTGACCCCCTTTCATGTTGCTTCTTTTCTCTCCTCCTCCCCCTACCCTGTGCTGTACATCTCTGCACTCTACGTCATTGCAATCTATGCCATTCAATTGTGCACAGCACCACTGCACATTATGCCTATGCAGTCTGCCACACTCTTCTGCACTCTACGCCACTGTACTTTACGCCACCCCACTCTACTCTACTTTATGGCACTGCACTCTTCATCACTGCACTCTACTCTGTGTAATTTTACTCTAGACTACTGCACTCTACCCACTGTAGTCTACTCTCCACCTCTCTACCCTATGCCACCGCACTCTATGCCAGTCTAATATGCTCTGCACCACTCTAAATGCCTCTGCTCTCTGCGTCACTCTACCCTACATCAACTGCACACTATGCTCTACAGCACTGCACTGTACTCTGCACCACTCTATGCCACTAATTATAAGCCACTGCATTCTACCCTGTACTACTGTACACAAGGGCACGTGATGCCACTACGCTCTACACCACTCTACGCTACTGCACTTTACCTCACTGCACTCTATGCCACTCTAATCTAATCTGCACCACTGTACTCTATGCCACTGCACTCTACGCCACTCTGCTCTGGTCCTCTGCACTCACTGCCACTCTACGCCACTGCACTCTACTCTTTACTTCTCTACACCACTGCACTCTACGCCACTCTACTCTGCACCACTTTACTGTATGCCACTGCACTCTACACCACTGTATTCTACTCTTCATCACTCGATTCTATGGCACTGCACTCTACTTTGTGCCACTGCACTCTATGCCACCGTCTTCTTCTCTTCACCACTCTACGGCGCTGCACTCTATTGTGCACTACTTTACACCTCTACACTGTAGTCTGCACAATTCTACACCACTAATTCTAAGCCACTGCTTTATACTCTGTACCACTCTACTCTACACAACTGCACTCAATGCCACTGCACTCTACACCACTCTACGCTACTGCACTTTACCTCACTGCACTCTATGCCACTCTAATCTAATCTGCACCACTGTACTCTATGCCACTGCACTCTACGCCACTCTGCTCTGGTCCTCTGCACTCACTGCCACTCTACGCCACTGCACTCTACTCTTTACTTCTCTACACCACTGCACTGTACGCCACTCTACTCTGCACCACTTTACTGTATGCCACTGCACTCTACACCACTGTACTCTACTCTTCATCACTCGATTCTATGGCACTGCACTCTACTTTGTGCCACTGCACTCTATGCCACCGTCTTCTTCTCTTCACCACTCTACGGCGCTGCACTCTATTGTGCACTACTTTACACCTCTACACTGTAGTCTGCACAATTCTACACCACTAATTCTAAGCCACTGCTTTATACTCTGTACCACTCTACTCTACACAACTGCACTCAATGCCACTGCACTCTACACCACTCTACGCTACTGCATTCTACTCTGTACCACTGTACGCTACACAACTGTACTCTACGCCACTCACTGTATGCCACTCTACTCTGCACCACTCTGCGCTACCACACTGTATGCAATTCTACTCGGAACCACTCAGCCCTATGCCACTGCACTCTACACCTCTCACTCTATGCCACTGCTCTTTACGCCACTCTGCTAGTGCACTCTAGCCCATTGCACTCTACTCTTAACCAATCAACTCCACACCACTGTACTCTACTCTCAATCCCTTTATTCCCAACCACTATTCTGTATGCCACAGCACTCTACGCCACTCTGGTGTACTCTACTCTGCACCACTCCATTCGACTTTACACCACTGCACTTTGTCACTGCGGTCTACACCACTCTACTCTGCACCACTGGATTCCATGCTACTGCACTCTACACTACTGCTGTCTTCTCTACACTACTGCACTCTACTCTGCACAGCAGCACTCTACACCACTACACTCTATGCGGCATCACTGAATTCTACACCACAACCCTCTATTCCATTCTAATCTACTCTACACTGCGGATGCACTCTGCTCTACAACCACTGCACTCCACGCCATTGCACTCTGCTCTGCACCGCTCTACACCACTAAATTCTAAGCCACTGTACTCTACTGTGAAACACTCTATGGCACTGCACTCTACTCTAGTCTGCGCTACTTCACTTTATGCCACTGAACTCCACTGCACTCTACACCACTCTTCTCTGCACCACTGTACTCTACAACTCTGAACGCTACTCTGCACCACTCTACTGCACTGTCACTGCACTCTACAATTCACAACTTCACTACGTGCGACTACACTGTATGCCACTGCACTATATGCCACTGCACTCTTTGCCTCTGAACTGTATACCACTCTACTCTGCACCACTCTTCTTTGCTCCACTGCATTCTATGCCACTCTGCTTTGCACCACTCTATACCACTGGACTCTACTGAGTCCCTCTACTCTTTTCCACTTTCCACTGCACCACTTTACTCTATGCTATTGCACTGTTTGCTACTCCACTTTTGTACACTGCACTTTTGTACACTGCACTCTTCTACACTGCACTCTTCGACACTACACTCTTCAACACTGCACTCTTCAACACTGCACTCTTCAGCACTGCACTCTTCTACACTGGACACTGGGCTCTTTGACACTGGGCTCTTTGACATTGAACTATTTGACACTGAGCTCTTTGACACTGGGCTCTTTGACACTGGACTCTTTGACATTGGACTCTACGCCACTCTACTCTGCACAACTTTACTTTGTGCCGCTGCACTGTATCCCAGTTCACTCTGCTCTATTCTATGCTACTCCACTCTATGCCAGTCTACTCTGCACCACTCCACTCAGAGCTGTATCTGATAGAAAAATGGTCTGGACGGGTGGCAAGGGTATACTCTGAGGCGGACTGGGATGTGCTGATTGACACACATGAAATTGGGTTTATGGGAGAGTGGACTGAAGCTTAGACTTTTCATACTTTTGCATGACTGGCTTTGGTCCCCTCAAAGATTACTACAAGCCAACCTCACCCTGGTGGCTGCCTGATGGTGATGCAGACATTATGGGGATTTAATCCATTTGGTACACTCTTGTCCTTCTAGCCACCTATTCTGGCAGCATTTGATTAACACTATGAACACATCTAACAACTTGAACCTGCAGCCTACCTCAGAACTGATCTTTCTCCATGACACTTTAAAGATTTCTGATATCAACTGTCACACAGAGACTTGGATTGACCCAGTACTGGCTGTTGCATCAATGGCCATCTAATGGCACTGTAAGCAAAAACCTCTCACAAAAACATACACAATCTGGATGCAAGGCATGACAATAACATCTTCTGATGAACACTATATATATTGAAGTTGGACCAGACAAGTATCTATGAGAATATTTGCCTTCCCTTTCTTTGGTTGATCTTGAATTCTCACAGAGGTAGCTCATAATCCTTTCAAGAATCTCAGAAACGCATTTCATATGATAGAACTGTGTTGTCTGTATTTGGGTGGGGATCAGTTGGTATGGCTTAGGTAACATTTATGTTGATAATGTTCATAGTATTTCTTAAGTGTGGTAATCCATGGCTGCTAAGCATGCTTTATACACCCCTACCCCTATATGTGGTTGCTACTTTGTAATTGTGGTCTGTACCTTGTGATTGTTTTATTGTCAAATTAAAGAATCATTATGAAAAAATAAACAAATATATTCTTGCAAAGGAACAGGTTATCATCCTTTCTGAAGAATATTTTCTCCTTTAAACATTAGAGAATCCCACCTAAGACCACAGGTGTGGTCCTTAGAAGAACAAAGGGAAAGAGCGAAAAGCTGTGGTCACCCCGAGTGAGCACAGTAGCTCCGCATAACTAGGGCGGGAAAGACATTTTTATTTTTTTATATAACCCTCACACACTCTAGTAGTGTGATGCTTCATCATCGGGTTCACCCTGACTCCTAAAGCTCAGGGTGGGCTTGACCGTATTCCAGGGAGCACATGGGGGCTTAATGAGAGATTAAAAATCTCTCAACTTCTCCAAGGTATTCCTGGAAATGGTATCAACTAAGATTTTTGTCAGAAAACCAACACAGTTTTGGCATTTAACCAGGACATAGCCTACTTTTTGCTATTTTTTGTGCTTTCAACCTCCTTCCAGTTAATGGTACGAATGGGTATGAAAGCAATAATTAATCCTGGAAGGCTATACATTTCTGAAAAGTGGACATTATTCTGAATTCAACAATTGGTCATACGTGTACACCCTTCAAGGTTTTCATAGAAACTATCAGTTGAAAATAGGAAACATTGAAAATGAGTTGAATAAAAACAGCCATTTGTGCCAACGTTTTCACCTGTACCTTCTTCTAAGTATGATAGATTTTTTAAAGCAATCTCCCAGACCCTCCTAACTTTAAGACTTTCGGCATTCACAGAAGGCATTTAGGAGTCCTAAAGTTAGGAGTCCTAACTTTACTACTCCTAAACTGAGAAAAATACTAACTTTAAGACTTTTGGTATTCACAGAAGACATTTAGGAGTCCTAAAGTTAGGACTCCTAACTTTACTACTCGTAAACTGAGAAAAAAATCCTAACTTCTGTGAATACCGAAATGAGTAAGTGCCTTCTGTGAATACCAAAATGAGTAAGTGCATTTTGTGAATACCAAAATGGTAGTAAGTTTAGAATTTTGTCTTAAGTTAGTTCTGTGAATCGGGCCCTATTTTTTTACAAATTGTCTTACATTTGGAAGGCAGAAATGCATCTAAAGTCAATAGGTAATGACAGTTGCTCTAAAATTCTGTGTTCCCCTAAGCCCCCCAATAAAAATGGTACCTCACTTGTGTTGGTAGGCCTAATGCCCGCGACAGGAAACGGCCCGCAACGTAACGTGGACAAACCACATTTTTACAGTGAAAAATGACCCTTTTTTTGCAATGCGCTTAGCTGTAGATTTTGAATCCTAGCCTTGCCGGTACTTATACAACCTATACATTTTTGAAAACTAGACAACCATGGTAATCCAGGATGGGATGACTTTCTGGCTTTCACCAGGTTCTGTTACCCAGAATCCCTTGCAAACCTCACACTTTGTAAACAAACCCCACATTTTCCTCGCATTTCTGTGATGGAAAATTCTAGAATCTGCGTGGATCCACAATATTCCACCCACCCTGCATTCCCCAATGTCTTCCGTTAAAAATGGTCCACCCCGTCTAGTGCTAACGACAGTAAACAGCACAAAACTCAATGTGGACACACCACATTTTTACAGTGAAAACTGACCCTATCTTGGCAATGTGCTTAGCTGTAGATTGTGAACTTTGGCTTTGCCAGTACCTAGCGAAACCTAGCAAACTTATACATTTTGGAAACGTAGACACCCAGGGTAATCCATGATGGGGTGACTTTTTTAGCTTCCACCAGGTTCTGTTGCCCAGAATCCCTTGCAAACCTCAAACTTAGTAAAAAAAATAAAAAAACACCACATTTTCCTCACCTTTCTGTGATGGAAAGTTCTACAATCTGCGTGGATCCACAAAATTCCAACCAACCCGCATTCCCCAAAGTCATAGGTGTCTATTTTCCAGAAATGTGTGGGTTTGGTAGGTTCCTCCGATGGCCGTCGAACGCGGGACCAAAAACCTAGGTGACTCTTCTTGCAAAACCAGATTGTTTTCTGATAGTTAGGGGGAATCTGCGTTTTTGGTCCTGGGGTCGGCAGCCATCTTGGGAAACCTACTAAACCCACACATTTCTGAAAACTAGACACCCAGGGGAGTTCAGGAAGGTGTGACTTGCGTGTACCCCTAAGGTTTTCCTGCCCAGAATTATTATTATTTATTATTATTTATGTGTTTGTATAGCACACTAATAGCCGAGGGCGTCTAGGCGCTTTTAGAGGTTGCCCACGGGCAGCTGCATGCTGTAGAGAGCCAGTGCTGACAAGATTACAGAGTGTAAAGCCAGATCTTCAATACTTTCCTAAAGGACAGGAGATCATTGGTGTTCTTCAATTGAAGAGGTAGATTGTTCCACCATCTGCAGGTGATATTGAAGAAGTGTTTTCGACCGATTTCTGCAGACGGGAGGATGGCTCTATCACCAACTTCTGGAAAGCTGAGCGAAGAGTGCGAGACGGTGTATGCCATTAAAAGCGCTTTACCAGATAGGTAGGGCCGGAATTCTGTAAGGCCTTAAATGCAATACACAATGCTTTAAATCTAATGCGCTTCTCTATAGGCAGCCATTGTAGCGTGTTCAGTGTCTGTTTGGCTGATGAATATTTAGACAAACCAAAGCGCAGTCTGGCAGTGGAATTCTGCAGTACTTGCAATTTTGCTATTACAGATTTGTTCGCACCAACCAGTAGTCCGTTGCAATAATCAAGTTTTGAGAGGACCAGGGCTGCCACCACTGATTTCTGCAGTCCTGTCAGTATGAATGAGAGAATCTTTCTCAGGCTCTTCAAAATGTAATAGGCGGATGCCCTGAGTGTGTTTACATGGTGGCAGAAGGAGAGGGAGGTATCTATGTAGACTCCAAGATTTTTTGCCCCAGTGAATGGCACTGGGAGAGTCCCTAACTCCGATGGCCACCATTTTGACGACCAGATGGATGTATCTTTCCCAAAGAGTAGAACCTCTGTTTTGTTTGGGTTTATTTGAGAAAGTTCTCGGCTATCCAATCGCTGACACAAATCATGCACTCCTTAAAATTCTGGGCTATAACAGGGTTATTGTTCGAGATTGATACAATAATCTGGGAATCATCAGCGTATGACGCCAATTCAAACCCATGGGATTTGATCAGACGCGCCAGCGGGGCAACATAAATGTTAAAAAGGGTAGGGCTCATTGAAGAGCCCTGTCGCACCCCACAAGGAAGACTGAAGCATTTGGATTTGTGCCCTCCTACTTCAACGACTTGTTCGCGATTGAGCAGAAATGATCGGAACAGTTCTAGAGCTAGACCTTTAACTCATATTTCCTGAAGCCGGTGTATTAGCAAGCCATGATCCACCGTGTCAAAGGCGGCTGATAGATCTAATAATATCAGAGCAGCTGCACCGCCTTTATCAACCACCTGTCTGACTTCCTCCATTGCTTTGATTAGGGCCAGTTCAGTGCTATGCTGGGCTCTGAAACCATACTGAGTGGGGTCCAACGTATGGTTGTTCTCAATAAAAGCAACTATTTCCCGATTCATATGCTTGTTTGGGACCTTTGCAGGAAGAGGTAGCCGGGAAATAGGACGATAGTTTCCTGTGTCTGTTTTATCCAAATTTTGTTTTTTTAACAGAGGCAGGATTGATGTTTTCTTCCACATTGTGGGAAAAGTCTCGGTTTCAATGGCCAAGTTAAGGACCTCCATGAGTGGAAAGGCAATAGACTCCACTAATATATGGGTTACTCTGGGAGGACATGGATCCAGAGGGGATCCGGATTTTGTGGCTAAAAGGAGCTTTGACATTTGTTCTTTAGATAGCAGTGTGAAATTAGAAAGGCAGGAGGGGGCAGACTCACAAACCTCAAATTCAGTTGAAAAAAATCAAATTTTTCTAAAGTTTCTGTGTGGAAAAGTTGGGGGATCACTGGGCTGAGACACATTTCCTTCCATCCTGCCCTTACCCAGGTCTACCGATAAAAATGGTAAAGTATGATCTGTTGTTCCGCGTTTGCGAGGTGACAAGGTTGTCCAATGTTAAACATCACCTCTTTGTGTGCATCTTGCCAGCTGTGTTATAATTAGGGGTCTTCTTGCGTTGGCTTTAAATAATCCACTAGCGGTTGCCAGAAGTCTCTAGGTCTGGAGGCCTGCGGTATGTCCTCTGCATATGCCCCTTATGTCTCTTTACAGTAAGTCATGTCAGTGATCCAGTCTTTGAATTTTGGCGGTCTCTTGCTACCCCACTTCATAGCTATACTCCTTTTTGCAAGGAAGAGTGTCACGGCTAAGAACTTCCGTCTTTTGGCTAATTTTAAGTTTGCGGATCCCCAGTAGACAAACTAATGGTGTGTTTGGAATTTGCTCAGCTGGCATATTCGATAACGCATCTGTGACTTCTTGCCAATAGTGTTGAAGGTGTTGGCATGCCCACGCCATGTGCAAGAAGTCAGCCTTGGGTGCATTACATCGCACACAGTTGTCATCTGCTTTAAGGCTGTATTATGTTTAATCTGTGTGTAATAAGTCTGGTGTAAAAACTTGAAATGAATTATGCGTAGGTTGCAATTGGATGTAAGTAAGTTTAATTGGGCGCAGCTATAGCTCCAATCTCCTTCTGTTATTGCTTCACCAACCATGTTTTCCCATCTTTGGAGCAATATATTTTGTCCTAGATTCTGTTCATCTTGGGATGCGTTGTACAGATGCGTCACAAGGTGGTGGCTTGTGGGTGCTGTCAAAAGTATTCGTAGTGCGTTCAATTTTCCGGGTTCGTTCGGATATGATATGTATAATTCTTTAATTGCTGAGCGTAGCCGTAGGTAGGCAAACACCTTTAATGGCGTTTGATGTACCCATAGGGATGGGTCGTCCCGCGGGATAAATTTGTTATGCGGGAATATCTTGCCCATGGTCGCAAGCCCCATGTCCCCTAATATTGTCCGCATTTGTTTGTCTTGTGTGACCGAGTGTTTGGGGTGGTTAACCAGCGGCAGTGCTGGGGCATATAGTGGGAGCTTCTGTGCGCGATCTGCCAGGGTGTGCCATGCTTTGGAGGTGAAATAAACCGTTTGAATTGTATCTCTGGGAATAAACCTGATCGGGTATGGTATGTAACTCGTCAGCGAATTTGGAAGGACACTATCTCTCTCTACTGCGATGTGCGGAATGTGCGCATGAGGTTGTATCCATTAATGTGCGTGTTGCTCTTGAGCACAGTAGAAATATACCTGGAAGCCTGGGCCCAAACCCTCTTTGATAATATGGTTTTGTTAAGATCTTCCAGCTTACCCTAGCCTGTTTCCCTGCCCATGTTAACTGTTGAAGCGCGGATCTCAGTCTGGAGAAGAATGTTTACGTGAGCCATATTGGAATATACCACAACAGATATAAAAATCTAGGTAGTACTATCATTTTCTGCAGTGCAATTCTGTCAGCTAGTGAGAGAGGCATCTTAATCCATCTTTCCACTTGTTCTTCTAGTTTTATCAAGGCTTTCCTGTAGTTTTCTCTGATCACTATTTCTGGATCCCGATGAATCCAGATTCCCAGGTATTTTATTGGGTCAGTGTGCCATTGTAATGGGTAGTCTAGATGTGGATGTGGTGTCTCTGGTGTTAATGGAATTATTACCGACTTATCCCAATTTATTCTAAGGCCGGAGTAATTTTCATAGCTAATATATTCTCTTATGAGTGGGTTTAAGTTAGCGTCTGGATACCTAGTGTAAATAACCATGTCATCGGCGTATAATGAAATTCCGATATGGCGAAGGCTAAATTGTAAGGCCGCTTCTGGGTGTTTTTGTCTAATTTTACATGCTAGTGGTTCCAATGTAAGTGCAAATAAAATAGGTGATAGGGGGCAACCCTACCTTGTCCCGCGGCTTATGTCTGTCTGCTGGGAGGGGATTCCATTTATTCTTATTCTGGCCTTAGGTTCAGTGTACAATAATGAGATCCAACGTATAAACGATTTTGGAAACCTCATCCCTTTTCAGGATTACGAACATAAACCGCCACTCCACTGAATCAAAAGCTTTTGCTGCATCTAGCAGGGAAGCGGCTGCAGGCACATCTGGGTCACGGCTGTGGTACATTGCAAAAATGGTACGTATGCTCTGTGTTGTGGATCTAGTGGGTATAAAACCTGCCTGATCTGGTAGAACTAAGGATCCTAGTAAGGGTTGTATTCTGTTTGCTATTATTTTTGCTAACATTTTTACATCTATGGTTATTAACGATAGTGGACGGTACGAATCACATTTTGTTAAGTCCTTGCCTGGTTTTGGGAGTGCTATCAGTAGGGCCTCCCGAAGCGACGTCAGAAGCATGCCTTCCTCGTAAGCCTCTTCGTACATTTCTGCCAAGTGGGACACAAGTAGATCTCTAAATTCTTTATAATATTCACCTGGGAGGCCATCCAGACCAGGTGCAATATTATTTGGCAAAGAGTTAATCGCTTCTTTGAATTCGTCTTCGGTTATGTGGTGGGCAAAGTATTCCCAATGTGTATCGGACAACCATGCCAAAACAATATCGTCAAGGTAGTTATTTATTTCTGGCACGGAGGCTGTGGTTTGCGTAGTGTACAACCTTGAATAATAATTCATGAAGCTGTCTGGTATGGAGGGAGTGTTGTATATAGGCGCATCGCAGTCATCTTTGAGTTGTGTTATATATGCGGCTGTGTGTACTGGCTTAATTTTATGCGATAGTGCTCTTCCAGGTCGACCACCTTCTCCATAATTTCTTGCTGTGTATCTACGTGATAGGTATTTAATCTCAGTGTTGGCAAATTCATGAAATACGTTTGTTTTATGCTGATGTCTGCTAGGATGGAAGTATCCAGTGTATTGGTGTATTCTGCTTCTAACCTTTGAATTTCCCTTTCCGTCATCGCCATTTGTTGCTGGATATCTCTTAGTATACCTGCATGTTTACTGATACAGTGTCCTCTTATGGTGACCTTGAAAGCTTCCCATAGCGTTCTCGAGCTTTTCATAGAGCTGGTATTAAGCTGAAAAAATCTACTATCACTTGGTATAGTTCACTACGAAACACCTGGTCTTGAAGCACAGAGTGCTGTAATCGCCATGCAAATTGTCTTGGGGTATGTGTGGGAATTTCTAGTTCAAGGCATACAGGGGAATGATCTGACAATTTTTTAGGCAAGTGTTCCACTGACTTTATCCATGCACTAACATCCTGTGTGGTTAGCCAGTAATCTATTCTAGACCAAGTATTATGTGTCAGTGAGGTGCCGGGGCCTTCTTTTTGCCTCGGGTTTCTCAGTCTCCAAACGTCTACCATGGACCACACTGCTATTCCCTCCCTAAGAGTTTTGGCTGATTGTCTGCCATACCTAAGATTGCCAGTCGACCTATCTAAGGTGTGGCGCCACGGCTAGGGCGACTGACTCCGGAATCTGGGGTCATGGTTCGATCCCCGGGGCCGGCAGCAGGTTAGCCTAACACCATGTGACTCTGGGCAATAGCTTGCTAAATCTTCCCGACGGCCCCCAGCGCCTAGAGACCATTACGGGTGATTGTGCGCTTTAAAAATGTGGAATATATAAGGTCGGGTCTAGGCAGGTATTAAAATCCCCCCCCCCATAGAATGGCCGTAGGGCGCAAGTCTCGTAGCTTGGCCCGGATGTGTTCGTAAAAGTGCGGGTCATCAGCATTCGGACCATATACCGTGACTATCGTAAGAGTGGTGCCACCAAAATTACCCTGTATAATAGTGTATCTGCCTTGATAATCCTTGATGGCAGTAATAATCGTGAACGGAGTGTTACGTTTAATCAATATCAGTACCCCCCTGGCATAATTTGAGTAGGAGGATGCCATACGGAATGTCGCCCACCTATTTCCTACTCTGCTCTCTCTGTGAGCTGTGAGATGTGTTTCCTGGAAGCAGGCTACATCTACCATGTGTCTGTCTAAATCGGCAAGTACTTTACGTATTTTCTGAGGATTGTGGAGTCCTCTAATATTCCAGGTCATGAAAGTCAATGTGCGAGCATGTCCCAAATCAGTAGCCATACATTATACAATTCAAAGAGAGCATCAACCGATGTCTTGGTTGTCGTATCAACATAGAAAGGAAACTATCTACAATTTTGTCGCTGCCTGGTGATTTTCCCATTCCCCCCCCCCCTTATTACCCCTCACCCACTCCGCTACACCCAACTCAACGGAGACAATCCCTTGTAAGTGAATCATATCCCTCACCCTCCTCCCGCCTTATAAACCAAAAAAGAGAAAAGAAATTTAATTAGTGCGATACACACAAGTGGGTGGCAGCTGCTGAGCTCTTACCCCTCCAAGGAATCACCTGAAGGGGGGGATGCCACTTATCAACACAGTGTTACACTTTTGAGCGACCAATACCATACTTCCTTAAACAATTACATTGCTATAATCAAGCTATCTACTATACATGAATCTACCAGTTTCATAGCATTAAAGTCAGTGCCGAAATGATACAGTTTATTTCTTCAGTGTACTTGTCTGCGTTCCATGCGCTCGCTTCGTTCTCAGTCCAGCATATCTGAGAGGGCTTAATCTTTATGTATGTCATCCCTTCACAGTGGTCTGCCCCGGGTGCATATGTGTACCTGCAGTATGACAGCAGTCATCACTGCAGCCTGCTTTGTTCAAGGCGGTTATGCCAATTCCAGGGGGTAATGAGTCATCTGTGTCCGGGTGTAGTGTGATTATTCCACATCTGACATGGTTTCTCAATCAGGTAATCTGTCTCTTGGCGATCTCCTACGCGTTCCCTGGGATTGTCTCATTTGCAGATATTTCATGATATCTTTAGGTTCGTTGAACATTTTCGTCGACCCCTCGTCCATGATTTTTAGTCTGGTCGGATATAACATAGCATAGTCAATTTGTAATTTTCGAAGCTTCTGTTTTGCTGGACCGAATATTTTCCGCGCTTCTTGCACTGTTTGTGTGAAGTCTGGGTATAGGGCTATTTCCCTGCCTTCATGACGCAATGTTCCCAGTTCTATGGCTTTACGGAGCGCTGCGTCCCGTCCTCTGTAGTTTAGTAACTTACCTATTATTGGTCTTGGCCTGGTGCCCAGCGGTGGTTTAGGGGCCAAGGATCTGTGCGCTCTTTCAATGATAAAAACATCCGAGAATGTGTCTCTGCCAAGTAGGGTTATTAAAAGCTGTTCCACATATTTCTCCATGGGACCTGTATTCGTAGTTTCTGCCATGCCCATCAGGCGAAGATTATTTCTCCTAGATCTCGCTTCTAAATCTTCTGCCTTGGCTGTCAACCCCACCAGCTGCTTGTCCATCTTAGTTTGTTTAGTGGTTGCCTGGTTATTGGCATCTTCTACTTCTGAAATGCGCCGTTCAGCCATGTCTAACCTCTCTGTGTGGCGGTCCAGCCTCTCCGACATACGGTCAACTCTGTGTGTTAGCGAATCAATTTTGCCTTCAATATTTGTCAGTTTGGCCTGTATTGTATGGAACATAGCCTGGACATCATCATTCGTCACGCCGCTGAGAGTCGTCGCCGCTGTTGGTGGCGTCGATTGACCATCTGCAGAGAGGTCTGGTGCTTTCTTGGAATGATCAAAGGTTATTTTTGGTTGATTTTTGTCTGATTTTCCCATGATATTTGCAAGGTCTGTTGTCACTCTGGAGTACTGTCTGGACATCAGACGGCAGTAGTTTCATTATTTATGCGCCCCTCTGGGTTTCACCTCATAAGACGAGTTCTGTTTGTCTAGGAGATTTGAGCCGAGCCTGGGTGTGTTGGCGCCTTCCACCCATCAGTCAATGTCTTCCCCTTGTCAGTGGTCTAGTATATTATTCCCTTCCTGCGACAACAAACTGTTTATGCCGACTATAATGCTTTGGACATCCACTTCACATCCATAACGTCTCAGTGGAGCCGCCTCAACAGTGCGGTGCGATTCTTGTCACAGGCAGTCTACAGGCCAATTTCCGTATACAGGTATCAGCTGGTAATTTTATAGCAGTTGCTCGGGGCTCATTTGTCTGGCATCTCTTGCTCAGCAATGTGGCATATGACAACGTCCAGGTGCAGTAATCTAAACCTACCACGCCACGTAGTATAGGCAGCTAGCTAGCGCTATGACAGAGTGGTTTCCTGATCGGGACTCCCAGCGCTGAACCTCCCTACTCTCATAGGATCCGAGCAGGTAAGTGTTGGGGACTCTATAGTGTCTCTTGGTCCCACTCTCAGCACACACGTTATCTGTGGTGATTTAGCAGGCACAGTGGGGCCTGGTGTCGTGGTATGCAGGGGCTTCCACCTTTAAGGCGAGGTACTACACGATCATGGAGCACACACCCTCTCCTGGCCAGCACTTTATATATGGGCGCTACAGCGTCCCGCCACTCACGGTAATCATCCCGGCGGGGCCCAGTAGGTTCCTCGCAGTGCGCGTTGCGTTCGGGCTCAGATCAATGCGGCGCTCGAGAGGGGCATCAGCATTATAGTTCCTCTGGGCAGCATCTAGGTACTTTTTTAGTTTTCTGCCACTGTGCCGTACCTTATGGGGGCCTTCCGGAGCACCAGCCTCGGTCCCGCAGACCAGCCTCGATCCTCGGCCGTGCCTCTGCCGGAGAACGTGCTCTGCGTCACAGCCTCGCACTGTAATCTAGGCCGGCGTCCAGTTGGTCGTCGCGCACTGCAGGCCCCATCCACGTCTTCGCCGTATCCAGTTGTTCATAAGCACGGGGGCGCCTGGTAGCTGCCAAATCACCGGGAGACTATAGTCACATCTGTAGATCACTTTGTCTGGAAGGTTGATTCGCTTCTTCGTGCAGGATAATAATGATTTATTAGGGCATCTCGTAGCTAAGCTAGCTCCGCCCCAGGAGACATCAAAATTACCTATCACAAAACGATCTGGTTTTGCAAGGGGGGTTCACATGAGTTAATGGCCCCAGGCTTGGCAGCCATCTAGGAAAACCTGCCAAACCCACACATTTTTAAAACTTAGGGTATAGCATCACTAATTCTACGCGCTACATTTAAAAAAATATATGTTTTAGCTGATTCTGCATTGGACACCCACATAAGTGAGGTATCATTTTACTCAGGAGGCCAAGGGGAACACTGGGTGGTAGGACATTTGTGCCGGCACGGTGATCCCACAGAAAAAGTTGTTTTTTCAGCTAAATTATCGGTTTGCAGGGGATTCTGTGTAGGAAAATGGTGGGGGATCCACTCAAGCCATACCTCACTGGACTCCCCAGGGTGTCTAGTTTTCGGAAATGTGTTAGTTTGGTAGGTTTCCCTCAATGGCTGCAAGACCGGGGCCAAAAAACCAGGTGCCCCTGCAAAACCAGGTAGTTTTATGATAGGTAATTTTGAAGTAACCACAGTATGATTTGGGCCATTTCTTGTTGCAGCCACTTTGCCTACCCACACAAGTGAGGTACCATTTCTATCAGGAGACCTGGGGGAACGCTAGTTGGTAGGACAGCCCAGTGATCCCACAACCTTCCCACACAGAAAAGTGAGGAAAATTTGATTTTTTTTTCCAGCTAAATTTGAGGTTTGCAGGGGATTCCGGGTAGGGAAACGTTGGGTGAGCCATACCTCACCGACTCCCCAGGGTGTCTAGTGTTCAGAAATGTGTGGGTTTGGTACGTTTCCCTAGATGGCTACTGTGCCCGAGGCCAAAAACCCAGGTGCCCCCCTTGCAAAACCAGGTAGTTTTATGATGGGTAATTCTGATGTTTCCACAATACGTTTTGGACCCTTGCCTGTCGTGGGTACTTGACCCACCCACCCACACCAGTGGGGTACCATATTTATCGGGAGACTTTGGAGAATGCGGGGTGGGTGGAAGTATGTGGACCAATGCAGATTCCAGAACTTTCCATCACAGAAATGTGGGGAAAGGTTTTTTTTTTTGTTTTTTTTTTACAAAGGTTGAGGTTTCACGAGATTCTGGCTAACAGAACCTGGTGAGAGCCACACAAGTCACCCAATCCTGGATTTCCCTGGGTGTCTAGTTTTCAAAAATGGATAGGTTTGCTAGGTTTCCCTAGGTGCCGGCAGAGCTAGGGTTCAAAATCTACAGCTAGGCCCTTTGCCAAGAAAGGGTCAGTTTTCACTGTAAAAATGTTGTGTATGTTGTTACGTTTTGGTCCTTTTCCTGTCACAGGCACTAGGTCTACCCTCACAAGTGAGATACCGTTTTTATCGAAAGTATTTGGGGAATGCGGGTGGGTGGAATTTAGTGGATCCATGCAGATTCCAGAACTTTCCATCACAGAAATGTGAGGAAAATGTGTTTTTCTTTTACAATGTTTGAGGTTTGAAAGGAATTCTGGATAACAGAACTTGGTGAGAGCCACACAAGTCACCCCATCCTGGATTCCCCTGGGTGTCTAATTTAAAAAAATGTATAAGTTTGCTAGGTTTCACTAGGCAACCCGCAGAGCTAGGGTTCCAAATCTACAGCTAGGCACTTTGCAAAAAAACAGTGAGTTTTTGCTGTAAAAATGTGGTGTGTCTACATTGCATTTTTGTCCGTTTCCTGTCACGGGTAGTAAGTCTGCTCAAATAAGTGGGGTACCATTTTTATCGGGAGCCTTTGGGGAATGCTGGGTGGGTGGAAGTTTGTGGATGTGAGCAGATTCCAGAACTTTCCATTACAGAAATGTGAGGAAAATGTGTTTTTGCATTACAAAGTTAGAGGTTTGCCAGGGATTTTGGGTAACAGAACCTAGTGAGAGCCACACAAGTCACCACATCCTGGATTCCCCTGGGTGTCTAGTTTTCACAAACTTATAAGTGTGCTAGGTTTCCTTGGGTGCGAGCTGCGCTAGGACACAAAATCCACAGGTAGGTACATTCCGAAAAAAGTCAGCGCCTAGTGGGCTTTCTGCTGACCTTGGGAGGGGGGAATCAGGGGCAATTGCCACGATATGCCCCCAAGGAGGGGCAGAAAGATGGTGGCTATTTTTTATGGGGGGGACATTGGGATACCTATTCTGGGCAGCCCCCACCCCTATGTATAAAAGCCAGCCTAATCTCTGATGCCTAGTGGGGGGACAAGGGGCAGGTCAGGGGCTACTGCCCCCATCTGCCTCGTGGGGGAGCAGAAAGATTGTGGCATCTTTTTTGGGTGGGGGCTCATTGGCATACACATTCTGGGCAGCCCACACCCCTGAATTTTGAATGTGTTACCCCTGGTGCCAAGTGGGCTTTTTGTCCCCCGAGGAGGCAGATAAGGGGCTATTGTCCCCATCTGCTTCCTGGGGGGGAGGCAGAAAGTCTTTTGTCTTCTTTGGGGGGGTAGGGTGGGGTATTGGAGTGCCCATTCTGAGCAGCCCCCACCCCTGGCCTATAGAAAAATAATCCCTGGCGTCTAGGGAGCTTTCTTGCCCTCAGGGGGGTAGCAAGACTGTCTGTGGGAAAAATCTAAGGGGAGCAAAGGCCCTTGCCCAAGAGGCCGCTCCCACCTCCTTGGTGCTAGTGGGTGGATCCCTGCTTGGGGATCTCCCTCCTGGGGCGATCCCCAAGCAGGGATCCACTAGGGAAGGATACCATTGGAAATGGGAGATTCTCCCCTTTCCAACAATACCTCTCCCATGTGTTGCAGTGTTTGTGGGGCTGAGATAGCCCCACAAGCACCGAAACTGTGAAACTGAAACTACGTTTCATGACAGAATGGTCCCGTCATGAGCACACTTGCACTTGTGCTCATGACGGAACCATTCCGCCATCAGCGTGGAAGGGGTTAAGCATCCATCCTTAGAATTATGTATTATTTTATTTTAAGTGAAAGGGGGAAAACAAATAAAACAAAAACGCCTGTAATCACTCACCCGCAGTCGTTGGGTGTTGTGTATCTCGGGCCGGAATGGGGTGCCCTGTAGTCACACTTTGATAGGTGCCATACAGGAAAAACAAGCATTTGCAATGCAATAGGTCTCGCATTAGGAAAGTTTGAGCTGTTGGTATTGTAAATGACAAATTTTATATTTATCTGTTGGTTTTGAAAATAGCGAAATTAATAGCTTTGTCATTTACAATGCCAATATTTTTAACTTTCGCAAATGTGACACCTATAGCATTTGTAATGCAATATGTGTTGTATTTACGTGACTTAGATGTATTGATATTACTATTAACAATGTAGCTTAATTATGTGGCACTGAGTGGTATTTGGAGTGTATGTTGCATTGAGTGTTGTGTAATTATGTGGTGTGTAATTATGTGGCACTGAGTGGTATTTGGAGTGTATGTTGCATTGAGTGCAGTGTAGTTATGAAGCATATTTATGTGGCCCTGAGTGGTATTGTGTGGAGTGTGTTGCATTCAGTAGAGTGTAATTATGTGGCATGTAATTATGTGGCACTGAGTGGTATTTGGAGTGTATTTTGCATTGAGTGCAATGTAATTATGTGGCGTGTAATTATGTGGCACTGAGTGGTATTTGGAGTGTATGTTGCATTGAGTGCAATGTAGTTATGAAGCATAATTATGTGGCACTGAGTGGTATTGTGTGGAGTGTGTTGCATTCAGTAGAGTGTAATTATGTGGCGTGTAATTATGTGACACAGTGGTATTTGGAGTGTATGTTGCATTGAGTGCAGTGTAATTATGTGGTGTGTAATTATGTGGCACTGATTGGTATTTGGAGTGTATGTTGCATTGAGTGCAGTGTAATTATGTGGCTTGTAATGTGGCACAGAGTGGTATTTGGAGTGTACGTTGCATTGAGTGCAGTGTAATTATGTGACCTGTAATTATGTGGCACTGAGTGGTATTTGGAGTGTATCTTGCGTTGAGCGCAGTGTAAATATGTAGCATATAATTATGTGGAGTGTATGTTGTATTTAGTAGAGTGTAATTGTGTGGCGTGCAATTATGTGGCACTGAGTGGTATTGTTTGGAGTGCATGTTGCATTGAGTGCAGTGTAATTATGTAGCATATAATTGTGTTACTGAGTGGTATTGTGTGGAGTGTGTGTTGCATTCATTGCATTGGTGTTTACAAACTCCTCTCACTGTGCAGCCAGAAAAAGTAAAGTAAAGTGAATTATGTGACAGTGTAGCAGGGGTACAGAGACTGTGAAAGGCTGTAGGCTGCTATTTTTTGTAACACACCACAAAATGTAAATACCTGTAAATGAACTGTACACATTCAGCAGTTATGACAGCAACTATGAAGCACATGTTTTGTAAATCTGAAGTGTGATTAAAACAAAGATTTTAATAGGATCAAACCAAACAAATCAAGGCAACTTTTTTGGAGATGTTCAATAATAATTATTTACTGACACTCAATAGCCACATATTACCATTTGTATGCAATATAGTTTTATCAGTAAAACTGTATGCATGTAGATGACAGGGCGTTACCACACAATGCATTAATGAAGTTACTAATTGCCTTCCTCATGTCCTTTAAAGCTTGGTAGGTCGTGAAAGTTTATCATGAAAAAAATTTGTCGTAGTTCTAAAAAGTTTGGGAAGCACTAGCCTTGGGTATTACTATGAATGGACAGGGCTTTCCGGTACTCCACACCGGCAGTTCTAAAAAGCAGGTGCTGAGACGGGTCCCTATCGGGCTCTCCATTTATGCCTTCACCCTCAGGGTGAAAAAAAATCTGAACTTTGGAGCAGTGCCTGCCACCCTGCACTGCCTTTGATGTGACTTCGAAGAGACTTGTTATAGTACTGTCAGTCTCATTATTTCAGAACTGAAGCATTTTCGTTATTATATACAACAAAGACATAGTAAAAGATTTCTCGGCAGTACCTACCAAATTGATTAGAGTGGGGGTCTGGTATCTGGGAACCGTGCTGCGAGACAATTTATTTAACTATATCGGCATTTTCTTCTTCCACATAAGGCGCCCTAGTGCGCTGCCTTCGGCCACGTTCGGCTCATATGAGCAAGGCATAGCCAGTGCTTATTTTTGCAGCTTAAGATAGCGCGAACTTGGCCGGAGGACATAAAGCACTTCACACGAGGTGCAATGTTTTACATGAAAGCATAATTTCTGTTACGGTGTGGGGAGACTAAGTGAAGGACTTTGAGCAAAGGCTGGGAATGTAAGCACCCTGTGCCATAAAAAGAAAAAAAAATTATGCTTTCATGTAGAACTTTTGGTGCTCATGAAAGCACTTGGGTCGTGGGGGTCTGGTAGGGGCGTGTCTGAGAAACTGGTGGCGGGGCAGGTATTTAACAATATCGGCATTTTCTTCTTCCATGTAAAGCGGCAGTGCGCTGCCTTTAGCCAAGTTCGGCACATATGTGCAAGGCATAGCCGGAACTTTTTTGCAGATTTATATAGCGCGAACTTGGCTGGAGTACAGTAAATCGCTTTAGATGACATGAGATGCAAATGTTTAACATGAAAGGATAATTTCTGTGTTTAGGGCTTGGGGAGATTAGGTTAAGGACGCTGAGCTGACGCTGGGATGTGAGCCCCCCATGTCATAAAAACAAACAAGCTGCGCTCTGATGCAACGTGACTGCACGCGTCAGGACACAATGGCAGCGGGAAGGCCCGGAGCCGAGACGGTGACCTTGGCACTCACCCCGTGTGGTTCATTCCCTGCGCTCCGTAGCGCCTGCTTGTCTTTCCGCACGTTTCTGCCATTATTTTAACAAGCCCGTCAGAGGTCCGTGAACTATGCTGCTTCCGTCTTTCAGCCTTGCAATACCGGCGTGGTCTGCGGCTCGCGAAAGAAAGAAGAAGAAACGTAAAAGTCCCGTGAACTGTTCACGAGGCGCGCGTCGTGATCTGATTCTGCCACTACGGTAGAAGCTCACGCGCGTGACCTCTCCCAGTGGAGAGGCAGGAGTAGTTTGGAAGTGTTGCAGTCCGCGCGCATGCGCCTGAGGTGCTCAGATCGCAGTGGTTGCTGAAAGGATGCGCACCATGGCACCTTTGCCGAAGCTCGGCTCCCTGGTCCTCCTCGGTTTATGGTGTTTGCGCAGCAGGGTGTCCCAGGCGGCGGCTGCGAGCCCCCGCAAGGGCGCAGCGAAGCACTGCGGGCCGAAGGTAAGCCGGGCGCGCTGGCACCTGATGGCATGTCTGTCCTGCACCAGCTGGGGAAGTCCGCTGGCCTGGGCATGCCTTCCTTGGATTACCTGGGGAAGTCCACAGGTCGCGGCTGTGCATAGCGCTTTGTTAGAAGGGGGGTTTTGGGAGCTACGTACCCCGGCTGTGCAGAGAACACCCGGACTGTGGGACACGCAGAAAGAGTCCGGTAAGTGGAGGGGGGTGTACGTGTATGTGTCTGTGTGTGTTCGAGTGTGTCTGTGCGTGTGTCTGTCTGTGTGCGCATGGCTCTGTTTAAGGGGAGGGCGCGTGTGTATGCAGTGTGTGTGTGTATGCATGCGTGTCTTTGTGTGTGCAGGGGGCTGGTGGGCGGCAGCATGTGTATGTGTGCGCGCGCCTGTGTGTGTGTGTGTGTGTGTGCGTGCATGCAGAGGGGTGGGGGCTGGCTGTTTCTGTGTGTGTGCGCCGTTAATGCATGCGAGCGGAGCGAAGCGAAAGCAGGGGCTGTGAGTTCATCATCTGCGCAAGCGCGGCTCAGACGCGCGCTCCCTCGGTCAAAACTGAGACTGAAAAAGCACGCGTCTGAGTCGTGTCCACATTCCTAAATACGGGTGACAATAGGTCTGAAGCAGACACAATCAATTCTTACGTATTGAATGTAGGTCTGCTCGACCTAAAAAGGGGAGGCAGACATTTACCAAGATTGTCAGACATCCTACTTTCGTGTGACATATGTACTTTAGTACCGCTTTACACTCCTGTGGCTGAGCGACTCACTGAGTCAAGGGTCCTGCCCCGGTTTATAGCCTAGTTTGGTTTGTGTCTTCCCGTGTTCTGGTGGAGAAGTGCCGTGAACGCTAGTTTAAGTCCATCATCGTAGGCCTAAGTCTATCGTGCTAGTACGTGTCATGTGATCAGCACGTGACGTGCCCTGCGTTGCTTATGTGGTGATGTTGTTATTGGACTACACGAAACACAGTGAGTAATGGGAAACCTAGTTCCCTGAGGTGGTAGTTTCTGGAAATGTGGATATGCCCGGTCTGAGATTACGTTTGGTAATTGTTTCGTTCTTGCTTATATCTCCGGTACTGGCCATTGTATCAGTTGTTAGGTACTGACAGTGTGGTTCTAAAAAGGAGGATGTTGTCCCTGTAGGTCTACAGTATATAGAGTGTCAAGTACTGTTTGTGTTGTAAGTCTTGGCTATGTAATCCTCTGTCAAGTGCTACTGGTTTTATTCTCGATGTTCCCCATAAGGGTCTGCTGTATATAATTTGTTTTGCTCATGTGTAGATGCCGGTCGGGGTAGTATTAATCCTATATATTACTTTAGTAATCCAGCGGGAGCACATCATGAATATAGGTAATGGTGATATGCCTTGCAATGCCCTCCGTCTGTTGTTTCTTAGGTGACATTGTGAATATTTTCTCTTCCCATACTGTGACACCTCCCTCGTGCTGCCTGGTGGAGTTTGGCATAGCATGGAGGGATTACAGCCTTTATTCTTCAAGCTCTTCAAAATGTCTGGTAAAGTCAAGAACTGAATTTTGGCAACTCGAACAGTGTAATTTTAAGTATTTTGAGGGGACCCAGGCCAAGTACATTTTTGGGTGGTCCTGTTCGGAAGAAACTGTGAATTTTAATACCAATTTTCCACTAATTCAAGCCCACATGATGCCAAACAGCACTGAATTATATGGCACACAGAATTGGTTAAAATACTTCTTCCTTAGGGTCCCAAACTCCTTAAAATGACACTGGGTAGAGAGATACAGAGTTGGAGGTAAAGGTATGCAGAGAAATGGAGAGAGGTTTAGGAAGTGAAATAGAATACATAAAGATCAACTACAGGTCAAGTTAATCTTCTCAGGGGCCCTTTGGAAGACAGGAGGTCTGGGCAATTGCCTACTTTCACCATGCATTACCATCTCTATGGCTTTGAATGCATCTATACTGTCATCTCTGTAGAGGACTTTGATAATAAACATTTGACAATTCATATTGTCCTCAACCGCTGTGATTTTACCGCATCTAACCTCCCCTGTTTGACATATCTTTCTGCTTCAAGCAGCACCTAGAGGCAAACATTTAAAGACCTATTTGTGAGGAGGGTTTCTATATTGTTTATCTTTAGTCTTCCCCAGGTTTGAACTGGCCTATAGAGCAATCAGCCAGCGCCCAAAAGTCAGTGTGTGGGCCAAATTTGTTGCTATTTGTAGGCCTGTTTTATGGTCTGTTGGGCCTGTTCTCAATTTTAAACCAAACATTAATTCCTGCTGCCAGCTCAAATACATTCAGTCTCCTATACCTTACACAACATTTATAGAATGTGTCTTTACGAGTTTGAAACTATCTCAATTTGCAAACATCAGCTACTTTGTGAGCCATCTTAGTTAGTAATGGCGGCCACTTTATTTTGGTGCCCAGGCCGATTTTCTGTTCCAGCCCTAACTGTGTCTCCCCAGTGAAGTTCCGGCTCTACGAACCAATGCCATGGTTAGTAGCAACTTACTTCTTTTCACTTTCTAATTTGTAGGCCACTGTTTAAGGTCAGGCTTGGTTTATTGTTAGCATCCTCTTATGTAATGACTGAAACTTCTCACTCCCCCATGTAGCATGATTGTGGTGTACTTGCTGGGTTTGGGTACTTGAAGCTGGGGGTGGTCCTCTGCAGATGAAGCCCCAAGCAGCTGATTGTCTTGTTAGAGAGCATAGGCAGACATAACTGTTTATGCTGTGCCCAGGCATGTTCTTGCACTGTCCCCTCTTCTTTCTGTCTGCCCTGCACAGGGCTTTGTAGTCATGCAGTTGTGCACCAGGAGAGAGGCACAAACACACAAATGTATTTGAAAGGATGCTTTGTGCTCACCTCACGGAAGCAGACTTTCCTGGTTAGGGTCAGGTGAAAATGTCTTGACGCCGGCATATTCCCGCCTAATGTGTAACAATTTGTGTGAGGCTAGTTACGTGAAATTATGCCATGCTGCGTAACTTGAAGGCCATTCCGGTAAAAATCCTATTATGGAGTTTTGGAATAATACGAACAAACAAAACGAGTGGCTGTTGTTTGTAGCACTTGTGTATAATGCACTATTTTGTTTTTGCATGAAATGTGTCCCAACGTCCAAAATGGACATGAGGATGCATTTCACGTTAAAAATATACCTCTAAATGCCAGGACTGTTTTTTGTAGAATTTAGCAAGAATCTGCATTTTTCAAAGGAATTTTGCATAATTAAACTAAAGGAAATTCTGAACATTTCGCACTTCCCTAGTTCTAGTCAGCTACCCTGCTTGCTTGTAAAGAACGATCACCTTGATTAACAATGTGACCAAGGCAGTGGACACTGCTAAGGCCTGAACAAAGAAGTTTTTCTCATAGCCATCCATACCTCTTGCATTCAACTCTGAAAAGGAACAAAGCTCAGCTGCACATAAATGATAGAAAAGGTCTCTGGACTGTTGGTGTATGAATTGCCTTTTTAATGGTTTTCCAAGTATGATATGGGTGTCATCCTTGGCGTGGTTTCCCTTGTCTTTTTACCTCTCCCTCCTCTGTTTTTGGACTGGCGCACTGGACTGGTACGCTGGGCATGTTGCCACTGCTGATCAGTGACAAAGTGTAAATGCTCCATGTGTAAATTGTGACTATGATTGGTTATCCATTATTGGCATATTTGATTTACTGGTAAGTCTCTAGCGAAGGGCACTGTGTGTGCCCAGGGCATGTAAATCAAATGCCACTAGTGGGCTGCAGCAGTGGTTGCCCCACCACCACAAGTAAATCTGTAAACTTGTCTTAGGCCTGCTACTGCAGTGTCTGTGAGTGCAGGTCTGAACTGCCAAGTTGATCTAGCAAGTACACACACTTGCCAGGCTCTAACCTTCCATTTTCTTACATGTAAGGCACCACTAAATTAGGTACTCTCATGGGCAGTGTATGTGAAAGTTAGGGCATGTGCCGGTGTGTTTTACATGTCCTGATAGTGAAATACTGCCAATTTTATTTTTCACAATTGCAAGGACTAGCTCTCCCATAGGCTAATATGGGAGCTGCCTTATAACATTTTTACTGTAACTTTCCATTAGAAACAGCTAGAGATTTAGAGTTAAGTCTCTCTGAACTCTGAATTTAATAACACATCTTTTAGTAAAGGTGTGTTTGAAAATGATACTTTTAGAAAGTGGACATTTTCTTGTTTAACCATCCTGTGTGCCTCTGCCTGTTTGTGTATTCACCATCTCGTTTTAGACTGACAGGAGCTGGTAATGTGCATTCACACTAAATAGTCATTAGGAGGGTTGATGTGTGTTCCGCCTTTCCTGGGAGACTTATAGCCAGGCTGAATAAGACCTTTCTGCATTTAGAGCCGTGGGCGGGTTTTCACTAGCACCTGAATAGGCTGTGTCTGGAGGGTTGATGTGTGTTCCGCCTTTCCTGGGAGACTTATAGCCAGGCTGAATAAGACCTTTCTGCATTTAGAGCCGTGGGCGGGTTTTCACTAGCACCTGAATAGGCTGTGTCTGCTCTGCACACTGCTGTCTCCGTCTCCTGTAGTGAAGCTGGACCAAAGAGGACAGAACCAGTTTTTACTGAGCTCAGAGACTCATGAAAGCAAGACTACAAAGAGAAAATGGGGTATACATATTAGACCAAAAACCCCAGAACTTAAGATTACTTCTGGAATGAATAGGGACCTCTTCCAAGGAAGAAGAGCTGAAGAGCTGTGAGGAGCAGACTGCCCCTTTGCTTTGCTGTGTGTTGCTTTGTGGAGAAGTGTGGCTCAATGGTTAGAGCGGCAGACCCTGATGCAGAGGTCTAGCCCGGGGCCAGGGTTCAATTCCCGCCTCAGCGGGTCTTGGGCTCAATTTCCGTGGACCTGATAAATCTCGCCTCGGTGCCTATTCTAATCATGGGTCCCACTCTACAACATTGGGCAATAGCTTGCTTAATCTCCACAACGGCCCCAACAACGCTAGGATGCCTGGCTTCACCTTGGGGGTGCCCAGGAGTGGGCACTTCACAGGGAAAAGCTAGGAAGGGTTCCACAGCGGTATGCGTACAAACGCCTGAGATACCCCTTCGGTGGTCGATTCGGTGCGCTATACAAATACTACTACATTTACATTTACATTTACATGGGTTGGCCTGCAGTTGCTGTTTCTCCCAAGGAAAGGACAAAGACTGGACCTTTACTGTGAACCTGCTTGTGAAGAATCTCCGAGGGCTTGTGTGTGCTTGTCTCCTGTTGTGAAGTCTCTGGGACACAAAGGTTTCACCACCATCTTCCTTGAATTCCATGCTGGAAGTTCAGACCTACAAAGAGGTGCCTCCAGTTGTGCTCTGAGCCTCTGGAGGTTGTTCCTGTTGCTGGGGGCTGAAAAAGCTTAAAGAAACTGAGAGAATCAATGCACCACCCTTCCAGCACCTGGTTTTCCTGACGCACCACCGCCTAGCGTGAAGAATTTCCATGCTCCGTCGCCATGCGGCCAAAGAATGAACGCAGTGCCTTGTCGGCGGCTGCAAAATCCATTGCATGCCTGGTCCAGTACACTGACCTCCGAAGTTTGAGATCACAGCACCAACTCCGACGCAGGTCCTGCTGTGCGGCTTAAAGAATTGACGCATTGCGGGATCGCGGCTGAAGAAATAGAAGCAGTGCCTATTTTGCTGCCGCTGCTTCAACCTGCGGCACATCCAGTTTTTCATTCGTCGCACCTGTGCGGTAGGGTTTCCGACACATCACCCTCAGACCAAAATTGTCTTCGAATCGATGCATCACTTCCCCCTACAGTCCGGATTCAAAGCCTCATATCTCCTGCTGTGCAGAAGAACTGCTGCATCGCCTCACCAATGACTCAGGAACTGACGCATCGCTGTGTTTTTCGATGCTTCCCTTCTCTGTGGCTGTTTGGCCTTGTGAATTTTGACACATATGAAGTTACATTGAGTAAAATCACGTGTTCATATATTTCTATGGAGAGAATTGTTTGAAACCTTTTAAAAGTCCTATTTTGAATTGTGTATGTTGGATTTTTGTCATTTTTGTCTTGTTTGGTTTAGATAAAGATACTTAATTTTTCTAAACTGGTGTGATGTCCATTTGTAATGTTTTTACTGTGTTACTGGGTGTCTGGGTGCAAATACGTTGCACATTACCTTTGGGATAAGCCTGTGTGCTTGTGCCCAGCTGCTAACGGGTCGAGTAGGGGTTATCTAAAGTGTGTAACTCCCTTATCCTGACTAGAAGGAAGTGTCCCTACTTGGAAAAGGTACATACCTCTGCCAAATAGAGCCCCCATTTCTAACAATGGGTAATTATGTTTTTGATGCAACTCGACACATTAAACATACTTTGTTTTAGAATTCAAAATCCGCACAGCGCTTAGTTTTAACTGTACCAATTTGATGAGTAATCATGACCGTTGACGTTTTCGCTCAGGTGGTATACTCCCTTGGGAGGCTCTGAATCTTTTATTATTTAGTCCAATAAAACATGTTGGCCTAACGGAAAATATGTAGGATAGTGAATGAGCCTTTTGTGCATGGCCAAGCATAACATCAGTTAAACAATAGCTATAGTCGCAAGCGCATGAGATGTAGAAGAAATGGGTTTAAGTAATCTGTGTGGAGTTGTCTCGAAAGAGAGATCTTCAGGTCTTTCTAAATGCGAAAATGTGGGGGATGTATCCCATCATAAATATGCATACATTTAGACTGTTTTTCATCACTATAAATGTGGTCCTCACCTAAGCAACAAACTTCATTCCTTTCCTTGTTATAAGCTTCTCCATTACTAACTCTCTTATATTTGACCTTAAAATTCTGAGTACCAAGCTCTGTAAGATTCTAGGAGCCACTGTAAAATACCTTCTTTCTTTGGAGCCTAACATTAAGATGGGCATCTCCTCTGGAGCTGTCACTATCAAATGACAGTGCATCAGGATGGGTCTACTTCCACAGTAGAACTTCGGACATTGATCCGCCAGCCATCATCTGCCCTCTCTGCTTGCTGCAGTGTTGCAGTGCACTTTTTCTGAGGACCGAGGGCCCGATTACGGGTTTGGTGGTGTGGGAGTGGCCCGCCACGCCGCCGCCCCAATACCATACCGCCAAAGAAGGCCACCACCCGCCCGCCAGATTTAGTATTATCGTGGTCTGGCAGGCGGGCGGCGTGGTGTGGCGGTCCTGCAGCAGTGCAGTTTAAAAGCTCATATGTAAGCCTTAATATGCACACCACGGGACCGCCAGTGCATGTTCTGCATGGCATCGAATAGGGGTCATGCACACAGGGGGCACTTACATTTGCCCCCCTGCATGCACCCCAGTGCACAGTGTGAACAGCACCACCAGCGGTTTCATTGAGTAAAAATCTCCATGAGACTGCTGGCGGTGAGGAAAGTCTTAATATGCTTGGCGGCGCATCTCAAACTGCCCGGCCTCTGCCAGAAATCTCTGATACATGGCGGTTGCGATGGTCCATTGGCGGTCCGACTGCCCAATTTGTAATCTGCCGGTCGGACCGCCAGTGCAGCAGTGGCCAGAGTGCCACTGCTACTCCACCATGACTTTGGCAGTCCTCGGTCCACCAACCTTATATATTGGCCCTTACTACAAATAATGAAAAGGTCTGCAACCTAGCTCATCATTAGGGCACATTGACCTCATCCCACCGATTGTCGAAGATTTCTGCTGGCTGAAAGAATATTTTTCTCAACCCATATGGGCATATAGAATAAACAGTTGCTCTCAAATCTTGCAACACCATCTAAAGAGTATTTAGTATTATTTTAAAGCCTCATTCACCCTCCAGTCTTCACAGTACAGGGTGGTATTTTTGGAGGATGAGGATAGAAGCTTCTCCGTGTAAACAATCATCCCTGTTTTTCGCTGCCTCAACAGCTGCGAACCTTAGCAAACTTTTTCACCATGCAGAAAACCTCTAAAAATATATGCTCATTATTTAAAGTGTTTGGCCAAATTCTATGTGCAAGATTCACAAAAAGATTTACCTCTGCGCCTGCAGGTATACAACTTTTCAATGATGCAGAATTGAGACTTTCTTCTGTACACAAAGCACCCCCAAGTTAGACTTGCAATACTATGGCATCCATAATTCTTTTCCCAATTTCTGACTACACCTTTTCTTTGTCATGCCCTATGGCGTACATCTACATAGTGAAAATTAATTTGCTTACATGTCAGCATGTGCAATGGCACAATTCTAATTTCTCTACAGAGAAAATATTTTTCATGTGGAGAAATCCCTTCAAGAACATCCTAAAGAAGTTTGGGGGCGTTCCGTTCCCTGTTGCACTATTGGAAGCAATTGTCCCTGCCTTTGACAAGAGTAAATCTTCAACCCGTTTGAAGGGTCGAACTTTGTGATTGCCCACAGATTCATGTGCTACACTTGTGAGGGGCTGACACTAAAGCTCACAGTGCATCTTTCCTCTCGGACATCACCTCTGGGGCCCTGACGCTGTGGTTACCCCCGCCCCCAGGCTGGTAACATCGCTCGGCCGCGGAGAGGGGAAAACCACAGTTCCCAGTCTGCTTCGGGGGACTGCACCGCCCACTTCCCCTACAGTGCGCCCCGAGGCGCTTAAACTTCCGCTGCACCCTCCGCGTCGCGGACGCGCGCGGACGGTGCTGGGCGGAGCCCGGGCAGAGGGCGGGCCGTTTGTGGCCGTCCGGGGACGGCAGGGGACGGGACAGGCCACCCCACCTATATTTTTCCTGCCGAAACATGGGTAAGCGCAAAATTGCATAACTCCCAGGATTTGGGTGGTGGCGATGCTAAGGTGGCTAGAAAGTCTGCCTCACTATGCCTTACTATCGAGACTCCTGAGGCGGAAGCCGGGAGTTAGGGACTAGACCTTTTTAAAATATATTAACTTGCTGAATATTTGCTAGCACTGTTTATTTTTAACTGGCACATCTTCGTTTTATTTGCTGTCACTCGAAAACCCTGAGAATCTGTTCACACCCCCTTCACGCTGCATTGCCTACCTGTTGCGCGCTTCCTTGCAGGGATCACCGGGGTCTTTGGGAGCCGATTTAGGGCTTCTATAGACCAGCAGACCTTCGCATTCGATCCCCATCGGCATTTACAGCGGCCACCATCTTAGTTGTGGGCGAGGACAGCGCTCTAGTGTTCGGCCGATTGGGGGCCCGGACACAATAAAATGAATCCCTCTTCTCGTCCGCGCAGCGGGTGGGCGCTGCGGGCGCGCCGATGGTGCGCCGGACGCAAGCCCGTCTGGGCCACCCCCCTGGCCCCAGGCTCATCGATACCCACACCACCCCTATCTGCTATTCCTCCTCTCAGCTACGAGAACTTGATACATCTACCACCAATCTGCGCTGCCAGACTTTGCCACCCCCTAGCTGCCTTTTGTCCGACCCCGCCCCATGCCCTGGTTGTAAATACACTCTCCCTTGCCCTACTCCGTCTGCTTTTAGCATCTGCTCCATACCCAAGCTCAACTTTCGTTTGGCTCTTCTCAACACCCGCTCCCTCCCGAAACACAGCTTAGAAATTAGAGATTTTATCGGGAGTCAGGAGCTGGACATCCTGTTCATAACTGAAACTTGGGGAGACGCTGCCTCCGGCCCGGATTTCTGCGCAGCCACTCCGGAGGGTTACTGCGTGGTAAGACAGGACAGAATTACGGGGAGAGGTGGTGGCTTAGCCATTATTTATAAAAAGATTTTTCAAACTAAAATCGAATCCATTCTCAGACTGAATTGTGAAGCCTGTACTTTCTCCATCACACTGAACCACAACCAAGTCTTCAAGAGAATTCTTATTTACTGCCCCCCTGGCGCACACATCAGTTTCCTGTCGACTCTTGATGATCTTACGGAACTCTCTTTGGGCCATTCGGACTATACCATTTTGGGGGACTTCAATTTCCATCTGGAAGTCCGAGGGCACAAAGACACCACCCAACTGATTTCCGATCTACGTGCTGTAGGACTACAGCAGCTGGTTGAAGCCCCCACCCATCAGGCAGGACATACGCTTGATGGCCTCTTTACCAACAACCCTAATATCGCACTGACTACAGTTCTTCCTGTAGTATGGTCAGACCACTCGGCAGTTATCTTTACTATTCTGGCCCATAACCCCAATCCCCCGCAACACACCTCCCGCACCCCCATCACCACCAGAGCCTGGAAAAACGTAGACTATCCGCTCTTGTCCAATATTTTTGCTGAATCCTCTTATGAGCCATCGCTGAACCCCACGCTACTGTCCAGTAGATATCAGGATTGGATTCTGGACGCCATTAATAAAGTAGCCCCAGCTAAATCCATTATCTCCAACCGGGCTAAGCCATCCGCCCAATGGTTCACAGAGGACCTTCGGCTACAACGCCAGTACTGCAGGAATTTAGAAAAGCGCTGGCGCAAGCATTATAGCATCTCAGATAAACAAACGTATAAAGTTGCGCTTGCGTTATACAAGAAGGCCATCATTAAGCATAAAAGCGCTTTTTTTCTTGATCAGATTGAGTCTGCCCAGAACTCTGCCAGAAGGCTTTTTCAAGTCGTCGAGTCTCTCTCCAATCCCCCGATAGGGCCTCCAAATGAACCATCTCAAGTCCTTTGCAACGCCGTTGCAACTTTTTTCTTCACCAAGTTCATGAACATTTATTCATCTTTCTCCCCCCCTATGGGTTCAGATTACGCTGAACCTCTTCCTCAGTCCTCCCCACCCACTCCCACCTTTCCTCATTTCCATTTGGTCACAACAGACCAGATTAGCATGCTAATCAACTCCATTAAATCTGGGTCTCCTTTAGATCCCTGTCCCCCTCCTACACTGAGTGCCTTAACCGAGGTTATCACTCCCCCGCTCACGGACCTTTGCAACTCTATCTTTCAAACAGGTATATATCCTAAAATCTGGAAAAAAGCGGTCATCAAGCCCTTGTTAAAAGAGCCTTCCCTGTACCCAGCAGACTCAGTCAACTACAGACCTATCGCCTGCCTTCCATTCCCGGCCAAAATATTTGAAGCCATCATGAACAAACAGCTGGCGGGCTTCATCGATTGCCACCAGCTTCTAGATGACACCCAGTTCGGCTTCAGGTAGGGCCATGGCACAGAGACGGCTTTGATAAAAGCCTCGGATGAGATCAGGACTATATTGGACCAGGGTGGGGCAGCGGTCCTAGTACTTCTAGATCTATCCGCTGCCTTTGACACGGTTGATCACTCCATCCTGATCGACCGTGTCACATCCCTGGAGGTGACCCATCTTGCCAGGGACCTCATTGCCTCTTTTCTGACTAATCGCACCCAGGCAGTAAAACTAGGCACCTTTTACTCGCCAATCTTCACCCTCCCGTGCGGGGTGCCGCAGGGCTCCTCGCTAAGCCCCACATTATTCAATATATATGTGGCGGATCTGGCGAGAGTCATTAAAGCACAGGGTCTCCGTTTAACCACCTATGCGGATGACACCCAACTGGTGTTGGCGATACACAAAGATGGACCAGCTGTGGCCGCAAGATTTCAGGAAGGAATGAGGACCATCAGCTCATGGATGTCAAGCAATTGCTTGAAGTTAAACTCAGACAAAACTGAGGTAATGACCTTTGGCAACCTTGCTCCGGAATGGTCTTCCATCTGGTGGCCCAGTGAAATGGGACCACCCCCGACTCCGGTTGCCAAGGTCAGAAACCTCGGTGTCATGTTCGATGAGAAGCTGCTGTTTAAACACCACGTGAATGCGGTGGTCTCTTCGTCTTTCTTCATGCTAAGGAAGATCAAAACACTGTTGCCATATCTCCCTCCAGTAGCAGGGAAAACCTTGATTACCACTCTAGTTTTCTCAAAAATGGATTATGGTAATGCCCTCTTTCTTGGCACACAAGAACAGATCTTATCTAAATTATAATTGGTGCAAAATGCAGCGGCCAGAATTCTGCTTGGCATCCCCAGCCGCCGCCCCACCTCCATAGTCATATGCCATCTGCATTGGTTAAGAGTTAAGAGTCGTATAAAGTTCAAGGCACTTTGCATTGCCTACAAGGCCATCCATGACTCTGGACCAAGGTTCCTCAAAGATGCTTTTCGGATCTATGCTCCGCAAAGATCTCTTTCTTCTGCTGGCACCTACCTTCTTTCAGTCCCACGCACCAGAACCACCAGCTGGGGAGACAGACACTTCTTAGTAGCCACCCCCAGGCGATGGAACTCTCTTCCTCCGCTCATCAAAACCAGTCCCACCCTTACCATCTTCCGCAAACTCTTGAAAACTTGGTTATTCAATCAATGATTCATATGGTAGCTTTACGTCTTAGGGAGTCCGATATGCGCTGAGACACCCTTGGGTAGTTGCGCGCAATAAAAATCTCAAAAACATAAACATAAACATAAACAATCATCTCATATTTAACATCTGCTGTGGGGGCTCTATCTTCCCAAATTGAATCGGCTGAAAAAGAATTGGGTATCCCCACTAACACTGCTCAGAGGGAAGGAATAACCCCAATACAATCAGCACAACAAGCAAACATCCCGTTGGAGCCGCCCGTTGTTATTATTAAGCAAAAGCCCTTGCCACAGCAAACCCAGGAGGGGAGACCTGTGACGACTGATCACCCAGAAGCTATCACTCCCCCTGCACCTCCTATGTCCAACAATGGTGCTTCTAGCATACCGGGCTCTGATGCGAAGGTGGTACTTAAAAACCCAAGGGGCTCACTCTCCAATTCCCCTGGTACAAACAGTGTGACCCCTTCCACCAACATAACAGATCCTATAGTGCGGGATCTGATTGAAGAAATACTCACAACACGGGTGGAACAGGTCCTATCGAACATTGCTAAGGACATTATCGATACCCTTAACTTTTGTGTCGCTGACTTACTATCTAAATGTGAACGAATTAATTCTTTTTTGGCACGTCATGAGGCTCCTGTTACGCAAATGTGGAACTTGACTAAAAAGCTCCCTTTTCCCCTGGTGTCCCATCATGCACCCTATCCACCCTAACATCGACCAGGCAAGCCGATTCTCCTACTTCAAGCACAAATCCCGTTGTACCCCCTCTTGCCTGCTCTCTTTCTCTTAAAACTGACACATGCAAAGAATAATGACCAGCTACCATGTAACCTACGGGTTTCCGTCCCGTTCGATATTTTCCCTTAGACAAGAACGGAGTCAGTCGGATGGTTGACTCGGAAAACCCCCCTCCCTAACTCTGTCACCGAACGAGCAGCTCTCGCTCATCAATGATTTCCTAGTTTGCGAGGACAGCCACGGGTTGGGTTAACAACCAAGGGAAAACCTAATCAAGCACACGAGACAGCCATGAAGAAGAATAGTTTACTACAGCCCATTCTTCCTTTTCCCCGCTGCACACACATACCATTGTGAAACATCACCGCCTTCGTGTACGAAGTAAAGAACGCACAATGCCTCGTCCTCCTTAACTTTCCGACAGAAATGACCCTGTAACAATGCCTCGATTCTCTGTCCTCAGATACTAGCAACTTTGTAACTTGTCACCACAATCACCCCGATGCAATATGTTTGCCTATGTGTAAATGCTATTCAGGTTATTCTTTAAACGAGAACAAGTATGCTATGTCTTCTGTATGATTACATCATGAATGATTGAATCAAGTCTAAGGGAACTCCTTCTTTCTGATTGTACTCGTATTGTATAAAAGTGCTGATATGTTTCAAGCAAAGTAGACTACTCCTGAACCCGCTTGGTGAAGGAGCTCTCCCTTAACTCGAGTTCTGGAATAAAACCCTTTCAACTCGAAGACCACGGACTCTGCTCCTCATTTTATGCATTACCATTTTCTTGGGTAATTATAGAAATTCCGAACGGCGTAAATAACTAGTTTTTTTATTTACCACATTAATTGGCGCCCGAACAGGAACGCTCCCTCTTCCCTACGCGCCGGCGATGTAAGTCGGGTCCTTGTCCCTTCCATACTTTCGACGGACTTCAAGTGCACAACAGCGGGGTGTTCCCGCTAACTCCCTCGAGACGAGGAGGAGGAGGCAGACTGCGACTGATCATCCACACGAGTCGGTGAAGAAGATAGCGGAGCGTCCCAACCCAGAGCCCGACCAGTGAGAGCGCCGAGTCCGAGGTCTTTGGAGCCCCGAATTCCTGCGCAAGCGTCAAGAGTCCGATGACCAGGTCTTCAAGTTTTGCTTCTTGGTGAGTACCACTGAGATAGTATAAAGACGGTTTCCATTTTTGGAAAACGGTAAAGACGTGTTTCATTCGTGAAACCGGTACGGTTGCACTATTTTCTAGTGTATAAAGTGTTCGTTTTTGTATATTCCAAGTCTTTTTAATCGTAATTTGTTGAGTTTAAGAATGCCTCTGTTTTCCAAATTACGTACAATTGGCACCAGAAGGAATCTGTTAGAAAAACCAGTTAAAGTTCCGCCTAGAGATACTCCTGGATATTTCATGTACAACAAACATGGATTGAGTGCCATATTATTTTTGGACCTTTGGGTAGACTATACCGAGAAATTAGAGATGGCGTATAGGTGGCCTGCCACGGGTACATGGGATATAGAATGCATTATGAGAGTGGAGGAAGAGTTATGGAAAAGAAAGGCGAGGCCCTCACAGACAGAAGCCATTGAGTTATGGCATAAGGAAGCGCATAGGAGGGCCCAGAAAGAACTAGGGAAAGTCGAGAAAAGTAAGAGAATGTCGGAACAGGCTAAAGAAAAGCAATTACAGGAAGAAGGTGAGAAAGTCTTAGCTGAACAGGTAGAGAGAGAGAGAAACGCTCTTGTTACTGGTATTTATCCCGTTTTGCCTGAAGAAATTGTAGAAGAACCCCCCAAGTCCCCAGTGAAAGTAATTCCCACTGCTCCCGAAAATTTCCTCCCTGACTATCTGTCCGAACCACCCCCCGCTTATGTAAACATGCCTAGAACACGCCCGTCCATACGTGCTCCTGAACTAGTAGCCGGGGGTTCTACCTCTGATTTAGGAGTATCCGGGAACGGGGCTGAGGATAAAGACGATGTCCCGCCTCTTGAGTGTCCTTACGACCCCAAACCCGGTAGTGGCCCAATGACCACGATATCAGAAAGATTAAGACTAGCCGTGGGTCAACTCCAAAAGGTCCCTGATATAACGAAGCATTTGGATAGAGTTTACGAATTCATACGGACAGGTGAAGGTCCGGATACTCTGGTCCAGGTTATGAAAAACAGAAAAGTTCCCATCAGAGGACTGCTCCTGCGGTTCATCATAAATTGTCTGATCCAGGAACTAGACCCGGGTAATGGAAGCGTAGACGCTGAGTTAATAGATCTTAGCGATCAGATACACAGAGGAGCACACGATCTGGGACATCAGATCGACAAAATAACTAAAAGACTAGTTAAGAAAATTGTCACTATTCACTCTGAGAAAGTCACACAGGAGGACGACTCAGAGGAAGATGAGAGTCCGACACTAGATAGAATGAATTTCCTGGGTGTAGCACGACATTGCCCTGGCTCCAAGTGGCGAACCCCACGAATGTCGCAGAAAATTAAAAGATTAGATCCTTCTTCGGAAGATCTTTTTCAGTCCACAGAGAGAGCCCTAGATGAATGGATGGACAATGAACCTCCCCTTACCCAGCAAGAAAAAGAATTGGCCCGGTCTGCCACCCATTGGATATCACAGCACCGGGTGTATGGCCCAGATATAGTAGCACAAATGTTTTTGGCTCTCCCCCGAGCAGAACAACGACTAGCAGGTATTTATATGGTCCAACACCTGGCTACCTTATACGAGAATAACTCCCACCGACCAGACAAGCTGTACAAATTGTTACAAGAAGTAGTGACAGATAGATGGAGGTCTCGGGGACAGGAATTGATCAACACCATTCTGGATCTGCGCCTCCGTTTCCTCCAACTTACCTTAGCCTCATCAGATCATGAACCTTACAGTATAGGCCAATATCCTTTACGAGAAGTCCACCCCATGCCCCAACCAGATGGTACACTGCAACGAATACATGTGTATACTCCCCTAACCAAGTTAGAGATAATGGAAATGAAAAAGATGGTGCCCTCTCACGAAAAAGATCCCGGAGGATTTCATAGGGAGTTGAAAGATATCCTCCAAATGGGTAGTTTTACATATCCAGATATAATAATACTCCTTAAAGTAATTCTACCTACAGGCATATTTGACAAATTGAAGGAAAAGGATTGGGAGGTGGGTGGTAAAAAGATCACGTGGACTGCCCTAGAACAAAAAGAGACAGACAGAAAACCAGGTGAAGGTCTAGGTGAGCGCGTAAGAGAACTGCCCAGTCTCCTCATACAGGTCTTGCCTCTGTTGTTGACAACGAAAAAGGAAGATTGGGATGCCATTTCTGCCTGTAAACAAAAGCCAGACGAGGATACGGGTGATTACTACACCAGATTGGAGAAATGTTTCTCTATAAATAGTGGTCTTGCACATAGCAGCGAGGCATATCCTCATCTTTTTGTGTCCAAATTGGTGGACAACGCCTTACCCCCCATCAGGAATAGAGTGTTGAAAATTGAGAGTACCTGGCAAGCGAATAGTCCTTCACAAATGTTGCAGATGTTACAGTACCACCACAACAGAATAAGGGAAGAACAGGAACAGGAAAAGAAAAGGGTAAAAGTCACAAAAATGAAGGTACTGGTTGCACAGACGGCACCAGTAAATACGGGCCCCAAAGGTAATGTGGGGGCCAATAAAGGTACTTGCAACTACTGCAAGCAGCAGGGCCATTTTGTGAGGGAATGTCCAGTTCTGAAACACAAGATAGCGACAGGAAAGACGAAAGAAAGCCCTCACACTCCTAGACCAGGTAACACTCAGCAGCCTCAAACCATTACGCCGCCACAGGTTCAGAAGCCCGCTACTGCTACCACACAGATGTACCAGTACGCCCAATCAGATTACCCCGAGTTTGAACCATGTGCATGAGACAGCCTTGAGAGAGAAAGTGACTTGCCCCTTATTCCAGTTCCAGTGGATCAGGAAGGTCCATATGTACAAGCTCGTTTACTGGGACAAGACAGAAAATTCCTCATAGATACGGGGGCGAGTAGGACTACCATAAGTCATAAGGAAGTCCCAGAGGTTTCTCTCTCTGGCTCACATAATATATCTCTGGGCTTTTCAGGAAAACCGATCATAAACAAAGTATCCGAACAAGTCTCTTTAGGAGTAGGCCCTCTGACACGTACTACTGATTTGGTCCTTACAGAAACGTGCCCAGAGAATTTACTAGGAATCAAGACACTTAAAGAACTAGGAGCAGTGATATGCTGTTCACCGGAAGGGGTAAAATTGTTCCTACGAGATTTCAAAGGACATTTGACAGTCAAAGAATTCGACCCCAGACTAAAAGACATCCCACAACATTTGTGGGCAAAAAGCTCGACTGATGTCAGTTACATGGACATCACCCCCCATCAAGTCACGCTCAATGAGGGTGTAGTCCTACCTCGTATACGACAATATAAGATTCCACCTGAGGCTGAACAAGCCTTACTAAAAATAATCCAAGAACTCATAGAGCATGGTGTGGTGATCGAGACTGATTCAAATGTTTGCAATTCTCCAGTTCTTCCGGTCCTCAAAAGGACTGACCCTCAGGCACCCCCGGTCTACCGACTGGTGGTTGATCTCCGAGAACTGAACAAATGTGTGATCCCACAATATCCGGTGGTCCCAGATATTTCTTCACTATTGACTGCCATAGATCCCGAAGCTGCATTTTTCACAGTCATCGACTTGAAGAATGCGTTTTTCAGCATTCCTATACATCCCGACAGTCAATATCTTTTAGGATTCAGTTTAAAAGGACGAAGCTTCAGGTTCACTAGAGCTCCCCAAGGCTATACAGAAAGTCCAAGCATCTACAGCCAAGCACTAAAAAGACAACTTGACAGTATCAATATGCTTGCCAACACAGCGTTGATACAGTATGTAGATGACATCCTCGTCACAGCAAGGACAGAACCAGAATGTGAAAAAGCATCTCTTACAGTCCTACAATCTCCCTCAAAATTACAGTTCTGCACACAGCAAGTAGCTTACTTAGGACATTTACTGTCGAAAGAGGGTAGGCAACTAACACAAGAACGAATCCAACTGATTTCGACAATTTCACAGCCAAAGTCACAGAAAGAAGTGCGTGCATTCATTGGTCTCACTTCATATTGCAGACAATGGATCCCTCAGTATGCCCACATAGTCAAGCCACTCATACAGTTAATCACAGTGGAAGCAGCCACTCATACAACTCTCCCTTGGACATCGGAACACTCCCAAGCATTTGAAGCTCTGAAACTAGCTCTGTGTCAAGCACCAGTTCTGGCCACCCCGAACTATAGCAAGCCTTTTACCCTGTTTGTGACAGAACGTGACGGAACAGCACTATCCGTCCTCACACAAGACCAAGCAGGAAGAAACAGACCCTCTGCTTATTTTTCTAGCACATTGGACCCCGTAGCACAAGCTTTGCCTGCATGTCTGAAATCCGTTGCGGCTACAGCCCTGGCCATAAGACAAAGTGATTCAATAGTGTTAGGACATCATCTGATAGTACAAGTACCACATGCTGTGGAAGTCCTTCTGAACAGAACACAGACCCAACACCTGACTGTAGCAAGACTGACAGGATACGAACTAACGCTCTTTCAGCCACACATAGAGATCAGACGATGCAACGTATTGAATCCTGCTACCCTTTTGCCCTGAAGCTCAGATGACACGACACAACATGACTGTGTGGAAATGATCGACGTAGTGACAAAACCAAGACAAGACCTAACAGATGTTGCACTCCCAGATCCTGATGTAACACTCTATGTGGATGGGTCGTGCATGAGGACAAGTGCTGGAGAGTTAGTGGCAGCCTATGCAGTAACAACGGACTGTAAAGTTATAGAGACCCAAAGAATTGACATTCTGTCAGCCCAAGCAGCAGAGCTCATCGCTCTGACACAGGCCTGCATATGGGCAAAGCAATTGAAAGTGAACGGTACACAGTCAAAATATCGAGTTGATAATATCGAAGTACCATATTATCGAGTCCTAAAAGTGGATGGTAAGAAATATCGACAACCAAAATATCGTTGTAGAAAATATCGATTTATGTGTGTGTCAATATTATCGAAGACATGAATTTCGAAATATGTAATATCGAAGCTTAAAATATCGATAGGCAAAAATATCGATATTTAAAAGTGATGTTTTAAAGTATGGTAAGTAATGATATAGTAAAATGTTGTCTATATATAAGGTAATTTATACATATAATTTCAATAATTTTAGTTATAAGTGTAGGAGCGGGATGTAGAGTTTATAGGGGATAAGGGTGGGTAGTGTTTTAAAAAGTATAGTGTAATTATGGAATAATAAATTTCGCATTTTAAGTAAAATTTTAAATTTTTGAAATTTGAAATAAATATTTGTAAAAGGCGAAATTTTATATAAATTTATGGAGTATTGTTAAATTTATTGTAGTTTGCTTTTGTGTATGTAGTAAAAATGTTTGTAAATATATATTTATTTTTAAATATTTACGAAATAATTGTATAATAATTTTAGGAGCGGGATGTAGAGTTTATAGGGGATAAGGGTGGGTAGTGTTTTAAAAAAGTAAAGTGTAATTATACAATTAAAAATTTCGAATTTTCATTTAAATTTCTAAATTTCGAAAATTGAAATAAATATTTGAACAAGTCGAAATTTTATCGAAATTTATGGAGTATATTAAAACATTTTTTAGTTTGCTTTTGTGTATGTACTAAAAAGTATTGCAAATATAAAATAATTATTATATATTTTATAAATATTTGTATAATAATTTTAGGAGCGGGATGTAGAGTTTATAGGGGATAAGGGTGGGTAGTGTTTTAAAAAATATAGTGTAATTATAGAATTAAAAATTTCAATTTTTCATTTAAATTTCTAAATTTCGAAAATTGAAATAAATATTTGAACAAGTCGAAATTATATCGAAATTTATGGAGTATAGTACAATATTTTTTGGTTTGCTTTTGTGTATGTACTAAAAAGAATTGTAAATTAAAAATTATTATTATATATTTAATAAATATTTGTATAATAATTTTAGGAGTGGGATGTAGAGTTTCTAGGGGATAAGGGTGGGTAGTGTATTAAAAAAGTATACTGTAATTATAGAAGAATAAATTTCGTATTTTATTAAATTATTTCTACATTTCGAAATTTAAATACATATTTGTTAAATGCGAAATTTTATACACAATTATGTGATTTTTTTATTTTTGGGCTTTTGTGTATGTAGTAAAAAGTATTATAAGTATATATTTTCGTAGATATTTAATAAAGAAATTTATCATAATTTTAGGAGCGGGATGTCGAATTTATAGTGGATAAGGGTGGGTAGTGTTTTAAAAGGGGTATTTTTAGGGTACAGGGTCATTTTTTAGTTTTTGGGCAAAGGGCTATTTTTAGGGTTCAGGGTCAGTTTTTAGTTTGTGGGTAAAGGGGTATTTTTAGAGTTCAGGGTCAGTTTTTAGTTTGTGGGTAAAGGGGTATTTTTAGGTTTCAGGGTCAGTTTGTAGTTTTTGGGTAAAGGGGTTTTTTTAGGGTTCAGGGTCAGTTTTTAGTTTGTGGGTAAAGGGGTATTTTTAGGTTTCAGGGTCAGTTTTTAGTTTGTGGGTAAAGGGGTATTTTTAGGTTTCAGGGTCAGTTTTTAGTTTGTGGGTAAAGGGGTATTTTTAGGTTTCAGGGTCAGTTTTTAGTTTGTGGGTAAAGGGGTATTTTTAGGTTTCAGGGTCAGTTTTTAGTTTGTGGGTAAAGGGGTATTTTTAGGTTTCAGGGTCAGTTTTTAGTTTTTGGGTAAAGGGGTTTTTTAGGGTTCAGGGTCAGTTTTTAGTTTGTGGGTAAAGGGGTATTTTTAGGGTTCAGGGTCAGTTTTTAGTTTTTGGGCAAAGGGGTATTGTTAGGGTTCAGGGTCAGTTTTTAGTTTGTGGGTAAAGGGGTATTTTTAGAGTTCAGGGTCAGTTTTTAGTTTGTGGGTAAAGGGGTATTTTTAGGTTTCAGGGTCAGTTTTTAGTTTTTGGGTAAAGGGGTTTTTTAGGGTTCAGGGTCAGTTTTTAGTTTGTGGGTAAAGGGGTATTTTTAGGTTTCAGGGTCAGTTTTTAGTTTGTGGGTAAAGGGGTATTTTTAGATTTCAGGGTCAGTTTTTAGTTTGAGGGTAAAGGGGTATTTTTAGGTTTCAGAGTCAGTTTTTAGTTTTTGGGTAAAGGGTTTTTTTTAGGGTTCAGGGTCAGTTTTTAGTTTGTGGGTAAAGGGGTATTTTTAGGTTTCAGGGTCAGTTTTTAGTTTGTGGGTAAAGGGTTTTTTTAGGGTTCAGGGTTAGTTTTTAGTTTGTGGGTAAAGGGGTATTTTGGGGTTCTGGGTCAGTTTTTAGTTTTTGGGGTACAGGGGTACAGGGAAAAAATAAATTAACATTACATTTAAATTAAATTAATTAAATGAAATTAAATTAAATTATATTACATTAATTATTTTTTTTTACAATTAATTTACGATAGTAATTTATTATGAATTAATGTCCTGCACTTACTCTAATTAATTGGTGATTGGAGTTGGAATAGTAAATTAAATAGGTTCTGTGTCCAGCACTTACCCTAATTAAATGGTGATTGCAGTTGTAATAGTAAATTATTAAAGTTTTTTGACAAGCAATTACCTAAAGTAAATGGTGATTGGAGTAGGAATATTAAAATTATTAATTCTGTGTCCTTCAAATATTGATATTATATGTATATGGGTGTATGAATAATAACTTTTATAGGTTCAGTGTATAGTATGTACTCTAATTACATGTGGTATATAGAAATAGATAGAACATTAGTTATAATACATTTGCAAAAAGACATAAAAATGATTTTGTAATAGGTAATAGAAAATAATTACACAATTTTTGTTGACAATAATTTTATTTATTCAACAATTGAAAAATAAGATCACATATACATTTTATCAAGCTATGTTTGGTATAAATATTAAAAAAAAGAAGGACAATGTTCTTTTAATAATCACATTTTTGAGTAGTTTTCTTGAAAAGTACTTTTAATTTGTAGAGAATAAATGGTTAGTTAACATAATGCAATGTATGATATTATACATACATAATAAAAATATTGTTTCTTAATAAAACATTAAACATGTGTAATGAAAAACATAAATGTTATGGTATGTTATGTTAGCAGTTTTGTAAAGCGCATCAGCTGCCCTGGCAACGGGGCGTCCCGGCGCTAGAACCATCATAACCAACTGGGAGAAAAAAAGAAGGGAGAGAACCTACATGGGGGGGAAGAGAAGAGTTTTGATAGCTTTGCGGAAAGCCAGTAGGTTGTCAATACAGCGGATGTGGAGGGGGAGGGAGTTCCATAATTTGGCCCCTAGCAATCTGAAGGAGCGTCCTCCTATGCGACAGTACTTCGTGTGGGGGACCAGTACTAGGTGTTGCCCTTTGGAGCGGAGTTTGCTTTGGGGATTGTAGGGCGTTAGCAACGGGCGAAGGAGCTCTGGTCCCTCAGCACTCAGAATTTTATAAGCAAAGATGAGGGCCTTGAATTGGATACGGGCTTCTACCGGTAGCCAGTGTAGTCTTTGGATGGTGGCTCTCGCGGAGCACCTTCTCGGCAGACCTACTATAGCCCTGGCGGCGGAATTCTGAATTCGTTGGAATCTCTTGATCTCCGCTTTGTTAGCTCCTAATAGCAGGACACTCGCGTAGTCCAGCCTGGACAAGATGGTCGATTGTACGATGAGTTGTCTCGTTTTGGAATCGAAGAAGCCTAAGATGGGATGAAGGCTTCTCAGTAGTCCAATGCAGGTCGCGGCAACTTTTTTAGTGTGAGCCTGGAAGCTGAGTGTCGAGTCCAGCCAGACTCCCAGGTTTTTTGCCAGATTTTTAGGCGGGGGGGCTGGGCCCAATGAGTGGGGCCACCAAAGGTTGCTCCAGCTGTTGGAATTTTTGCCCATGAGCAACACCTCAGTTTTACCTCCATTAAGTTGAAGGCAATTGGCTGTCATCCAGTTGGCGACGGCGGTCAGTCCATCCCTGAATCTAGTGGCATCGGGGGAGGGAGCCTCATTAAGGCTGATGACCAGCTGTGTGTCGTCGGCGTACGATACCATTATGAGGTCCCATTTTTTAGCAACTTCCGCCAGAGGTTGCATGTAAAGATTAAAAAGGGATGGACTGAGGGCAGAGCCCTGCGGGACTCCTTGGCCTATATCTTGGGGTTGGGAAATGAAGGGGGGGCCGATACCTGGAAGGATCTGTTCGTGAGAAACGAACGGAACCATTCTAGTGCTGAGTCTATGATCCCTGCGTTTTCCAGTCGTTTGAGTAGAATGGCATGGGAGACCGTATCAAAGGCCGCGCTGAGATCTAGCAGTATCAGCGCGGCACTTTTGCCGGTGTCCATGATTTTCCGTAGGTGTTCTGTGAAGGTAAGGAGAGCGGACTCCGTGCTGTGACCCGGTCTGAACTCATGTTGGGAGGGATCCAGGATGTTATTCTTCGCCATATGGTCATTCAGCACTTTGTTCGCGTGGGCCTCCGCTAATTTCGCCACCCAAGGTAACAGTGAGACCGGCCGGTAGTTCTCCGGCTTGGAGGGGTCTAGAGTGGGCTTCTTTATAATGGGTGTAACCCAGGCCTGCTTCCAGCAGATGGGTACCGTTGCCGTTGCGAAGGAGAGATTGAGGAGTGAGGTCAGAGGTGGAAGAAAGAATTCCAGGGCTCCCTGAAAGTAAGCTGGCTTCATGGGATCTGCGGGTCGCCGGATTTTACCTTTTTGCATATTGTAGTTATTTCCTCACGCGAGATGGCTGGGAGGCAGGAAAGCTTAGAGCCCTCATAGGTGACGTTAGGAGAGTTCAAGTCCTCTGGCAGGTCGTGAGTGAAGGAATCATAAATCTTCTTCACTTTTTCAGTGAAGAAGGTGGCTAGATCTTCACATTGCTGAGTGGAAGTGATGTGAGAGGCCGGCTTGTCTTCATGTTGCAGTTTTTGGACGATTTTAAAGATTGTTTTCGTGGGGTTGGGGCTTGTTTTAATCTCGTTGGCGAAAAAGGCTGCGCGAGCCAAGCGAATGGCTTTGTGATATGCTTTAAGCAGGACCAGGTATGCGTTTTTTTCCTCCCGCTTGTAGTCCTTCCTCCAGTGACGTTCTGCTTTTTTGCATGCTTTCCTCAATGTTTTCAGGTTCTCATCATACCAAGGGTTGGAGGGGGTGTTACGACCTTTGGTCCACTTGGCCGGTATTGCAGCATCCAGTCCCTTGGTGAGCCAGTCCTGGAAGGCCACACACGACGTTTCAATGTCGTTGATGCCCTCCAGGTTAAGTTCACCTAGGCTGTCAGCAAGGTTAAGATGTTGGAGTTTATGCCAGGGCCGTTTTAGGCACGCGGTGGGTGCCTTTGTTTCGGGAGGGGAACTACTCGGGATAGAGAACGTGACCAGCGAGTGGTCGGTCCAGGCCATAGGTTTGGGATCCTCAGCTGTGGCTGCTGGGATATTAGTGAACACAGGGTCGAGAAGATGACCAGCTATATGGGTGGGAGTTAGAACAAGAGGGGTCAGCTGCAAGGCTGCTAAGTCCGCTAAGAAGTTGCGGATATTAGCATCACCGGTGTCGTCAAGGTGGAGATTAAGATCCCCTAGGATAGTAAAATTGGCCGAGCTCGTGATCAGTGCATGGGATGTCTCAAGGAGCTCTTCTATGAATTTCAAAGAAGGTCCCGGGGGTCTATAGATAAACAGGCCTGAAATCACAAAATTTAATAAAATATAGCGTTATACAGATGATGATATTAACATATGAACACTTTTAAATGTATAATATAATATAAAGATCTTGATTAGAACATTTACATCATCATCAATGATTGTTTTAACAATACAATATTGTTATGTATAATTATTATTATTAATAAATACGTTTTAATAATAATAATTTTCACATATTAGTCATATTGTAAACAAGTAAATCAGAAAAACAAATACAATATTACACATTTAGTTATATAATAATTTTAATAAATATTACATTAAATATTTCAACATTTTCATACTTAATGTAATAAATATTAAAAGTATGTAAAATATAATTAATATATAGCAAAAAAGATTTTCATTTCACAATGTACTATACAATTTTTTGTACATTACACATAATTTCTAACCATATATATAACAATAATGGACATTTATAGTAGTACTTTTCATAGTTACATATAATTCGGTTCTTTTATTTTGTAACCACTCTTTGTCTTTTTGCGTTATTTTGGGAAAGGGAAAGTCGCGGTTGGAAGCAGGTTCACGTTTGAGTAGGTACGATTCTACTTTTATCTTTTTAAAGTATTGTAACTAAAAATTAAAGGTAGTCCTTTGTTATTTAGGGGTTGGTAATTAAAGTATGACTATTTACATATAATGGAGTGGACTCAATACGTATTTCCGTTATCGAGTTTTTGGGCCATTTGAAGTAGTTGGAGTTAATGAGTATGTTGTATGATTTAATTAAAATTTAAAAAAAATAGGAATGTTATGTTTATATATTATGGTGTACTCGTTAGTGTTATGTTGGTGGGATTGTTTAGAATTTTTTTGTCTCGTATTTTGAAACAGCTATTTCCGTTTCCGATTACTCTTTTTTTTGGGGGAAAGGAAGTGTGTTTCAGTTGTTAGAACGGAGATGTATAACATTCTTCCTTTATTTTTTGAGTTCTCTGAAATATTTATCACAGTTTAAGATAACAGTCGTCATTTTCAATGGCATTTAAAGAGTCGTTTTATTTGGCTGATGGATAGTTTTAGCACAGTTAATAGAAAAATATTTAATGATTTGTTGTATTAAGTCTTTGAGATTTACACACTGTATTGTCGGTAAAGGATTAATCTTTATGATGTTGTATTTAAAGGTAAGTTATTCATTGTTAATATTTTGTTTGGATGGAAACAGTATTTAAAAAAAATAATTTGATATAATGACATATTTATTTAGTCTTTTTCTAATAGTGTAAAAAAATAAATTAGACTAAATAAATATAGATTTATTATATTAGAATATGTGTGTTATCATATTAAGGATATTGTTTGATGTTTATCCATTGATTTACTTATTGCAATTAGTTTAATGTTTTGGCTATCATTTTTAGATATTCCAGTCCTCTTGTTGTAGGATATAGTTGGACTTGCTGTTGAAGATATAGATACATTTGAGCAGTTTGTCTAGACATTTTTGGTTTTAGTTGTATGACAGATTGCTCCATACGTAGTTCCTGAAAGCTTTGCTCTTTTTGTATAGCTGTGAGTAGCTTGTGTAATGTGGGTGTTGTACGTCCAGTAGAAGAGAGGAAGGCATTGTGCCAACCTTCAACAGCATTGTTCGTTTTTGCCTCTTGGTTCAGCGTTGGTAGATATACATTCCACCAGGGAATTAAAAATTTAGGCTGGCGTCTGTGGCCTGACCTATGTAGTCTTCCTACCCAGGTGTCCTCAAAGTAATCTAAAAGTGGGGCAAGTCTTTGTTCATTTTGGGTGTAGAAAGGACTTTCAATTAATAGATTGTAATGTTCTGCCACATCAGTTACTGGTACATATGCCAGAGCAATGAGATGTTTGATTTGGTATGCAAAAGTTATATTTGTTGCATACTCAACACTAAGGGCAGATTTTTGTAAATGTCTCCCGAGACATTGATTGAAATGAAAATAACATCCTTGAATGGATGTGCGTGGGTAACTTTTCAAAATAGAATTAATTATAGCTTGTTCGAAGTCTATGATGATTTTCATTGGGAAGTAGTCAGAAGTTTGTTCTTTTATTTTTTGCAAAATTTCTGAGTAAGTTGTGGCTTGTTTGTTCGGTAATAAACAGTATATGAAGGGGATACAGGTATTATGATATTGCCCATGAATTGTGTATAATTGGTAGAAAGGTTTTGGGCATATAGAAAAAGTTCCATCCATCATCCAAGTAGCACTTTCTGTCAATTTTTTCATATTGTTATTAGTTGCAAACATGATTATTCTTTTGTCCTTGCTATGATTATCATAAAAATTAAATGGCTCGTCATTATGAGTGATTACAAGCTCAGGCGGAATTATGACTTCCTCAAAAGTTCTAGGAGTTGGTATATTGGGTCTACTTGCTTTCTTTGTCCTTGCTATTGTTCTTTTAATGGAAGCAATAGATGGTAGCTGACCTCTTGCTTCTCTGGGAACTTTAGGTAGTAATTCTTTCAGAATTACGTTGGTAGGTAGTTCTGATCTGCTACTTAATTCTTTGATATTCTCGAGAGTGGATCTCACTTCGATTTCCGAGATGTTTGGTGGGTGATTATGTTCAGTGGTATTATTAACACTAGTTTCCCTTGTTGTAGCACGGCCATAGCATTTATTGGAGTAATATTTCGTACATTTCCAATTCACTTTAAGGTCTTTTTGTTTCTCCTGAGTATAAATGTAGCCCATATAGCATAACAAAAATGTGCCTTTCTGAGATGTAATAAATCTTGCATCATCAGTCATTCTTGAGTTCTGGTATCTAGAAAAGTTAATATACAAATATTAACAAAATGTGAAATGTATAAAAGATTTTAAATAAAGCAAGTACTATTTCTAGTAATTTACTTACCAGCAGTAATGTTCTATGTATTGAAAGTAGGTGCTTGTTCAGTCCGATGTTGTGATCCTATTGCCACGGTCTGTTGAAAAAAAATTAAGTATGTTATAGGAAAAGTTACAATTTTTATTTTGGTTACATTTTTGGTAGTTTATGACGTTTCTAAAAATACTTTAGTTTATTTGGATTTTAAAAGAGACATTTCCAAGATAATACTAACAGAAGCATAAAAAGAGTCATTTTTTGTTCGAGTATATTCTATAGAGTTTATAAAGACTTGTTTTGTTTTATTTCTGAACTTACCAAGAGAATTAGAGTAGTAGCAGAATGTTTGTTCTTTGATGTGAATTATCTGTTTTCTGTAGCTTTGAGGTCTGTTTAGAGAGAAAGTTTATGAAAATTACCAATGCGTTTATATGTTCCATAAACAATACACACTTGTTATAAAGCATTGTTACTTATTTGGTGAAAAGAACCTGGGATGACACATGTATTATGAGTTAAAGCAAAAGAAACATATTTAAGAACAGGAATAAATAATTTTTCCCTAAACATTCTGGCTTCACAATATGTATTAAGAGTTACAGCGGAAGAAACAAATTAGAGAGTTTGACATTAGGACACTAATTGTCTAATAACGTTAAGTAAATACTAAAAATATGTAGATACCTTTTTTAAATTTAAAGTGTCCAGTATCTTGAAGTTGAAGTATAACTTGATTTGTTTGTTGAGTCTGTTTAAAGGCAAAGTACATAAAGAAACAACAATTTAGGTTAAAAATCTTGGTCTATAAGTAATAGTAAAAAACATTAGAAATTATTAACAGAGCTATATGATTACTTACTTGTAGTTTCAGGACGAATTTTCTTGCACAGAAGAATATAGATGGTGCTCCCAAAATTGGCAGTATGTGGTCACGAAGAATATTCCCTGCAAGTTGTATGGCTGTTTGTGACTGGTTTATATAGTCTATGTGTAATTAAGTTTGCTATCTGATTGGTCAGATATGTAAAGACGAGTTACTATTGGTTAGTTTGAATTTTTTTTAACTTAAACATTTAAGATATATCTTATTATATTGTTTATCTAGAGGAACTGAAATGATATATTTATGTAATAAAAAACTCTTGTAATAAATATAGAATATGTACAATGAGTACTAAGTATAAAAAAAGTATGTTTACAATGAGTTTATATCCAAATATCGTTAGTGCGCGAAAACACAATTTTTTATAGTAAATGTTACTTAATAATTTGAAAATAAATTAGTGAAGTTTTTAAAAATTTGTGTATTACTAAGAGAATAGATTTATTGGTGTTATATATTATAAATTGAGTATTATTTAGCAATCGATATTTTTATATAGACGAAAATAGTGCTATCGAAATTTTAGTATTCGATATTATTGTAGTGTGCTATATGTAGTATTGAGTGTCGATATTATGGTAGTCGAAAATAATGTTAACGATATTTGTGTAGACGATATTTTTGTGCATCGATATAGTTTGATCGATATTTTTGTCGTTTTCATGTTAAGTATAGGGTGTCGATATTAGTGATATCGATGTTTGAGACTCGATGTTATAGTAGGTCGATTTTTGTGAAATCGAAATTCTGTCAGTGATTCAAAGTGAACATCTATACCGATTCCCAATACGCATTCGGTGTAGTTCACAATTTTGGAGTGTTGTGGCAGGAAAGAGGTTACCTTACCTCACATGGGGCCAAGATACAACATGGTCCCCTGATTCAAGCCCTACTAGATGCCATACACCTACCTACAGCCATAGCTATTCTGAAATGCAAAGCACATACCAAAGCTACAGACACCATATCCAAAGGAAATGACTTAGCGGATCGGACTGCTAAACAGACAGCCCAGAGTCCAGCGAACACATCAGACTCTCAGGTACTAACACAGACTGTCACTATGATAGTGAGAGACCCCTTGAAAGATGTGCTAGACATACAGACCCATGCCACCACAGATGAAATATAGAAATGGACTGAACAAGGAGGGGTCCAGACTGATCAGGGTTGGATGACCAAAGACCGAACAGTATGGTTTCTCCCTGATTCCATGGTACAAATCATAATTGACACGGCCCATAGCCCCGCCCACCTAGGCGAGAAAGGTATGCTGGATAGTTTACGGAATATCTGGTTTAACAAACATCTGAGAGCTGCAGCCAAACAAAAAGTAAAAACTTGCATGATATGTTGCCAATTTAATCCTGGTAAAGGTGTATCAGTAGAACAAGGTGGATTCCAGCCTCCCGATCATCCTTTCGAAGTCCTCCAAATGGATTATATCCAGATGGACAGATGCAGAGGGTACAAATATGTGCTAGTGGTAGTGTGTATACTGACACGATGGACTGAAGCATATCCCGTCCCAGACTATGGTGCCCAGACAACCGCTAAACAATTAGTGAGAGAATTCTTCCCCAGGTATGGGTTATCAAAGGTCATTTATTCAGACAATGGACAGCCTTTCTCCTCCAAATTAATGGAGGCTGTTTCTCTTTTGTTGGGATATTCCTGGAGATTCCATTGTGTCCGACACCCTCAGGCAGCTGGCTTGGTAGAAAGGCACAACCAGACCTTGAAAACAAAACTAGCCAAAGTATGTGCAGAAAAAGGGATAGACTGGGCCACTGCCCTCCCGGTCGCTCTCTTTTATATGCGAATGGTGGCACATTCCCGGACGGGACTGTCCCCTTTCGAAATAACATTCGGGAGACCTCCTAACATCTGGGGTGTCCCTTCTCCTAGAAAACTGACTGACATTGATTCTAATATGTTGACGGATTACCTGGCTTCCTTGATGTCTGCACTCCAATCTTGTCGTTCACAGGTTACAGCAGCATTTCCAGACCACACCACGCCTGGAGAACACACCATCAGGCCCGGCGACTGGATATTGGTGCGGAATTCTGATCGTACCAGCCCCCTGGAGAAGAGATGGACAGCTCCTAAGCTGGTCCTCCTGACCACGAGGACAGCCGTCAAAGTAGAAGGACGCAAAGGATGGCTCCACGCTAGCCACTGTCGGAAATTTTTTGGACCTACACCCACAGACACTGTGCCTTGTTCAACAGCTACAAACGCCCTGGATATAATTTCACCAATTCCAGAACTCACTCCTCAACAGGAATCCCGATCGCGGCTGCGATCTCACCAAAAACAGACTAAAGACATTGCACCTGATCATAACGCACCGGTGGCTAATTAAGCCCAGGAACAAGCTCCTGGTGAAGCGGCTGCTGGGAGACGTTTTGATCTCGTGTCCAGAGACATCTTGATATTAAATCCATAGACATCATGAGGAGAAATGACGCGGTGCGTCAATGGAAAAAGACTAATTATGTAAAATTCCTGCATAGCAGGTTCTCGATCTTTCTGTTTACAATGTTGCTTGTTTGCTGTATAGCAGCCTGCCTGGGATGGATCTTATGTACAGTTTTCCCTCCACATTCTTCCGCGTTTGTAAAGAATACCACTATGCATTCCTACGTTGATCTTCCCCACACCTCGAGGACAGAAGAAAGGAATTTATAAATAATACATTCATTTCCACCCTCCATAAACACCAGCTCATAGTCAACAAGACAAACTGTTGGGTTTGTGGCTTGATGCCACACTCCGTGCATAAGGGAATGCCTTTTTTCTCCCTCCCGTTTGGTTATTCAGGATCCGCCTATGCCTTAGCCATGATATTCTCTGCCTCAGTCAGAAACATTCCCCCGACCAAATTGAAAAACGAAAGTAATTGGAACGAGGTAAAGACCAAAATAGTAAAGGCTGTTTCTAAAATGGTGGATCTCACTGTTACCTGGGGGAGGGCCGAAGATCACGAAAATATCAGTTTTCCCAGTTCCATGACATTGCTTCCTTCAGGGAAATGTTTTCCGTCGATCAAAGACGGACAGATCAAGGAGGTTGGGTAGTACCGCAAAACGGCCGGTTTTGCATAAGGGGGAAGGGAAAAGGAGAAGTAATGGGGAACAGCGACTGTGATAGGACATACACACTGCCCGCTCCCGATTTTCCGACCATAGTAACTGCCCCAAACACCTATTTCATTTGTGGACCCCATGCGCGCACCTGGTTGCCCCAAGGCTGGTCTGGAAAGTGCTACATCGCATTCCTATTACCACCGACTTTCACAGCCCCTGCCAATTACCACCTGATCGACCCTCTGACCCAAGTTAGAAGACAACAAAGGGGGGTCATAGATGCAGAAGATACTACAGGACAACAAGTAGGAGACTTCTTTAAAGGTTTTCTCCCTTTCTGGGGACCTATGGCAAATAGTCGCCACATCCGGCAACTAACCCGTGTAGTTCAGGCCGCCATAGACGAAACAACTGACGCATTAAATAACATTACAGCTGAGGTAGCTGCGGACAGGCTCATGACACTGCAGCACCGTATAGTTTTAGATGTCCTGTTAGCCGACCGTGGTGGTGTGTGTAAGGTAATAGGGTCCAGTTGTTGTGTATTTATTCCAGACAACCCCCATCAGTTTATTCTGCTATCTCCCACCTCCAAGTTCTATCCGACAAATTGGATATGGAAACCGGCACATGGTCCCTGACCGACTGGTTGTGGGACCTCCTGTCCGCCTGGGGGTGGAAGGCACTAACAGTCCTGGGCCTCGTTTTGGCCACTATCTTCACCTGTTGCCTCTGTGTCCAGTGTGGCCCCGCCCTTTGTGGACTGTGTGCCACTTCCTGTACTCCTCGTCCACGATACAGAGGAAAGAAAAATGAAATATTTATGTTGCAGGAGCAAGTATACGACCTGATGAATATAGAAATTGATTAAGAATTTCTGTAATAGGGTTTCTATGGGACAAGGAGGGAATGTGGAACTTGACTAAAAAGCTCCCTTTTCCTCTGGTGTCCCATCATGCACCCTATCCACCCTAACATCGACCAGGCAAGCCGATTCTCCTACTTCAAGCACAAATCCCGTTGTACCCCCTCTTGCCTGCTCTCTTTCTCGTAAAACTGACACATGCAAAGAATAATGACCAGCTACCATGTAACCTACGGGTTTCCGTCCCGTTCGATATTTTCCCTTAGACAAGAACGGAGTCAGTCGGATGGTTGACTTGGAAAACCCCCACTCCCTAACTCTGTCACCGAACGAGCAGCTCTCGCTCATCAATGATTTCCTAGTTTGCGAGGACAGCCACGGGTTGGGTTAACAACCAAGGGAAAACCTAATCAAGCGCACGAGACAGCCACGAAGAAGAATAGTTTACTACAGCCCATTCTTCCTTTTCCCCGCTGCACACACATACCATTGTGAAACATCACTGCCTTTGTGTACGAAGTAAAGAACGCACAATGCCTTGTCCTCCGTACCTTTCTGACAGAAATGACCCTGTAACAATGCCTCGATTCTCTGTCCTCAGATACTAGCAACTCTGTAACTTGTCACAACAATCACCCCGATGCAATATGTTTGCCTATGTGTAAATGCTATTCAGGTTATTCTTTAAACGAGAACAAGTATGCTATGTCTTCTGTATGATTACATCATGAATGATTGAATCAAGTCTAAGGGAACTCCTTCTTTCTGATTGTACTCGTATTGTATAAAAGTGCTGATATGTTTCAAGCAAAGTAGACTACTCCTGAACCCGCTTGGTGAAGGAGCTCTCCCTTAACTCGAGTTCTGGAATAAAACCCTTTCAACTCGAAGACCACGGACTCTGCTCCTCATTTTATGCATTATTTCATTTCATTTTGGACATTTATAAAGCGCTTGGAAGTACGCCCACCGGCGTGTCCCCGCCATTTTCTTGGGTAATTATAGAAATTCCGAACGGCGTAAATAACTAGTTTTTTTATTTACCACACAAAGACAGTCAGACTTTAACCCTCCCGCTACCCTCATGCCACCTGAGCCACAAGTAAGGTCCACGAAAACACCAGGGCTCCTTTTAAATCATGTACAGAAGAATCGTTTAGATTCCCAGGTCGTGCCACCTCCGACTGTGTGTATTGCTCCAGGGGGCTCTACCCACCATACAAATCCCGCTAGCCATCAGAGGCCCCAATGCAGTGAAAGGTTTGAGGGTCTTATGGACATCGAGACTGTGACACTGAAAGGTGGAAAGACCCTCCAGCAACCTCACATTAACCTACCCCCAGAAGCTAGCCCACTTGTAATTGTTTTAGTTGGTGTTCCATCTTTAGATACAGGAGAGGTAGAGTCTTACGGGTCCCTCTTGAATGCTACAAGGAGATGGTGTGACCAAAACTGTTCGGGGCACGATAATGTCTCAAGGAATGTAATTATGGTAAGGCGGGTCGGCTGGATTGGGAAAACTGTTAAAAGGGCTAAAGGAGACTGTGTTATTGTTAATTTTGACAGCCCCCTCTTAGCCCCAAGAATGTTATGGGATGGATCTGCCCTGAAGAGCGGGGAGGGTAATGTGAGAGCAGTGCCTTTGGGCTTTTTTTACCCTGACCTAGGTACTCATCAGCCAGCCGTCAACTTGCTCTCTCTCGCTACTACTGATCCATTAAGGTGGCAATTGAGAGTATATGACACTAGGCCTCTGTTGGAAAACGAGACTGATCTATGTATGTCTTGTAAATCTATCTGCACTGATCCAATGGGTTTGAGGGTAGGTAGCCCTCTGGCTTTAGCAAACAGGTTTTCTCCACTATGTGACCTCAACAGTAACGACTGACTAGGGGATGGTAACGCGGGCTCCTTACAATGCCTTACTGACCTTACTCCTTGACCTCCCTCAGATCCCATGTATAGAGTAATGAGTTGGAATATTGCTGGGCTGAGGACAAAAAGGGAGGATCAAAATTGGCTTAAGCTTATTAAAGGTTATGATGTGATAGCTCTACAGGAGACCTGGGAGACACAAAACAACTTTTGGTTGGATGGTTACAAATCATTCTTTCCGTCCGCACGACCCTCATTATCAAGACGAGCTAGGGGAGGTTTGGTGATCCTGATTTCTGTGAACCTAAAAGGGGTAGTCAGGCTTCTAGAGTCTAATTCCCCATACTGTTTATTGGCAGAAATCAGTGACCAACTTGGAAGGAATCTATTATTGATAAACCTGTATAACTCAAGAGAGGGTACTAATTTTAATGAACACCTCCTTTTTCTAGAACAATTTATTGAAAAATATAAAAAAGAACAAAACACTTTAATCGATATTATGCTGATGGGAGATTTTAACACATATTTGTGTAATCTTATTTATTTTTTTTTTATTTTTTTGACATTTTACAACATTTTTTCCCCCCCACCCCGCGCCAGCCAAAAAAAAAATATATATTCATCATTTCTCATTACTCATTTACAGATGGTACATCATACAATAATAACATTTCTTTCAAAATATGATATAGAATAACAGAATCAACGAAGAAATCCTGATTTAAGACTACCAACTAAAACATTAAGTATTTAAAGTAGAAGAGAAAGAAGAGAAGACTTAACATTCCCTTCATCAGGACCTGCTACCTTGCATTGCCCCCTTATACATTTAGCATCCTGTCTTTCCAATCGGCAATCGGCTTCCATATCTGTAACCCAAGTGCTCTCCCTTTTTTCCCCTTTCTAGCGTAAATAGCCCTCTCAAGGTTGTGCATGTACAATAGCTTAGCCAGCCACTGCTGAAAAGAGGGAGCCAGTTTATCTTAAAATACAGAAGCTATGCAAAGGCGTAGTACGGCCATTGCCACAAATATGAAACCACCTGCAGTATGTTGTTGTGTATTAGGGTCCTCGAGGCCTAGAGTAATTACATCGGGTGTCAATTTCACTTTAAAGGCCAGTGATTTATCGCAAAACATTTCAATACTATTTATGAGTGGTAAGAGGATTGGGCACCCTGCGAACATATGGATTATGTCCGCCTCTGAACTGTCGCATCGCGGGCACCTCACCCCCTGTGTTCCTCCTCACTGAGCGATCCTAGCTGGGGTATAGTAAAGTCTAAACCGGGTTTTGTAATGTTGTGCTTGTAGTGATGCCAGACATAATACCTCATGCCCCAAGGTTAGTGATTTTGTAAATATCCCTTCTGAAATTCCTAGTGCCTCCATCCATTTAGTCTCATATTTCCCTAGGTCGTCCCCTCTATGTTCTATCAATGCTGCGTACATCCGTTTAATTGTACATGGCCGCTCTACTTCGATCATCTGTAATATTGCGTTCTCCTTGAATCCTACCTGACCGCCCCGTTTATTACCTAGAAAACTTCTTATCTCTAAGTACTTGAAAAAAGTCCTATTACTGACCCCAAATTCCTGTTGAAGCTCTGTAAATTGCCGTACCCCTGATTCCCCCATTAAGTCTCCCATGTTTTTAATACCTTGTCTAACCCATTCTTTAAAGATTACATCCGAGAAGATATCCGAGGGTAATGTTGGGTCCCCTACTAATCTTGTATATCCATGAAGTCTGCCCAGACCAAAGCTCTTCTTAAATGCCTTCCAGATCTTATTGGCGGCTTCCAATGTCTTAAACCTAGTTCGCTTGTAATAGCTTGGCTCCGTATATCTCAGAAAAGCATTACTAGTTTCCTCTCCCAAAATTAAGCCATACACTTCTAAAGACCCTGTATGTAATTCCTCCTCTCCTTCGATCCCTCCCAGTAAACAGGTCATTTGTTGCAAAGCCGCTGCCCAATAGTACATCCTGAGGTCTGGTAGAGTCCATCCTCCCTTATCATAAGGTAGTGACATGTATTTCAGTGCCCTCCTTGTCTTCCCTTGTGCCCATACGAAACGATTTACCATAGTTTCTAATTTCTTAAACCATATCAAATTAAAGAATAACGGGATTGTTCTAAACAAGTATAGCACTTTGGGTAGCAAATTCATTTTCACATAATTAACCCTTCTAACAAGTGTCATGTGCAGATTGTGTATCCTATCCAGGTCTTTTTTCGTTTTGGTAAGAATTGGAGTGATATTAATTTCCACCAATTTTCCCAGATCTGCTGTAATAATAATACCCAAATATTTACCTTCGTTAACCACCCGTGTATCTGTGCAGTCTGTGTGTGTGTTTTTAATAATTTGTGTCTTATTTTTGTTCAATGCATATCCCGCTATTCGCCCAAACAGCTCTGCCTCTGATTCTATTTTTCTTATCGCGTTCATTGGGTTGGGTGTTATAACCGCTATGTCGTCTGCATATGCAAGAACCGTTATATCTCCCCTCTTAGTAAGTAGTGGTTAGATTCTTACGTTTTGTTCTAATTTATATATGAGAGGGTCTATATACATTGCAAACAATAATGGTGAACAGGGGCACCCCTGTCTTGTGCCCCTGGTAATATTGAAGGGTTCCGTGCGACCTGTATTTATCCTGACACATGCTGTTGGATTTGAGTAGAGTGCTTGTATTACTTTAATACATTTTTCACCCACTCCCCCTCTTCTCAAAACAGCCCATAAGTACTCCCATGCCACCCTATCGAATGCTTTCACAGCATCGAGTAGCAAAGTGGCCATCGGGTTCCCTTCCCCTTCCTGAATATCGAACAATGTTATCATTTTCCTTACATGTGTTGTGGTGTCTCTGTGAGGTATGAACCTGTGTTGATTGACACTTACCAGTTGAGTGATTACCCTTGCAAATCTAGCTGCCTGTATTTTTGAGAATATTTTGGTATCTGCATTAATAAATGTAATGGGTCGATATGATCCAGGTTCTGTCGGGTCCTTCCCTTTTTTTAGTAAAATTACAATGTCTGCTCCCGCCCAACTGCCTTGGATTGCCTGCCCTTGCTGAATTCCTTTGAAAGTTCTCACTAATTCTTTGAATATTGAATGTAAGAATATTTTATAAAATTCTCCTGGAATCTGATCCGGTCCAGCTGCTTTCCCATTTGGTAAGCCCAATATAGCATCATTTATCTCCTCATTGCCTATGTCATTATCCAGATATTCTCTATCCTCTTCGCTAAGTACTTTACCCGGGATGTTCTCTAGATACTGCTCTATTTCACCCCTATCCCGGACTAACTCCTCCTTGTATAACCTGCTATAATATACCCTAAATACCTCAGCAATTCCCTTATCATCAGTGATTATCTGGCCTGTTTCGTCTTTAATTTCCTTGATTTCACTTTTAGCTACTCTTTGTCTTGTTCGTGCAGCTAGCGTGCGTCCTATTCTTTCACTGAATTCATAACTCCTCTCTCTCTGAGTGTCATACAGTCTGGCGGCCTTGATCGCCACCTCTTCCAGAGCTGCTGCCCTAGCTGCTGCTACTTCTAATAGTCGTTCAGTAAGTCCCCGCTGTTCTATGGTAGCTAGCTCAAGACGTGCTTCTGCCAAACTCAGGGCATTGTTCAACCGATCTCTTTCTATTTTATCCCTCCTCTGTTTAGCAATGGAATAACTGAGTGTCTCTCCTCTAATACAGGCCTTAAATGTATCCCAAGCATTCCCAATGTTGGTACTTCCTCTATTAATATCCCAGAATTGTTTAATCCATGCATGCATGTGTGTGACATAATCATCGTCTTTCAACAAACCCCTCTCAAACGTCCATGATCCCACCACCTTCTTAAACCCTATTCCTTCTATTGTTAGTTTTAGGGGGTTGTGATCTGACAATAAGCGCGGTAATCTCTCAATTGTTGCGTTATTTAATAATACCCGGGATATAAAAAAATAATCTAGCCTAACGCATTTGTGATGGGGTGCTGAATAAAATGTATAACCAGGATCTGACTGTTTCTTGACCCCCCATACATCATACATTCCGTTGTTTCTTGCTAAACTCTGTATTGCCCTACAGACTCTTTTCTTTCTTCCCTTATATTGCCCTGTTGTATCTATATCTAACCCCTTGGCCCCGTCAATATTAAAGTCTCCTGCCAAGATTATCCGTGGAGCCCAAGATGGCAACTCAGTATCCAAGAAGAGGAACAACTCTGGGTCATCCTCAGTTGATCCGTAAACAGAGCCTATAGTAACCCACTCCTCACCTATAAAACACTCAATCAGAGCACATCTCCCCCACTCATCCTCAAACTCTTCCTTGTTTTAATGTCTGTGTGTTTGGTTAGTACAGCTACTCCTCTAATTCTCGCCCCTTGTTTTGAATGTGCTAGTACCCTTAATCCCAGTTGTTCCAGTAAAAATAACCTGTTTCCCTCTACATGTGTCTCTTGTAAGCAGATAAAATCAGCCCCCGTGTTCTTTAACAACAATGCCAGACGCTGTCTTTTTAATCTATCATTCAACCCACACACGTTCATAGTAATAATTTTAATACTCCCACTCATGAAGGGTTGTGTAATCTTTCCCTACGACCTCTTAATCCCATTGTATTTTCTTTACAAATGTTATAGTCGATATGCACTTTTGCTTGTTTCAACTCTTCCCTCCTTTTTTGGTATGCGTTTACTCCTTCTACTCCTTCTACCTGTACTACCTCAACTTGCTGTGCTGCTTGAACTTGCTGTACTATTTGTATCATCTGTGTTACATATTTTGTCTTTCCTTGTTTCGTCGCTGTTTCTCCCTTGTTGGCGCTCCCCTTCCCCCACCCCTCCCCCCTCCCCTGTCCACAGGCAACTAGGTCAATCCTGACCTATGTATGACTGGTTCCCGATCCCCTTGAGTGGAGTCGCCCTCCCCTCTCAACCTCTCAACCTATAGTACTAGATGTGCTTGCAGAAATAGAAAGAAAAAAGAAAAAGAGGAACAAAGAAAAATCCCCCTCTGTGCCCCACCTAATCCCCTCTAAGAATTCATTACTTAGTCCAAACCAATGTCCCACATATGGCTGATTCTTGCTGAGTTTATACAAAATAATACCAAGTGATCTAACCCTTCACCTCTTAGATTCTAACCCTAATCAATACAATACAACTCAGACCATGTACAGATCCATATCATCTACGTTTTTTTTTTTTTTTTAAATATTGCTTATCTTCTCCTTTTCTCCTTTAACTCAGACAGGAAACTCTGCGCTTTAATCTCTGAGAAGAACATTCTCGTATGGCCCTCTATTATTACTTTCAACCTCGCGGGGTACAGGAGGTATGCCTCACATCCGGCTTTCTGAAATGGATCTATTAATTGTCGCAGTCTCCATCTCCTCTCCACTGTGGCATGACAAAAGTCCGGACGAGCGAAGAATGAGTTCCCTTTGAAAGCCCGGCGATCTTGTGGTCTTGCACTATCCATAATGGCTTGTCTTGCCAGAAAGTTCCCTATGTATACCAACATAGCTCTCGGTCTCTCACTCTGATTGGCTCCATAGGACTTCTTGATTGTCAGCGGAAATCTGTGCGCCCGTTGTACCTCAACGTCCCAATTCCAAGTGTTGAGCTCTGGAAATGTTTCTTTTAACAATGTAACTACATAGGCCCTGGGGTTCTGCTCCTCTACCCCCTCCGGAATCCCTAGAAGTCTTATATTGTTCCTCCTCTGTCTATTTTCCGCATCCTCTGCTTTCCATTGTAAATCCTCATTGAATTTCTCCTGTGCCGTCTTAAACTCTTTCCACTGTGAGACCTCATCCTCCAATTGGCCGGTTCTCTCTTCCACTTCTGTCATTCTACCTGCCATCTCCGCGTATAACTTGTTCACTTTACACAATGACCCCTCGATTTTCTTACTTGTCCGTTTTGCTCTTTTAGCTTCTGCCCTCACCTCTTCCTGCATTTGCCTAAGGGTGGCGTAAAGTATCTCCATAGTGGGGCCCTGTCCTTGAAATTGGGATTGAGAGCCCGAACCTGAGGGTCTATTATGCTTTGACCTAGCTCCCCCTTCCTCCTGGTACATCCTTGAGGTAGCTGAGTAGTCCCACATCAGATTATTCGGTCTCTCAGTAAGTCTGGTACTACACCTTCTTTGCGTTCTCCTGATATTCTGTTGCTTCCTTCTTACAACTGTCTGCTTCTGAACACTATCATCCGTGGAAGACTGAGTATGCTCTGTCTGACCTGTCTGACCTGTCTCTGACTCAGTATCCGTCTCGGATCCCTGATCTGAGGAAGATACCTCCGATTCTTCTATGTTTCCATCTACATCAGTTATTTCGGAGTCGAGTAGCTCCCCCTTCTTTTTATATGCTTCCGTTACCTTACCTATTTCAACTGTTTCCTCATTCAATGAGAAGAAGATGTCGTCTCCTGGAGTCACTGGTAGTAGACACGGTATTGTATCTGCTGAATTCTCTATCAATGCTGGTGTCTTATCCCTCCCTTCAAGCCTCCTCTGCTCATCTACTTTATCTACTTTGTCTTCTTTTTGAGGAGTGATGTTATTAGGGGTGTCTACTGAATTAGTTGCAGCTGTTACTTCTGAGATTTGATTAAGCCCTGGGGTAATGACGGAATTGTTTGTCAGGGGTGCATTATTAATGTTAGTAAGAGCGTTTTCTCCTGGAGTGCCAGATACTGCTCCACTGTTATTCTGCTCATTATACTCAGTCATGTTGCCGTCAAACTCCTTCGCCCTGTTTAGATCCCCTGCATTCTTGCCTTGGTTTGAGACTGTGTTCACCAATGCTTTTACTGGGATTCCCCCTTTCAAGCCTGCATTTCCCCCTTCCACACTTGTCTTCACAAAATCTGGCAAATCCTTACCGGATTCAGTCTCCGTCTCCGTCTGGATGCTTGGCCCACTTAACAGGGCCTCTGTATCTGGCTCTGTAACACCTTCCGCCCTGCAATCGACTATGCTGGTCCCGGCTTCCCTCAGCACTTGCGCTGACCCGACTTGTTCTGACTCTGCCACCTCCTTCTCTGTCTCTCCGGGAGCCGTGTCTCGTGGTGATGGCGATGGCGTCTTGTTACCCACTGCATCAGCTGGGGTTGGGGTCCTGCTTCTGTCTGTAGATGTCTCCCTGCCAAAGGATTCGACCAAGGTAGGCTGCCTCAGAGTCCCCCTTCCTGCTCTGGGTGTTGATTCCTTTGCTGCCGTCTCTGCTCTGTGTGCTTTTTTCTCCGCGCGACCTGCATTGGCAGCCGCTGCGATTGCCCGGCGCTCCGCTCTCTGCTCAGCTTTCAACTCAGCCTCACGCTCCTTTTCTCTTTTCCTCAGCTCTCTTTTCTTGGCGGCTGAGTCCATCTCGGCATCTGTATCCTGATTCTTGACTCTGGCGGTTTGCTTTCTCGTTGAAATCTGCGAGGGCATACTCTGCTTGCACTCGCACTCACGTTCTGGCAGTAACGCTTTCCTTATACCTTCGACCACTTCCTCGGTCCTAAGGTAACTGACAATAAACTTTAGAAGCCGCTCCACCAAGACAACTCGCTCATAAATCGTCGTCTGTCCCAACTGTAAGATGGTTACAGTAGCTACTCCTTTATCCTCGGTTTGGTTCAGCATCTGTACACTTGAAATCTCTCGTCTGCATCTGTATATCCCTAATGTTCAGTCCAAGAGAGGGGAGAGGAAAAGCAGCCTCTCACTCCGTGGATCGGTCTGCGGCCATCTTGCCCCTCATACATATTTGTGTAATCTTAATTGCCAAACCAAAAACAAATACAGTATGTCCGCTGCAATAGTTCCACACTTTGAACATAACCAGAGGGGGGTAGCCTTAGAGGATTTCCTGGCATGGGAGGATCTTTATGAACCCTCCTTTTTCGAAGAGAATGAAAGAGTAGCAACCTTTAAGGCTAGGGACAGTAATTCAATAATTGACTATATTTTCCTGACACCCAAATTACTGGACCATGTAATCTTTTATATTGCCATAGAGTCCCTTTTTAGTGACCATAACCCGGTCTGCCTGAATCAGAATGCAGGCTTTGCTAGAGTAGACAATGTAAATCCCACAGGGGGAACTTGAAGCTTAGTCACTAGAGATCAAGGCAGACGATTGAAATGGTCTAAAGTAGTACCTGACCTATTCCTGGGTGATCTCCGCGATAAAATGGGAGTAGATATCCAGAAATGTCTGGTGGATACTAATCATCCAGAGGTGAGGATTTTAGCTTTTGAAGCGATCTGTAATCAAGTGGCAACAGATCTAATAGTTCCATCTAAACCTAGAAGAGAATTAATGAATAGGTGGTTTGACACTAAATGCTCAAAAGCTCATCGTAATTTAAAGTTAGCTCTAAAAACCCACCCTAGGGACAAAGCTCCTATTGCCACCCTCAGAAAAGTATATAAAAATACATTACAGACCCGTAAAAACGACATTAAAAACGAAACCTGGGATAGCTTACCTTCTGAAGCTGTCCTGAAAGATAGCCCTAAATTCTGGACGATGGTGAATAGCCCCTTGCTAACTGGGGAAAATAAAGGGCCGCTTGAAAAGAATATCACTGAGACTGAGTAGCTGGGACACTTTGAGACTATTTACACAAGTAATGTACATTTTAATCCCTTCACACCACCAGTGAACTGCTTACCCGCCTCTACGGATTTATTCCAGGTACCGGATGTGAAAAAGGCAATATTAGACACTGCTGCCAATAAAGCACTGGGTCCTGATGGGGTTCCATCTGATCTATTTAAGGTGGACCCCAAATTATGGGCCTTAGTCTTGACAAATGCTTTTAAACCCACAGTAAACCACGATTTCCCCGCATCCTGGTCCCGCTCTACCATCATCCCAGTTTTTAAAAAAGGGCAACGAGGGGACCCGAGATGTTATAGACCCATCTCACTTATTGACTCCTCTGTAAAAATCTTAGGGAAAGTTCTACTCTCCAAGTTAAATGATAGGGTCAAGGAAAAGGGGTTATTAGCGGAAACACAGTATGGATTCAGAGCAGGGAGAAGTACTGTGGATCAGTGCCTAAACCTGTACCTTTTAGTCAATAAGTACACAGCAGCTAGGAAGGGTTCTATGCATCTTGCTTTTATGGATTTGTCCACAGCTTTTGATCTAGTCAATAGGTCAAGGCTGTGGACAATCCTATTGGACATGGGGTTCGACTCCGGCTTGGTGCTTTACATGGTGGATTTACATCGGGATCTTTATGCCAACGTAAGAGGGTTCTTGCACTTGCACTAGACTTTTTAAATCTGGGAGAGGGGTGAGGCAAGGGTGCATCCTTGCCCCTCTCCTTTTTACATTGTACATTAATGCCCTTGAAACAACATCGTCACCGGCCTCATTAGACGTCCCACGTATAGGTGCTATTCCGGTGCTCCTATACGCGGATGACGTGGTCCTGCTAGCCCGTACCCCGAATGGCTTGCAGCACATATTGAATTCTTTTGGTGACTTTATGTCGTCCTTGGTTCTGGTCGTTAATTATTCCAAATCCCAGGTTATGACCATGGGGCCTACGGTTAAGAAGCATAGAACTTACTTTTGTAAAGGGACTAAACTACAAAGAGTAGTGGCATTCTCATATCTGGGGGTCATATTCGATAAAAACTGCTCCTGGGCCCTTAAAAAAATTGATAAAAAGAATGCTTTGACTCGTGTTGGCTCTGCCCTGCTTAACTTGACCCAGCGTCTAGGAGGAAAACCTTATGAGACAATTTAAAAAATATATAAAGCAAAATGCATAGCAATAACTACCTATGGCGCTGCTATTTGGGGTTATACCCCAATGACAGAGATACAAAGGGCTGAAAACAAGATATTTTGGTGTCTTCTCTCGGTGCCACAATCTGCTGCTACTTTTGCAGTACCCCAGGAACTAGGCATGGGGTTCGTTGAAGACCTGATAAATATGGCCCCCCTTATCCAATGGATAAAAATATGGCTTAACTCAGATTTAATTTTAAATCAGCAAATCTTGAGGGATTGTCTGTCCCTTGAAAATGCAAAAAACATCAAATGGCTCTCATATGTTAAGTCTGAATTCACTAAATTAGGAAGACCTGAAATTTATGAAAGGCCCGTCTCCATTGTGAAAGGAGATATAAACTGGGTCAAAACACACTTCAAGTCCTTAAGAACTCAGGAGCGAGAGGCGGTGGAATTGTTGAAACCTACAGTAAGAGCCTATTCCTTGATTGCTACTCCAGATTCTTTGCAATTTTATTTAAAGGTAGTTAATAGACCCTTTCACAGATGGCTATTAACAAGGTTTAGGTTTAACCTAATTCCTTTTTTGTTAGGAACAAACCTGGTCTGGGGCCCTGCAGATAAGGCTTTACCCTGCAATTGTGATAATTGCTCTATCCAGGACACCACTCATTTCATGTTTTTTTGTAAACACTATTCAGTCATAAGGAAAAAATATATTATCCCATTACTTAAGGGTACGGGGCTATGCCAAGTTAAACCTGCTCTAATGTTTCTGCAATTGTTGCAAAATGTTTGGGTCATTTTTAATATTGGGAGCTACTTGGTGGCAGCTGTGAGACTGAAAAAGTTAAGACCCATAAATCACGTGGAGTTATGATGTCCTATCTTTTACTAGAGATTATTGTATTCTGGTTATGTATCTCTGCACCTTTTCCTGCTAACTAAATCATGCGTGGCATTTGGCTTTTAAATGTTATGAACATCACCGATTTTATTGATTGTATGTATTTTTAATGTATTTTTATACTGTGTCCTTTTATGATTTTACTCTAATCGAATAAAGTGTATTGAATTGAATTGAATTGATTCATGTGTTTCTCTGTATTTTCAAAACCTTGAAGATGAGCAACATCTTGAAATGCCCACCTTCCCCTTGTGTTGGATTTACATTTGGGAAACCCTACAGCCTAATTGTGTAATGCTGCACATGAGTAAAAGGGTTTCTGACTGCAAGGTCACCTTTAAGCTTGCATGAGCAAATAGCTTTTTGAATCTGGCTCTCTTTTGCACAAGCCAGTACTTTAAGCGAGCCAGTGTCTCTGATGGCTTTACAGGTGAAGATAAAATTTAGATTTTCCACAGCCATGTTGGGCAGAAAATCTGGATTTTATTAAGGACACGGAGGCTAATATTATGCAATAATTCCTTTATTGCTACCATTCAGCAGCAAGAAATAAACATCATGTTCTTAGAATATAGAATACAGAAGCTCTAAGAACATTAAAATACTATCAAAACTCCTCTACATCATCTGCTCTTCCTTCTGACATTGCCTGCTAAAAGAGAAACATTTATAACTTATTTCCAATTTTAAGTCCATAAACTTGAGGAGACAACATCTTCAACAAATCCAAAACTTCTTTTCCAAACGAAGAGATGAAAAATATGTTCAAAAACGATCCATCCCAATCAGTTCAATTCTGACCTGCATAAATACAAGACAAAAACATCAGGGTTAGGTAACAACAAGGGAGGGATAATATTAGCCTCTCTGTCCTTAATAAAATCCAGATTTTCAGCCCACCATGACTGTGGAAAACCTACATTTTATGGCACGACACGGAGGCCAACATTATGCAAGTTTAAAGCATATTTACAATACATTGAGCTGCACTCTCAATTGGCTTAAAATAGAATTTCCTAAAAACAGAATCCGTTGACCAATCTGCACATTTTAAAATATCTTGTAAACTACCTCCTTAACTTTGTGCTTTAGATGCAGCTGTACCTCTCACTGAGTGTGCACCAAACTTACTTATATCTATACCTGCTCTTTCCATTAAAGTTTTCACCCATCTTGCCAAAGTGGAAGACGAAACCGTTTTATGTGGGTACCTGAAAGAAATTAGTATTTGATCCACCCCAACAGGTCTTACTGATCTAGTTCTACAATCATATTCCTTCACACAATGTACCACACAAAGTTTTTCCTTATCTTGCAGACAAATTCCCTCAGGGTTAAAACATCTGCTTGTAATTTCTAACACACGCACATCAGAAACTCTATTAAAAGAAAGAAGGCACAACAGCATTGTCAGTTTATAAGTTAGATCTTTTAGATCCAAAAATCTATTATCGTACCATGATTCAAATAGACGCAAAATAATAGACACATCCCAAAGAGAAGTATACCTTGGACCAGGGGGTTTAGCCAACCTGATACTCCTCAACAATCTCTTAACCATAACATCTTGACCAACAGTTATTCCATTCACCAAAATATATCCTGCAGAAATAGCACTCCTATGTAAATTTACTGACCTATATGCCACACATCTTTTATTTTTTATACAAATCTGTCAAATAATTCAAGACATGAACTACATCTTCTGATACGGGATCCAAATTCCTTTCCACACACCAACCATTCCACTTAGTCCAAGCTGATTTATATACCTTCCTTGTTCCATACAACCAAGATTCCTCAATGAGTTTTGAAGCTGCAGATGAAAATCCTGGCTTAATCCAGACTCTCCTGGAAGTCTCCATGCCAAGAGACGAAGTTGACCTGAATCTACCAGACTGTGAACCTCCCCCAGAGATCCCCACAAAATTCCCTGAAACATTGGTAAAAGAATTGGATAATCCATACTGATTTCCAACAACATAGGGTACCAAGCTTGAGAACTCCAAACTGGAATGATCAACACCACCGTTTCCTTCCACTTCCGAATCATCCCTGTCACTCTGCTTATCATAGAAAAGGGTGGAAAGGCATATGGACGTAGACCTCTCCAATCCTGCAGAAAAGTATCTATTCCCAATGCCTTTGGATCCCGATGCCAACTGAAAAACCTCTCTAGTTGAGTGTTTACTCTGTTCGCAAACAAATCTATTTGGAATGGACCCCAAAATTGATTCAACTTCGCAAAAAACATCCTTTCTAACATCCAATCACTGGAATTGTAAAAATTCCTCAAACCAATCTGCCACTGAATTGGAATTCCCTGGGATATGTTCTGTTTGAATATAAAAATTACTCTCCAAACAATATTCCCAAAACACTCTAGCTAACGAACTGCAGAAACATTGTCCATTCTTAAAATCACTGAACATCTTGCAGTCTTCTTTCCAAAACATTTTATTGCAAAAGATCCTGCCAATATTTCTAAACAATTTATATGTACATTTCTTTCCTGACTCGTCCATCTTCCTCCAGTACTTAATAATCTGCATCTTGCACCCCAGCCTTCCAAGCTTCTGACTCCACAATCAGATTTGCATTCTCTCCAAAAATTGCCCATTCCATGCTTTCATATTCCTCAGCCACCAAACAACTCCTGTCTTGCTTCCTGCAAAAGACATACCCTCTCTAAATATCTCAAACCATTCCTTAAATGGGGAGTCTTCAACCTCTGTAATGCTCTGTAATGCAAAGGGCCTGGAAAGATTGCCTGAATAGTCGAAGACAGAAGTCCAACTATTCGTGCCAACATTCTCAATGATACGCTGTTCATTTTCAACACATTTTTCAATTCTTTCCGAATTCTCTTTAGTTTTTCCCTTGGAAGTTTCAGAACTTCTTCCACTGTATCTATCACAAAACATAAAAACTGTGTTTGTTGAATGAGAACACATTGAGATTTCATCCTGTTCACTACAAAGCCCAGAGACTCTAATAACTCTATCGCTAAACCTGTATGAGAAAGAAGAGTATTCCTGTCCTGATCCATAAGCAGGATATCGTCTAAATAAATTATCATTCGAACACCCCTCTCGCTCAGATAAGCTGCCACTGGCCGTAATACCTTTGTGAAACACCATGGAGTGGATGATAGGCCGAACAGTAGACATAAAAAAACTTCCACATCTGGTCTCTCCACACAAACCTCAAATAACTGTGATGTTCCCTCCAAATTGGAATCGTTAGATAAGCATCCTTGGAATCCAATCTGGTCATCCAATCTCCTTTCAATAACACATCCTTTAAAAGTTGCATCCCTTCGATTTTGAAATAGTGATATACCACCCAATCGTTCAGTTGTCTTAGAATTTATTACCAGGCGCTTGCCCCTTTGTCTTTTTCTCCACCAGAAATATATTGCTGATAAATCCTTCCACAGACTCTCTCTCTCTCTCTCACTGTTTCTCCTTTCTTTATCAATCTTGTACTTCTAAGTCTATCATTTCCATTTGTTCTTTTCTGAAAATCATCCGATTCGATACTATTCTCTGTATTGGTTTTGCTATATTCCATCTTTAAACCTTGTACTGTTTTCAACACCCAAGGGTCCTTTGTTATTGACCACCAAACCTCTAAGTCTTGGGCAAGTCTGCCACCCAATATTAAGTGGATAATAGAAGGGTCTTGACTTACCATTCGATCCTCTGCCACTTCTCTCCCCTCTATTGTATCTTCCTCTAGAACATTGCCTTTGCGGAAAAAATCCTCCACTGCGATAATACTGCTGTCCCTGGTAGCCTCTGCCACCAAATCCACGTGTAAAGGAGCCTCTAGTGATTCCTCGTCCTAGGCAGGGGAACCGACTCCGCATTCTCCCCGCCAACCCAAAAACACAGTCATTAAACACCTTCTTTATCTCTCTCTGAGATTTTTGTAGGCTGCTGAATGCACCTACATATCTTGATAACTCCTTTATAAATTCAACTCCGAATAGGAGACCCTTAGCCAAAGGACCTTCCTCCTTGTCCGCAAGATCTATCAGTTTTGGGTCAATTTTTAACAAAAAACTCTTCCTTCTCTCAATAGAAAGAGCTGTATTTGCGTTGCCTAGCAAACATATGACCCTTTGTACCCATTCTCGAAGTTCAAGCACATCCATATCCTGCTTACCAATATAGGCCGCTTCCGCCATGTCAAAATTTTTTGAAACTGGTCCAACTACGTCCAACAACCTGTCTTGACATGATTTTAACCCTTTATTAATACCTTTCCTTGGGTCACGACCTCCTTTTGCAATGAATGCAATCATTTTAGAGTCGAGTTCTGGCGTCATTACAACCTTGTTATCAACAATAGGTCGAGGGCACTCAGATCTGAGTCTAACACAAACTTCCTTCGGAATTTCCCTTCTCATCCAATATTCCAAATACTGTTCAACATGAACATATGGTGACCACTCAGGTAAAAAAGTATGTTTTATAAGTAACGGGTCAAACATATCATCACCTAATGGATCTTTTATATTTTTACTCTCTGATCCTGTTTCCTCATTCTTATTGACTCTTTTAACCTGAACCTCTTCATCTGAATCAAACTCAGAACTACAACTAAGTTCTACCTCTGCACTGTCAGAGGAATTTTCACACAACACATATTTATGTTTTCGCATACCTTTCATGGATTCATCACTTGGGCCTCTTACTTGGCCTTCTTTATGGCCCGTGGCCTCCTCTATTTGTCTGTCTGAACAGCAAATATGCTCTGCCTCTGTAGATTTCCTTTTCTTTCTATGTTCTTCTCTTGAAGAAACATGTTTCCTTTTCCTTGAAGCCTTCTTATTACTACAATGTCCTGTATCATGTTCTGCAGCTGGCCAAAATCTTTCTTCCTCCTGTCTATTTGCCTTAGATGCAGCCATCATTTCTAATTTCTTTTCCATCCTCAACGACACCTTTGTCGTTATTTTTTCTTTTGCTTTATTTAATTTTTCTTCCAGTGAACCTTCACCTTGTTCCATTGTATCCAACTATAAACCACCTCACTAAAATCTAAAACAATAAATATTTAAACTTTATTCCTCTTCAAAACTATTTCAATTATTCTAATTCCTACATCAACTTCGTTTTCTACCTCTTCTCTAAATAAATAAAGAAGCAGACTTACTAAATCCACTCGGTAAATAAACTCCTCTTCACGTTCTTCTGACTGGAATTGACTCCGTGCCTCTGAAGGAAACAGACGTTTCTTAGCAGCCGACGTCTGTACGACTACCTGCAAGGCTCAAAACGTGAGATTCCTGCCTTCGCATTTTGAGACTAAGAACACCCGAGCCCAAACGTTCCTCTAAGCTGGAATACAGTGCTTCCTCACAAGGTAGGCACGCAAGCCTGACTGGTGTATTTTTAAATGTTTCTATTGTGCTCGTGCAATACTAATCCACATAACTGTTCCTATTTTAAATTGTATTTGCTCGAGCGCATCGTGCGTAATCATTTTACAACTATTCTTATATTAAACAAAATATGTTCATGCTCTTATTTTAACACATTCCTCATAAATTGTCTTTTCTTTAAACGCTCGTTTTCCTTCGCTTCCGTTTAACAATTAAATGCGCTTTAACTAATAACGCGCATTACATTACTCACCTTAAACTTTCCCAAAAATGCTCCTGAAACCTCATGTTATGCTTATTTACTTCAAAATAAACACATTTTAATTATAAACTTTTGATTATTTACGGTTAAAATGTTCTAACAGTTAATGTATTCACTTTACCTACAAAATTCAAGATATCTTTTTATGAAACATGTTTATATTAATTTCTAAATCGTTTCTTCCTCATCATAAATCTCTTTAAATCATTATACTCACCAATACCATGTGAAAAAACATATCTTTTAAAATACTCTTGTAAATCTCTATTTAAAAATAAACTTAATTCAACAAATTAATTTACATTTCTCTACTCTTGACACAAATAACATGTCCTTATATTACATTTAATTTCCAATACATTTCCCAAGCTAAACAACTTCTCATTTACCAATTTAATTTATACTTATCTCTTTGAGCAGCAGCAATAAAAGAAGGAAGAGCAGATGATGTAGAGGAGTTTTGATAGTATTGGAATGTTCTTAGAGCTTCTGTATTCTATATTCTAGGAGCATGGTGTTTATTTCTTGCTGCTTAGTGGTAGCAATAAAGGAATTATTGCATAATGTTGGCCTCTGTGTCGTGGCATAAAATCCGTTACCTAACAGCCTGTCCCACAGTGGAGTGGTTACACAGCATCATATGAGGTTTCATTAGTGATACAGGGATGAGGCAACAGGGTGGATACTCTCATTTACCATTGTTGTCCCAGGGTATAAGATAACTATTTAGTTTCAAGGATAATAACCAAGTGTTGCTTTACTTTTCAATTTACATTGTCAAGTTTTTTGTATTGCTTCTGGCACAGCATAATTGCAAAATGAAATGTTACATACAAATCTTGTTAACTGCTGCTTTCTGTTATCCTTTGTCCATTGAGATTCAATGTTTGCCAATGTCAGTTTTTTAGCTATCGTCCCTATTTATATAGGCAGTGGCTCTTGTGGGGATTCTTACATAAGCTGCCTAGGCCACATCCTTTTTAAAGCATCCCACCTCTTCCCCACTGCTTTCATCCCAGTTAAAGCTGTAACACTAACTACTTACTTTCTGTTTGGCCCCACTACCCTTTACTTGGGTCTTACCTAAAGCAGAGCATGCATTGTCATTTGTGGGACATGTTTCTAGCTTACACTGGGCTTCAGGCCTGCCCATTGCTTTCCAATATTTGATTTTATTGTCAATCCTATGTGCCTGCTTCTTATTCATCATCTTCTGTGGGCTTTCCTTCCTCTTCTGATGGTTGTCCCTCCACTGGGGCTTGGACCTATTACGTCTGTCCTTTCATTGCTCTCTTGTAAGGTGCTACTTCTTTTCTTTTTAGTTACGCACTCTGAGACTGGATGTGCTTTCCAGCTGTCTCCCTCTTGTTCTCCATTTTCCTCTTTATCACTTGTGTGTTTCTTCCCTCGCCTTCCCTCCCTTTGTTGCCGTTCTTGCTTCCTCCCTCCTCACCCACCGTCTGTTGCAGTTATTGATTCCTCACCCCTCCATTCTCCAAGTGCTTCCCCATCCATGATGTCCATCCGTCCGTCATTGTCTGTTTGCTTCTGCCCTCCATTGCCCGAATGCTTAAACCCTCCATTGTCTGTGTGCTCCCAATCCTTGCTCCCGCATCCTCGCTCCCACATCCTCCATTGTCCATTTGTATCCCCAAATAGGGGTGTGCTTCCCTAATTTCTCTCATTTGTCTACCTCTCTGCCACCCGCATCCATCTATGTTCCCTCCCGCAATTTCTCCCTGTGTTACCCCATCCTCCACCCTCTCCCCATGCAAAGCTATTCCCCCATTTGTAGTTTTTTTTAAAGTGCGGGAGTGGTATATTCAAAAGCTTTTTATGTACCATCCCATCTCAGATCGGTAAATTAAAAGAAAAAGAACGCTTGCATCATTTTGTAGGCACGCACATCGGTGTTGGTGAGTGCTTACAAAACGGTGAAATGGTTGCAAAATCACACTTTAAAAAATTTAACCATGTAGCACAGCAGCCGCGCTTGTGTACAGTTTGGCTAATAGTCTTTCCAAAGCCAATAGGTGTCAAAGGCGCAATCTATTGGCTATGCCAATTCTTGTTCTGTCATGCAGTCACCTGTGGTACTGATAATTCTGGACCCGTGTCATAAACATCGTCGTACCATGACGATTTTGGTATCAGTAGACCGGTAATGGTTCGAATACTATACACAAACATTTCCGGCATGTTCGAGTGACGGAATCACTCTGAAATCGGAGTTTTCGTCCGGAACCCACGGGTTCCATTTTGTGATCGGCAGCCATTTTGTGATTGCCCTCACATAAGGAAATGACTAAAGGCTGAAACCAACCTGAAGGACACGTATACCTTTGCTGACTCCACTGTGACCTGGGCAGGCTGACTCCACTGCCTGAAGCCAAACCTGTTCGGGCAGTTTCTTTCCCAGTGGCCGAGCGTGATCAGAATCAAGGCACAACATGTCATAAACCAATCACTGCACACAAACCATGCCTAATCTCACACACACCTGTCCCTGTTTCTTCTTTATGACCTGTTTTACGAGGAGGAGGTGCCCGTTTTTATTAGGGGTCTGCCGATATCTGATGAAAGTTCTGGGCCTTGCCGGGTAATTGATTACGGACTGGACAAACTGAAACGTGGGCTTGTCATCATGACTTTGCTTTTCCTTTGTGGTGAAAAAATGTGGATGGTTTACCGTAAAATAAGGAATGTTTGCCTGAAGCATATTATTTTGTATATAAGGAAAAGTCTTCTTTTTTTTTTTTTTTTTTGGAGAAGTCTCCTGAGAACATACATGATGTTTATGCTGTTGTACTTCTAGGATACCTGTTACTGGCTGCAGCCAATAAATACGCTCTTTGACTTCACCAAGAAGACTCTGTGTTTCTGTAGTCTGAAACAGGAAGGACTCGAAGTCTTTGGGTGTTCTCCCTGGCACCGCTGGGTTCTTAAAAACCCGGTACTTCAGTTGGCACCCAACGTGGGGTGGTATCAGCGGTACCGGTCCAAGCCAGAGGTTCGTGAGGAGCTTCGTGTGAAAATTCTGGAGGAAGGCTGCCACTTCATCGACCCCTGCATGTCGACGTGGTCCGAAAGTCTTTGCTGCGAGGTTCCCCGCGTCCCGACGGCTACGAAGGACTGCTGCCCTGACTATTGCCCTGTTTTGGACCCTTGATGATTGGTAGAGCGAAACGATAGACGAGTCTTCTGGTGACGTCATTGATACCTCAGTTAAGTATAAGTGGAGCGTCTCCCAGTCCTTAGTTTTGTTTGGTATCCCTTCGAGGATCGCTTTGTTTAGAACTTGCACGTGCCAAAACCAAAGGACTCGTGTATTCACGAGACTATCGTATTCGATAATCCTTTGAAGTTTGAAGCTAGACCAGAGAGCGAAGATGCCTGGTCTTAGCAGACTTGGAAATTTGTTTTGTCTTGGTTGTAATAGGGATTCCCGATTGGAGGACTCGTGTCCGGTTCCTCCGATTGGAACTCCGACCTACGAACTATATGTGAAACACGGCGTAGGCCTCATTGCATATAATGATATATGGACCCGTTACACCAGAAAAGATGGTGTTTTAAAATGGCCCCAATACGGTAGTTTTGACACAGAAATTTTGGATAATCTTGAGGTTAAACTTTTTAAGAAGAAAGCCCTGCCGGCAATGTTTGACTCTTTTCGCATATGGCGCAAGGAAGCCAAACAGAAAGAAATAAAATTAGCGAAGAAAAATAAACGAGGCATGTTAATGGTGCAAGCTGCTATAGCGTTTAGGGATAATGAGGAAGAGCAAGAGAGCGAACAAATGCATAGGATTAGGAAGTTAGCGATAGACCCTTGCCCGCCCAAAATCTTTAAATTGGGTTGGGCTGGCATGGAGGATAAAATTCTCAACCTGCTGAATCGCTCCTTGGCAGAGGGACGGGTTCCTCACAACTTTAAGGAAGCACGGGTGGTCCCCCTTTTAAAGAAACCTGGTGCCGACCCAAAAGTTTTTAAGAACTTTAGGCCAATTTCGCAGCTACCCTTTCTCTCTAAAATTTTAGAGCAACATGTCCTGCACTCCCTCACTCATTTCGTAGAAAGCAACCTTCTCTTGGAGTCCAATCAAGCAGGGTTCAGAGCTCATCACAGCACCGAATTGGTGATGCTTTCGGTGCTGGATGATTTGAGATTGAAGGCTGACAAAAGAAATCCATGTGCCTTGGTCCTTCTGGACTTATCCGCGGCATTTGATACCGTAAACCATTGTCAACTATTGTCGCGGGTTGAGGATTTTGGGATCCAGGGTACGGCCTTGGCCTGGCTGACTTCTTTTCTAGAAGATCGTTCACAGCGAGTCCAACTGTCTGACCTCGTGTCAAGTCCAGCCAAATTGACATGTGGGGTGCCCCAGGGTTCAGCTCTTTCACCCCTGCTTTTTAATATATACCTACAGCCACTGATTGCAGCCCTAAATAAGTTGAACTGTAGGGTTTACAATTACGCTGATGACACACAAATTCTGATCCAGACTGAACACTCTCCGAACGCCTATTTGAGAATGCAAGACATTCTCAAGTTTACGATTAACTGGATGTCGGATAATTGGTTGAAAATTAACCCAGACAAAACTGAAGTCTTGGCAGTCAACACAGCTACCGATCCATGGAACGATCGGTTCTGGCCAGCTGAATTGGGGCCATGTCCAGAACCTGCGGTAGCAGTAAAAAGTCTGGGAATCAAATTGATGCTCTGCTGTCCATGACACAGCAGGTGTCGGCAGTGGTGGGCACTTGTGTCGGTCTACTGCGCCAGCTTCGGAAATTCTCCTTATAGCTGTCCGTCTCCACCCTTAGGCTGGCCGTTTCGGCCTTAATTTTGGCACGGCTGGACTACGGTAACTCCTTGTACCTGGGCCTACCTAACAATCTTTTAGCCAGACTTCAAGTAGTGATGAACGATGCGGCCAGGCTGATTTTTAATAAGCCTCGGCGCACAAGGGCAACGCCTCTACTTCAGGACCTTCACTGGCTGCCAATAGCTCAGAGAGTTAAATTCAAGAGTCTATGCATTGCTCATAAAGCGGTCCATGGCTCAGCCCCTATCTATATCAAGGATCGACTGACTAAATATGTACCAAATAGGACCCTTCGGTCTGCTGACGCATGTAATTTGACATGCCCTAAGTTCAGCCTAGTATCCAAGGGTGGCAGAGCCTTTTCAAGCATGGCCCCCGAGTATGGAATCTGCTCCCAGTCAGATTGAGGAAAGAAACTAATCTCCTCATCTTCAGAAAGCACCTGAAGACGCTGCTCTTCTTGGAAGCTTGGGGTTCATCGTAGTGGGAGGCTGCGTGTTCTTACCAGTGTTATGTGTCCATCGTGAGCGCTTAGATACCTCGGGGTGATATAGCGCTTTATAAAAGAATAATAACATAACATAACATAACATAACATAACATAACATAATTGCTACCCAGTTTTGCCAACTAAAGAACAGGAAACGAGGAAAGATCTTGAAAAAGATCCTTTAATGTCACATCTATTGAGTTCGCCACCCCCTTATGCCCAGAGTGCTACGGCACCACCGCCACCTTTAGCTGCGCAACATCCAGTTGTTGTGCCACCTGCGATTCCTCCACAGCCAGCTCCTCTTCCGTTGGCTACTGTTCCTTTGGCGCAGCCTTCTCAAGAGCCGCCAACTTTGCCTCCTACGCCTCCTACTTCGTTCGCTACTCCTACGCCTATTCGCACTACTCCTTCTGTTCCGACCTTGGATCCTACTACTATTGTTCCATCTTCTCTTATTCTTTCATCCTCTCCTTCTACAAGACAGAAAATTACTGCTGCCTTGTCTGATCTTCTTTCTCCTTTATGGGGACATTTGAGTATGTCTCCAGGTAGTGAGCGTAGACAGTCACGAAGTCAGTTGCCTGACACAGATGAACGTGCGGTTTTGGATCATTTGGCGCGTAAGTGGATTACGTGTGCTCCTCAGTATGATCTGGAAGGTGTTATGGATGTGTTCCTTCAATGGGAAGAACCAAAGCAACGGTACATTTTTGAGACGATTTGTGGATTTCTCCATGAACAGTGGGATGCAGAAGTAGGTAAAGCTCCCGGTGAGTTGTATCGTGTGCGTTCTGAGTTTGCGAAAGGGACCGTTGTGGGTCCTCAGGATGTTGGGAGAGCAGTTGCGACTATTTTGTCGTTTCATAGCGACACTCCTTCTCAGCCGATGTTTGAGCCTGACGCTTCAGCTAGGAGAAAAGCACGACAATATCCAATGAGAGAGGTCCCTCCGGTGTGAAAAGAAGGGGTTGACGCTGGTGCAGGTAATAATCCACCAGCAGTACCGGCTCATTTCCAGCGTGTATGGGTGGATGTCCCCTGAAAACGCGCTGAAGTCTTAGCTATTAAGCAGTCTTTGCCTGACCCGCGCAAAAATCCAGCAGGGTACTATAAAGAGTTGACTCAGACTGTGGGTTCATGTATTATTAATTTGGCGCACATCGACATGTTGTTTGGAAATGTCGTTCCACAACCTATTTGGAGTAAGATTCGTCACACAGATCATGCGCAGGAATTGGGTGAAACATGGGTTAATCTTAGAAATGCCGACAACGGGCAAGTAGGCGGTGCTGAGCCTGATGATTTGATCGCAGAACTTCCTGGTAGGATTATTACGTATATGAAGACTTTAATGCCCGAATTGCGTGTTAATTGGGACAAGTTGTCTGCATGTAAGCAGAAGAAAGATGAGACTGTGTCCGATTTCTTCACACGGTTTGAAGAGACTTTTGTAGATCATAGTGGTCAGGATATGGCTACAGAGGGTGGCCAGAGATTGTTCGTCGACAAATTTGTGCTTAATTTGCTTCCTGAATTGTGCAATAAGTTGAAGGATTCCGAGAGTGCTTGGGCTGTTTCCACGTCAGCGCAGATTTTAGCTACGGCCCTGTACTATGAGAATAGGCGCAAAGATGAGTTAGAGAAAGCGGATAAGAAAAATAAGGAATTGAAGACTAAAGTCCTCCTGCAGCAAGCTTATCCACCCCATACTAATAATCAACACGATTATCAGCAGCCTCAGCAATATTCGAGGAACTTGCAAAGAAACGAGTGTTCTCAACAACGTTTACCATATGGACCCAATCAGTGTGCGTATAGAAGAGGGTCATTTCAAGAGTAGTTGTCCGGTTTTGTCACAGCGCACGAATGGTACTTCTGGTGCGAGAGGTCGAGGTGTTAAACAAGCCCCTAGAGCAGAGGTCTTCAAACTTATTTGCTCCGAGCCCCCCCTAAGCAAAATGTTGTGAGATCGGGCCCCCCTCCAAAACTTTATGGAAAGGATTGTGGGTGCGGAATGGGACATGGCTGCATGCTGGACTTATGAGATGATTTCAGGAGTACTTTTTCCATAGCACATAAACCGCACAAATATGAGACTTATAAAACAGCAAATGCTTCAAACAAAAACAAGTAGTATTCCAAATACTGCTCCCCGTAATTGGGGTGATGTGAGCCCCTCACACTCCTGGACCCCAATGCAACTACACCTGCTGCACTACTGATAACTGCAGTCCTGAGTAGCAGGCTATTTCCTATGCATCTTTTACCTCTTCCCCACAATGACGGACCAGCACCTCAGTCCTAAGGATAGAAACAAAAATAGGCTCCCATGCCCTTTTTTTAAAGGTACACATTCATAATTGTGATGTAGTGGGCCCCTGAATCCCCTGGGCTCCAGTCCTGCTGCATCTGCTCCCAGCAGTGACCACTTATACACCTGGCAGAAGTACCTGCTGTACAATTTTTTAAGAAGTTGTATTATCTCAATCACAGCATCCTTTTGCAGAAGCCTAGCTTAGGATATGTAAATACTATTTTAAAATAATGACTTACATATTCACAGTGCTCTCTGCCGTAGGCTGGAACCTTATAGCACTATAAAGAGGGCCACTAGAATTATGCGGCAGGAGAAGGCCAAATTATGCAGCAGGGTTGACTACATTATGCAGCAAACAAAGGCGAATTATGATGCATAATGCTGCATATTTTGTGACAGCATTGCTACATTATTTTGTAGTTGTTATACTTGTTAACACTGTCCTGGCATATATTGCCCCTCATAAGTACCAGTTTAACCCCCATATATCGAAATAGGTAACAGAAAGGTAACCAGTCAACCTTTACAAAGGGCCTTCCACTGTGGTGGTAACGTGTTGCTGCAATTTTTTTAACTTTTGAACCGTTTGAGCTCGAAACATTTTTTTTGTTAATATCTACAAATTATGCAGCAATAGATGATGAATTATGTGGCAAATGCAGGATACCCATTACTATGAGCAAAAGCCAAAACCACACAATTTCATAATTCCAGTGGCCCTAACTGTAAATACAAAGGTCACTATTCCTCTGCACCAATTAGGGTTCAATTATGTGTCGGGGACACCCTAACTGTGTAGCGCATAGCTGGGTCGCGCTTACCTGCCATTTGTGCCTGGATATCTGGAGGAGGACTCTGCCTGAAGCTCGCCGCACCCGCTCCGCGGGTGCCGCTTCGCCTGCCAAGTAGAGGAGGAGTGGAGTGGGAGACAAACGCTAGCAGAGGGCTGCAGGGCTGCGAGCGTATCAGGGACTCCAATTCCCAGGAGTCCCTGAGAGACCGCTGACCACTTCCGGTCCGCTCTCCCTGCCGGCCCGCCCACTGCCCACCGGAGGGATTCTTAAAGCCCCGCCAGCATAACCATCATTGGGACACCCTAACTGTGTAGCGCATAGCTGGGTCGCGCTTACCTGCCATTTGTGCCTGGATATCTGGAGGAGGACTCTGCCTGAAGCTCGCCGCACCCGCTCCGCGGGGGCCGCTTCGCCTGCCAAGTAGAGGAGGAGTGGAGTGGGAGACAAACGCTAGCAGAGGGCTGCAGGGCTGCGAGCGTATCAGGGACTCCAATTCCCAGGAGTCCCTGAGAGACCGCTGACCACTTCCGGTCCGCTCTCCCTGCCGGCCCGCCCACTGCCCACCGGAGGGATTCTTAAAGCCCCGCCAGCATAACCATCATTGGGACACCCTAACTGTGTAACGCATAGCTGGGTCGCGCTTACCTGCCATTTGTGCCTGGATATCTGGAGGAGGACTCTGCCTGAAGCTCGCCGCACCCGCTCCGCGGGTGCCGCTTCGCCTGCCAAGTAGAGGAGGAGTGGAGTGGGAGACAAACGCTAGCAGAGGGCTGCAGGGCTGCGAGCGTATCAGGGACTCCAATTCCCAGGAGTCCCTGAGAGACCGCTGACCACTTCCGGTCCGCTCTCCCTGCCGGCCCGCCCACTGCCCTCAGACTCTGCTATATCTGGGGTTACTCCTCCCGCAGCGCGGGACGCAGCCAGGAGCAAAGACCGGGCTAAGAGCGGGCCGTTTGAGGCCATTCGAGGACGGCCCTGGCCCACCCCCCTTATTGCTCCTAAACTGCTTGTTATTGTATCATCGTGCTGAGACAGGTTAGCTTAAACTGAAGCTCCCTAATTAGTAAGTCGAGTGACGTCCCTGATCTCATCGTAAGCACCATGAGTACTAGGATGACACGTAGCAAAGCCTCCAAAGGTGGTTCACAAATCTGTGGCCCTATGGACGACTTCATCACCCGCACAAATATAGCCATCGATGAAGAAATATCTAAACTTCAAACCTGGGTATCCCTAGAATTGGTAGCTGCACGTAGGCTGTCCGAGGTAATTGCCCTCTCGAAAAAATCATCCTTAGGACATATAGCCTCTGCTGTCACTCCAGCACGCCCCGCCCGCCCAAATAGTATTACCACTCAGGTTGATTTACACCAGCCCCCGATTGCTCCCACCCTCACTCCGCCCTTAGAACAATCACGCATTACAGAAGAGCTAAGTTTCCCTGCACCTTCTCACGCCCAGACCCCCACCCTTAATCCCCCTCCCCAAGTATTCCCAACTACTTCCCGTGTTAGTGGTGCACAACCCAAAAGAAAACGCCAATCACGCTCAGCCTATTCTCGTAAAAAGGCAAAGGTGGCAGTCTTCCACCAGCTCACATTGACCAACGCTCAGGCTTGCAATGTTTTACCTGAGGGTTCCTCGAGCACACAGTCAGTATGCCAAAGTATGGGAGAGGGTCCAGCCAACACCATCCCAGAAGACGAGGGGGCGCAGGTACAGGACCAGGGAAGGAATGATAAGGAATTTATAGATCAAGTCTGGGAATCATTAAAAAAACTTCTCTCACCACTCGACTTAAGATTGTCTAGGATAGAAAACAATCTACTCGAGATGGAGAAGAGCATTATTGCTCTGGCCACTCTTGGCCTGAGAAGTCTTGAAAACCAGGGCGTGTTCTTATCTGACCCACATTCGCCAGCCCCTGTTTTGCAAGCTGAGCAGCACCCCCCACCAGTACCTGTTGCTGTAAGGCCTGTTCCTAAGCCGAGGACTGTGGCTGTGGATCAAGTTTCCATAACCGCTAAACCTCAGGCTATCAAACCGCAGATTCCCACACGGAACTCTAAGCCTGAAAAAGTAAATCCAAACCTGGTAGCATCCGCCAGACTGTCGTAAATATTTAATTTACCATCTTAATTTCTATGCAGGTAAGTACTTAATCAATAATAACTCAATCGGAAAGAAAGAAACAGAGTCCGTGGTGTTAGAGTTCTTAGGGGTTTTATTCCTTAAAAAGGAATCGTTCCGAAACGGAATATCATGTTCCTGCAACCACACGGGGTTCAGGAAGGGATAGAGCAATATTTTATTGACAATACATAGCTTATATACTTAATTTACATCATAGAAAGCAATATAGTAGGCGTAACAGCTGAGAGAAGACAAGATAACAGCATCCACGTGTTACTAGTACGTAATCAGAAGGCGTGGACTAGGCGTGAACTAGAGGTGTGCGCTAGAAACGTCACAGGTAGGTGTCACATGGGGGTGGCACTAAACAGAAATGTTGCAATGTCAGCGGAAATCAGAGGCTTGGATGCGCGCGCAGCTGCATGACGTGTGATTGACGTGAGACTGGAGGGTGCAGGGGGCATGACATTTACACTAGCGGAAAGAGACAGAAGTCTGGCATGTCAGATCAACTCGTACTTCTATCATATCTGATATCTGATGTTTGGGAACCATATTATCTGAACGGAAAAGGTCTCTGGGGCAGAAGCTATTCTATACTGACTGTGAGTGCGTGTATAAGCGCCTAAGTGTCTGCATGAGAAGCGTGGGGGCTTGGGCCTTCCATGGGAGCATGGTAACAGAGGCTATGAATTACTTGCACGGAGACAGGCCGGCCCTTCGGCTCTGCAGCTGGGGGGATGTTTACTGAAACTAGTAGGCAGGAATGTATTTTCGAGGAGCGGAACAGATAATTCGAAGGTTGTAGTCAGTCTTGGCAGGCAGCAGGCTGAGCTAAGCGCGGTGAGCCGCGCTGGAAGTAAGTCAGAGTTCACGGGTACAGAGACAGCCTGGGCTGAGGCTTTCAGAGTCAGAAGCCAGAAAAAGGCTCGATGGCAGAAATTCGGGGCCTACTTTGCCAGAGCTGAAAAACGTGTAAAGTACACTACAAAAAGACGTTGGCATAGCATACTTAGGAACGGACTATTCAACCCATTCAGGGTGGGTTTGAAAGAGGACATGTTAACGTTGGACGCAAATGTATTTGCGTCTTCATAGCTGGCACAGGAGGGAAGTTACATGCACTTTAAGCTGGTACATGGAGACGGTGGGGTACACGCTAGGGAACACAACTTGACCATAAAATTTATATTTCCTCATTCCCTCCTTGTTCCCTACGGACCCTTCATGATATATCGATCCTCATGAATCGATCAGTTTGTTCTTGTAACATCATTTGCTCTTCTTTCTTTCTTTCACGTCTTGAAAGGAAACTGGAATGTTCAATGCATGATGTGGCACACAGTCCACAAATCGCTGGCCCACACTGTAAGCACAGGCAGCAACTGAATACTAGGACTAGGCCAATGCCTAGGAAGGATAGGATCTTCCATCCCCAAGCGGTTAACGTTGTCCAGAACCAACCGGACCAAGTCCAGGTGCCTGGATTCTGATGTATCAGATTGGCAATTTTATGAAGACGTGTAATAGCTTTATATACAGATGGCGCGTTTTCTGGAATGAAAACACAGCAACTTGACCCGATGACCTTACAGGCTCCACCTCTATCTGCCAAGATGACGTCAATAACAAGACGATTCTGAAGGACAACAACCCGCATGGCGGACTGCTCTTCGGTTAAGTTACCTAGGGCGGAGGCAGTTTCATTCACTACTGCTTCAAGTGTTCTAGTTAATCTGCGTATTAGTTTACTATTTTGGACAGGGCCTAAAAAGAAAAAGAATCCTTTATTGAAATCGGTGTATTGTTTCCATGCCGTTTCTGTGTAGTCGACAAGCGGGAGATCTCTTCTGAGTCTACTCTTTACTAGATTTGTATTTCTGTGATAATCAGGAGGAGCTAGAAAAACAGGTGGCAGAAGGAATGCAATATAACAGGTACCATCCCAATCTGGAGGTAAGCGTGTGTATGCAGTTTGACCACAAACAAAATAAGAATGACGGATAGCTTTAAAGGACGATTTACCATGATCACTGAATTCGACCACAGTAGTACATTTACTATGACCTAAGTGTACTGAACCTTTCTTTCTGACACATAATTCACCAGTGACTGGTAATACTGACATAGCGGGCAGAACTGGTGCAGCTTCGGATTCAACAGTAAGAATCATAAGGTTAATTGTGTAATTACCTAATCCATACACTTCGTTTTCTAGATCAGTTCCTATTCTAGTGGGGAGTCCCTCCTTATCAGGGTAACAGACGTCGAGCAGGACTAAGTTCAAGTTTCCCCAAACCCAGCTCCCTTCGAAAACAGCAATATCAGGATCTAAGGAATTAATTATTTTAAACCATGCACCACAGGAGCCATTGTGAGTGAACGGGTACGGAAAGAGGGGCAGAGCTCCCTTGTAATTCTGGTAGGGAGGGAGTCGGCCACATATCCAGCAGTTTGTAGCATTATTAGTCTGATGGGAATGGTGTAGCATACTAATGAATGTGTTGTTGCACAGCGCGAGTCTGTAAGAGAGTTCATGTGGAGGTAACTCACTAAAAGAATGTTCAGCAGAAACATTGTAAGCAGATTGTTCACGCTTGAAAATAGGGCAATAGATAGGAAGTAGTATACTTGCAACAATAATCAGAAGACTTAGAAAAAACATGATTAACAATGTCACTATACAGTGACTACGCAGTGATTTGCAATATGTACGTTTCTTGAATTGTCTCTCTCTCTCTCTATCTCGATCTAGGGGATACATGTCAGAAACTATTTAACCGATTCACCTAGGGGAGGACTTAAACAATTAAACTGTCTGACTTGCTAGATCGGAGCTTTAACTTATACTCTTCTTGGGGAGTTTTCTCTCGTTCTGTAACTTTAAAGTCACTAGGCTTGATACAGTCTTTGGAAGGGGTGGACGAGCCTGGATCTGGTTTCAGTTCATTGCATAGTTTAATATGGCTCGTGTGGATCCACCCCTTTCTGCCCTCCACCTTCACTGCTGTCCTCGTAGTAAGAAGGACGGTCTTCGGCGCTTTCCAGCGGGGCTCCAGCGGACTTTTCCTGTCAAAGTTCCCTATTAAAACCAGGTCGCCAGGACGGACGTCATGCGGCTTTACATCAGTGTTGTCAGGGAAGGCTGCGGCAACCTGTGAACAACATGATTGGAGTGCAGACATCAAGGAGGCAAGGTAATCTGTCAACATATTGCAATCAACATCAGTAATTTTCTTAGGAATGGGCGTCCCCCACATATTCGGTGGTCTACCAAAGACCACTTCGTACGGGGATAGTCCTGATCTCGAGTGGGCAACCATTCTCATGTAGAAGAGTGCAACTGGCAGGGCGACTATCCAGTCGACCTCTTTCTCTTGACATATTTTACCAAGGCGGGTCTTTAATGTCTGATTATGCTTCTCTACAAGGCCTGCGGCTTCGGGATGTCGGACACAATGGAATTTCCACTGATATCCTAGCAGCAAGGAAACTTGTTTCATTAATTCGGATGAGAATGGCTATCCGTTATCTGAGTATACGACACGAGGCATGCCGTACCGTGGGAAGAATTCACGAACCAGCTGCCTGGCAGTGGTCGGAGCAGTGTAATCTGGGACTGGATATGCTTCAGTCCAACGGGAAAGTGCACAAACAATTACGAGGACATATTTGAATCCTCGACAACGGTCCATCTGGATATAATCCATCTGGAGGACTTCAAAAGGGTGATCGGGAGGATGAAATCCACCTTGCTCTACAGGGACGCTTTTACCTGGATTGAACTGACAACAGATCATGCAAGTACGCACTTTCTGTTTTGCTGCTGCTCGTAAGTGTTTATTGCTCCAGAGATTTTGTAAACTGTCTAACATCGCTTTTTCTCCTAGGTGTGCTGGACTATGTGCTGTATTGATTATGACTTGAACCATAGAGTCAGGGAGAAACCATGGAGATTTTCCCTTCGTCATCCAACCTTGATCTGTCTGGATCCCTCCTAGCTCTGTCCATTTCTTTATTTCATCAGGGGTAGCATGTGTCTGAATATCGATTACATCTAGTGTGGGATCCCTGACTGTCATACAATTTGTCGGTCCTATTGTCTTTGTCATGTCAGTTGTCTGAGTGTGAGTCAATGCTGTATGTTTTGCTGTCTGGTCTGCCAGGTCGTTACCCTGGGAAACCGAATCTGTAACTTTAGTATGTGCTTTACACTTCATGACGGATATGCCTGAAGGCAGATGTATTGCTTCTAACAGTGCTTGAATGAGGGGACCGTGTTGGATCTTGGCACCATGAGAGGTCAAAAAACCTCGTTCTTGCCATAACATTCCGAAGTCGTGTACAACTCCGAACGCATAACGGGAATCAGTGTATATGTTGACATTTCTGTTCTTGGCTAGTATACAGGCTCGGGTCAGAGCGATGAGCTCTGCTGCTTGAGCGGACAGTGTGTCAATACGATGTGTTTCTCTAACTTCGGTTTCAGTGGTCACTGCATACGCGGCCACTAATTCTCCTGTACTTGTTCTCATACATGAACCATCCACATAAAGTGTCAGGTCTGGATTTGTCAATGGAACATCTGTTAAGTCTCGTCGAGGCTTTGTTACTGCATTAATGATCTCTATACAATCATGCGGGGCTGGATCTGTCATACTTGTAGGTAACAGTGTTGCGGGGTTCAGAATGCTGCAGCGTCTGATTTCTATGTGTGGCTGGAATAGCGTTAATTCGTAACCTGTCAGTCGTGCTATAGTTAAGTGCTGAGTCTGGGTTCTGTTTAAAAGAACCTCTACAGAATGTGGAACTTGTACTGTTAACTGATGGCCTAAAACAATTGAATCACTCTGTCTGATTGCTAATGCTGTTGCTGCTACGGACTTTAAGCACGCAGGGAGTGCCTGGGCTACTGAATCCAATGTACTTGAAAAATAAGCGCAAGGCTTATGTGAACCTGCTTGGTCTTGAGTGAGGACAGACAACGCTGTACCATCACGTTCTGTAACAAAAAGTGTAAACGGTGTACTGTAACATGGTGTCGCTAAAACTGGTGCTCGACATAATGCTTTCTTTAATTCCTCAAAGGCTTGTGTGTGTTCCTGAGTCCAGGGAAGGACAGTCGAAGTCGCTGCCTCCTGTGTCGTTAACTGGATGAGTGGTTTAGCTAGAAATGCATATTGAGGAATCCATTGTCTACAGTACGAGGTGAGGCCTATGAAGGCCCGCACTTCCTTTTGTGTCTGGGGTTGTGGCATATTTACAATTAACTGAATGCGATCGGGAGTGAGCTGTCTCCCCACTTTGGACAGCAAGTGACCCAAGTACACAACTTGCTGAACACAGAATTGTAGCTTCGAAGGAGACACCTTGTGTCCCTTGTCGGCCAGAAAATGTAAAACTGTCAGTGATGCTTGTTCACATTCGGGCTCACTTCGTGCGGTGATCAGCAGATCATCGACGTATTGCAGTAAAGCGGTGTTAACTGGCATTTGAATACAATCTAGTTGTCTTTTCAGTGCTTGACTATAGATGCTGGGGCTTTCTGTGAATCCTTGAGGTGCGCGGGAAAATTTGAAACTTCGTCCATTTAAACTGAATCCGAAGAGGTATTGGCTCTCCGGATCAATGGGTACACTAAAGAAAGCGTTCTTGAGGTCAATTACAGTGAAGAACGTTGCTTCAGAATCAATAGCAGTCAATAGGGAAGAGATATCAGGGACCACAGGGTACTGTGGTACAATGCATTTATTCAGCTCTCGCAGATCAATCACCAGCCGATATACTGGCGGTGCATTGGGATCAGTACGTTTAAGAATCGGAATGATGGGCGAATTACAGATATTGGAGTCGGTCTCTACGACCACTCCTTGGGCAATGAGCTCTTCAATGATTTCCAGTAAAGCCACTACAGCATCAGGTGGTAACTTGTATTGTCTGATTCGGGGTAAAACAACCCCTGTCTTGAGTGTAACACGGTATGGTATGATATGCATACAACCTACATCAGTTGGGCCTTTTGCCCACAAGTGATCTGGTACATTTCTCAATCTGACATCAAACTCTCGTAATACATAATGACCCTTGAAATCCCGCAGAAAGAGTCTAACTCCCTCCGGGGAACAGCATATTATGGCTCCTAGAGCCTTCAATGTTTTTATTCCTAACAGATTTTCTGGACATGATTTCGTAAGTAACAAGTCTGTAACACGTGATAATGGACCCACAGCCAGGGGGACGGGTTCTGATACCTCATTTACAATGGGCTGTCCTGAAAAACCAAGGGAAACATTCTGTGAGCCTGAGAGGGGTGCCCCTGGGACTTCGTCATGGCTTATTGTGGTGCGGCTTGCCCCTGTGTCAATTAAAAACTTTCTGTCTTTTCCCAGTACTTGACTATGTACATAAGGACCTTCTTGATCTACGGGAATTTCAATAAGAGGCAAACCCAACTCCCTCTCTAGGCTGTTTCATGCGTATCGTTGGTAATCGGGGTAAGCAGCTTGGGCATACTGGTACATCTGTTGGGAAACTTGTTGGGTCGCGGCAATGGGCTGTGGCTGTGATACCGCTACTGTCTGTGCTGTATGAGATGAAGCATGCATAGGCTGCGTGTTCTGCATGGGCTGTACGTTCTGTGAGGTCTGTTGCTGGGCCTGATCTTGTCTTGGTGGATGCGGTCTTTCTTTAGTTTTACCTGTTGATATGTTATGTTTCAGAACTGGACATTCATGTACGTAGTGACCTGGCTGCTTGCAATAGTTGCATGTCCCTTTAACGGGAGCTGCGGCGTGACCAGTCTGGGTCGTACCCTTTCTGTGGCCGTCGGTTGGAACTGATTGGGCTACTAACATTTTCATTTTCGTGTCTTTCATACGTTTCTGTTCCTGATCCTGTTCTTCTCTAATTCTGTTCTGATGGTATTGTAACATTTGTAACATCTGTGATGGCGTATTTGCTTGCCATGTACTCTCAACCTTGTATACACGGTTTTTGACTGCTAACAGGGAATTCTCGACTAATTTTGATACAAAAAGATGCGGGTATGACTCGCTACTTGGTTTAAGACCACTATTAATAATAAAACATTTCTCGAATCTTGAATAGAAGTCACTAGTATCTTCGTCTGGTTTCTGTTTACATGCTGAGATGGCATCCCAGTCTTCCTTTCTCGTTGTCAATAATCTTGGCAGAACCTGTACTATCAAACCTGGTAATGCTTTAGTTTTCTCCCCAAGGCCTACCCCTGGGACACGTTTGTTCTCTTCGTCTTCTATTTCTGCCCATACAATCTTTTTCTCTCCCACCTCCCATTCCTTTTCCTTGAGTTTCTCGTAGATGCCCGTGGGCAGCAGTACTTTTAACATTTTCATGATATCTTCATATGTGTAATCCCCCATCAGTAACATGTCCTTAAGTTCTCTGTGAAAACCTGCAGGGTCTTTATCATGGCACGGGACTAGTTTCTTCATTTCTAACAATTCTAACTTAGTCAGAGGCGTGTGTACATACACACGTTTCAAGGTATGATCCTCACCCATAACTGGGTGTACTTCTCGTAAGGGGTTCTGACTTTCAATGTCATGCAGACGTTCCATATGATACATTTTTCTTTCTGGAGGCGGAGCCGGAACATATTCGGAGCTTACGAAAGTGTTATATCTATGTCGTTGTTCTAGAATTATTTGTATTAACTTGGTACTTAGACCTCTCCATCTATCCATGAGTAGTGCTTCTAATGTTTCGTGTAAGGGACCTGGATCCGAATGTTGATTTCTGTATTTCGTGAGCAGGTGCTGAATCATGTATACACCTGCTAATTTCTGTTCGTCTGGGGAAAGGTTCAGGAATGTCTGTGCTACGGTGTCATCATTGTATATATCCGGATTGTCAGTCCATAATATGGCTGACCGGGCTAGTTCTTGTTCATCCATAGAATTGAGTACATGGTACCCTATTCGGTCTCGAAGCCTTTTATCAGTCTCCTGGAACTGATGTTCAGGAGAATTCGGGTTTGTTAAGGCAGAGAGGAAAACTCTCTTGCTTTCTGGACGAATGCCTTTCCTAAGGTAAGTTCCCTTACCTACATACGCTATAGTATCTGTAGTCTTTTCTGGTTCTTCAAGTTCTTCTTCCCCCTCGGAGGAAGCCTTTTCCTTCTCTTTTTCGTGTATTTCTATCACTGCTTTTCTTATTTTCTTGTACATACTGGCTATGCAAGTCGCCTTATCATGTTTTCCTTCAGATATATTTTGGCCCCACCTGTTGAGTCCATCTAATTCATCCTGATCTGTCTCAGGCCTGTCTCGTTCTCTTATTAGGCAATTTATGAAAAAACGTAGTATCTGTGCTTGAATGTCAACTTTCTGATGCTCCATGGCATCCTTAACACTGTCAGGGTCTTTACCAGTCTGAACAAACTGATATATTCTATCTAGGCGCTCCTTCATTCCTGCAAATAACAGCAGGAAATCAGTAGCAGATCGTAACCGTAGTGATGCCATCATCATTCTATCGTCTTTGCCGGGTACTGGATCATATCTGCAAACTGAAAGGTTTTCTTTGAGTATGTCGAGACGGGGTGATTTGAACGTGAAAGGACTCTGCATATCCCTAAGGTTTAATCTGTGTGTTAATGGCGGGGTCCGAAGACCCCCCATCGCACCTCCTGAGGCGGAAGCTTGAACATTGTCTCTCTGTGGAGTCTGTATCTGAACTTGGATTTGTCTTTTAGTAGGGTCAGGTAGGCGTGTTTTCGGTAGATCAACTTTAGGTGCGGGAAGTGGTGGAGGTGGAGGAACGGTCGGTCGAACGGGGAAACCTGGTTGCAGTTGTGGCAGAATTTGGTCTGGAGGCGGGTTGACACCCCCGTCCCCGTCAGTAGGCGGGGCGCGAACAGGCAGATTGGTGTAAGCGGGTGCTACATCCTCTAGATAGGAATTCAGGAATATGTCCTTAGTGGTCCTGTGAGTTACTTTAGTTGGAACCAATGGTGGCGGCAGATTTTTCGGTATTTCTGAAATGGCCTCAGGCGAACCCTCGGCCGCGAGATACATACCGTTTACGAGGTTGTTTCGTGCATGGTCTACTTGCTCTGATTTTACTCGGATCCCTTCAGTAACTAATTCGTTTTCTTGGGCTTTATCTGATTCTTTAAGTCTGTCTTCTCTACGTAGTTCTTTTTCAGCACGCTTATGCGATTCCTTACGCCAAAACTCTATGGCGTCTTTCTGAGATTGTCTGGCTTTCTTTTTCCATAGCGCTTCCTCTACCTTCATGATGCACTCGGCATCCCATGTTCCGGTAACAGGCCATCTGTGTCTCTCGTCTAGATGCTTAGTATAATCGGCCCATAAATCTAGATACAATATGGCATCTAAGCCATGCTTATGGTACATAAAATTTCCAGGAGTGTCCCTAGGGGGGATAGGAATTTCTTCCTCTAGTATCCCTTTCCTAGTTCCTATCTGCTTTAACTTGTTGAAAAACGGCATCTTGTTTACTTAGTACTGAATGCTCAATCCTTGCTACTTAATACTGAATACAGCTAGTTATACAAGAACACAATAATGCACATTAAAAACAGTCACACTCATACCACGACATTAATCACATGAAAAAAACATTTGAGACATATATGACTACCCCCTATACCGGATGTACTGCTAAACAGCACAGATACACTGTCGGAGACAATGCAAAAAACTTTAATAACTGATGTACTGCTAAACAGTACAGATACACTGTCTAAAAACAGTGCAGACCGGACTTGTGTACCCAAACCCGTCTAGATACGTCCCAGCAATGGTACTCACCGGGAAGCACAGAAAACAGAAGGCCTCGGAAAACTCGACTGGACTGGACCGGACTCGACTCGACTCGACACGTGGATACTTCGGAAAACTGGTGGGCCTCTTGACACCTCGGACCTTGCTTCTTTCGGCTAGGCTCTGGTCGGGATCCTCCGCACTCCTCACCGCCTCGTCTGGGTGCTGATCGCAGTCTTCGTCACCTCCGTGGGCCAGAGGGAGATACAGGAAATCCTGCCGGTACGCGTAGTTTCCTTCTAACTGATGGCAGGGGGACAGAGCTTGCAACGCACCAACCGGCGCGTGGGGTGGGGGAGGGGTCCCTGTTCGGGCGCCAAAATGTCGTAAATATTTAATTTACCATCTTAATTTCTATGCAGGTAAGTACTTAATCAATAATAACTCAATCGGAAAGAAAGAAACAGAGTCCGTGGTGTTAGAGTTCTTAGGGGTTTTATTCCTTAAAAAGGAATCGTTCCGAAACGGGATATCATGTTCCTGCAACCACACGGGGTTCAGGAAGGGATAGAGCAATATTTTATTGACAATACATAGCTTATATACTTAATTTACATCATAGAAAGCAATATAGTAGGCGTAACAGCTGAGAGAAGACAAGATAACAGCATCCACGTGTTACTAGTACGTAATCAGAAGGCGTGGACTAGGCGTGAACTAGAGGTGTGCGCTAGAAACGTCACAGGTAGGTGTCACATGGGGGTGGCACTAAACAGAAATGTTGCAATGTCAGCGGAAATCAGAGGCTTGGATGCGCGCGCAGCTGCATGACGTGTGATTGACGTGAGACTGGAGGGTGCAGGGGGCATGACATTTACACTAGCGGAAAGAGACAGAAGTCTGGCATGTCAGATCAACTCGTACTTCTATCATATCTGATATCTGATGTTTGGGAACCATATTATCTGAACGGAAAAGGTCTCTGGGGCAGAAGCTATTCTATACTGACTGTGAGTGCGTGTATAAGCGCCTAAGTGTCTGCATGAGAAGCGTGGGGGCTTGGGCCTTCCATCGGAGCATGGTAACAGAGGCTATGAATTACTTGCACGGAGACAGGCCGGCCCTTCGGCTCTGCAGCTGGGGGGATGTTTACTGAAACTAGTAGGCAGGAATGTATTTTCGAGGAGCGGAACAGATAATTCGAAGGTTGTAGTCAGTCTTGGCAGGCAGCAGGCTGAGCTAAGCGCGGTGAGCCGCGCTGGAAGTAAGTCAGAGTTCACGGGTACAGAGACAGCCTGGGCTGAGGCTTTCAGAGTCAGAAGCCAGAAAAAGGCTCGATGGCAGAAATTCGGGGCCTACTTTGCCAGAGCTGAAAAACGTGTAAAGTACACTACAAAAAGACGTTGGCATAGCATACTTAGGAACGGACTATTCAACCCATTCAGGGTGGGTTTGAAAGAGGACATGTTAACGTTGGACGCAAATGTATTTGCGTCTTCATAGCTGGCACAGGAGGGAAGTTACATGCACTTTAAGCTGGTACATGGAGACGGTGGGGTACACGCTAGGGAACACAACTTGACCATAAAATTTATATTTCCTCAAGACCCCATCCTGCCGAAACCCAGGGTCCTCGTCCAAAAGAAAATTTTAGAGGAGGCTATATAGACCTCCCACCAGAGGCCAATGACTACGTGGTCGTGTTGACAGGCGTCCCTGCGATCGGCACTGACCAACACGAAAACCACTGGTCATTGAAAAATAAAACTATGCACTGGCTCAACGTCAACAGACCGATTCCCAATGGCAAACGAAGCCGAGTAATGATGGTCCGTAGAATACCCTGGGTGGGCCCAACCAAGAAATCTAAACAAGGGGACTGTGTAGTTGTAACTTTTGAAGACCCACATACGGCGCACCATATCTGCTCCTGGCCAACTAGTGAAGATTCTTTAGTCATACCAAGGCCGCTATCCTATTTTTATCCCCCACGCCAAGTGCATACCCAAGCGGATAACTGGTCCCTGGTGCAGCACCACCCATGGAACACCCATCTTACGAGGCAAAAGAATACTCTTTTACACTGGAATGGCCTTTCAACCTACAATAGATTTGGAGGCCTGGAGGAGGTCGATTGACTTTCTATGTTCCCAGGATGCCCACAACTAGAAAAAGCATCGTCTCCACAGGCTACAGACATAGTTGGAAATCCAACCGACGGCCCTCCAACTAGCCAAGCCGGGCTTTTGACTCTCTTGCCCCGGGGCATGGAACCGATCAAAATGGCTATTTTAGATTGCAAAAGAGTGGAAACGAGGCCTGACAGCCCCTGTTCGATCCCCCCTCCTCCTGTACAACCTAATCCAATGGAGATCGACCGGCCTGATAGAGCTGCCTCTCCAGGCGATTCTTCACTGAGGGTCTTAAGCTGGAATGTGGCTGGCCTTGCACGTAACTTTGATAACCCGGAATGGAACACCTTCCTGGCACCTTATGACATTTGCTTGTTACAGGAAACATGGTGCCAGGAACCTAGACATAGAGTGGGGTTCTCGACCTTCTATGTTCCGGCTGTATGTCACCAAGGTTCTAAAGGACGCCCATCCGGTGGTCTTCTTATCTGGATCAACATAGCACTAGACCTCAGTGTTTCTCAAAGGACCACCGAAACGTCTGACCTTCAATGGCTAACACTGCACTACAAAGGGGGAAGGAAACTAGAACTATTTAATCTCTACTTAAGGGGCAACAGGAACGGAGGATCTCTAAACTCTTTGGGCTTAAGCAACAACCTGTCTGCCTGTGACGCCGACTCTCTCGTCCTGCTGGCTGGCGATTTTAATTGCTGTTTTGAGCCTTTAGCCAAAGAAGATATTCTGGATACCAACGATGAGGATAACAGGAGGGGCATCCCTATTTTGAACCTCGAACCGATCCCTAAATGGACACAAAAGGCGATCGATATAAATGCTCTTTGCATGGAGTATAACTTGAGAGCAACGAATGGGCGTTCTAAATCAGATCCCATGGGCGCCCATACATACAATAGGACGGGCCACTCATCCAGAATTGACTTTGTTATGCTGAACTATAACCTCTGGCCATATCAAGACATGGAGGTTATAGAGACCTGTGACAGCGACCACAACCCTCTCGCTTTAACCATTTCTGTCCCCTGGCAAACTGGGTCTCAAGAAACTACCAACCAGTTATGGAAAGCTTCACATGAGATTCTTCCCTCAAACTGTGGCAGACGTCTTAAATGGGCAAGAGTCTCAGCGGATGAGGCTAGGATGTCACAAGCTGAAACCATCTTACTAGAGGCTGAATCCAGGCTTGATAGCCCTAATAGCGATAGCAAGATGTTTTTATCGTTATTTACGGAGACTGTAACGGCACTAAGTGGGCTGTTCATCATTTCCAACCCCAGCTCTAGAACTGCTTCAAAGGGGGCCCTGAGAACAAGTGAAAAGTGGTTCACAGCAAAGTGTCGACTTGCTAAGGGTGATCTTGTTGCTGCAGTAAAAGGAAAAGACCAAGCTACCATCAGGTCTGCAAGGAAACTCTATAGGAAAACCGTGACTGAGGCCAAGCGGACATATGATTTCAACTTTTGGCGTGACCTAACGGAGGCGAGCACAAGGAAAGATGCTAAGGGGTTCTGGGACTTGCTAAGATCAAGAGACAAGCCCATTGATCAACATCTGACTTGTAATATCCCTGGTGTTGCCTGGTTTGCCCACTTTTCGAAATTGTATTCGGCTCAGACAGGGCCTCCGCAACTAGACCCGCTCCCAAGGCTCAGCTCCACAGATCTCCCACCAAATGAAGCCCTATTTACCACCTTGGAAGTAGAGAAGGCAATCAGGTGTACTGTTTCTAACAAAGCGGCAGGACCTGACGGGATCCCGGGCGACCTGATAAAAAATAATCCCCCATTTTGGAGCAGATTAATTGCTGCTCTTCTTAATGAGGTTAGGTTGGGGGGGTCTTTCCCTGACTCTTGGAGGGGCGCTGAAGTAGTCCCCATTTTCAAGAAGGGTAGCTGGGAAGACCCAGCCAATTACCGCCCCATCAGTTTGCTGGATTCAACGCAAAAGGTTGCGGGGAAAGTGGTATTGGGCAGGATTCTGGAGTGGGTGGATGAAAACCAGATATTGTCTGATTTCCAAGCGGGTTTTAGATCAGGGACAGGCACCGTCGAGCAGACATTCCGCCTTTTAATGCTCTATTGGAAGGTAGTGGTGCTAGGAGGGGGCAGCTTATACTTAGTCTTTATAGACTTAAAAACAGCCTTCGACCTGGTTCCAAGAGCATTATTGTGGAAGGTCCTTGACGAGTTAGGTCTACCTCCCTACTTGTTGGCCTTGTTGATAAAATTCCATGAAAACAACTTTGCCCAAATCAGATGGGGTGCCCAGGGAGAAAAAACCCCGTGTATTCCAGTAGACAGGGGCGTCCGCCAGGGGTGTGTGCTTGCCCCCACTCTGTTTTCGCTTTACGTCAATGGAGTGGTGGAGCACCTTCTTCAACATCCTGCAGATGCACCATCCCTGGCTGGAAGGAAAATCCCGACGCTCCTGTTTGCGGACGACACCCTCCTGATTTCGAAATCACCTGCAGGCATACAGTCACTACTTTCCAGCTTCAAGGCCTTCTGTGACACCAAGGGACTGGCCATAAATATTGGCAAGACCAAATTTCTTGTCCTCAACCCCCCTAAGAAATCTGTTAAACCCCCCACTCTAGACTCTGTCACATTAGAACGGGTCAAAGAATTTGACTATCTAGGCATACGTCTTTGTGATAGTATGAGCTGGAAGGCCCATCACCAAAAAGTGTATCTAACCCATAAGAGGGTTGTTGGTGCTTTACTTAAAGAGTAGCGTGCTTCCTCCATAAAACCTATTGGGGCACTTCTTGATATTTATAGGGGTAGGGTTGTGAGTGCAGCACTGTATGGCGCAGAACTTTGGGGTACCCAGAGAGTGGATACTTTGGCCCACCTAGAAAATAAATTTCATAAAGACCTGATGAGGCTACCCCAGAGCACCCCCACAATCCCCCTCTTGCTTGACGCAGGTACTCGTCCAATCTGCGAGCAAGCTAAATTACGCCCTTTACTACTATGGTCTAGAATTTGGAACGTCCCCGAACTCCTCAGCTATGCAGACGCCCTAAAAGATGTACTGTCCTTACCTGGCTGGCATAAGATCACCTGGCTCAGAGAGGTTAAGAGGGCATTGTACAAGCTCGGTCTAGGAGCTGCGTGGGAAAATAAAACAGCACCTCCTAAACAAGAACTGAAGAAGACTTACTGGTCTTGGGTGGATAACGAGAGACTTGGTAAATCAAATCACCCAAGATCTGTTGCCAATTTCTTGATGGTTAAAGATATCCCCTCCAGAGAACCATATTTGGATTTGATTCACAGTTCACATGATAGGGCATTATATTTTAAATTCAGGGTTGGGGTCTTACCTCTATGTCAGTTTACCTCTACCTGGAAACCACCACTGCAAACTGTACCCTATTGCCCATTCTGCGAGCTAAAAATTGAATCTGTCGCACACTTTCTATTTGAGTGTCGAGTGTATATGGCCCCTAGACGGAGGTGGTTGAAGCCTCTTTGTAGGAGCCTGGGAACTCGCTCACATCTGGAAGCTATAAGAATACTGCTCTCAGATACAAGACCCTTTTTTGCCATTTGTTTGGCTAAATTCCTAGGCTGGGCTTGGCGCATAAGATCTGCTAAACAACTGACGATACAGTAAAGTGTCCCTTTTTCATTTTTCATAAATTCTAAGATTCTCTCGTGTAAATATGAAATGTTTTTAATGGTAATATGAATTGTAAATTGCTTTGTTTCGACTATTGTTTTTATGCTGTTATGTTTGCTTTTATGATATGTTTCTATATCGAAATAAAGCTTTACTACTACTACTCAATTATGTGTCGCTCAGCTTTAACACACACAGACATCTAGAGTGATGGTAGTCACTAACTGAGGTTTCATAACCTAAAAGAGCGCATTTATCACCAGTTAGTTTAACTTGCAATTATTTTTCAATTAAGTTATTACTGCGTTTACATGACTGTCAAAACACAAAACTCGTACTTTTTACTTTTTTTTAGCAACCTTTTTGACCCACTACACTCTGATCACAGTTCTCACTTCAAGGGCCTGGAGTAAATGAAGACAGCCTGGAAATGCAGCAAATATACATCACGCACTTTCAGGCCATCCTCATCTACAGGTACTTGCAGAGGCATTTCCGTGCCCCTCGTAACCCACCCATGCCTCCAAGGGGGGGGCGGGCGGGCCCACAGTTTGAAGACTTCTGCAAAGGACAACATTCAAATATTCTGTGTGATTTAACAATATGTCCATGTACATTTGACACCAATGACCATAAAACAATGATGGATTATGCAAATGTTAAAGTTTGTGCATCGCCTAAATTGTTCATTTTGTCACCACACAAGGATCCTTAGCAGGAAGTCTAACGGGCAAATAATAACGCAAGTTTTCTTTTCTTGCAGAAATAATGATTGTGGGAGACTCAGATAAAGAATTCAAGTTAAACTTGGAAATACCCATAGAGCCTTCCAAATTGAACGCAATTTTAAAAGCAAAAGTAAAATAATGAAATGTGAAAATGAAGAAAAATAAGAACCTTGTATTGTATAGCATTTGGTAAGCACATGTATGTGGCAAATATATTAGACACTTACATTTAGCAGCCTCTTTGACCCCCGCCCCCACAGAACTCTAATCTCAGTTTTCATTTCAAGGAGTAAATGAACAGCCTGGAAATGCAGCAGATCAACATCGCCGCACTTCCAGGCCATCCTCATTTACATGTCATTGCCGAGGCATTTGCGCCCCCCTGGCAACCCATCCACGCCCCTCCAGGGGGGCGCGCCCCACAGTTTGAAGACGTCTGCCCTAGAGGTAGGGGGCGTGGAAATTTCCCCCAGAACACATGTTCCTTCCCGCCTCAGAATTCAATGAATAGTTTCGACCAGCAGAATAACGCGTCTGGTAGAACAGCTCAGTACTATGCTGATGACTACTATGCAGAAGATGAGAATATGGGAGGTAATGATTGCTAGGACAGCCTTGGACAAAGAGAGGGAGTTGTTTCAGTTCCAGTAGATCAGAGTGGACCTTATGTTGAGGTGATTACATCAGGTGTGTCAGAACCTTTTCTGTTGGATACTGGTGCTACAAAGAGTTCTATAATGCACTCGAAACTCCCTGGCGCACCTTTGTCTGGCAAAATGAATGTTTCAGTAGGTTTTTCTGGCGCCCCGGTTAGGAACCCGATTTCTTGTCCTATGTCTCTTTCTGTTGGGCCTTGTGAATTTGAAGCACCCCTCATCCTTACAACAGGTTGTGGTGAAAACTTGTTGGGATTGGATCTGTTGAAAAGATTGTATGCAACTTTGTACTGTTCTCCTTCGGGAGTGCAACTTACACTGGGTAAGAAAGTGGTTTCTCCTATGTATTTGTCGAAGGATAAACTTCCAACCGAATTGTCTTCTCTTCCGGATATTCTTTGGGCCACTGGTCCTAATGATGTGGGTCTCTTGGAAATACCACCATCTGTTGTAACATTGAAAGCCAATGTTAGAATCCCGCGCATTCCCCAATACAAGATCTCTAGCGAAGGTGGAAGGGCGTTGTTGGCGATAATTTACGATCTGATTGAAAAGGATGTAATTGAAGAGACAAGGGGCAACGTTTGTAATAGTCCTGTTCTGCCTGTTCTGAAGCGTACTGATCCTTCCCAGCCACCTGTTTACAGGTTTGTGATTGATCTTAGGGAGGTCAATAAAATAGTCATGCCACAATTTCCAGTTGTCCCCGATATCACTGCCCTATTGACTATGATTCCAGCCTCTGCAACTTGGTTCTCAGTGATTGACTTGAAGAATGCTTTCTTCAGCATCCCGATTGCCGAGGAGAGCAGGGATATTTTTGGCTTCAGTCTAGGAGGCCGAAGCTTCCGCTTCAAGCGCGCTCCTCAAGGCTACTGTGAAAGTCCATCGATATACAGTCAGGCATTAAAGACACAGCTTGACACGATTGTTTTACCTGACGGCGCTACTCTTATTCAGTACGTTGACGATTTACTAATCCCTGCAGATACTGAGGAGATTTGTAAGGAAGCCACATTGTCGTTGTTGCGTCATTGTGTGATCTACATCACAAAGTGTCTCTATCAAAGTTACAATATTGTCGACAAGAAGTGACCTACTTAGGTCACCTCTTATCAAAGTAGGGAAGGAAACTGACCCCAGAAAGAATTCAGGCAATCACGAAATTGAGTGTACCTAGGACACAGAGAGAAGTGCGTGCTTTCTTGGGTATTACATCATATTGCAGACAATGGATACCAAATTTTTCCTTATTGGCCAAACCTTTGGTGGCATTAACTTGTAAAGACACACCGAATCCCATTCCATGGTCTGAAGAGTGTCAGAAAAGTTTTTCCGAATTGCGTGATGCATTGTGTTCGGCTCCTGTGTTGGGTACCCCCGACTACAGTAAGCCCTTTACATTGTATGTCCATGAGAAGGAAGGTTGTGCATTGTCAGTGTTGACACAGTCTTTTGGGACAAGCAACGTCCATGCGCGTATTTTTCGTCGACTTTAGATCCGGTAGCTAAGGCGTTGCCGAGTTGCTTGAGAGCCACTGCGGCAGCAGCTGTTTCTATTCGACAGTCTGCTGGGTTAGTGATGAATAACATGTTAATTGTGATGGTCCCGCATGCAGTGGACACTCTGTTAAACAGAACAAAGACACAGCACTTAACTAGTGTTCGATTGTCGGGTTATAAGCTGACACTGTTAGCGAGTCATGTGCACATTAAGAGGTGCAATACTCTGAATCCAGCCACGCTATTGCCGATTCCATTAGAGACAGATGAGGTTGAAAAGCATGATTGCTGTCTAAGAACAGAAGAAGAAACAAAAGGGAGGATAGATCTTAAAGATACTCCACTTCCAGAATGCGATGGTACTTTGTGGGTTGATGGTTCGTGTTTCAAGTTGCCGAATGGTGATACGACTGCAGCATACGCTGTGACGACCTTACATACGATTGTTGAAGCTGCACATATCCCACACAATTCAGCACAAGCAGCAGAGTTGATTGCACTTACAAGAGCGTGTGTGTTAGCGAAAGGAAAACGAGGAAATGTGTACACGGACAGCCAGTATGCATTTGGTGTGGCTCACAGTTTTGGACAATTGTGGAAAGAACGTGGGTTCCTGACTACGCATGGTGCTAAGATCCAGCATGGTCAATTGGTGAATGAGCTTCTCGAGTCACTGACCTTGCCGTTACAAGTTGCGATTGTGAAATGCAGTGCTCACAAAAAGGTTACTGATGATGTTGGTCGCGGAAATGCATTTGCGGATGAAGTCGTGAAAGAGACTGCAAGGAATGTAATGAGTCGAATGTATGTTGCAGGCCCTGCATGATGGGTCGGTGAGGTTGGTATGTGTGAAGATACGATTGAGAGTGTGAAATCCATTCAAGCTGAAGCTACAGAGAAAGAATTGAGTGTGTGGAGAGAAAGTACGGGTAAATTGGATGCAAATGGATGTTGGGTTGAATTGTCAGAGCATCAGCGATGGTTGCTACCTGATGCATATGTGCTTGCAGTGGTGACAATGGCTCATGGAATGGCCCATATCAGTGTGAAAGGGATCTGTAAGTTGTTGGCCCCGGTATGGCAAAATGCTGGAATACCCAAGTGTGCAGAGAATGTGGTCAAGAATTGTATGGTGTGTCTGAAATACAATCCCGGAAGGGGAACCCCAACTCCAGCTGGCAATTTTGCGCCTCCAACGTATCCGTTCGAGGTTTTGCAGCTAGATTTCATCAACATGGAGAGGTGCAACAATTTGAAATACGTACTCGTTGTTGTTTGTGCCTTTTCAAGATGGGTAGAAGCATATCCCTTAAAGGATAACACTGCATTATCCACAGCTAAAGCCCTTGTCAAGGAATTCTTCCCCAGATTTGGAATGCTGAGAATGGTCTGGAGTGATAATGGGAGTGAATTTGTGGGTCGAGTGATGAAGAGAGTGTGTGAAGGGCTAGGCATTCAACAAAAGTTCCACGCTGCAAATCACCCCCAATCAGCTGGTTTAGTAGAATGCTATAACGGCACCCTTAAATGAAATTGGCCAAAATTCAAGCTAGCTCTGGTCTTCAATGGCCAGATGCCTTGCCCCTAGCTCTCCTGTCCACAAGAATGACTGTACATTCCCGGATGGGTTTGAGTCCGTATGAGGTTGTGTTTGGCAGCCCGGCGAATATTTGGGGCGTGCCAAGACCAACAAAGTTCAGCGAACTTGAACACCCCGTGTTGCTTGATTACCTGTATGAATTGACGGCTAAATTGCGTGTTTTACACCAACAGGTCCACAACACTCTACCTCAGGTCTCTGAAGCTCCAGGGCATCCGATCAATCCTGGATCCTGGGTGCTGGTGAAAAATTTTCAGCGAACAAAGAATGACCAGCCCCGGTGGACCGGCCCTCATCTAGTCCTTCTCTCAACAAGATCCGCTGTGCGAGTGGAAGGGAAAAAACATTGGATCCACGGCATTCATTGTAAGAGAGTCCCACTACCTCTTCCGTACGACCGTAGGGTCCAGGAGGGGATCGTTGACTCTGAAACTGAGACTGTGCTGCGATTTCTACCTTTTAGCGATGCACGAGTAAAAGGAACAATTTCCGAACAGGAAAGCGACGACATCTTGCAAGAGGCTGTGCCTCCGTCAATTCGATTGAACACTACAAAGCCTGAACTCTTATTCCAAGACCAAACAGCACCTGGAAGAACCGTTACAATTTGAGGCCAAGAACTATGACTATGGACAAATAGAATATTTCTTTTTACTTTTTGATTTGTGCAGCTCTCTCGTCTGAGAAACTTGCTTATTTTTGTTTTTCGAACAGCCATCCGGTTCTGCTGCTAGGGTCGCGGTCTTTGGAGTGCAGCTGAAGACGTTAGGTCGACAGTTCTGGTCGGTCTAAGGGAGTTGCCCTGGACTGACAGAAGCACTCTTTAGCATAGAACACCCTACCACCGCGGGCAGCAAATTAGAGAGGATGGAGTTTTTTCAAGATGGAGAGACCTGCCAAACAAACGAACTTTAAAGATGAATTGTGTATATATATGACGAAGAAAAGATCTTTGATATTTTGTACATTCATGCTGCTTGGTGTTATGATGTTTTTAATAGGATATGCTCTATTGACTTTTCATGTGACCTTTACACCCACTACACAGCCCGCACCTCCTCCTACTGTTTCCTCGCACTCTTTTCACCCTCTGCCTAACTCAAGCAACAAAGCTTTGGTAGTAGGAATTGCAAATATGAGCAGAACATTTGACTCGTACAGAACGATTCCTAGGGATGAATTGCAAGCTTACGTTAGATGGAACATAACAAAATATGGAATTGCTTTGAGTGAGAACCAGCGAGCAAAGAGATCCTCCTCAATTTAGATTGTACCCCATCAGGGTCACCTATGTCTGCAAGGTAATGGCAAAAATCCACGAGCTCAGTTGGGGAAGAGCGTCTGCACTGAAACATATGTTTTTGCATCTCGAAATCCCCCTTCGTTCCTAGCAGCTAAGGGTACCTATTTCATCTGCCATGATAGAGCCTATACATGGTTGCCCCCCGACTTCTCGGGCACATGCTTAGTTTCGATCTTGTTGCCCCCCACCTACACGGCCACGGCGGATTACCATAGAACAAGGATAGTTAGAGGTGTCATCAGTAAAGATGACACTGCCGGACAAGAATTTGGTGATTTTGTAAAAGGTTTTCTGCCGTTTTGGGGGCCTATGGTGAACAGCAGGAACATAAGGCAATTGACAAGAGTGGTTGAATCCACTGTCATCGAAACAGCCGGTGCCCTTAGCAATTTGACTGCTGAGCTCCAGTCGGATCGCCTTATGACTCTTCAGAACAGGGTCGCATTAGAGGTCATACTTGCAGACCGAGGTGGGGTATGTAAAGTGATCCAATCAAGTTGCTGCATTTTCATCCCAGACAACGCTCCGACAGTATACCAGGCCATTTCCAAACTGCATAAAATCTCCGAATCCATTCACGTGGATAAAGGAGACTGGTCTTTGATGGGGTGGTTCTGGGAACTGATATCTGCCTGGGGATGGAAGATTCTGATAGTCATTGGGATGATCTTAGCCATTCTTTTCCTGTACTGTCTATGTATACAATGTGCCCCTGCAATATGTGTCCTCTGTGCCACATCGTGTGTAAGGAAACCTGTATCAAGAAACGAGCTAAGTAATAGGATGATGCTACAGCAACATCTCAGTGACTTTATGAACATAGACCTGGACTCAGATTAGCGTGAGTATAAGTTATTGACTATGTAAGGGCAAAAGGAGGGTCTTTGGTAGTGAAAATTCTGGACCCGTGTCATAAACATCGTCGTACCATGACGATTTTGGTATCAGTAGACCGGTAATGGTTCGAATACTATACACAAACATTTCCGTCATGTTCGAGTGACGGAATCACTCTGAAATCAGAGTTTTCGTCCGGAACCCACGGGTTCCATTTGGTGATCGGCAGCCATTTTGTGATTGCCCTCACATAAGGCAATGACTAAAGGCTGAAACCAACCTGAAGGACACGTACACCTTTGCTGACTCCGCTGTGACCTGGGCAAGCTGACTCCACTGCCTGAAGCCAAACCTGTTCGGGCAGTTTCTTTCCCAGTGGCCGAGCAAGATCAGAATCAAGGCACAACATGTCATAAACTGATCACCGCACACAAACCATGCCTAATCTCACACACACCTGTCCCTGTTTCTTCTTTATGACCTTTTTTACGAGGAGGAGGTGCCCGTTTTTATTAGGGGTCCGCCGATATCTGATGAAAGTTCTGGGCCTTGCGGGGTAATTGATTACGGACTGGACAAACTGAAACGTGGGCTTGTCATCATGACTTTGCTTTTCCTTTGTGGCGAAAATATGTGAATGATTTACCGTAAAATAAGGAATGTTTGCCTGAAGCATATTATTTTGTATATAAGGAGAAGTCTTTTTTTTTGTTGTTTTTTTGGAGCAGTCTCCTGAGAACATACATGCTGTTCATGTTGTTGTACTTCTAGGATACCTGTTACTGGCTGCAGCCAATAAATACGATCTTTGACTTCACCAAGAAGACTCTGTGTTTCTGTAGTCTGAAACGGGAAGGACTCGAAGTCTTTGGGTGTTCTCCCTGGCACCGCTGGGTTCTTAAAAACCCGGTACTTCACACCCATCCTCTTTCTTTTTGCACACTTGCATTGTGACTATAGCAATATGTTGCACCTCACAAATACAAAAAATGAAACTTAAATCACAGTCCTCCTCTCCTTTAAAGCCTCTTTCACAACTCCATAATACCCTCGATTGCAAGGGGCCACCCTGCTTACCACTCTACATCGCCCATAGTGTAGTGTCTTTTGAGTTAGCTATGACAGAACTCTTTTGGCTCCTGATGGAGCTGTGGCATAAATGTTGGAGGGGAATGCAATGAAGGCTGGTTTAAAATGGGTTTTGCAATGATATGCAGAAGAATAAAGACATGTAATACTAAGCTCTGTGTGGCGTAGTCATTGGTGGGTACCCAGTCTGGTAGGGATGCTACACTCGTCATCCTCTCTCTTCCAATCTCATTTCTTTGCTTCCCATTCAGGCTCCTTTCTCATTAGACCTCAAATGACTTGTTTAGTCACCTTGTATTGTAAACAGTATTTCTGATGGGAGCAGCTATTAAGGACTGGACAGCTAACACACCTCACACTCTCCTCACCTTCAGAAATTAGAGTATTGCATACACCGATTAATTGTGGTAAAAGAGAAAGGAGACTAGCCGAAGAGAATCTTTGATTCAGTATACATTGTTCCGTGTCGCGCTGGCACATGCGAAACGCTCCCTATTTGTCTAATACAATCCATGTTTGAACTTATAGTGTAGTAAACTGCAGTCACTGCTCAGCATGCTTCCGGTCCTGCCCTCCTTTCTTTCACCTCATTTATGAAGCCCAGCTGTATGCTTTTTGCTTTTGTTCTGCTAGATTCCTAGATTACTAGTCCAATTGAAGGCTGTAGCAATTTGTGGATATCAAATATTGGCTTCAAGTGACTTGCTATTTGTGTAAAACTTCTTTGAGGCATTTCTGCTTTTTACTTTCTTGCCTAGTGTTAGTAATCCCTTTGAGTGATGGGAATTCAGATTCTACTGCAACATCATACAATGAGCATTAGGTTGCCAAACTGCATGTCTCTAGCCTTCGAAGGCCGATTATTCACCAACTCTGTCATCCACCCCAACAAATAGAGTATCACCGGTGGATGATAGTGTTACATTCGATGAGGTACTGTGTAGAGGGGCTTTGAAGCTCAACATCGAAATGCCTGCAGCTACCCCCTCGACATCTGTGATTTTTGAGACTTTGCATCACACAGGTCCTCCATTAGACCTCTTCTTTCTTTGGTGCCTAGGTTGCTAGAACCAGATCTGCATACCTTCTTGATGCCGGCCTCAGTGGGAGTGGCTCCTTCGAGGATACTAAAGAAGTACAGAGCACCAGAGCAGGACCCTTTTTTCTGAGGTCTGACCCTCCACCAGACTCTGTGATTGTATCAGCAGCCAGGAAGGGTCACATGGGGGCTTTGTCATCGGCTGTTCCCTCGGACAAAGACAGCACAGCCATGGACTGCATTGGGTAGAGAATGTGCGATACCTCGGCCTCCTACATGAGGTGCTAGGTGGATATGACCGTTCACTGTGGGACTCTAACGTTTTATAGAAAAATTGCCAAGATTTCTAGGAGATTTTGCACGAAGGTGGGCTTGTGGCAAATCAGGTCATCAGTGTGGCACCTGATTCATCAGACCTTGCTGCCCCTGGTTACTCCCTTGGTATGTGCGCTGGGAGATACTCATTGCTGAGACTCACTGGCTTGAAACCAGAAGCCCAATGTAGGATTCTCAACCTCCCTTTCAATGGATCTCTCTCTTTGGCTCTCATGCGGACAATGAGATACCTAGGATGAAATCTGAACTGGACAACTTTAAGGCGGTTGGTTTGGAGAAAAGAAAAGATTTCTGACGTCGCCACCGACCCTACGATCGTCGTCAGTACCATCAGAGGGGTCAAGCCCCTCATTGGTCCTGGCAGCAACATCATACGAGATCGCATTTCCACCAGCGACGAGCCGGTAGAGGAAGAAGGGGCTCTCTGCAAAACCCCCCTGCGTCTAAACAACAGCCATAACAGTGAGTTCTTGCTTCCTCCAACTGTTTCCCACCCCAGAGGGAGGAAGTATGTTTTCATTGGAAAGAGTGGATAAAAATAACGCAGGACGACTGAGTGCTCAATATTGTGCGGAATGGGTACTCAATCAGATTCAAGTCTCCGCCACCATCTCTACCTCCTCAGAAAATCTCAATCAGCCGGATAGATGTGCTGCAAGAGGAGGTCTCCATACCGCTACAAAAACAGCCCATCGAAAAGGTACCCTGGCACCAACATCGACAGGTAATCTATTCCCACTACTTCTTGGTCCCTAAGAAAGGTCCAAACAAGGAGTTCAGTCCCATACTAGATCTCAGACTATTAAACAAATACATTCTTAGAGACAGATTCAGGATGTTGGCCTTACACCAAATCATTCCACACATCCACTAAGGGGACTGGGTGTACTCTATAGACCTTCAGGATGTGTAATTTCACATCCCAGTTTCTCAGAAGCCCCAGAAGTTTCTTCGATTCAGTATAGAATCAGATCACTTCCAGTTCAAGGTCCTGCCTTTCGGACTCAAGTCTGCTCCTCGCACCTTTTCAAAATGTATGGCGGTGGTGGCTGCTTTCCTGAGACGACTGTCCTTACCTAGACGACTGGTTACTCAAGATTGCCTCTCCCAGTTTCTTGCAGGATCACCTGAATCACTGCATCCAAATCTTGAATCGATTGGGACTGTTTGTAAATTTAAACAAATCTATCCTCAACCCTAACCAGAGGATTCACTACTTGGGCTACGATAGACACGGCAAACACAATAGCGTTTCCTTCGGAGAAGAGACTATTATCAATTGTCCACAAAGGTCGCACTCTCCTGAGAACACCTCATCCAACGGCCAGGCAGGTGTCCTCTCTGCTAGGCTTGATGGCGTCATGCATATTTATTGTTCTGAATGCCAGGTTACACATGAGACCCTAAAAACAAGCTCTAGAGGACCAGTGGTCTCAAGTGTCCAACTGCTGGTAGGACACCATAACTCTTCCTCATGCAGTTCAAGTCTCAATAAAATGGTGGATGCAACTGTCTCATCTTCTGAAAGGTGTTCCTTTCCACCAGGACATTCCCAAACAGAGTATAGTCACAGATGTTTCTCTTCGAGGCTGGGGTGCTCACATGGGTTCTCTTCAGATACAGCGGTTATGGTCGGAAAAGGAGAAAACCTACCACATCAACATGCTAGAACTCAGAGCTGCGCATCTAGCTCTCAAAGCATTCTTCCCATCCATCGAGTCACGCTCAATGTTGGTTCAGACGGACAACACCATGACAATGTAGTACCTGAACAAACAGGAAGGGACCGCATCCAAACCCCTGTCTCTGGAGGCTCAAGCAATATGAAAATGGCTACTGGCGAGGAACATGTCCATTGTCCATTTCGCCAGTTCACCTTCCAGGCACCCTCAATGCACAGGTGGACGAACTAAGCCGGCACTTCGCCGAAGCTCACGATTCGGTGCTAAAAGACGAAATAGCACAAGTCAAGTCAAGTCAAGTCATAACATTTATATAGCGCACTACATACCCGGAGGGTTTCAAGGCGCTTGGGAAGGGGAGGAGGATTATTTGTCAAATATCCATGTTTTAAGCTGCTTTCTGAACGCTAGGTGATTCTGGGTGAGGCGAAGGTAAGCGGGGAGTGAGTTCCATGTTTTGGCAGCTAGGTATGAGAAGGATCTGCCTCCCATGGTGGTCTTGTTAATGCGAGGTACAGTGGCGAAGGCTTGGCTGGAAGAGCGAAGTTGGCGGGAGGGGGTGTAGAAGGATAGTCGAGAGTTGAGGCAGTCTGGTCCGATGTCGTAGAGTGATTTGTGTGCGTGGGTAAGCAGTCGGAAAGTAATCCTCTTATTGACGGGTAGCCAGTGGAGGTCTTTGAGGTGACCAGAGATGTGTTCGTTGCGTGGGATGTCTAATATGAGCCTGGCTGAGGCGTTTTGGATTCGTTGTAGTTTCTTCTGGAGTTTAGCGGTGGTACCTGCGTAGAGGGTGTTTCCGTAGTCCAGTCGGCTCGTGACTAGAGCGTGGGTGACTGTTTTCCTTGTTTCGGAGGGGATCCAGCGAAATGTTTTTCTGAGCATGCGAAGGATGTTAAAGCAGGAAGAGGATACGGCGCTGACTTGTCTGTTCATTGAGAGTGAGGAATCCAGGATGACGCCAAGGTTCCGTGCGTGGTCTGTCGGGATGGGTGCATTTCCGAGGGATTCCGGCCACCAGGAGTCGTCCCATGCAGAGGGGGATTTACCTAAGATGAGGACTTCTGTTTTGTCTGAGTTCAGTTTCAGACGGCTTTGTTTCATCCATTCGGCGACTTCTTTCATTCCTTCGTGTAGGTTAGTTTTGGCGGTGCTGGGGTCCTTGGTGAGAGATAGGATCAGTTGAGTGTCATCCGCGTAGGAGATGATGTTGAGGTTGTGTTGGCGGGCGATGGCCGCGAGGGGGCTCATGTATACGTTGAAGAGGGTGGGACTGAGTGAGGATCCTTGCGGTACGCCGCAGATGATTTCAGAGGCCTCGGACTTGAATGGTGGGAGGCGGACTCTCTGGGTTCTTCCGGTGAGGAACGAGGTGATCCATTCGAGTGCTTTTCCTTGTATTCCGATGTTGCTGAGGCGTTGTAAAAGGGTGCTGTGGCAGACTGTGTCGAAGGCTGCAGAGAGGTCAAGGAGGATGAGGGCGACTGTGTCTCCATTGTCCAGTAGAGTTCGAATGTCGTCTGTTGCTGCGATGAGGGCTGTCTCAGTGCTGTGTTTGGCTCGGAAGCCAGATTGTGAGGGGTCGAGTGATTTGTTGGCTTCGAGGAAGGCGGCGAGCTGGTTGTTGACAGCTTTCTCGATGACTTTGGCCGGGAATGGAAGAAGCGAGATGGGGCGGTAGTTTTTGAGTTCGGTGGGGTCTGCTGTTGGTTTTTTCAGAAGGGCGGTGAGTTCAGCGTGTTTCCAGTCTTCTGGGAAGGTAGCGGAGTTGAAGGAACAGTTGATGACGCCTCGGAGGTGTGGAGCTATGACGGAGTCTGCTTTGTTGAAGATGTGGTGAGGGCATGGGTCTGTGGGGGATCCAGAGTGGATGGAATTCATCAGGCGGATGGTGTCCTCAGTGGAGATTGGGTTCCAGGCGTTAAGGGTGTTAACGGGGGGAAGATGGTCAGCTGATGGTAGGGTGGGTTGGCTTCCGGGTTGGTTGTCAAAGCTGTTATGGATGTCAGCAATCTTGTTGTGGAAAAAAGAGGCTAGGGAATCGCAGAGGGTTTGAGAGGGGGTGATGTCGTTGGAATTGGCCGAGGGGTTGGAAAATTCCTTGACGATGTTGAAAAGTTCCTTGCTGTTGTGGGCGTTGATGTCAAGACGATCCTTGAATGCTGTTTTCTTGGCTTTTCGGATCAGTTGGTGGTGAGTACGAATGGCACTTTTGAAGGTGTCCTTGTTGGTGGTGGATGGGTCTTTTTTCCAGGCCTTTTCAAGGGAGCGGCACAATTTCTTGGACTTCTTGAGGTCATCGTTGAACCATGAGGCCTTCTTGATGCCAAGTTTGTGTTGACGTTTTTTCAGTGGTGCTAAGGTGTCGGCGGTGTTGGATAACCAAAGGGTGAGGTTGGAGGCGGCTTCGCTGGCGTTAGAGGAGAGGGCTGGGGAGGTTTGAAGGAGCGATGTGGAGATCTGCTTCGTGGTGATTTTGTTCCAGTTTCTTTGTAGAGTTGGTTGGAGGTGGTTGATGGGTTTCGGCTTGTTGTAGGTGAAGTGAACGCAGCTGTGGTCAGTCCAGAGGAGATCCGTAGTGTGGCTGAAGGAGACATGGTTGCTGGAGGTGAAGATGGGGTCGAGTGTGTGACCTGCGATGTGGGTGGGGGAAGTGACCAGTTGTTTAAGTCCAAGGTTGGCGAGGTTGTCCAGGAGGGTGGCGGTGTTGCGGTCGTTGATCTTTTCAAGGTGGAAGTTGAGGTCTCCCAGAAGGATGTAGTCTTTGGAGGGGAGCTTTCAGAGATGGGGTTCTCCAGACATCGATTTATTTGCAGACGCGGCAAACACAAAATGCCGCCCCTTTGCATCCAGGTACCCTCAACCAGGCTCCAGGGGGAATGCTCTTTTGATAAACTGGTCAGAGAAATTACTTTATGCCTTTCCACCAGTCCCTCTCATACCAATGGTGATCAGCAAGCTCTACAAATCCAGGACAGAAATGATCCTTATGCACCAGAGTGGCTCGTCAGTGGTGGTCCACAGACCTGTTACACCTCTCCAGGGCACCACAGAGGAGGTTGCCATGCCTTCTGGATCTGCTAACCGAGTCAGGAAGGAAAGTTTCTCACCCCAACCACCCTTCGCTGAGATTGACAGCATGGCTCCTGGGTTTTTACAATATGGTCACCTTGGCCTCTCGCAAGACTGAATGCAGATATTAAAAGGAGCGAGAAGGACTTCGACGAGAAAGTCATATGCTTTCAAATGGAAGCGTTTTTATCTATGGTGTACAGCTAATGGTCATGGCCCCATCACGGGTCAAGAACAGGTTATTTTACCATATTTTCTATACTTAGCTAAAGCAGGCTTAAAGTTTTCTTCTATCAGAGTGCATCTGGCAGTAACTGCAGACTATAGAAAGTCTTCCACTCAGGTTTCTTTCTTTCAAATGGCAGTTGTTAAATACTTCCTGGAAGGGCTTAAAAAGGTCTACCCCAATTTGGTTACCTTCTCCTGCTTGGGAGCTTAATGTGGTCCTTTCTAAATTAATGGATCCCCCATTTGAACCCATTCACAAAGCTCCTCTACAGCACCTCTCTTGGAAGGCCGCTTTTTTAGTGGCTACTACCTCTGCTTGCAGGGTAAGCGAGATTCTGGCCTTATGTTCTGCAGAGCCTTATCTCGTGTTCCATGCGAACCGAGTGATTTTGAGGACTCACCCGAATTTCTTACCTTAAGTGATCCCAGATTTTTGTATTAATCAATCGATCACTCTTCCTACATTTTTTCCAAATCCTACCACGCCTCCTGAAAGGGCATTGCATTCACTTGATCTGAAAAGAATGTTAAAATTCTATCTAGGTAGAACGAAGAGCATACGAAAGTCGGAGCGTCTATTTGGTAAATATGGACCAATCAAGCGGATGCTCGGTTTGGGCAAGCATCCTTTAGGAATTTATTTGGATGAGTGCAAAGTTCAATATTTGCTATGCAGGTATTCGTCCGCAGGGTTCAGGGATTGGCTTGCTACTCTATTCAGTGCTTATGACTATTGATGAGTATCCCCTGGAAGAGAAGGATAAGGTACTTACCTGTAATCCCAGTTCTCTCCCAGGGGGCATACTCATCAAAGTCATAAGCAACCCTCCCTCCTCCCCGGACGAATACCATGTTTTATTACAGAATATATTTTCACAATGTAATACGCTGTCAAAAAGACCTGACCTAACTGTCACGTATACGGCATAATTGGAGCCTGGAGGTCCTGGTGGTCTTAAAGGCATGGCACCAGTTTTTTTCTTTGAGTGTTCTATATGAAGCCTTCTAGGCTAATCTTTCTGCTATCACCTTGCCTTTTACCCTGAAAATAAAGGCTTATGACTTTGATGAGTATACCACTGGAAGAGAACTAGTATTACAGGTAAGTAACTTATCGTTTGCTGCTTTTAAATCTGGGATTGCATGAAATTTCATGGGTGGATGCTTGAGATCGCTCATGCTCTACGACTAGAATGCCCACCACAACGAAATGTAATGCAGCACAGAGCAAGCATACAAATTACACGCAAGGCAGCGCAAATAGCCCCTTGTGTGGCTTTGTAACTTCTATTTAGGACTAGCATTGCATTGTGATTATTTAAGTCATGCAAATCCACCCTAAAATATTTAACTTGGGTCCCAAATCCCACCGTTGATTCAAAAGATTTCATTATACCCCATAGGCATTCCCAGTTGATAGCAATTACCAGCTGCAATTTCTTTTGTCACTCCTAGCAGTCCAAGTGACCAACACCTTTCACTCCTTTCAGAAAACAAAGGTGTTCAGAGACCAGTAGAACTTAAAAAAACCTTTAAGGGAAAAAAATGAGATTGAGGGCCCAACTCTGCCCAATCAGGATAGCTTTATCACAAAAATAGCGTCCTGGGAGCCGTAAAGGGCTATACAATAAACATTCACCTTTCCCAGCGTGCAGACTATCAAAATAAAAGGTGACTTCTTCGGAATCGCCTCCGAGACCGCCTTACGGACCACTCAGCTAGGACATAAATAATAAGTCATATGCCAGATTCTGTCAGTAGCAGGGAGCTCAGGTTACCTTTTTATGCTTCTCCCTAGTTTACCGTATGTAAAAAGCTTCAGATTAGCTTCTGATGTAGTCTGCTTCAGGATGGACCTCCGCCTCGCAGATTCACAGAACTTTCAATCAATTGCAGTGTCTGGTTACCTTCCTTGGTGCGCAAATGTGAATCTGTGCAGGCGAGGTCTCTGTCCTTTGGTGGCTGCAGTTGGGTTTGTGGTACCAAGCAGCTCTGATAGTGGCACACCAAACTGTTGCTTGAAAATGAAATACCTTGAGAAAACAAGAGTCGAGAGGTGTTAGGCAAAACAGGAACAGTTTGTTTAATGAAACAGAGCGGCTGGCAGAACGGTTACAGGTGCAGGGTCTGAGGACTGTCTCAATTTACAATCGTCGTAGGTAATAAAGAATTTCTGGTGATCCATGTATGGTGATGAATTTAATTTGCAGCCTTTGGAGTCCTAAATTAATTGTCTGATGACAACTACACATGGGCCTCGAACTTGCCTGGACACAATGTGGCCTGTGGGTAATGTGTCCAAAAGTCTGGCATAGGGGAGCGCATAATCACTGCATGTGCTATGTCCTAATTGGCTATATTTTCCTAACGTATGTGGCATTTGACTTTAAGGTGTTTTAGGAGGGTGCACACCCCTCCGGCCATGTGTGCTTCTCCTTTGACCATTGTAGTGTTGCAGAACCTATCTGTGGGATTGATCTATGGTTTCCTGTCCGTGAGTTCGTCTGCTGGCTTTGTGCTACCCCACCTGCGACCTATCAATCAGTGACCTTGAACCTAGGTCTCAGAGCTTGCCTGACTACTATTTGCGAATCACAACGTACGAAGTCAATAATAAAGTTGCAATTTCGGTTTCATAAATTAATGTATAATTTTCCATATTAGTATCAACGTCTTCCATATAAACATAAACATTCTGAATGGCTCCCACACCTCAATAAAAAAAAAAAAATCTGGACACAGAACTGACTTTACTCAGTTCTTTGTCATCCCATAAACTCCTAAATTACTGAAATTCTATAAATCACGTCTCTACAGCCAGAGGTCCTAGTGCCTTTTAACAGGCCATGTTAACGTTACTGCCTGAACGCTCTTCCCAAATAAAACGGCCTCATTTTTCTCATTAATAAGCATTGTAAATTATTTGCTAAATTGTAGCCTCTTCCCATGCACAAATTATCCCTTCCCTCCCTAGGGCATGTCATACTGGGTTAGTTAAAAGTCCGTCTGGCGTCCTAGACCACCAGGTTGTTTTGCACGACAATCAGTAACGCCTCTTATTAAATTAACGTATCCATAATTTCAGTCATAGCCTTGACTGCAAAAATGACTTTCAAACGAGTGGTTAGTTCTTTCTTCAACAAGTATTGAACTGTAAATGTTATGAGGCTTCAGATTGCTTCATCGGTCGAAGTGTTACATCTGATTCCAGAACGTGCCTACCTAAGGTACCCTCCGCCACATATTTTAAATGAGGCGCAAGACAATAGACATTGCACCACCAGTTTGTAGATACACTGGAACTCTTTCTTTAGATGTCACACATGAAACATTTGATCATTATAACTTTGTCGTGATAAAAAAATTATTGAAAAAAAAACAAACATTATGCTAAGAGTTCAAAGTGGCCATTAACACAGACTGTACGTATGGTTTAAATCCCCAACTATACAGAACCTGATGTCAAGGGAAGAGCATAGAAAACTGACTAGACTCTATTTTTCAGTAAACGGTGCTCTGTACCATCCAGTGGCCTAAAGTCCATGTACGTCATTTAGGGATCACCGAAGGTCGCAGCTGTGAACCCTGGCTTGACCCTTATTACCCATAGCACTGCTATTGTGACCACTGGACACACAGATGGCAAAATTTGTGCCTGGAACACAGGTGCAGCTCTTTCTAACGGACGCTGGTTGGAGCTCCACTTGACTGGTTTCTGTCAATTTTTTTTTTATACAAATAGTGAATAATATTATTCATTGTTAGTGTAATAAATACATTGAGTATATTAGCTGGAATATGACCCTATCTGGAAGCTACAATAAGTAAAGTAAAAAATGCTGTTAAATGTATGTTGTATGCATACTTGCAAGGTGGGAGTGTATTTATGTGTGCAAGAGTGTAAGAATATTAGTATGTGTAGGTGTGTGTGAGTCAATGTAACGGTCACATGGTATGCAATGTCACTGAAGCCACCCCAGGCATTTTGGTGAATTGACGTCCATGCTAAAGTCAGCGCCTAATTTATGCCTCGAATAAGTGGTCGGCCCAACTTTCTCTCAGAAGCCAGTCTGCGCCACTGTTGAATATCAAAGATACTGAATACCAAGGCCATATAGTCTTGACTTCACTTCATCACTCTTACTTCCACCAATATTCACTCCTTGCCTCCTTATTTCACATTTGCAGTGTTACTGTTTTCTCTTCTTTCTCTTTTCCCCCTTTACTGCCTTTCTCTCTTGTTGTGGGTCAAACTCTGGTGAATAAAAAACTGTAACGCAAACACAGCCTGAACTGACAGGACAACTAGAGGAACTTCAGCACACATACACAGAACTGAGTGACATCATGGGGAAATGACTACAGGGAGTACATAACCTGCCAGCATGGAGAAGGCAAGAGGGCTGGATGTCTGCTGGCATGTTTGTTAAAGGGAGAAACTCCATGCTTCCCGATAGGGGTAATCCGATTTGCCACAGGCGATATACTCAGCACTCAGGAGTATATAAACAGAGCTTTTCTTGAGTATTATTGTGCCACATATGCGAGGGAGGAAGCACAACCTGTTGTGGAACATCTATAAAAATATATTCAAGAGATACTCCCGCCTCGACCCCCTACAACACAGTGAACTTGAGGAGCCACTGCAAGCTAGGAAAATGCGCGCAGCCATATCCCAGATGGCGAGAAAAGACACCAGGTACAGATGGTCTGATCATTAAATCTTACTCCACCAACATGACACAGGTCATGATAAAATTGGTACAGTTATACGAAGAGGTGAGAGTGGCGGACTGGCTACTGGAATCCCTTGGAGAAGCCTTCAAAGTAGTGGTACTTAAACTATGGAGCGACCCCGTTGGCGTACGATCATATAGATTTCTTTTACTGCTAAACATTGATTACAAAATACTTGGGAAAAATAAAGGCAAACAGATTACTCCCCATGGTCAGGTCAATGGTCACCACTAACCAAAATGGGTTAATTCTAGAAAGGAATATCTTTCTGAATATCTGCTGTCTCATGGGCTTGATAAGTGTGGGGTTGATGGGAGACCTGGCAGTATCTTTGGATATCAAAAATGTATTCAACACTCTTGGTTGGTACTATCTCTTTGCAGTCCTTCCGAGAATGGAAAGAAGGCCCCATACTCATACAATGGGTCAGGATGCTATACAACTGCCCCTTTGCCATGGTAAAGACAGAGCAAACCACGTTGGATTGCTTTGACATACATAGGGGCACTAGACAGGGATGTCCTCTCTATCCACTCAACTTTGCTGTCGCTATAGAGCCCACAACTGGGGAATTTATGCATTTGACATATGACATGTGATCTCCTCAGACCCGGATGATTCCCTGATATGACTGCGAAGGGCACGAGGCTCCCTTCCGGTGTTAATGGACATGCTGGAGGGGTTTGGGCAGATATCAGGCCTCAAAATAAATAAATAAATTGGACGAGACCATGTTTATTCCCAATGAGCAAAGTGCTGGTTAACTGTAGGGGCTTGGTGATAACTTGATTGGATTTGCACTATGACAAACTCAGATATTTAGGGGTGAACATATACCATACAGAGCAAGATCTAATAGAGGCTAATCTAGGTAGGGCACTGGCATCGGTTTTTCGTTCCTTACTCTTCTGGGCCTCTCTACTGCTGACTGCTGTCACTGCAGACTCTGGATGCTGATATTACCATGCCATTGTACTTCTTCGCTGCATTACTGGTGCTCCTTCCTAAGTAATTATTTTAAAGAACTACAAGGCCTTTTAATGGAACTGATATGGACTGCTAGGCTCAGAATAACCCTGCAAAAAATACAGCTCTCTGTTGGGAGGGGGCTTGGTTCCCTGAATTATGAATACTACTATGCTGCAGCACAACTGCAGTGGCTTATGCGCTGGTTGGACGACGCACCGGATGTGGAGAGTGCGTACGTGAAGCGAGCCCTGAATAGAGAACATATTCTTCCACATCACTGGAGATTATCCAGACCATGAAATATAACTGGGCCGCATCGAGGACCTGCAGCTCAGAGGCAGGGTCTATCGCATCTGGTGTCACAGACCCGTCCAAGTCAAGGGTTCAAGTCCCAGAAGTTGGGCAAGGGCACCTTTCATTGATCACCTGACTGCAGCACAATCACACTCAATTTATATGCAGCAGGCTTGGGATACGATTCCACCTACTGTTGAGAACCACAGCTGGCTGTTCTGTTGGGGGCTTCATTGCGTTGACGTAGAATGCACAAGTCCTTTGTACGTAATAGAGCACACATTGGTCCTCCATTTCCTGCTCTCTTCAGGTTCCTGGATAAGGCGCTATATGGTTTCATGCTTTAAACCTGGAGGTTCCTTTTGGAACATGCCACATGAGTTTATGCTTCAGTTGGCTAGAATCCGAGATGGGAGTGTGCACTTCCTGCAGCCTGTGTGCCACAAAATTGGTTAAAACAATAAGTCTGTTTTTCAAATGCAGGTATGGGTCTCCCCACCCACCTCAAAGTCACGCAGGCTCTGAGTAATGGAATAAAATGTACTTTCAATGGGCCCAGGCAATCAATTGTAGTGCAATTTAGTTGCATCTCCATCTCATACTGAGTTTCAGAGGCAGAGGGGTTGTTACCACCACGCAATATGTTCCTAGTTCAAGAACAAGGGTAGGCAGATTTTGGGGCGGGTTAGCATACCTCTTATGTGTCTCTGTGGGTTTTATGTGTCTTTCTGTTCATTATGGCAGAGTAGAGCCACTCCCATTGTGCATACTGCCTGTGCCTTGTGTCCTTCAGCTGCCCCACCTCCGCGATCTTTTAGATGTATGTCCATGGTAAATGTTGTGCTTATTAAGGTTTTCATGCCCAAAGCAGAATGTTGTATCTTTTCCGGGGGGAGAGATACAAGTTAAGTACCCTATTGCTTACTATGAAGCACATTAGGGTGGGCGGCTAAAAATCAAGTTGCAACCACAATATTCCCCCATTAAGGTATGCACCTGCTCACATTGCTAGAAGTAAGCAACGGAGGAAATCTGGGGGCTAAACACCACAGATCAGACTAAAGATGTAAACTTCCTGTAAGGTAGGAGGGACACACGGCAAGTACATGAGGACACCATGCTTAATGTCACATATTCCTAAACTCATCTGATAGTTGAGCCATTGCACACCATATTGGGATGGTCACCATTGCAGAAAAGGCCAATCGGTAGGATACTAAGAGGGAAAACAATAAAGAGGCAGCCTTTGATTACTGAGGAGGGCAATTATTCCAGGGATAATTCTCTGAACTAGGTCCTATTCCCGGATTATGAACCATGGTTAGAGCCCACCTAGGCTCTGCTGTTTGTCATCATTGAGTTACTACACAGTCCACAGACGGGTAGCATATTAGTTATCACAGCGGAAGTGTGACAGCCGAAGTGTGTCACAAGATGAACGGGTACTCGGGATTGCTGAGGCCCCATGCACGCCTGTCTGGGCAGTACATGACAGTCCAGACCACACTTCAGTGTGCGAAGACACGGCCATGCCCCCAGACAGAATGTTAAATTTCACTTGCCTGGGATGGGTGCACGCAATCTCATTCCCTGTACAGTCAGAAACTCAAAAATGGATAGAAAGATCAGTGAAAGTACGTGGCTCACCCAGAGGGGAAGAAAGCAAGTAATTTAGCACAGTTCTATCCTGAAGTGTGACGCAAGCAACAATTTTAACACAGCCAAAACAAATCAAGGTACTTACTGGGGAATGCACAATAAACAATCATTTCCTTTAACCAGATTTGACACCATTAATATGTTCGCCATAGTTTAGCAATAAAAATGTTTGTGCAATTGTCTGATCAAATTCAGCAAAGTATGTGCACTTTATATCCGAGGGTATGTTACAGATTGCTTCAGTCAATCCAAAGGTAGCGATTGCAGTTGTTGGGGAACAATGGGTATTGCACAAAAAGCTACAATGTAGTAAAAAATATTTGGCATTCCCACTATTCAAGAAAGGGCAGGTGTCTGTACATAGTGTTCTCTGGTTCTCACCCATTTGTCTGATCCCTGGTCCAAATTAGCAGAAGTTGGGAATTGGACAACTTGCGCTAGCGTGGTGACATCGGCATGGTGACACCGCATCGAAATATTGCAGCCAGACAGTGAGGGGCTAGCATACAATATGGTCATGAAATTAAGCAGAATACGGGGGGAGGTGCAGGCGAAATGCTACAGGTGTACACTTGGCCATACTCGGGCAGAAGGGTACAGGCCAGGAACCTGCAAAGTGGATTTTAAATATGTGGGTTGTGCAAGGTTGTCATTCCAAGATAGTGTGTGCCGTGACTCCAATAAGGTGGAGAAAAAAGGGTTTGGAGCACAAATGCTGACAATTACCAAAACACAACGTGCATTCAAAGTTAGAAGGAGCAGGTACATTTCCCTCTGGCTGGTGCGGCACACAGTTGAACGCCCTAGTTGCAAATACCCATATTGGGGGGTAAACGAGGGCATAGTGAATCCAAAAAATAATGCACATATTGCACACGGTGCCCTATGGATTAAATCATACAGAGCTATGGTTATGTGAGAGCAGTAGTTTTGCATTCCCTATGGGGAAGAATTCTTGCCTGCATTGTACTTCCATACAGGAGGATGCCAAGTGGCAGAGATAAGGGTATGTTCTCCAGTATTGGGGTGTCTTTCATAGATTCACATGCTTGAATATCCCCCGTCGTTGAAGTGGGAGTCCCACAGTACATAAAATAGTAGTAAAATATCAAATATATAAATATGTATCATAGTAATAATAATAATAAAATAGAATTTAATAATAATAATAGAATGCTTGAAAGTACCATAGAACATTATTAACACATAAGGAAGCATTGAGGGAGAATCACTTTACTGACATATCCATGTCGTTATGATAGCCCAGATTCCAGC